>NW_028301603.1:38750000-39375000 GCF_987345545.1 Pholcus phalangioides
TTTGAAATGGTTACTGTGGTTTCTTAACAATGTGTTTCCAACATGCACATGCTTATATAATGGTTTGTCTTTTCTTTAACGCTGCCAGTACATGGGGAAAACCAGGGAAGTGCCAGGTATTATAACTGGTTTGAAATAAAGGAATTAAAAAACTAATTTTTTTTTTTTTTATGTTACTGAAATTACCATAAGACCAAAATCAGTCAATTTGAAACTGCAAATAACTGTATGGGTGCATAATAAGGCAAATATTGGTTTTTTATAGCATATATATATATTATATATACAGCATGTCAAGAAAGTCATTACACAGGCCTTCTCAACACACAATTGCTTGTTGAAACATACTTCAATTAGAAAAGGCATTCAAATTATGTGCCTATTATATATGGCATTCATTTTATTAGAAAGAACTACACTAATTGTTATTTAGGAGCTGCTATTTGTTACAACTGAATCTCACTATAACAACTCCCTCTCCCCTATGGCGAGGCGCTAACTCTATAAACCAGGTTATTAAATTATTTAATCAAACTTAAACGAACAAAACAACTATTTACATCGGACGTTAAATGAATTGTAAGCAAGTGAACACAAAAATACAGCTCTTTTATCAGCGACTCTCGATCAATTATTGCACTTGTAGTGCCATCTACATGCCATCTCATTAACATGTGTGTATACGCCACACTCCTCACTCTGGCAGAAATGGATATTATATTAGTTGGTCATTACATTCAAAGAAAAACTCTATAGGATAGACATTTGGAAACGAAAACATTTGAGTTCTCTCAGTCGTTATAATGGAATGGTAGCTGCAGGAGGTGGAGTCATTATAACAAGCACTGATTGTATTATTTAATTTCTAGCTAGAACTTTGTTAGGCAGTTGTGGTGACTATGCAGTCAATGCATTTTAATCAATTTTATTTATATGACCCTTAATATTCTGTGGCCTGATGCTGCTGCCTGGTCCTGGAACTAAATTGGCTGTTATTTTATGAATGAAGTGAACAATAACTTACTCTGATGTACCAGACAAGACCCGGACTCTGTCCCTTGAGGGATATAAGCCCTTTACCTGACTGGAACACTTCCCATGCCGGGAATCGAACCCAGGCCTCCTGGGTGAGAGCCAGATATCCTAACCACTAGACCACGTGGGAGACAATAACTTACTGACTTCTTTTCAGACAGCAACACGTGGAAAACTATAATTGACTGATCTAAGATTTTCAATGAGTAACTGCATTATTTCATGAGGATCAGTACTGATAGTCCAAAAATTGATAAATTGGAATCTAATGGCATGTTTTAATAGGAAAGGGAGGGGGAGAAAAAATTCTGACAAAGAGAGGTGAGACAAATAAGATTGGAAAACTCTGTGCTGGTTTTCACAGTATCTACAGTCACAGTAGTGATAATGCAGATTCAGGTGATGGTTTATATTTAAAAAATCATGAATATTTTTGAATAGAATAGAATTATGTGAATAATTATTATGATAATTATTAAGAGGCTTATTTATAATTATTATGAGGCTATTTTGTGTTTTCTTTTTAACAATATAAAATAATTTTTACACTTAAATAAGTAAATCTATTAATATTTAGTCATATTTTTCAGGCATGTAAAATATTGATTTAAGCATGTATTATTTTTAGTCACATTTGACAAGCCATGTAAAGTTTTAGAGATTTGTCCAGCCCTGGTAACACCCCCCTCTAGTGCCTTACAAAAACTTTGTATGGCATAACTGCAGCAAAACTAATTTTGCTGCAGCTTCAGACTGAACAACATCGTTTTACTTGACATAAAATGGTGGTGACATTAATGTGACTCAACTACATTATTTGAAAAATATACAAATGCAATGCGTCCTGCTTCTGACTGGACAGTCTTGACCTTTTTTTTTTTGGACATCCTATTGTTTTGATAAAAATTGAAGTCATGAATTTGTTAAAAATGATCGGTGGTAGGCACTCAAAAATACCCCCAGTTTCTTACAGTTCCTGCACTATGCAGTTGTGCATTTGTATATATCTGGCCCTTTACTGTGCTAAAGTGGAAACAATACCCATGATTCTAATAAGTAACATACACTGCATCTTCCCCATTTAATAAAATTATTATTAGTTACGGATGCTCATGACTGTTTCTATGAAGCATCAAAACCTGCAAACATTACTACACAATCAGGATTTAGACCAGCGATAGGTCAGAAAATCCACTAATAGCAACATACGAATCATAAAACGAGCCATAACTAATAAATACACATTCATACCTTCTTTTGCCTAGCCTTCTTCTTATATGCACTTTCCTCAGTGAAAATCTTGAATTCTGGTATTTCATTCTTCTCAATCATTTCGTTTATCAACTTGGAATATCTCTCTTCATCAGTGAACTCGTAACCAATCAAATATTCTGAAACCGAGTTCATATCGCCTTGAAACTTGAGATACCATTTCTTCAGATCTTCTTTTTCATCGTTCGAACCTGCAGCATGGGGGGAAAAAAATCAATGTCTGCTTTGACTATGATACTTACAGAATAGACCAAGACAGGCTTTATGATTATACATGCATCATGGTACTCTTCCCCTCCCACCAATACTTTTATACCTTTGCTTCAGCTCCTTATGTCAAAATATGTGAATAAGGAGGAAATGGTTGTATCTCCAGTGGTGTATATGGATAGTGCGCTAGCCTGGTCTGCAAGAGAACTGGGTTCGATTCCTGGCTGAGGCAAGTCGACTTTAGTTTCCAAGTTCAGCACGATATCCAGTAAGAATTGTCTTAGACAGCAGCACGACAACAAGCATTACACTGAAACAAACTTCATGTTAGGTTCATGACATGGACAAGCACATTCCAACCTTTACCAATTCCTTCGAAGTTCCGTAGAGGCATATGGACGAGGTACATGTATGGTTTGGTAGTGTAAAAAATTTCGTCTATCTTTCATCTAATGGGCTGAGAAACATCTCTCACGATTCTATCTGATGGCACACTGCCACAAACAGTGAATAATAACTTTTCCTGAAATTAATTGTGTATTAAATGTATATAACTTTACCACTGACCTTTGTAAGCCTCTAGACATTTGTTGAGGTCTTTCCTTGTTATCGATGGAAAAACTGTCCTAAAATACACTAACCAATCTTTGTTTAATGTTTCATCTCCTGGCTCAAAGACTTCCCCTGGAAAAACACAAAACAACAATATGTGTATTGAATTCCAAACTGTGACACAATCATACATCACACACCTCCATCTACAAATCATCAGTTTGGGTTTTGCCACATGTCATTCAGGTATTTAATGGCTATCAACTCTCATATTTTATAGGTGAATTCAGTGTGGCAATTAAACAATAAAGTAGCCAAATATGGAGTCTTTCTAAGCTCGTTATATAATTTTTCATTGTAGGGCTTGCATAACTTGAATATGATTCAATCAATTCGAATCACTTTGCTACAATTCTGTCCACCAGTCAGCGCACATTTTACTGTATAGCAGCACTAGCAAGAACACGAAACAAACATAACTCTAACAACATGAATACATTAGAATCATGTATATACATACTAGTAAGAGGTGATGTATCGATTTATAATAAATCACAGATGTAAGGTCCACATCGGTATCCCGATTTTGAACACTGCAATGTATAATTCCAATGTTTGATATCAGTGGAATCTGATGTAACAACATCAGAGTTGAAATGCCGATAGCGATATAGTTAACTCTTTCCCTACTATATCCGGCCGATCCGGCCCGTCATGCAGACTACCAGATTTGGCCCAGCCGGCCGAGGTGGGGGGGGGGGATAGGCATTTCACATTCTTTTATTCCATGGGTGGGACGCAGTGACGAATTGTTGACGGCTGCTGAGTGGGGTTCTTGTCGGAGAAAGAGGATTATTTTACAGCTAGTTGCCTATGAAAGAATGACTATTGACAATGACAATACCTCGGATGAGCTTTGAGAAAGACGCGTGGTTACTATTTTTTGAAATTTCGTAGGGTTGTTTGGTTTAAACCTTGGTTTTAACCAAGTGGTTTTTTTCAAAAAATCAAATAAAAGGTGCCTAAATATAATTTTTTTCCCTTGAAAAATATTATATCAGTTCATTATTAGCCAAAATGTTTCATTTTTACCACATTTTATATCCTTGGGGTACATTCTGATGGTATATCTTTAAATGCCATAAGATTTTATGAGTGGTTTTTTTCAAAAAGTCTCATAAACGTGGCCAGAATATATATATATATTTTTCATATGAAGTATCTTAGTTATATAAAGTTGTATGTGAAGCCAAAATTTCTCATTCTTACAACATTTTCTAACCTTTGGCTACATTATGATGCTCTATTTTAGCAAATTCATGAATAAGGATTGCATCACACATCTAAATGTAGTGGTGTATTATCTCACAGGGTTTCTTTTTCCCTTCACAAAGAAGCAGCTACAGTAGTGGCACCATCATGCTAGGGGCAGGTGGTCCTATCATCCAATAAAGACACCAGCTGTCCTTGAAGGACAAAGACTAGTGTACTAGTAGTTACATTACCTCACAGACATTTCAATTTTCTTTCCCATAAGAAGTAGTATATCTTTCAGTCTTAATCTTCAATAGTTTTTTTTTTTTTTTAATACTTTCACTGTTAGGCCCAGTTAATCAGGTTCTACTGTATAGAGTAGTAGACTACTTTCCCATAAGTAGTAGCACATCTCCTACTGTATATCTCCCAGTCTTAATATTCAATTTTTTTTTTTTTATACTTTCACACACACACTGTTAAGCCCAGTTAATCAAGATTCTACTGTATAGTAGTAACAGATTTATGAAAAATAATCAGCTATATACAGGGTGATTATAATTTAAGTTTTGATTCCAAAACTATACAATAAGTACTGATCAGAATGACTTGAAAATTTGCATGGATACTCCTGAAGCAATGAAAGCTTCTTTCGCAAAAAAAACGTGCAAAATGTGCAAGTAGATGATGCTGTACTTGGCCAGCAGTATAATCTATTTTGTGCAACCACATCATTTCGGCACTTCCACAGCATCAGTGTGTGGATGGAACTTCTATCAAGATGCACATTGCAATACCAGCAAAGCAGCTGCTGAAGACCCATTTTGACATAATGCACAACCCTTGCAATTTCTGGCAGTGGGGGTACCTCAAAATGTTATAAATAGTGGTCAGATTGCAAACTTTGGTGAATTGCAATCTCCAGCACAGAGTTATCTCCTTCCTCAGGAATATTAGGGGGGGGGGGCATGTTTGGTTTAATAAAGCTGAATTGCAAGCACATCCACATTATGACCATGGCATACTCCGATTCTGTTGTTGAACAAGAATTTTTGTGCTTTCAACCTCATAGCCAGAACACGCGGTGGACAACATATTTAAAATTTCTTAAGTTGTAGTTATTTGTTCAATTAATTCGTTTTTTGTGATGTTTCCATGAATTATGAAATCGTGAAATGCTATAATTAGGCTATCATTCTGCCATGACTGGCTATCGTTTCCATTCTGCGAGCAAATTTCCCACATGTTGGATGATGTCATTAATTTTACATTTTTAAGTATTTTTTCCCCTTTATCAAATAAAATTGAATTTTTTCAGGAATATTCATGTCAATTTTCAAGTCATTCTGACAATCGTTCTTTTTTTACAGTGTTTTGAAATCAGAACCTTAGTTGTAATCACCCTATATATCGTAAATCATTGCTAATTAATCTGCATTATTTATGCTTCATTAAATACATTATATTCACCTAATTTTTATTACTTTTTGCACAATAGCTTCCTAATTAAGTATACTGAAAGTAACTGGAGAAAAACCTTTATATATTATATGATTAATAATAACATTAAAAGAATTTTCAAACACACAGTAATCCATTAAGTTAAAGCAAAAAATAATTAAATTTAAAAAGGTGGTTTTTGTTAAAATGTAAGAAATATTTATTGATTAATTAGTATGGGAATAGTGTTATTTACATTAATAAACATTTTATTTTAGTTAATTATTGGAAGTTTGAATGATTTTTTAGAAATTTCATGTTTTTAATGTTAATACTATTTAAAACCAAAAAAACCTGGTTTAAACCAAAAAAACGTTTTTTTTACCAACCCTGAAATTTCGCCAACATTTTGATTTTCATTGAAAGTTTATTTCGTTTTCTTTGAAACTAGTAAAAGATCCGCCAGCTAGCTATAGGTTTAATTAGTAATCGAAGAATTTTTTCCGTAATACAATAGAAAAAAAACCCATTAATTTTAATATATCAGAATATCTTAATTTCTTTTTGTAATTAAAAACTTACAAAAATTTTATTTTGGGACATTTTTTATGAAACACTCAAAAAGTTCAGATGCACTGTACATCGGACCCATTAAATTTTGAAGGAATCAATGTCGAAAAAGACAACTAAATATTATGGTATTTGCACATCACTGTCGTTATTGTTAATTAATTTATGTACAATTTCAAATGATTTCTAGAACTAAGATTACCGAAGTTCGATCTTTCCCTATTTTTTCTAGCTGTTTGTGTTTTTCTAGCAAAACATACGTACACCAAGAAAATAAGATGCTTCCGTCAAAAAAGTAATTAAATATCGGTAAAACTGAAAGGGAAATTTTTATTTTTTATTTGTTTTGGATTTAGTGCGAATTCCATCCTCCACATCCAACTGCAGTGGTTCTCAACCTTTCGTCACTCGTGGCCATGCTGCACCACCCCCCCCCCCCCATATATTGAATCCAATTGGCTCGGATCTCCTGCATCACGGGCCTTCTTATGCGGGAGGGAGGAAATTAAGAATCATCCCGGACCCCGGGGTTGGTTCCCTGTCAGCTCTACCCTTGTGGGGGTCATGCCAACACCTACTAGAGAATTTTCAAGGCCGCAACACGAGCTCATGACGTCACTAAACTTAGGCGACTGCTTGCGCTACGCACTATGGAATCGGCTTGATATATGTACCGTACTCATTTATTATTCCGCGAGTAAAATTGGTGCTATGAAATATTTCTGCCTTAACGTTTTACTAGATGAATTTAGATTATATATATTTATATTTTTTTATTTTACTCACCCCCCCCCCTCATTTTTCAGTTCAGACAAAAATACAAAAAATTCCCTGTACTTGTATAGGTTCATAGAACCATTGAAAATATGAGCCACAGAAAAAAATTATCCTTTTTCTCCTTGAAAATGGTTTTAGGAAAATAAATTTATAACTGAAATGAAATTTTTCTCAATCAAGTTTCATATCACACACCTACAGAGAAAAAAAATCAACAGAAAGTGGAAGTTTTTTTTAAATTAATATTTTCTAGTGGGTGTTGGTCATGCTCGTGCCTCCCTTGCCTTGTTCATAGTTCATCTGTGGCAAAATAATTTAGTATAGATATTGTACATCCATAAAAGAACCACTTCAAAGCATAGGCACACACATACGCATCAGTATTTCCAGCTCGTCGTGACGCCCCTCACAAAAAAGTGGGAACACCCCTAGGAGCCACAATGCACACTTTGAGAAACACTGCCCTGCCAGCTTAAAATTGGTGATAACAAAACTAGAATAGATTTTGTTAAACACCACTCCTTGTCTCCAACATTTTCAGCTTCTAATCCACTTGACAGAAGGTTGAGATGCTTGAAGAATTCACTATCGCAAAGTGGACAATAGATGTATGAGAAGATAAGTAAGGGCTGTTATACAGGCGAGTTCCAAGAAAAATTGGCCTGGCCTATACTCAATACATATATGCTTGTAACAATAGCAGAATTTGGGTTGTGGCTCTCACCATCAGTTTGTTGTGCTGTTTGTTATCCCTGATGCTTTTTGGTGTTTGGACATCTCTTTTCATTTTTAGCTCTCGTTCTGTTTGTATCAAAACAATGGCTGGATTAAGGAAAATATTCGCCCATGGGCAGGATACTGCAAAAGAAAAACTTCTTGAAAACAGAAAGACTTACGGTGAAAAGATTAGGGGCTTCAAAATGATTTGAATGATTTCCTACTGCGATTGGAATTCGGGAGGTCCTTACTTATCTGGAAACACGACATTTAAAATTCTTTTCAAAAAAGAAGATTTTTTTATCGATTCATAGATTGGGAGTGGAGAACTACAGCTCTGTGGGTATGTACACATGGTTCTTCAGTAAAACTAAGAAAAGAATAATACAGTGTAGTTTACTAGCAAAAAAAAGAAAAACTTTTTGTCTCGTGAATAAGTTTCGAGCTATTGTGAAAGACAGCTTTAGGGCTCCTTGGACTGAAAAGCTAGCTGATCCCAAGTGGCGTGTCATTTAGAGATCTCAATAAGTACTTTGTTGGGAAATGCAAAGGTGTATTAGAGAAAATCACCCTTCATTCTCGTGTATTTACCAGGGCACCTTTTTTTGACCAACAATGCGTCTGGTATTGGGTTCCATTGTGTGATAAATAAGGATTAAAAATTTGTGGGACTTTTATATAGTCTAAACTATGTCTTCTACTAACAGACATGCTACTAGTTATAAACAATAATGTCCACAACATAGGCGTACGCAGAATTTTCTCGAGGGAGTTTTCAGATTTTTATCTTCTGGGGAAGGGTTTTTACTTTTTTTCCTGCAAAATATCCTGCACTATTATCTTGACTCAACTCCCCCCCCCCCCCTTTTGCGTACACCAATGGTCCACACAATTCTGTAATGTGATTAGTTTAGGGATTATTTTTAAGCTTTACATTTCTCTAGTTTTCATCATCTTGTCTTGATACATATTCTGTTTAAAACAGTAGGTCGTAAAATATTTTGTCACTCAGCCTCTTAAATCTTTATCGATTAATAAGTTTAATATGATTTCTGCTATCACAAAATGTCATTGATGAGGACAATTGGCGAAGTTGGTTATGGCAAATAGCATAAGTAGCCAAAACTTTGCATCACAGGAAATTTACTGTGTGAAGAAAGACGAATCTTCTTTCCATACCCGTTTGCTTTGTTTGGTCGGAGAAGAGAGCGTTGAAATACTTTGCTTTCTACGAGTAATCCAGTTATTGTTGCGAAAGGTTCTACAATGTGCAGTAGAAGAATAGACAAAATAAATATGGGGGGGAGGGAAAGAAATTTGTCTCGAAGAAGCTCTCCGAAATTCTAGGGTCCATAGATTTTCACCCCTCTGGTAGGTAAACAGTTAATGCAATGCCTAATATCAGTGGAGTTTGATGTAACAATGAGTGTGCTTATGCGATGTCCAATATTGGTGGAATCAATATTGGTAAGAACATAAAGAGTTATACTGACAATACAGATATAGTGAATTTGCTTTGAATAATGAGTTCGTTAAAACAGTTATACTGTAGTAGATTCCCAAACAGTATGCCATGGCACAGGAAGCAGTGACAGATTAATGCAATTTTGGGAGTGGGTGGAGAGGTTTGTTAGAAGATGCAGGAAGCCAAGGAGGGGGCCTGGGGATTGGGGATATCCTCCAGGGAATATTTCACTTTTCCTGATCTCGGGGGGGGGGGGGGTCACCCTCACTTCTTTTTTAATCCATCAGTGACTGTAAAGTAGGGGCAGTAATGCATATGACTTTCTCGGTGGGAGGTGCACTTTTTCAAAATAACGTGAATTTGCGGCGTAGATATGTTGTCTTTGAACGCAGGTTGGTAGCCGCGAAATTACTGTTATTTTCAGTATATAACCCACACGAGAAAAAACTCACCCAAATCGGAAAATGCGGCATATTAATTCAGGGACTTCGACAGCTCACATGTTATACCAATAACAGTACAGGACATTGTACTGCAAGGTAGTAGAACTACTTTCCGAGGTCACACAATCACACAATTTTGGTAGATAAGTGAAAAAAATTGAAGTCTCCCCCCCCCCCCCCCGTATATTTTTCCTTGTTTCAGAAAGAAAGCGTCCAGTGAACAAACTTTTCATGCCTCTTTTTCCTAAATTCCGGGTATTTGATGCACTACAGTGCATTAGCAGTACCTCCGCGAACCACGGACAAGAATTGGTGCAAATGTGCAGGGATTCAGCGCCTTGGCGTACCATGTAGCAAGAGAACCGTTTCGGCGCAGTTTGGCACAGCTCTTGCAGCCCTGGTCAACGTCATCACTGGACTCATCGATTCTGGTTACCTGCTGCAGTCGCATTGCTGGGAGATGCTTCGACTAAACATTCAGAACAGAAAGTTGTGGGCCTCCTGAAGATGTAAAAGGTGCCACGATGGACTATACCGATGAGAACGAATCATTCTGTTTGAACTTTTAGCACTAATAAGACTAAACAAAAAAAAGTAACATTCTGTGATAATTAAGTTTTTGAAATGTTTTTTTGTCTAAGCAAACTCAAAACATTTAACATCGTTTACTTTTTTTGAACATCGAGATCTTGTTTTCTCAATGTGTTTGCTGCTCACAGTGACGATAAGTTTACAAGATCACACTTTTTTGGTCTAATTTGTTTTACTAAAACAGCAAGTCCTCAGTAACTGCTCTACGGAAATATTGGACTTGGAAGAGGATTCAAAAAAGTCCAATAAATGTTCAAACCTTCGGAGTATGATAACGGAATTTGAAACCATAGGATCATTGGCTGTTCGTCTTGGAAAAGGAAGAAAAAGAATTTCTACAGACAAAGAATAAGAGGTTTTGCTTCAGGTGGAAGAAGACAGAGCTTCAAATTCTCGTGTCAGGCATGTAGCACAGACGTTGGATAGGCCATGTTCAACTGTCCATAAGACCATGTGGAATATCCTCCGATATTATCCGTACAAACTTCCAGCGGTTGCTTCCACATGATTATGACCTCAACTGCAGTTTCTAGCTTGCGTTAAAGTAGACTCAGAATGGCCTTGAAATATCCTCTGGACAGACGAAGCGCATTTTCACTTGGATGGTGCAGTCAATACTCACAACTGCCGAATTTAGGAACCAGAAAATAAACACTACCTTAGCGGTTCCATTGCATTCACCAAAAGTGAGGTATGGGTGGATTTACTACATCATTTATTCTGCAACCCTTCCGCAAATTGCAGCAGATTTCAATGCTGGGCCATCAACAAGTGTCAGCGTGCGAACCATTCAACGAAACATCATCGATATGGGCTTTTGGAGCCGAAGGCCCACTCGTGTACCCTTGATAACTGCACGACACAAAGCTTTACGCCTCGCCTGAGCTCGACAACACCGACATTGGACTGCTGAGGACTGGAAACACGTTGCCTGGTCTGACGAGTCTCAGTTCCAATTGCTTCGAGCTGATGGACGTGTACGGGTATGGAGACAACCTCATGAATCCATGGACCCTACATGTCAACAGGGCTGGTGGAGGCTCTGTGATGGTATGGGGCGTGTGCAGTTGGCGTGATATGGGACCCCTGATACGTCTAGATACGATTCTGACAGGTGACAGGTACGTAAGCATCCTGTCTGATCACCTGCACCCATTCATGTCCATTGTGCATTGCGCCGGACTTGGACAATGTCAGCAGGACAATGCGACACCCTACACATCCAGAATTGCTACAAAGTGGCTCCAGGAACACTCTTCTGACTTTAGACACTTCCGCTGGCCACCTAACTCCCCAGACATGAACATTATTGAACATATCTGGGATGCCTTGCTGTTCAGAAGAGATCTCCACCCCCTCTTACTCCTACGGATTTATGGACAGCCCTGCAGGATTCATGGTGTCAGTTACCTCAAGCACTACTTCAGACATTAGTCGAGTCCATACCACGTCGTGTTGCGGCAATTCTGAGGGCTTGCGGGGGGCCCTACACGATATTAGGCAGGTGTACCAGTTTTTTTTGTCTCTTCAGTGTACCTGCTTATTAATTTTATCAAAGAGAATGAGCATAACAATTTTACAAAGTGTTTAAAATATCTAATACTCTACTGTTCACACAATTGTGTTTGCAATGAAAGCAATTCTTTCTAAAATAGACAATTAAGTACAGAGAAACCTAACTACAATGATGCTCGATATAACAATAAATCTCTCTGCAACATAGCATCATTATATCAAAATTTCACTGTATCAGTGACGGGGCCGTCATTTCAACTTTTTCCGGGGAGGGGGGGGCAAAAAGCATGTACAAAAGGTACGCATATATATATTTGTATATACCATTTGTAGTGTATTTTCAAAAGCCGAGGGGGGGCAACGGCCCCATCTGCCCCCCAAATGACAGGCCTGCAGGGTTGGCAAGTTTTTGTCATAAGTAGAAAAAACCAGGGTAAAACTGTCCTGACAAAAATAGTTTCTTTCCTCAACTATGCCTGCGAGGCATTGTTATGCATTTATTTTTATATTCATTAGGCCTATGCAAATGACATAGTTTTGAACTCAAATTTTGGTTTTGATAGTCAATAATTTTTAGGGTTGGTAACTTTTTGCCATAGCTGGAAAAAAAACTAGATTAAAAACGTCCTGACAGCAATAGATTTTTGCGATGTAAAACAAACTGATACTTCCCACATTTATTTATGCCTGGTATTACGCACATATTTGAGAAAAATTTATACAAAAAACTTGTATATATAATTTTATAACGACCCCAAACGTTCTGGACGACGTGTGGTCATTGTATCAAAAGAAAAAATGTAGGATCGTTGTTATATGAAAGCATTAGGGACTTTTCATACAGGTTGTTGTAATGAAATGATCGCTATAATGTGGGGTCATTATAAGTAGTGTGTGAAGTATTTTCATCTGGTAATATTTACCAGTCGAAACTTTCCTGCGAAAACCAACTATGATGCTTTCTATATGATTTTATACAGACAGGTAAGCACAAAAAAACCTTGGGAAGCATTGTTTACATTCAATTTGAAAATTTGTGACTAACAATAAAAAGTCTAGCGATTTTATCCATATTTTCTTCTACTTATAAATAGAACATAAATATTTTAAAAAAAAGTTATCTGTACTATGAATAATTTGTTCACTGTTTATCCTATTTCCTGGTCGCTAACTTGAGATCAAACTGAATGCATATATTGTAAAATACACTATTAATTATTAATTACATAAATATTAATATTTTTTGTAAATTAAAAAGTTTTTTAATGTATTTATTATCATCAATACATAAAGGCTAATTATATTTATCAGGTTTTTGCTGTTTTTAATCACAGCATTTATCAGTAAATACCTAGTTTTTACCATGTCTTGCTGAAAACCTAACCCTGCGCACATACACTACAACCCATGTTTCAGCATATATATATATACCAATACATTACAAATTCTTCAGAGGAATATTCATGTTCATAAGATGCATGTAGGGATAAGTCAGGGTCGTCTTAATATTTAAGGCATAGTTTGTTGGGTCTAGAAACATGATTAATAACATACAAACAAAACAATGTTTGACATGAAAGTTCACATACCTGTATTTGTGTATAAATCTCTTTTTTCTTTATCTACAAGTACAGTATACATCTTCCCCAATAATTCAAACCTCTTTGTGGCATTTTCCCTGTCCGAAAATCTTGATAGCACAGGATGATGAATAGACGATATTCGCCTATATGCTTCTGTGACTAAAATAGGAATAAAAAAATATTTTCAAAAATCGTTTCATTCAGACAAGATTTACCAAGAAAAGCTCTACTAAATACAAAGCATCGAAAAAAAAGGGGGAATAATAGAAGAGAAATCAAGTGTCTGCTGTGATACTTCACTTTGAAATACGATTTTTAAATGCTAATGATCAACCAGATAAATAATGGATAATAAATTTTTTCAGAGAAACTCATATAATCATGCTCAAGGGACTGGGAATACTGCTGATTATCATACTAGAGGGTACCACTATACATGATTTCCACTGTTTGTATAAAATTACACAATCAAAAACTAATTTTTTAAAAATTACAATATTAAATCAAAATACAAATTACGATATGTGGGATTTCTAGCTTTAGTTTTGTCTTTTGATCAGTAGAGGGCATTGCGTTATGCATGAAAATGAATAAGATTGAGATATAGAAGAATGGTAATGAGTAGTTGTCAGGCAAGATTGCAGGAAAAATCACTTTTTTTCATGTCTATTTTTTTATATGTTTGTACGCGTAATAAATGATTAGGAAATTGATGTTCATTTCTCTGTGAAGAGCCCACGGAGAAAATGGGGTTCAGCCCGATGGATTTGAATTCATCAAATTTGGATGTGATGGTGAATCAACTTAATTTGAGTTACATTAGCGAGAATCGTCCTAATTCAAGGGTTGTTACAGGGTTCCCATTAAAATCTGCCTGACCATTTTCCTGACCAAAAGCATGTACACTGTCACGCACATATATAATTCTAAACCATCCAATATATTCTAAATTATAGAACCCCCCCCCCCCCCTGTATTCATGGGAGTTACATTCTGGGGTGGGGGAAAATACGGGAAATCTGCGAATAACCGAAACCATATAGTTTTTTTTTTGTTTATCTCGTTTACTAAATACTTGAACATCATGAGAAGAGCACAGTGACTAAAAGTATAAGGGAATGTAAAAAAGGGTGCAGTGATTGTTGGCGATGTTTTCTGAAAAAACATTGTGATTTCAGTGTGCCGTATCTTCTTCATATCATCGAGTATGTTGACAAGATTTCCTCTACCAATTGTTCTACATGTGAAGATACCATAAAGAACCATAGTGAAGTACCATAGAGGGATCTATATCATGAAAATAATCTATTGCTGATTTGAACTTGAGAAGCCCTTTCCCTATGTTACTCATGGTGAACTTGTCTTTCACTTCTTTATTTATAAGTGTAATTCTTTCATACCTTCAAGATATTTTCTGCATTTGCATGCACAATCATCTTCATTGAGTGGCATGTATAGTGAGCCTTGAATGCTCACATTACTCCATGATCATCTATGAATGATAGATGTTGTATTAGGAGACACATAACACAGGGTTGGTAGGTTTTCGACACATGGCAGTTTTTGACGGTTTAAACCGTCACGTCAAAAATCTCACATATTGCTTTTCAATATAAAAATTTCCATTGGAAATATACACGTTAATTGCATGTAATATTTGAAGTGAAAATGTTATACAAAGAATAAATACTTGATATGATTATAAAATAATTTTCTACTCTCTACAGAATTATTTTGGACAAAATATATATAGTTTTTTCTCATAAAATATACAATTTGAATAAAGCATGGCATAAACACTGAAGGGGAAACTATGGGATGATTTGCCATTCTCTGATTCAAGATCATTCTTGACCTTCTGAAATTTCTTCAACTGCTTTTACAAGTGGATTGATATAAAAAATAGTTTCCCAACCTTTTTTATCCCAACACGCCTTCTTCTCAAATTTTTTCTCCTATCGCCCCCAATGCGATCTAACCCATAGGATCCTATGTTATATCTGTAGCCTCTACTGCCCCCCTGGAACATTCCATCGCCCCCCGGGGGTGTTAACGCCCACGTTAGGAATCACTGATATAAACCGTCTCTCTCTGTTGTATTCTTTTTATAACACAGATAAGTGTTTAACGTTTATGATGTCAAAAACCCAACCCTGATATAATGGACTTCCACACCATAAGCTTTGAACTCATTGACATATGGGTGTCAAAGAGTTTTATTCAGTATCAAAAGAACTTTGAATGGCATGTCTTCACTCTCAAGGTACTTCCTGACTTTTTGAATGAAACATTGTTTAAACCAATCCAGGAAAAGTGTTTTCATAGTCCAAGCTTTTCTATTGTATTGTTCATCCAAAATACTGTGTGGGAGCTTTGACTTATCCTTTCCCTTCAATGCTCACGGATTCATAGATTTGAAAATGACAGTGGGGCTTATCATGTACTTATAAGCATTTGCACAAACAATATAGTAAGTCTACCTTAACTTGCCTTAAAACCGGGGGCTCACTTTTCTTCTCGGGTGATAAATGTTCTATACAGCATTTTCTTAAAAAGTAGTGAAGCTTCGTTAGTGTTAAACACTTGCTGAGGTGAATATCCCTTCTCTTCAATAATTTTCGGCAGAGTCTTTGGAAATTTGGTAGCCACCTTCTGATCACCAGTGATTTTCACATTGTGTAATATAAATCGTTTCTTAAACCTATGAAATCAACTTTTACTTGCATAAAATTTCGATGAAATAGACGTTTTACTTGCCCTTCCTTTTATAGAAGAGTAAATTAATCTTTTCGCTCTTTCCCATTATAATATTACAATCAATTGGACTACCTTCTTTGTAGCAGTCTTGTACTCACAAAAAAAAACCCTGCATTTTCGGTATGAGAAACACATGGATTCCATAAGCAATGCAAAGTTTTCACTGCCACAGGTGCAGCTACAGCTGTTCGAATTTCAGATTCCTTTTTCTTGATATACCTCAACGTAGATTCGTTGATTCCGTAACAGAGAGTCACAGCAACAATTGACTTACATATCCAATATTTTCTTGTAAAGTTTTCACTATTTTTGTTTTTTTAGAGCATCATCGGTAGCACTAGACAAATGAGCCATCCTAAACACACACAACTCAAATTTTGTAAACAAAACACGTGAATGACGATTGCTGAGTGTTGCTGAAAAAAAAATTTCAATGAGGGAAAAAAACCGCAAATACAGGGGGGACAACTGCATATCATTTTGCGGTAATATAACATTGAAAAGTATATTACAGACAGAATGTTATTATTTTGCCACCAAAACCCCTTACAAAATCAAATTGTGTATACGATCTCACACACAATACCAGTTTCCTTGGAAATCTCACACAGAGATAATTGAATTTAAATCATTCTTCAACATATAAAGGTTCTCTACCCACATGCAGGAAAAAAAAGCAAGAGGATAAAATGTTTTTTCAGAAGAGATAGAAAAGAAGTTAAAAGCTGGTATTGGCTTTCTTTTTCAACAATGGAAAGGAAGGTCTCTCCACTTTCGATCCCTTCATCTATTTACTCAAGAGGGCAGATTGTTCCTTGCTAACATTGTTTTCCAGTATGTAAAACTCCACCCTTCAACAGAAAAGACATTTCTCTCAGTAGGGGATCTGGAGGAAAATGCTGATAAGGATTTTTTTTTTTTTTTTTTTCCTCTTCCTGGGGATCTGAAAAATAATCTTCCATTGAAAAAAAGTGAAGGTAAACCATTTGAATGTTGACTTTTCCTCTTTGATTGTTTCCCCTTCAGATTACCCCTGACTTTTTCCAAGTACCGTATATACTCATGTATAAGCCAAGTTTTTTGGTGGAAAAATTTGTTCCTCAAGTAGTGGGGGCGGGGGGGGGGGGGGTGCCAGCTTATACTCGGGTCAGATTTTGATGAGAAAATATCGACCCCCACAATCAGTAGTCATTTTTGTAGCAGTGTTCGAGAAATCGGCATTATTGGATTATTGGTATGCAATATGTTCAAACCCTACAGAACTAACTGATAATGTCAAAGCAGAGGCAAAGAAATTGAAAACATCATTGGCTTTGATACCAGGTGGGCTAACGTCGATTGTACAGCCTTTAGATGCGAGCATCAACAAGCCTCTCAAAGACTACTTGAAGAATTTGAGGATCAAATGGATGAATTCTGATGATAAAGAAACTACAAAATGTGGTGCTTACAAGAAACCTGACATTGGCCTAGTGTGCCAATGGTTACATGAGGCGTGGAATTCTGTTTCCACCGAAATTATCATCCCAGATCCTTCAAAAAGTGTTGCATCAGCAATGCGATGGACGGAACTGAATATGATATCCTCTTTGAAAGTGACAATGGCGATGAGACAGTCCAGATTAAGATAAAAACGAAGATGCTGCACCCTGTGATGATTGATGGATTACGGTGAGGGAGAACCAGAAGAAACAGATTAAAATGTTTGAATCATTTTCTATTGTAAATTTCCGTAAGCTATTCATTTTGCATGAAAATATAAGAACTTTTTCTCTGAAATACATGGATTTTTTTGGGTCGGCTTATACACTGGTTTTCAAATTATTGAGATTTTCATGGTCCTGAAATGGGGAGGGGTCAGCTTATACATGAGTATATACGGTATTTAGAATTTTCCCTGACTTTTGATAAATATTTCATATTTTCCTGACCGTTTTCCAATTCGCGGACTTTCCCTAATTCTCCCTGATTTCCAGGTCGCTGGGAACCCAGTACTATTTCGTGGAAGTAGAGCTTGCTGGGATGTATTTAATCGTTTGCAAAGGAAATACTGAGGTAGACATGCGGTTACGCCGTCGTCGAAGACCATATGAGCAGTTGTCAGAGTTCGATAGGGAAAGAATCATCGAGATGATGGAAGCTAGGTGGTCAGCTCGGCGAGTAGCTCGTCAACTAGGCCGTTCTGATTTTACTGTGAGGAGGTGTTGGGACCAGTGGACAGAAGAGACGTCATTTACACGGCGACCAGGTTCAGGACGCCCTCAACAGACCAGTCGTCGAGAAGACCGTCACATCATCCGAAACGCACGCGTAGAGCCAACTGCCTCATTGGCCGTTATCCAGACACAGCCAGCAGCTTCACTACGGGCCCCTGTGTCTTCCCGAACCATCACAAGGCACCTGGCTGAAGGACATCTGGTATTGCGGCGCCCATTACGTGTGCTGCCAATGACACCCACCCACCAACGCCTCCGTTCGGAGTGGTGTCGAGCACGACAGGATTGGACTGCAGCGGAATGGAACCAGGGGGTGAACTATCTCTGCGGTCCTTAGCCGAAAAAAAGTAGTTAAGCCCCGATTTGTCCTTAGATGGCCAGTAGTTCGACTTTTTGGTACTATATCTAAGCTAAGGACTTTTTTTTAGTAGTTACTTAGGACCGCTGCTAAGGACTGCCTAGCACCAGTCCTAAAGCAGCCAGAAAAGTAGTTCACGGTGGCCATCTTGGAAAAGAGGAAATTTCGTCTCTGGCCGCGAATTCTCGCTGTGATATTTAGTGATGAAATGCTGTTTTTTTTTTCGAATTAAACAATTTTTTACGATAATAACGACAGATATAACTTAGATTATATCTTCGATGTCATCAAAGTTGAAGTAATTCATCGTTATATCCTGCAAAACCAGATGTTGACATCGGCGATCGAAGCCACGACGAAGTGCTAGCATGTTCATTACTGAGGTAAGAATTATTTTATTGCTGTCGAACTATATAAGAAGAGTGTTTAGAAATATTCTTAATATTTTTTTGCTCGGTAAATGCGTTATTTAAAAATATAAATGGACAATGTCACGCAATCAATAGGGCAGTGGATCCCACTTGGTAATGCTGAAAAATATCAAATAGCCCATGTATACTTTGGATTGTATTGAAAATATTTACATGGCAAATGAAACATAAATCTGCAATTACGATAATATCAGATTGAAATTTTACATTCTATGTTTTTTGCCGTATTAATTTTTTTCAATGAAAAATTATGTCTAAATAAATTGAGCATGTGTGTAAATAAATAATTTGAATATTGTTGGCACAATAAAAATTGTGCTTGGATGACTATGCTATGAATAATCGCCTATAAATAAGGAAATTGAAAATTTGTGTTTTAGATCAACCTCCCTTCAATGCACAAAGTAACTAATAAGCTACAATTCATTGATAATAAATTACAGCACCTAAATGACAAAAAATTTAATTATTTTTTTATGATGAGTAATGGTGAAATTGAAATAAAGCATGGTAAAAATTGACAGTAATGTTAAATATTAATTTTTGTAAAACTCGTGCGCTAAAGGATTAAAATATAGATTTGATATTTTGAACTGTTCAAATGAACAATATTGTAATACTTAGTGGAAGTTAAATTTTGAGAAAAAAATCATGTGCCACTTCTTGAAAAATTGCACTCTGTAACTCGCTCTGAGATGAGGAATATTTAATAAGGAATCATTATATTGTTTTGTTGATATGAAAAATGAAATTTGTACAATGGGACTAAAAAATAGAGTTGGAATTTCAGGCACAGTTTTTATTGAGGTATATACATTATAACTAGAGGAAGCAGATTAGTGTTCGAAACGTATTACTACTTCAGTATTTGGGTTATGGCCTTGCTGTGTGTGTTCAAATTTAATTTTTTGCCAAAAATTGTTTTTGATTTTGTGTGTATGGGTAAACACAGAAAACAAATTTCCATGTCGAATATTTAAGAACTTTAAAATATAACATTTTGAGATGTTATGGAAGTGAAACTTTTAACAAGCATTTATTTTTTAACAATGTTGTTAGTAAACAGCTGAGAGATTATATATATATTAGTGTATATACATTTGTGAGACTTTTCTTACTCCGAAAAATTTTGTTTACCAGGAACTTGGCTGTAGGTAGCTACGAAGTAATGTGAAGGTTTTCAAGGTTACCAAACAATTCTCCCAGAGCAAACAAAGGTAATTTTAATTCTTTGTATTTGACTTTGAGCAACAGTTTCCATTATTATTTCCATGTAAAATGAAATATTTCCATGCATGATTTAATGACATAAATTTTAACAATCATCATTTTCACTGATTTTATTTGTATCAACAACCCTAGTGGAACAAATACAGTCGAATCCGATTTAACACCACCATCCCATCCACAGAATTTTGACGTTGTATCAGATCATAATCATAATAGCGTTTCGGAGAGGCTGTATTACATAAATTCACATGTTTATTAAGAAATGTTGTATTTCAGTGTCTTATTTATATTGCACCATGAATAAAATAACCTATTTATACACATTCAATTTTAAGTTGAAAAAATTCATAAAAATTGTAAACTGTACAATCACTTGAATATTTCTCAATATAAAACTCAACAGAAACATACTTCCCTCTGAAATTATTGTAATTTCAGCGACACATTTTATATGTGCAAAAACAAAATAAGCAACGGGGAAAGGTGGCATTGTTTTTAGTCCATACCATATTGGTTTCTCTCGAGAAATATCTTGCTATGATTAATTATCTCTATAATAATTTTTAATTGAATTGAGGAAATTAAGATAGACTATTTCTTAATGGCTACCTATACCACTCAAAATTTGACCAGTGCAAGTAAAAACATGTACTGTTGAAAAACTTGTCTTGGCTATATAAATGAGAGGGAGGACATTAAAAAAAAACTTTGAGAAGCTTTACTAACTGAAAAGCAATATTAATTCTTTGAAAAACGTGTTATATTTACTGATGAGCAAATTTTGTGAATGGAAATATTAAAACAATATACTTGACAACAAATAATATCATACTTTTTAACTAGTGAGACCATACAACACTGCAAAATTTCTATGTTAATTTAAATAGGGGTTCCCCGATCCACAAGAGGTTGCTAAGGATGTGTTTTAGAGCAAAGCTGAAAGAGTAGAGTGAAAATATATAGTAAGATGCGTGCCAATAGGTTTTTGCACTTCATCTGTCTGACCAAAATTTTAGGGTAGAAACATGGCTCGAAAAATTGAAAAAGGCGTGGGCCAAATTTTTTGGCAGCCAAGCATATTTTTAGAAGAAATAATCCGAAGTAAAAAAAATTATATTCAACTTTTTCAGCACTTAGTGATGATCTTCACATGTTGGAAGATTCAGACATAAACTCCAAATATTTTATGATCTGCATAGAAAATTTTAGGTGTCAGTATGAATTTTTTTTTTGCAATGTTGGCTCTTAAGATTTGCCAAGCCCTAGGTAAATACATCTAGACATGAACATGTGCATCTATGTGGAACGCCAGGCCTCCCTTGCAAAACACAGTTTATACATTTTGGATCCTACTGTGATAAAATGGTAGCGAGTCTACTAAGTGCTATTGTGCACGAATTATCTCTACTTATACAACTAAAGACTGTGTTATAATTTGAAATAAAATATACAGTACATTTAAATATTCATAGCATAATAAAAGTGTTTTTTTTCCTTCTTCTTTTTAATTTCAGGTAAATCAACATTTGAAGATGCAGATGAAAATTTATGAATCTCAAAAAATTATATTCTTGAAAGATGCGATTTCTAAGAAAAGTACAACCAATAAATTGTGATTATGATAACTCTCTATGAACATATGTTTGAAATAAAATGTTTTTGTATGACAAATCATATGTGCAAGTTGTTATTTAATTCATGTTTCAATCAATCATTCATCTTCTAATCAACTCAAATGAAATATATTGTCAAAATGAAAGTTATCAGGTGAAATTATTTGTTGGAAGCTAAATATGAAACAGATAAATTGATGAAAGATTTTTAATATAGACGTATATATATTTTAAATATTGAAGTATTCACTTCCATTAACATGTAAGTGCTCATTCATAGAAAATCGTGTTCTGATATTTTTTAATACTGAGGAGAAACCCATAGGGGGCCCAAAAATCTACAATTATTTTGCATAATAACCCTTTCAAGAAGAGCCCCCCCCCCCAAAAAAAAAGGGAAAGTCTGCCCCGGAAAGGCACACTACGACCATAGGCTCAACTAGTGCCGGTAACCGTAATTTAAAATTTTGCATTTTGTTGTAAGAATTTTCTTTTTTCCAAATTTTGATTTCATCAGTATGCGACCCGCTTATATGCAGCTGGGGTCCCAGATACTCGCTTCTTCAAGTAACCAAAAGTGGGATCCATGAGCTCGGACAAGAAAAATACCGAATCTTATTCTTAAAAAAGTCGCAAGATGAAAAATGCAACGTCTCATATACATTTACAAAATAATTAAACTAGCTGGCGATGTTAGAGTAAAAAAAATTGCAAAACACGGGTGACAAAAATGTGTGGCGAGTCCCTCGGAAAAAAAAGTTTGTTTACAATCAGTTGTAAACATGAAATCACTGCCACCACCCACTGCGGAAAAACGGTTGTTAAATAATTAGTAGTAGTTGTAGGCTTCAAACGGCATCCCGATTGGTTAGCGATCTGTTACTCTCGAAACCAAAAATTTTCGCTCCCTCTAACTACTGTTTCACATCACGTGACCTTAAGGACTGGTAGTTCATAGTACCTCTTAACTACTAGTAGTTGAAGCGGTCCTTAGCTGCAGTCCTCCGACCAGTAGTTCATTAGGACTAGTAGTTACTAAGGACTGCAGAGATAGTTCACCCCAGGTCGTCTTCAGCAACGAATCGAGATTCAACTTGAGCAGTGATGACAATCGTGTTCGTGTGTGGAGGCCCCGTGGTGAACGCTTCAATCCTGCCTTCTCTTTACAGCGACACACCGCTCCCACAGCTGGTGTCATGGTATGGGGTGCCATTGCTTACGATACACGGTCACCCCTAATATTGATCCATGGCACAATGACAGCCCAGCGGTACGTCCATAACATCCTTCAGCCACATGTGTTGCCACTCATGGCAGGGCTCCCAGGAGCCATTTTTCAACAAGACAATGCTAGGCCACACACAGCAAGGATGTCACAAGACTGCCTCCGCCACATTACCACCCTTCCCTGGCCTGCTCTATCCCCAGATTTGTCACCAATCGAGCATATCTGGGATCATTTGGGACAGCAAGTTAGACACCCTACGAGGTTGGTCGAACTAGAGGAGCATTTACAGCAACTGTGGAACGAGATGTCTCAGGACATCATACGGAACTTGTATGCCTCAATGCCCGCTCGTATCGCATCGTGCATTCGCGCTAGAGGGGGTTCCAATAGAGTACTAAAACTTCTGTTCATCTGTACTTTTTTCTGCTATAAATGATCCTTTTTCTTAGATTTTCTAATCACTTACTTATATCAACGTAGTACTTACATGTGTAAAATTTCATTTCATTTTGACGACTTCTTCTGGGTGCGCAAATTTTTATGGCAATGAGTGTATATTCATGTTATTATGCTTTTCCATATGTATTTCTAATATTTTCCCCACTCACTTTTGTTTTTTTTTTGTAGTTTGTTGTATTTGTGTTTTTGTATTTCTCTTCTCTTGTCCATCTCTGTAATTAGGCAATCTTCGCCTGTTGAGATGGGAATAAATAAATCTCACATTCCACAACATATAGCACACAGGTGTAAAGACATACTTGAAAAATCTGGTACTAAAGACGTAACGGTTCACAGAACCTTTGCCCCCGATATTTCGCCTCCAACATTTCGTCCCCGACATCTCGCCCCTGGCACGTTTCGTCCCCAGTACATTTGGCCCCCGGAAATTTCGCCCCTGACATCTCACCCCGGTACATTTAGCCCTGACCATATCAGTGACCCAGTGAGTGACCACATGAGTGACTCAGTAAGTAATCAAGTAAATCGGAAATTTATCTCGGATATATCGCCAGCCCTTATCGTACGCGTGACTGTATGAGTGAACATATGAATGATGGTACAAGTCACCAAGTGAGTGACCACATGAGTGATCAAGTGAGTTGGACATTTACTCGTGACATTTTGCTTCCCCTGATCGCATGAGTGACCAAGTGAATGAATACATGAGTGATCGAGTGAATTGAAAATTTATCCCCGGACATTTCACCTGCCCTGACCATATGAGTGACCCAGTGAGTGATCATATGAGTTACTCAGTGAGTAATCAAGTGAATCGGAAATTGACCCCCTGTCATTTTGCCTACCTTGACCATACGCGTGACCATATGAGTGAATGTATGAATGATAGTGTGAGTGACCAAACCGGTGTGAGACGTAAATTTGGGAAAAATATTTTATGCTTAAACTGAAAATTCCAAATTCTTAGAATCCATTAAAGTGTGAGTCACTTGGTCACTCAGTGCTACGTAACCACTTATAAAAAGGGAGTTGATGAGGAAGATCATCTTTGCAGACACTCCACCCTCGCACTTTGCCAATCACTCAATCGCTCACTCTGTCAATCACTCAATCGCTCACTTTGTCAATCACTCAATCGCTCACTGGGTCAATCATACGGTCATTCACTTTATCAATCTTTCGGTCACTCATGCAGTCATTCACTTTATCAATCTTTCAGTCACTCATGCAGTCACTCACTTGGTCACACATTCACTTATGCGTTCCATCACTCAGTAACTCCCTTGGTCACTCACACGGTCAGTCCCTTGATCACTCACTTGAACACTCGTACCGTCACTCACCTGGTCACATATACAGTC
Organism: Pholcus phalangioides; assembly: GCF_987345545.1. Classification (NCBI taxonomy): domain Eukaryota; kingdom Metazoa; phylum Arthropoda; class Arachnida; order Araneae; family Pholcidae; genus Pholcus; species Pholcus phalangioides. The sequence continues at coordinate 38,775,078 of NW_028301603.1, forward strand.
ACTCACTTGGTCACTCATGAAGTTAACCACTCGGTCACTCACTCTTGGGCACTCCTTCACTCAAACGTTTCATCACTCAGTAACTCCCTTTATCACTGACACGGTCAATCCCTCGATCACTCACTTGATCACTCATACAGTCATTCACTTGGTCACTCATACGTCCATTCGGTCAGTCACTCGGTCAGTCCTACGGTTAATTACTCAGTCTCTCCTTTGGTCACTCATATGCTCAATCACTCAGTCACTCACTTGGAAAATTACATAAGATTTAATCAGTCACTCATTCACTCAAACGTTTCATCGCTCGGTAACTCCCTTGGTCACTCACACGGTCAATCCCTCGATCACTCACTTGATCACTCACACGGTCAATCCCTTGGTCGCTCATGAGGTCATTCATTTGGTCACTCATACGGCCATTCGGTCAGTCACGTGGTCACTCATACGGTCATTCACTCATAAAGTCAATTACACACTAGTTGATACGGTCACTCACATGGTGAGTCATTTGTACGGTCACTAACACACTCCTAAAGTCCATTTCACACTCACTTGGTCACTCATACAGTCACTCGATCACTCACACGGTCACACACACAGTCAATACTCATACGGTCACTCATACGTTCAGGGCAAGTGAAATGTCAGGTGTGAATTTTTCGGGGCCAAACGTGCCAAGGGCGAAATGTCAGGGGCGAAATTTCCAGGGGTCAAATGTAATGGGGACGAAACGTTCCAGGGGCAAGATGTCGGGAACAAACTGTTGGGGGTGAAAGTTCCGGATCCCGACGTAACGGGGTGAAATGCGATAGAGGTGACCCAGACTCCTTTATAACCTTTGAAAAACATTCACCCCATTAGCAAATTCTAAAAACCCATGCCCCCCCCCCCCCCCGTAGTTTGAATTTTGGTCTGATAAAATGTTTAAAATCTGGTCAGAGTGGACAATGGTCTTGCTCAACTGTATATTATATCATCAGGACGATTTTTCTTTTACTTCAAAATTTTTTGTTGAAATTGAATGGTAATTTGATGTTGGTATTAATCTTGAATTTGTCTCTCACAGTCATCCAGAATATATCCAGTGAGACTTCGGGAGGGGGGATAGAGCCAGGAAACAAAAATAATTTTATAGGGAAATAATTGTTCTGTCCCATAAAATACAAAATGTATTGTCATATAACGACCTTTATTCATACTAAAATGCCCCCAAAGCAGAATATGCCGAAATCTGCAAAGTACACCGCAAAACAATCAGTGCTAATGCAGAACAATCTGGAAGAATTTTAAGAAAAATGCAGAAAACACTATTATGGGAACTGCAGAATATTTCCAGTCAGCCGAGAGCTCGTTGCAGAACAATGCAAAATATTCTGCTTTGGGGCCTTATGCCACATCTCCCTGGATCTGTGCCTGGCAGTGATTTTGACGATCTGTACTATCTAACTTTCGTATTTAACTGAAAAAATAACATGATGGGGAGAATGTGGTAAAGGGTTTAAATTGAATAGATAACTTATTAAAGTTAACTTAAAACTTCAACATCTCTTAACTAAGAAAACTTTAAATCAGTTTCCATTCTGTTGTATTGGTTGAGTCTTTGGAAGATGTAACAGAGTGGACAAATTAGCCTAAATGATTTGTGAAAACTTTAATTATATTTTGAAGCATATATCCATGTGCTATCACTAGATGCTGATATAGATGAAAAAAAAAATCTTAGTTATTTATGATAATGACATAACAGAGTGGAAATCTGACAAAAAAATCTGGTATTGAAGACATAAAATGAGTATTAAGTCATTTTGCAAAATCCAAAATTGTTGATCAAGTATTAAAAGTAAAACTTTCAATGAGCTCAAAAGTGTTCTGAGATTTATATATAATCTGGTATAAAAATATATTTCCTAAATGACAGAGTGGACATTTTAAAGTGGGAAAAATTTCGGGACACAAACAAAAAAAAGTTTTTCATAAGAAAAAAAAAATTCACAAAATTTCATTTTCAGTTTTATTCATCTATGGCACATATATAAAATGTGATCCCAAGTTTTCTGACAAAAAAAACTTCAGGTTTGCACAAAGTCTGTTTGTTTAACACTTTTTTGAAGCTGGGACAGCCAAATATCGATGTGTTGCTACAAACAATGGTTTTAAAAAAAATTAGATACCATTTGAAACAAATTAATGCATGACAGAGAATTAAATAAAAAACTAGAAAAAAATTAAAATTACGACCAGATAGAGATGTAAAAATTCTCGAGAATAATCTTTTGAAGAATATTCGAGAATATTCTATGGTAGGACTACTATTAGAAATAACTTGAGAATATTCTTAGAAGTTCTTAATGAGAATATTTTTCAGTTACCGAAATCTTTCCAGAGAGTATTATCAAGAATATATGTAATAACATGTAGGCCTATTATAATAAATAATCTTGATAAATAACTTGAGAATAATTATTTTCGATAAGAATATTCCCTAGTAATTTATAATAGTAGCTATATTCTCAAGAATATTCTCTGTCCCCATCTCTCTTCCCGTCAAGAAGATGGGAATATTGAAGTTTGTAGACTACAAACATTAAAGTTTTGAAACAAGAAAATTAAACCAACAAAGCTGAAATGCCTAACTTGCAAAGAAATGTGAGTGATACAGAATTTATGTGTATGTGCATTGAAGAAAACAAAGTTTTGTATCTTAGAATGAAGGTGATTGATAAAGAAAGCTATTCTTATATAATCAACTTTGGTTTAATTTCTTTTGTTGTGAACTTATTTCTGAAAAATTATCTAATTTTAAAATAACTTTTTAAGGTTTCAATCTAAAGGTTTCTAAAATCTTCATAACCAAAATTTTAAAACCTCTAATCATGACCTCGACCTAAAAGTTGTCATTGGGGATGATTATACAAAAAATTGTCTTGTTGTAAATGTTTCAGACAATGAAAACTGATTTGTATTTCACAATATAAACAAAATTAATAAAAATATTTAAATTATTTTAAAAGAAAAATGAATATTCTCGATTATTCTCCAATTTTTACATCCAGGAGAATATTCTTACCTCGCATCTTTAAATCTTTAACACCAGAGTGCTCTGAAATTTTGTAAAAAACATTACAGTCGTGGAAACAGTTTGTACACTTTTTTTGGTAGTAACCATCAGGCTTATATTACTGGAGGGAGCATGACGTCAGCGGTCTCCGCCTTGGCAGTGCTGAGAAAGGTGTCCAACCAACATCTTTCGTCGGAAGACCACGTGATCCGGTGAAAACAAACACGATCTCCCATAGAGATTAATGTTAAAATTGCTGATTTTAACATAGAATTGCGGAAATTTAGTAAGGTTTTCTGCCGCATCAATAATTTTAAAAATTGAATTCTCGATTTTCGAAATATTGAGTTCACTTAGAGATACGAAGCCCAGAAAATTAAATATAAATTAATTAGCCAGACCCACTTTTGAGGTTGATATCCATGCAATGACATTAATTTCAGCTTTTTATTTATATCTCAAGCACGAAAATGAAAATTAATGTCTCCGTATTGTCTTATATTATCCAATTGCATCAATCCGTATAGTTTAGGATGTTTTGAAATAATGGAATTATTTCTTTATAAATTATTATTTCTTTCATTACTTCTGGAGTAATTGCTTTAATCAATTCTGGATTAATTTCTTTCATTATTTCTGAAACTATATTTCATTAACGCTGATATTATTTCTTTCATTGATTCTGAAATTATATCTCATTAATTCTGGCATTATTTCTTTCATTAATTTTGGAAGTATCACTTTTTCATTAATGCTGGAATTATTTCTTTCATTAATTCTAGAATTTTTCTTTCATTAATTTTGGAACTATCTTTTACTTTAATTTTGGTATTACCGCTTTAATTAATTTTGGAATTATCACTTCATTAATGCTGAAATTACTTCTTTCATTGATTTTGGAATTATCCCTTTTTCTTAATTCTGGAATTATTTCTTTCATTATTAATGCTGAAATTATCGCTTTCATTTATTTTAGAAATGAAATTATCTGTTTCATTAAAATGAATTTTTCTTTCATTTATTCTGGACTCATCTTTCATTAATTCCGAATTATCTTTCATTAATGCTGGAATTATCACTTTCATTTATTTGCAGCTGAAATTATCTCTTTCATTAATTTGGAACTGAAATTATCACTTTCATTAATTTGGAACTGAAATGATCACTTTCAGCTCCCTCCAGTAATATAAGCTCAATGGTAGTAACCCATATGCTAAGCATGTTTTATTCACGCAGATTACATGAGTTAAATGAAAAATAAACTGTGAAGTATTTCTTTATTCCTTTATCATGAGCGTGAAACTGAAATAACCAGTGAAAAAAATAATGACACTTATAATAAGGACATTATATCAGGGTTGGCAGGTTTTTGACGCATGTCAGTTTTTGACGGTTTAAACTGTCACGTCAAAAACCCTCCGTCAAAAACCTCAAATACTGCTTTTCAACATATAAATTCCCATTGAAAATATGCACATTGATTGCATGTAATGCTTAAAGTGACTATGCTGCAATACATAATGTGTGATTTTAAAATAATCTTCCCCCCCCCCCACATAATTATTTTGGACAATTATATACATGTATATATACTTGTAAAATATAGAATTTGAGTAGAGCATAGCATAAAACTATGGAAGGATATGTAATGTATTCAAGATAGTTTCAACCTTCTAAAATTTCTTCAACTGTTTATATATGAATATATATATATTTGCATATCAACATCTGCTCTACTTTTTTTTTTACAACAAATACAAAGTTCTTTCATGCTTGCTATGTATAATGTTGATTTCTGTTATTATATTATCTAGACAATCCCAGATATTTAAAACAATATTCTTATTGTACATAACATTAGAATATATATATCCAGCAATCAAAATACTAAATTACCCTAAAATAATTTTTCCCCTGAAAAATTAATTAGTTCATTATTAGTCTAAATTTTTCATTGTTACCACAGTTTCTATTCTTGGGTTACATTTGGTGGTATATTTTTAAATGATAAGTGTTTTTTTCCCTTCAAAAAGACCTTATAAAAGTAGCCTGAATATACATATTTTTTTATATTACAATATCAAAATTGCTAATTCTTACGTTTTCTAACCTTGGGCTATGCATTCTGACGTTCTATTTTTAGAAAATTCATGAATGGGGATTGCATCACAGATCTAAATGTAGTGGTATATTATCTCACAGGGTTTTGTTTTTCTTTTTCCTTCACCAAGAAGCAGCAACAGTAGTGACTGCATTATCATGCTAGGGGCAGATGGTCTTATAATCCAATAAAGACACCAGCTGCCCTTAGAGGACAAAGACCAGTGTACTAGAGAAAAGTCCAACTTTGCTATTTATTGTTTGAATTGTAAAGTAGTGAGGATTAATATGGAAACCAATTTCAGAAATTTCATTTGATATTTTTTTTATGTTTAGTGAAACCAATTTCTAAGAAATCATAAATATTTAGTCTATTATTAGTTTAAAATATAATGAATCGTGGTGGAAGGCCACAGCATATAGCCTGGCAAAATTTTGATAAAGTAGAGAAAAATGGAAAGATATATACAAAATGCATTAATTGTGGAGTTATGCGATGTAATGTAATCCTGTGGACAGGATGAAGAGCCATATAGCTCAGTGTATTGGAAGGGGCAATGATGTTGAACAAATACCTGATGTACAAAAAGCAACTGCATCAACATCTACAGAGTCCACTGCTTCACAGCCTACAATTTTGTTGGAATCAACAGAACCTGAAATTTTCACTCAAAAAAAGAAGCAAAAAATTGATGGCTTCATTGTGAAATCAAATTCTGCTACAACTAAAAAAATTGATTTATTAGTGGCAAAGTTTTTTTATGCCAATAATATCCCATTCAGTGTTGTTGAACATTCAAGTTTCAAAGATCTAGTTTCTGCTTTGCGACCTGGTTATAATACCCCAAGTAGAAAACCTTTGGCTCAGTCATTGCTTGATGAAGTTACAAGAGAGGTTGAGAAAACTGCAAAAGACAATCTCAGTGGAAAAGCTGTAACTTTAATTGAAGATGGATGGAGCAATATTCATAATGATCCAGTCATAGCTACATGTATACATTCTGAAGGTAAATCCTATTTTCTTGAAGCTGTTGAGTGTGGTGCTATTATGAAAAATGCAGATTACCACAAGCAAATAATTGATAATTCCATACGTTTGGCCCACGATAAATATTCTTGTGAAGTAAAGGCAGTTGTAACTGATAATGCGAAAGTAATGGAGAAAGCCAGGCAACTTTTGCTTAATGAGATTGACCAAAATTTAATAGAATATGGGTGCTCTTCTCATTGGCTCAACTTACTCGGACAAGATCTAACACCTGAAGCTGTGCTCAAACAGGTGGTTAAAATACAAAAATACATTAGAAACCATCATTTGCCTTCGGGATGGCTTAATGAACATATGGGGTCAATAAAACCCCAATTACCTGGTGATACTCGATGGAAGAGTACACTTACTTGTCTTGAAACATTTTTACACAATAGGCCATTTTTTCAGAAAATAGTAGAAGATCACGAAAATGACATTGACATTGAACATTGAAGGACCGGACACACCCCGCTTCCCATCTCAGAGAGATATCGAAGCTTTCCCGGGGAATAGGTGTATCCGGAAATTTATTAATTTATGTGAAAATAACAATGATATACATATATACAATAAATAATCTGGAATAAATAATCGTACAAATTGTGATCATATAGCATCAAATGACATTGACAAAGGAATTGTTATTTTAATCAACAATTATAATTTATACAAACAGTGTAAAGATCCTTCATTCCAACTCAAGCCAATAAGTGTTACATTGGATATTCTTCAAACAGATACAGCTACAATAGCTGACTCATGCCGTGTTTGGCTAAGCCTTCTCAAAGAAAGTGCTCTTCAGCCTCACATTGTAAAGATACAAAACAGGATGAACCAGATTCTGAGACCATTTCATTATTTGGCATATAATTTGCACCCAAAATATAAAGGTGAAGGACTGACTGATGTGCAAAGTGATTTGGCTCGCACATGGGCAACAGAGAAAATTAACGGTTGTCTGCCATTGCTAATTTCATATGAAGCGGAAGAAACTCCTTTCCCACCTTCTTATTTCAGTGCAGCAGGAAGAATGACAAACCCTGTGATTTGGTGGAAAGGACTCTCTAAATGTAATGCTTTTTCAGCTGAGCCTGCATCTGAACTCATAAAACTAGCAATGCTTTTGCTGTCCAGTCCCGCCAGCTCAGCCTCCATTGAAAGAGTATTTTCTAACTTTGGATTTGTCCATTCAAAACTTAGAAATCGTTTAGGTGTAGAAAAATGCGCAAAATTAGTTACATGTTATCGGATTCTACGTAGTAAAAATGAACCATACTATTAATTATATATCTAATCTAGACATTTTGTACCTCAAATTCAAAATCTCAAATTATAATTAATATTCTGTTTCAATTTTAATAAATTAGTGTTTGAAAATGAAACATTGTAATATCAAAGTGCCCCATCATTAAGTTATATACCTATTCTATTCGAAACATCCCAAAGCATTCATTTAGGTTTTTGACGGTTTAAACCAGTTTTTGACACTTGTCACGTCAAAAACCCAACCCAGCATTATATTGTTATACAAAAGGAACAACATATTTCTACAATCTCTGAACATCCAGAAAAGCAAGTATTTAAAAAAAGTAACAAAAAAAAATGGTACTTTACATTGCTGGTCCAGTCCAAAGAAAAGAGAAAAAGACAATTTAGAAAACTACATTTTTGAGTTATGCATGTCCTTAAAAACGTTGAAAAACGAACTCTGCTTCTACACTCCTTACTGTAATTAAATCTGACTTGATTCACATTTAGTTCCACACAGAGTGTAAAATTCTCAAAGCATAGAATTTTCAACTGGGCCATTAATATTACATTTATGATAATCGAATTGGTGCAATAAGTCGATGCTCAATTTTTATTATCCTCTATATGTTAAATTCTTGTACAAAACATTGTTTTGCTACAGGGGAAAATATCATTTTTATTCCGATACCATGTGACCATTTCAAGTTTGAGCAGTAACATACATTTTTCAGAAGAGCAGTGTGACCTGTTACGGGTTTGTATTGTGTCTGCACAATACTAAAGTTTAAAACATACTTAATCGATAACTGCTTCGATTTTAATCAAAGCAGTTTTGATATATTTTATAATTAGGGATACGTAAATTCAACAAAAAAATCTGAAATTTCGCAAAAAAAATTTTTAAATCATAAATTTTGCATTTATTCACAAAAAAAATAAAAAATTGAATATCATAGGCCCTTGGCTAAAATGATTTTTCTGAGGCCCCCCCTCCCCTTAAATTGCTAGAAATGCTTACTCTCGATAATTTGAACCAGATATCAGTTTCACAAGGCCCCTCTGCACTTGAGGTTTCTGAGCTGTGCTCGGTCGGACCCATGCATTAAGACGGCACTGGCTGGATGTCATGTGTGAAGTCAATTTATTTTAACTCTTTTCTGCTGCTGCAGAATACTATGCCGTTCATCTATTCCAACATACAGTACAGTCTAGTTTATCCGACCTTTCATATTATCCGACATCTCACTGCAAAAAAAAGATCAAACACCAACTGTTGAGCTTTCAGAATTTCATATAACGATGGAGCTAAGGCTCTAGAAACTGCAATTAAATACATTGAGCAACAAGAAGGGTATTTGTTACAGGAATCAAAATAATGATGATGCAAAGATGGCGAGATTTGACAGCGAAGTAACAGCACTTGTCAGGAAAGTAGACTATGATAAAAAAAAAAATTTTAATCATCACAGGACTGAAGATAACAAGTACTGTATTTAATTCCAAAATATTCTGTAACTAAGTTTATTCTCACTTAATTTTTTCCAGTTTTTTTTTCTGTAAACATGATTATTAGGTTCGTAACAAAATTAAGCCTATAACATAGTTTGATGTTTTATAGGCTTTTCCTTAACACCTCTATATTATCTGACGTTCTGCCAGCCCGTTTATGTCAGATAAGCGAGACTCTACTGTACTCATTTGTCAATTTTTTTTTTGTAAAAATGCTTTTGATCCCAAAAGGATCTCAAATCCACTAACTTACTCCACGAAACATGTGAGAATGGAAAGTTTGATCCTTTCAAATTGTCGATTAGCATAATTTTCCTACAGAACGGAAAAGAAAGTCAACTGAACCCGTATTTTAGGAGCTAGAATTTCATTTGTCGAAACTTATTTTTAAAAAACTTATGCTGGAGTAATGATCTTCGTATTTATTGAGAAAAGAAACAATATGATATTTGCTCAAATGATAGGACACCTTTGAACCACAAATTCTGCTTGGTTACTACAGGCGTCAGGAAGAATTTTGCTGCCAGTGATAGCCTACTTGAACAGTGATACTTTTTTTTTCCTTTTTGGTAGCTTAAATATGTACTGATCATTTTTCTTGAGCGCAAAAAAATTGTCTTTGTCTTGGCAACAACAGAATTAAATTCTTCTATGAATGCGTCACCCACAAGATTCACTTTATGTGTATTTAATAATTTGGAGCACGCAGTCTGATACTAGATCCTTTATTTTCGTATTCTTTTAAGGTGTCGATTACAGCTTGGAAACACACGGAAGAATTAACGATATAATTTAACTATCGAGATTTCGCAGAAAGGTAGTAAAAATTCAATTTTTTGCATTTATTCGTTTAAATTGGCAAATATCGCATTTATTTCGTGAATTTCGCATTTATCGCGGTTATCTCGTAAATACGAAATTTACGTATCCCTATTTATAATATATCAGATATATTATTAAAAAAAAAGATGGGAAAAGAAAAACTCACTACTTATCGGCTCGGACTCCTTTTGAATGCGAAATATGTCATAAAAGTTATCTGTTCCGAACCAAAGTCGCGAATCCTCTAAAATCCCCATTTTTTCAGCGTAAACACACGCGTTACTGTTGTTTATAAACAAAATAGAGCACGGGGGAGGGGAACAGCAAGAACACGGGAGGAAGGTTTAAAAATTACATGTATCCGTCATAAAATTTTCTGATAAATTTACAACATATTACAAAAACATGTTAATGGTTAGGTCAAAGATGAGGTGGATCGGCGGGAAGCCCCTTTTTCGTCTTTAATTATACAGGGTTTTTTGCCTTCGGGCCATCCCCTGTTAGAGAAAAATATTCCGTAAGAGTAAAGTGACCATACGTCCCGTATTTCCTGGGACAGTCCCGGTTTTTTCTGTGTTTTTGGCTGTCCCGACTTTTTGACAAAAGTGTCCCGGTTTTTCCCGTATTTTGCACGAAGCCTACTCGAATTTTTATTCTTTATTGAAGTCAAAGATTGAAATTATTTTCAACTTATCAATTACATTATGATAATCACAACTATAAATGAGAATATTAATCTCCCACATTTGTCTTAGCGAACGTTTTTTTTTTCGTGGAACTCATTTTAATCCACTGCAATTAGCAGCAATGCTGCATTTTCCGCCATTGTGATTTTTCCGTTATTTCAACAATATTTAGTAACTTAGTTCGGTTTTGGCGTCATTTTGGCGATAATTGGCAATGTCCCGTATTTGGAATCCCAATTTCCCGTATTTCTCTCGAGGAAATATGGTTACCCTACATAAGAGCATAGAACATGTCATAAAAAATATACTAATGAAAAAGTTACCATAAACACATAACACACAGGAATTCCATCATTTTCCATTCTTCTCTCTTCTTCAGAAGGGTATGGAGAAAAAAAACCACTAACCAGACGAACAAACGCAGATGGAGAGGTTATATGAGATGGAGAAGAAGTCTTCAGGCTTAGAGGACAATCCTAAGCCGCTTTAAAATGATATTATGACATGGAGTCCCTGGATGAGTGTGTGGAAACAAAAATGAGCCAAACAACCAAGGCAGAAAAAGACACAAAAACCAAACGGGAGAAAGAAAAAGAAGGAGAAAAAGAAACCAACTCACGAGAAACGTTGACTGAGGGTAACAAACTTCTCAAAGCTACAGATAATACTCTCAGGCTTGCCTGAACAGAAATCGGACCAACAAATAACTGGTGGGGAAAGAGAACTTACGGCCGTATTCACCAACACAGTTTCAACTGCAATCGCAGGTTAAACGATCAGCGATCGACACGGATTGGTTAAAATCCTTAATTTAACCAATCCGTTTCGATCTTCAATCCTTTCACCTGCGATTGCAGTTGAAACTGTGTTGGTGAATACGGGCGTAAAAGTTGAGAAACGAACCTGCGAGAACCTAATACAAGAAAATAAAAAGTGAGAGGAAGTTTCAGGTACATTGCATTGTAGACAAAGAGGGTTAGCCATTTTCCTAATACGATGGAGGTAATCATTCAAGGGATTAACTATTGCAAATGAGTTTGTAAAACAAGTATTCCAACCTTCTATTCGAAAAAAAAGGGGAGAAGTTCTGGCAGCAGTTATAGAAGGAGCTAAACTCAGGAATAGATAAGAAAAGATCATTACGGATATTTTCCTTGAAATGGCCGGGGAGCCCCATTTACAATACAATAATAATTATACAGGGCTTTTGGCTACTATGACCATCCCCTGATCATTAAAAAAATTGACAGAAAAAGGGAGATGCCAAGGTCATGACAAAAGCAGAAACATCAAGGAAATTAGAATAAAAAATAGAAGCCAATTAATTATACATAAACAATCAATAACAATAAACATAGCAAAAAAAAGATTATGTCAAAGATAAATGACAACAAAAATCATGAAAACACATTGTCACAAATGATGGCAACAACAAAAGCATAAAGGGAATCATATATACAGATAATGCATATAGAAATGCCGTCTCCACTTGTCAATACAGGATTCATTGAAAGACTGGTTAATTGTAGAGATGAAGATTACAAGGAAGAAAATTCATCACTCCCCCACGGGGACTCGAACCCCGGTCTCTCGCTACCGATTGCTGCCGCCGTCCCTGTACGGAGCCTTTCTACATATATATACACTCCAAGGTTGAAATATTCTATCTGTTTCTACAGCTTAGATGGTAGAGCACTCGTCCGGCAAGCGAGAGACCAGGGTTCGAGTCCCCGTGGGGGCAGTGATGAATTTTCTTCTTTGTAATCTTCATCTCCACAATTAACCAGTCTTTCAATGAATCCTGTATACAAATAATGACAAAAGTATTGAATGAATCAAAGTCAAACACTGTAATACAAGAAAAAAAAATTGTCAAAGCCAATTACAATAACTGAAGTGAAAGCAGTAACGCAAAATTTCTGAGCTGTAAGCAAAGTACTGCACAAAAAATAAAAAAATAATATCTATAAATGAAAAAGCAAATGACATATGAGGGGGTTTTTACAAACAACAGGACTCTTCAGGTCTAGGAGACACTCTAGACCACTTTGATGAAAAAGGAGGTGGAGTCCCAACAGGGGCGTAGCCAGAAATTTCGTTCTTGGGGGAGGGGGAACCAAAGTGACAGAACAATGGATTTGGCCATCTTTTTCCCTTTTTTCGGTCATTTTCTCACATTTCGAGTGGGGACCAGATCCCCAAGTCCCACCCCACCCCACCACCCCCGCTACGCCCTTGAGTACCAAGGTGATGTGTTAGCATCGATAGGATGCATCTGAAGACCGACAGCCAAACAAAACCAGAACTACGAGTGACGAAGCGTTCAAAGAGAGGAATAATATTATTAGGAGGAGTCGACGCAAAATCCCGCCAACAAGAGACCGGAAAATGAAGACTGCGAAAAGTAGAATTACGAATAGAATCATAATGACTACAAAGAAAATGAGAAGCAGTTTCCAAATTATATTACAATGATTTCCGCCCTATTAATGCGATGAAAATACTCATAAAGAGGAGCCGCCGCCCCCCCCCCCCCCAGAGGAGTTTGTAAAAAACATTTTCAAATTTTACGGACGAAAAAGACGATGAGTACAATTTGCAACAGTCAGAAAATGGACGGAAATCAGGTAGTGTATTTTTAAGTGATTGAGAGAAATACTTTTTATATCGGGATTTAAAAATTGTAATCAGGACTTCTGGATGGAGGCTGGTAGGGGTTACACTCTGAGAAGCCGCAGTACGATCATGAATGTGATGATGAACATGACGATCAATAATCTCATTAAAAGTAATGCCAGAGTGACCAGGGACCCAAATAATAGAAATGTGACTAGAAAGAGCTTGTGAAAACAAGCTGGTAATAAAGAAGAAAAATAACTGTAGGAGAATGGAATGAGAAAGCTCGTGCTGCAGAAACAACGGATTTGGAGTCTGAGATTATGACAATGGGTTGCTGAGAGCCAGGAATAAAAAATCGGACGCCAAGAATGATTGCAAGAGATTCGACCCCAGTAAACACAGAGGTAGAGAGAGAGAGAGAGAGAGAAGGAGAGACGGAGAAAGAGAAGGAGAGAGAGAGAGAGAGAGAGAAGGAGAGACGGAGAAAGAGAGAGAGAAGGAGAGAGAGAAGGAGGGAGAGAGAAGGAGAGACGGAGAAAGAGAGAGAGAAGGAGAGAGAGAAGGAGGGAGAGAGAAGGAGAGACGGAGAAAGAGAGAAAAGAGAGTTTTCTATTTTCTTCTTCAGAGGAAGAGCTAAACGTTTGAATCCAGAGGCCCACAGTTTACAAAGGCCCTAGGAGGGTGAAGCTGTTGACCGAATACAAGCAGAGCGACATCGAGATGAACGAAGTTCAGTAAGAGTCGGTAATGCCAAAATCATTCTCATTTTATCAATTCTAGTAGATATAGGTAGACCTAAAATAGAACGCAAAGCTGAGTGATAAATAGTATTAATCTTAGTAAGAGATGAGCGAGGAGCCCCATTTTTTTGCAACATTACGCCCAGGCACTTCGCTCTTCTTCTTCAATTATACAGGGTTCTTTATGCCTTCGGCCATCCCCTGTTGCCAAGGACAGTTGTGAAAAAGCTGACCATATTTTATCAAAAAACATACGGCTTGGAAATATAGGATATTGCCGATTACTAAGGTGACCATACGTCCCGTATTTCCCGAGACAGTTTGTTTTTTTGGCCGTCCCGACTTTTTGGAAAAAGTGTCCGGGTTTTTCCCGTATTTTACACGAAGCCTACTTGAATTTTTATTCTTTATTGAAGTCAAAGATTGACATTATTTTTCAACTCATAAATTATATTATGATAATTACAACTATAAATGAGAATATTAATCTCCCACCTTCGCCATGGTGAACGTTTTTTTCCCATGGAATACATTTGTAATGTATCATTTCCCGCCATTGTGATTTTTAGTAATTTCAACAATATTTGGTAACTTTGTTTGGTTTTGGCAATAATTGGCGATGTCCCGTATTTCTCTCGGAAAAATATGGTCAGCCTACCGATTACAGTCTGTTCCAGAAATAACTGACTGGACTATCGGTGCAAAACTTTCTCTTTACACTTTTTTTGAACGTCATCGTGCGCCACTGAGCTTTAAATAAACGTTTGAATTAAGTTTACTTATAGCTCTCGGGTGACCATACGTCCCGTATTTCCCGCACAGTCCCGACTTTTTGGCAAAAGTGTTCCTGTTTTTCCCGTATTTTACACGAAGCCTAGTTGAATTTTTATTCTTTACTGAAGTCAAAGATTGACATTATTTTTCAACTCTTAAATTATTTTATGATAATTACATCTATATATGAGAATACTATAGTTCGTTTCAGGTTAACTTTGCAGTGGAGAGAAAGGTAGAGAGTGTATTCCTTCGCCGCAAAATAAAGTTCCCATAAATCGTAGTTTTATGATCATTTATACAGAATATTTCAATTCTTTTTATTGATTTCGAAAAAATATCGTTTTGAACCGACGTTTCTTCGTTTTAAAGTGTGACGCCAGCATTATAGTTATAGCTAATCGCTGTTTCTTATTCTGCTCTTTATTGTGAATTCCTTGAAATCCAAGGTTGACTCGTTCATATTCATTGTGAAAGTTCTCAGTGCAATTTTATAATATTTGAATAAAGTGCAGTTTCTACCATTAACACTAATAAATGTTCTGGAATTGTACCACAGGACACTTAAGCGATCTGTAAATGTGCCGCTTAGTTCATTTTTCCACAACATTAGATTTGAGGAGGGCAGGACGCATCAGATAACCCCCCCCCCCCATATTTGGTCCGCGGTCCCAGGGCTGTTATGCGATTTATCATTATATAGCTTAGAGGATGGGTCGCAATGAATTAATTAAAGATAAATTTTGATTTCATGCCCTTTTTAAATAGCATTGAAATTAATAGAAATTGATTATAACAACATATAAGGGTATTTTCTTCCAAAATTTCAATAAAAAATTATTTTTTTTGCATTAAAAAAAAAATTTTTTTTGATCGTGGGAGGGGGGCAGGAGCCCCCCGCCCTTGTACGTCTCTGATCGCACAAATATGCGTTAAGATTCAGAGGGGAAGAGCTGATGACGAAATTTTGCTGACAAGGTGGGGAAGGGGTCAGACTTCTGCTGAAAGACAAACCTAATTAAGAAATTAGTTCAAAATTAATTTCAATATACCAACTATTCACTTAAAATGGGGGGAAAAACACTTTACGATATTTTCATTTCAATCATTATGTTTATTCAAGCATTTTTATTATTATTATTTTAATTATTGTTTATACTAAATATGAGTATGCAGAAATATAATATTTGTAAAAAATTTCAATTAAAAGTTATATTGTGATGTTCTTAAATTTTGAACAAACATTAATACACAAACAATTTTTACTTGAAATTTTCAGACACTATAAAAAAAGAAATGTAGTGAATTTTGATCAAGATTTTATTTACATCTATATGAGCATGAACAAAAATTTACAAAATTATGTAATTTTGACAATGTTTCCAACTTTCTCTTTTTTTTCAGACACTTTTTTACATTTCATTTGCCTCTTTGAGATACATTCATTGTTTTTTTTTTTGCAATAATTTTTGAGGAAAGTGTTTATTGAACACTTCACAATAAACTGAGTAATGAAGCTGGATGAATGATTCGAACAGCCACCGCAAGGAATCAAAAGTTCATTTTGTTCCAAAATATTAATTATCAATTTCATGGCAAGAGATCTCAGATTATTGCAAAATAAGAACACGATTTTCATTTTTAGTACCACGAAATTCCTTATCTAAAATTAAAGACATCTGGCAAATATTGCATCATTCTACCTTTACAAATGTATGGCAACAATATCCAGCAACATATGTCAATACTGGCAACTTACAAACTAGAGGAATTAAATCATCATCCTCAACACTAATGTAATAATTTAACAAATTAGATTTGTCTATAGTTGTACTTGGCTCATAACAATCTGGAAACGAGACACCAAGTTCAGCAAAATGAAAAGATTTAAGCTTGGAAGGAGCCAATGCTCTGTAGACGCAGTTAACTTTCATGTTCAAATACTTGTCCTAATGTTACATTATATTGGGAGCCACGTAATTGTCTAAATTTTCCAAAGCGAAGTTCAATGACGTCAGTTTGAACTTTACCAGTTAACAGGTAATCAGCTTTTAGTTCATTATCATTGCAGCAATATGAGCGAAATTCAAGGACAGCATGTGTTGTATGATACAATACGTAGAAAGTTTATTTTGTTAGAAATCCTGATTAATAGTCCTTCAGTTTCCCGGCATCAAGCCAAACCAAAAAATCATTCAAAGAAATTACTTTACAATCTGTCATTTGAAGTCAAGGGTTCCTGAAATTCATCTTTTGTATGGATACCTTTGAACTTCGATTTCACATTCATTATTCTCCATCATTTACTTATAATGGAAATATATTCAGTGGTATCCACACAATAACATTCATTACATTGTTCAGATAAAGCTTTCAAGCCCTCTCTCTCTCTCTCTACTACATAATCATTGAAAATTTGTAAAAAAAGTTTTACATTTTGCCGCTCTAAGCTTGAAGGAGAAAGAGCTTTCAAACTAATCCCATATGCACAATTTATAATTTGGTCATTTTCTAATGAATATATATATATTTATGGTTTTAAATGAAGTTGTTCTTGTAATACTGTGGTTATTAAAGTCCAAAAAATACATACACTGACCCATCATTTTTTTTGTTCAACCAATTGCTCCTACATTTTAAAATGTGTACAGAGTCCAAAATAAAAAACAAGGGCCT
Organism: Pholcus phalangioides; assembly: GCF_987345545.1. Lineage (NCBI taxonomy): Eukaryota > Metazoa > Arthropoda > Arachnida > Araneae > Pholcidae > Pholcus > Pholcus phalangioides. The sequence continues at coordinate 38,792,346 of NW_028301603.1, forward strand.
ACATGGATTTACAGGGTATGGATACACAATACTTAAGCATGGAGGAGAGACAAACAAAGACATAGCCTTTCCATTTAAAGAATTATTATCAGACATGATGCATACCATACAAAATCCTATGGGCTATTTTCCAGCCCAGTAACTATTTTTTTGATGTAATCATGTAAATATTCTGCATTAATTTTATGCACAGGTAATATGTGAGCAACATCATTAAAAGAAGAAAAAACACCTTGCATCATAAACACATAGGCTGCTGTTGCTGCAGAAAGGTCATTACAGGATTGGCCAACAATATTACCTCCTTTGAAATCAATATATTCTTTGAGATGTATCTCATCCATCATAAGCGATATTTGTGTTTCATTTGCTGACAAAGTCGAAAACCACTTTTTAGCACAAGATAGGAAATTTTCCTTGAATTGCTCACAATGTGGATTTAAATCTAAGCTCGAACACAGTCTTTCTATCTAGATGGATGAGGTAAGATTAGTTGGTTCGAATTCCTCAAAAATTTATATGCATGGGGGGGGGGGAAACAGAATGCAGTAAACTTGAAAAGATTAATAATTGGGGACTGTATCTAAGTAAATTTTTTTTCAACAACATTGATATTTGCTCTATCAAAAGAACTCTATCACAGATGCCTACATTACCGCATCACGAAAAATGTGTTTGACGGCGAAAGACATCCATGGCGCCTTCTCAGAGCAACAGCGGGTGTTCATCAACGAGCACCTCACGCAGCAGAATAAACTACTTCTCAAGGAGGCCAAGGAAGTTGCGAAACAGAAGGGTTTTACTTTCGTGTGGGTCAAAGATGGTACGATTCTAATGAGAAAGCAATCAGGTGATCGATCATTTCGCGTAGTGAATTTAGATATATTGAAAAATTTGTAACTCAGGTATGTGATTGATTTTGCTTGTTTTTTTTAAATGGATCAGAATTTGACATTTTCTACAGTTGATGATTTCAACATATTTTGTTATGACAATATAAATAATCTTACCATGGTCCATTTAAATATACGTAGTTTACGTGCAAATTTTGACATCTTTGTAGCATATTTAGATCAGCTTGATATAAAACCCTCAATAATAATACTCAGTGAAATCTGGATCTCTGAATGCGAAACTTCGTTTTACAAGATACATGGGTACAGAAGTTTATTTAAATGTGAAAACATAAATCGCTCTGGTGGTATAGCACTATTTTTTTCTGAAAGTATAATTTTTAATAAGTTGCATTTAAATGAGATGACGTGTTGATTCGCTGTTGGTTGATTGCACTTACGGGAAATACAAATTTATTTTATTAAGCATTTATAGGTATCACATGTATTCTATTGACACATTCATAAACGAAATTAATTATTTGCTTGATTATAAACGAGATAAAGATATGTATTTGATCAGTGACTTAAATATTGATATTTTAAGATCTGAAGACTTAAATATTTTTTCTTATGTGAATTTGATGTCAAGATCTGGATTTGAATCGTTAATTAATTCTCCAACTAGAGAAACCGATGAAACGTCAACTTGCATAGATCATATTTTTTGTAGATCCAGGAATTTAAATTAAAAAAAAAGCTGTACTTCTCGATTTGTGCATAACTGATCATAAAATGGCTTTATTTTATTTAGAAACAGATCATGAGAGCAATGACTCAAATTGTGAAACAAAGTGCTTTACCTATCTTGATAAAAATCAATTGATTGATCTTGTAAAAATGGTTACTTGGGATACTGTTTACAGTTGTGAATCTGCAAACTCGGCAATGAATACTTTCTTGGATTTAATTAAGAATTGTGTTGATGCTTCTACTAGAGTAAAGTATAATAAAAGGATAAGAAAACCCTGGATTACGAAAAATATTTATGAAAAGATTAAAATTAAACATAGATTATTGAAAGAAATTAAAAATAAACCGTTTGATATTGAGCTGTGATATAATTTCAAGACATTTAGAAATATGTTAAACAATGAGATAAAACTAAATAAGAATGACTATTATACTTCAGCATTTATTCAAGCAAACGGTGGTTCAAAATCTCAATGGAATTTAATTAACAAATTAATTGGTGAGGATAAATATAGCAGCATTGACACGTTTTTCACTGAAACAACTGGTGAAATAACGAATCCAATTGATATTGCTGAATGTTTTAATGACTTTTTTTCTAATTTTTGTAACAATAATCTTCCTAATAATTGTAATTCATTAAATTGTTCAAATTTAAATTTTTTTGAGAAATCCTTTTTTATATACCCTACGGATAGTCATGAAGTATTCAGTATAATAAATTCTTTACACTCCAAAAAATCGTCAGGATTTGACAAAATTAATTCCATAACATTGAAGTGCATTGCACCATATGTAAGTGATGTCTTATCGTTTATTTTTAATTTAAGTTTTATCACTGGCGAATTTCCAGAGTGCCTGAAACTTGCAATTGTTTCTCCAATACACAAGAAAGGGGACAAAAAGAATGTTAATAATTACAGACCGATTTCTTTACTATCTGTCTTCTCAAAGGTCATAGAAAAAGTAATTAAATCCAGAATAATTAAATTTCTTGACAGCATTAATTTTTTTAGTGAGAACCAATTTGGATTCAGAAAGGCAAAAAGTACAGAGGACGCTCTTGTTAATTTTCTCTCAAATGTGTATATAGCAGATAACAATAATTGTAAAGTTGCGTCATTATTTTTAGATATCAGCAAAGCTTTTGATACCGTGAATCACAGTATTCTTCTAACCAAACTAGAATATGCAGGAATTCGGGGTTTGCCACTTAAATTTTTCAAAACATATCTTACTAACAGAGTTCAAAGTGTGAAAGTAAATTCCGTTTTGAGTTCTAAAAGACAAATTACATCTGGTGTACCTCAAGGATCAGTACTTGGACCTATTTTATTCCTAATATATATAAATGACCTGTGTAACTTTAATTTGAAAGGAAAAATCACTGCTTTTGCTGATGATTTAGCTCTTTGTTACTCTGAAAGCTCTTCAATCAACTTGAGGAATAACATGCAAAATGATCTTAACTCAATAAATATCTGGTTTAGAAATAATAATTTAAAATTAAATACAGCTAAAACTAAATATATGTTATTTGGTTCTGGTACTTTCGATGATTTTGGTGTCCTAAAATATCATAGTGTGACAGATGGCTGTATCTCGGATTGTATGTGCACAGTTGTAAATAGAGTAGACACCTTTAAGTATTTAGGGATTTTTTTAGATTCAAAACTATCCTGGAAAACACATATTCATTATTTGAGTGTAGAATTAAATCGGAACATTAGGAAATTTTATTTTATCAGGAATAAATGTTCCCAATCCATTTTAAAACTTCTTTATTTTGCGTTAGTAGAATCTAGATTGAGTTACGGCATTACATGTTGGGGTGGGACATACTTCAGCAATCTTTCTTCACTTTTTGTCACACAGAAGTCCTTCATCCGTATCATTCTGAGTAAAAATAGACTCACGCATACATTTTCACTTTTTAATCAATTAAAACTACTCCCTCTGCAACATCTGTACGTTTATAAAAGTTTAAAAATGTTTTATAAAAGAAGTGGCCATCTCAATCTGAAATTACACAAGTCTGGAATGCAGTTTAGACGTCATACTATACAGGTACCAAGGCCAAATAAAACTCGTTTCCAAAAATTTTTCCTCTATTTAGCTCCCAAAATATTTAATTTACTTCCTCAGTTAATAAAAGAACGATCTTCATGTACATCTTTTTTTGTCAATTTAAAATCTTGGTTGTTAACTCAAGAAGATTTAAATTATCTGTTTGATATTGTAATGTGTGATCTTCTTTTATCTTGCATACGCTGCTAAATGCCAAATTTTTTTGTTTATCAATTCCATTCCTGTTGCCACTTATTTCTTGGTGTTATATATATATGTGTGTTTTTTTCTTTCTTTTTTTCTCTCGTTATTATTTATGCCGACAGATATGTATCAGATATTGTTTTGTGGGCTCACAAGCTTGCTTAGCCCCTAAATGTTTTGTAACTGTGTTTAAAAATCTTAAATAAAGGAAATTTGAATTTTAATTTGATATTTTATCCTCGGACACATATTCTTTGAGGCTGATCAACAAGTCTGTGAGCAGCATAATTTTTGATTCACAAGACATATTGTTATCATATTAAATTGCATGACACTTTCCAGGATTTCAAATAAAATATTTACATCATGCAATGTCATGAGCAATTTGTGTTTTAGGACATTTTTAATTTCAACACCTTTCACACATGCAGTGACAGTCAAATTCATATCTACTGTAACAGATGAATTAATTTTTGGATATGGATGTAAAAAGACTAAGAAAATAAATGTTATTAGATTCATACTTGATTGTCCATGCTGAATCAATCACTGTTTCATCTAATATCTGCTTTAGTTCAATCAAGGAATTGAACGAATGTCTCTCATCATATGCCGCTTTAGTTTCCAGACTTTCCTGAATGACTCTATTCAGTAACACATTGTCTCTATGTTCTCGGGCCGGCTTAGACGACATATCCCTTTCTTTGTCATGTATGAAGGGCAACCCTCAAAAATGGAAGGCACTCCTCCTTCTTTTGGTCTTCTCCTGTTGCAGAATTGCAGACGACTTTTTCATGAACAATTTGGCCATCGGAAAAGTGGTGCTCACAAACCTATGAAATTTAAAAATTTCGAGCGAGCGGGAAGCGGATATATCCGCGGCGCAAGCGAAGCGCGCCGCGTTACTTGTTGGTCGATTTTCTTGCTACAGGGGTTTTCCACAGGTATCATGGTCATTTTATCAAGAATGACCATGAATGACCATCTTGCTTGAACCAATCAAGCAAGAAAATCGACCAACAAGTAACGCGGCGCGCTTCGCTTGCGCCGCGGATATATCCGCTTCCCGCTCGCTACGCTCGCTCCCTCGCCGCAGCAGGCTGCGGCGACCCGCCCTTCGGGCGTGGGGGTCGCGGGGCACAGCTCCCTCGCTACGCTCGGTCGCCCTGGGTAACTATTGACTTTGTTCCAACAGCACCACGAGATCTGTAATCCAGTAAGGATAAAACCCGACGAAAGGAATGTACCGACAGTCCAATGAAGTAATTAATAACAATAATAACTTATAATTACTGACTATAAATATAACATAGGTTATATACATCAAAATAATAATTATTATAATAATATTACTTAGTTTTATTATATTAATTTGTATTTCTTATTATTACAGTATAAATTATTAATTACAATTGTTAATAATAACATTTATAATAAATATAAATTATTATTAATTATCTGACATAATAAATCAATTTCAATTCATTAGTTCTCATTTAATTGTAAAATCGACCTTTTCTGCATATTCGTGACGTCACAAGATGCTATGACGCCACATAGAGCTGTTCTAACACAGCTACCACATATAAGCAAGTATCACACATTGGCGAGAAAAAAAATTCGCCAAGTTGGCACGAAACCCGATTACGGAAATATAGCCTAAGTACATATTCGGTACTCAAGTGCGTCATGAAATTCCCTTGCGAGGGAAAGGTGAACCCACGTGTTGCTTCCAATCAGAGTTGCCAGATTGGCGGTTTTCCCGCCAAATTGGGCTGGTTTGAAAACGGTTCGGCGGGAAATTTTTGGCTCTGGCGGGTGGCGGTTTTTTGGGCGGTTTTTCCAGAATTGTGTTCATGGCGAATTTCTCCCTATTTTTCTTTGCTTGCGAGCAAAGCAGTTTTTCTGTTTCACTTCAGTCCCCACCTCATATTGTGTTTTCTTCCTGACAAGGCAGAAGGGATGGGGGGGGAGGCATCTCACCCAACTATGGAAAGCCAGAACTTTCAACCACAATGCCTTTGCCACCCAATAATTGAAGGGACCGTAAAACAAAAACTTGGGAACTGTCCTAGGCTCTAGATAGTGGTTTTCAACCTTTATGACACCGCGGCCGGTCGGTTATCATATATCCAATGTAGTATAAGGGAAGTAGTATGTTGTATATCCAATGACTATAAGAGATATTATAGCCACTACAATAGGGCAGTCGCCTTAAGGGAAATGGGAGACTTCAGTGACGTCACGAGCTTCGCACGGAGGCCTTCTGCTATAGAAGGTGTTGCTCTGACCCGACGGTTGGGCAACACGGTATCTAGACCACAGAAGCCTGTGAAAGAAACCGTAGCCTCAACAAGCGTGGAGCTGACAGGGCTCAAGCTCAGGAACCAGTTTTGTCTTAATGCATGGGCCTCAGAAAAACGAGAGGTGGTTGTATTTTTCGGGGATTTTCCATGTAGGGAATCAGAAAAATCACTTGGCTCTCGGGCTCTTAAAACGAACCCAGAAAAGTAGACAAGAAGAGAACCCTCTTCTTAAATTTTTTGTTTACTAGACCGTGAAAAATCTGGTCTGGGATTTAAAGCCCATACCTAATTTTTAAAATCATTGTACCAAATTTCATAGCCACCTATGCACAATTTGAGGCAGTGTCGTCTTGACGCATTGGCCAACCCGGGCACGTCACGGAGGCCTTGAATGAACAGCGGTGGGAGGGGGGGAAATGAGATATGGTTAAGATTTGCGAGATTAAGCATGGGAATTGGTAAGTAGGCATTTGCAGTCTGGATGGAGGGCTGAGCAAAATCAATTTGCCCGGGGGCCCATGATGCTTTTAAGACGTCCTCCACTCCAGGCCATCTCTGGGCCGTTTTTCCAGGAGAGAGAATGCGTAGCCCTGACCATGGCCCCCACATCCTAGAGCAGGGCCCCTAGGCTGAGATCTTCTGTGGCCCCCCCCCGACCCCACTTTCACGGGCCCCTTTATGGTGAATTTATAGCGTGAAAAAGCAAAAAAAAAATGGTGAAAACCGTCCCGTGCCCCAGGGCTGGAGCCTTGTCAGCCCACCCCTTGTGGGGGCCATGGCCCTGACTTTCGCAACTTTTCAAAGAAATCAATTTATTCGGTGAAAAAAAACCCATATTTTTACGGAAAATTGGGGGACTATAACAAGAAAAGCTATAAACCACACCTTTGCAGACTAGAATATCGTCAAACTGTAGCTCGCATGTTGCTTCATAGATGGCACCACAAGGTCAAATATTTTGGGCTATTTTTTGGCTACTTTTGAAGAGGATTTTGGCTGGAAATTTTTTAAGGACCTGGCAACTCTGCTTCCAATGTATTAATGTGTGTTTTGTGGTTTCTCGATGAGGAGGAGAGACTGTTTGAGAACACAAATTCGAACAGTAACAGAGCATGATGATCAGGATTAGGTATTGAGAAGTGTAGTAAGAAAGAAGAGAGTGAGAGTTGCGATAGTAGTATTAAAATGATTTAAAGAAATCGGAAGTGATGTACAAGTGAGTGTAAAATAAATTTTGTTCTTATTAATCTTGCTTCAGCCATGGCCACTTCTGCAAGAGAGATAACGGATGTTAACCAAATAAGAGTTAAATCACAGCAAACTGTTTATGAAAATATGCTCATAAGCTAGTGGGAAAAGTAGGACACTTTCCCCCCCTTGACAAATAAGCCTGATATAATTTTAATCCATAATTGTCATGTCAAATAAGTGAAATTTGCTAAATGTAAATATAATTGTGTTTGTCGCGTGGAAAATATTTGAGCTTCTGTCTTCATTTTAATGTGGAAGGCTGAACCGAATCTCGTGGTTGTCTAGTTCCTTTCCCTCTTGTGTTATCATTCCGTCTGATATTCATAAAATGCCCGAGATCTGAACCACAGATCGTTTGTATAGAGTGGACACACACTCTTTATGCATCACACTGTATGTGTTTGTCGGAAAATTCTAAATATTAAATGCTTTGCTTTGACATCTCAATCATTTGAGCTCAACAACAAATTCCTTGAATTTTTCTGATTCTTCCTGTGAAATTTTGAGAAATTCCGAGTTAAATTGAACAAGAAAATGCGTGTTCTTTTGAATAATATATTCTTTCTTTTGTGACAGAGACACACCTAATGATCCACTGATAATCAAAGATATTATCGCCATCTTGATGAGTCAGTTTTTCTTGTTCCCGCAGGAACGCGAATGTCTCCCGTACATGTAAAAGGAAGATAAGATTCCTTTTTTCTCTCTCACTTGTTCGTAATCTGTTGTATATTTTTTTTTATACTTGAAAAGCCGATTTTTCGCCTTTTGCATATTCTGAGTCGATGGTTTTTTTTTTTAATAAGGGAAACAAACATTTTTGTTAATCAAGAGTTTAATTTTGAGACCGTGTGAGTTTTTCAATTTTAAAATTTATATATATTTTTTTCTTTTTCTCTCCACTGTTTTCAAATGCTTTGAAGGAAAAAAAAAAAAGGCTTGTGTTGTAAAATATTTTGAGGGAGAGAAACTTTTGAAATAATGTTATATGCTTGAAATTATTCTCTGTCATCGAGAAAGTGTTGAATTTGAATTTTTTTTAAGAATTTCCTTTGTTTGGATTTAAATTTTTCGGCATGTCGCGAAACAAGAATATTTATATATGATGTCGCATATCGTTGGAAAGCTAATTTTTTTCTCCACACAATGATGTTAATGTTTTTTGATTTTGATGAATATTTCTGCATTTAATCCGGAAATCTTATACTGAAAATTATTGTTGTAATTATAAACTTTGCTGAAAGCCGTTCATTTTCTTAAATCGACCCCGTATTGAGAGAAGATGTTTTTCTTTTGGTTTCATGCTTGTGTTCGCGCCTCGGGATACAATTGGATAAAATTTTGGATGACGCAGTTTGCGCGACGAATTAGAGGGTGCGCTTTCTTAAGCCCCGCCCATCACTCAATTTACATATTATCACTGAAAAACTTTGAAGGCGTGCAGTTCATCAGGACCAGTTGCACGAGAAAGCGTGGTCCCGCCGTAGAAGAATCCCCCCCCCACCCACGTAACTTGAAGAGCCCCTGAAACTCAAATCCCAAGTCAAGTCACTCAAAACCCCTATGTAGTTCTGAACTGCCAAAAAGTCGTAACATTTTACTTGAAGATGTAAGCTTGAGAAAAACAGTATGAAGCATCGTCTCGTCATATCAGTTGCTCCAAACTGATCCAGAAAGGAAGGTTTACTGTCATGCCGGAAAGATGAAGCCCAGCAGCTGTCTCTTGCAGTCCAGTCCAAGGATGGTACTTCGACCACACTACCCCGAGTGGTAGTACAGATGGAGAACTTTGATGCTCTGACATCGTTAAGCATGTGCACGGACTGTCGCTTCAACAGATACAGAGGACATTAATCGTTCAATTTGCCAAGCAGATTCGCCAGTCAAAGGATGACTTATGAGATAACGAACTGTCCGTACTGAGTGTTCAAGTTAAAGGGAACTGTTCATCGAAATCCGGTTGTCAAGAATGAAGTGACCTTAATATGGGAGATAGTGAGTAAATTTTCTCTTTCAAATTTTGTTGAGTGGTCAGGAAAAACCAAACTGCAGCGATATTTAAATTTTAATTTTTCAATAAGTAAAGTAAGGTATTTCAGCATCGTTGTTTTTTTTCTTTTTGGTATTTTGTTTTTGGTAATATGAATTAAGAATTAAAGAACTTAAAGTAATTTAGACCTCTGTGTGTTGACATATTCCTTTTTCCTTTGTGACGTAATTATCACATTGATGCCGTGACAAACTCGAATCTGAGTAATTATCTATTCTCCTGAAGCTATTCTAAGAAATGCATTTGTGTTGTATGAAAATAAAAAATATTCTGCTCTCTTGTCAAGTAAAATACTAATTAAATGTCACACACACACAAATTTTATTTTGGAGGTTAGCTATGAAGTATATATGATTATTTGGTGTGCCTATAGTTGAAAAATTTCATGTTGGTATAAGGAGGATGCAATTTAAGTATATAGTGGTGTATATATACATATGTACAGGTTATGTTGATCGAATTCTTTAGGGGTGACCTCTCATTTGATGCACAAATAATTGTTTTGGTTCTACTGCTAGTTATTTTTCCTTTGGTAAACAGACATACACACACAGTGACTATGGCACAAGCACAGGATCCACAAACCCTGTGGCCTATTTTGATGGGTGCATATAACAATTTGCCCATATTTTCAGGTACAGCTGAACCTTCAGCTCGTGAGTTATTTCGTTGCATTGGCCATGCAACTGCAATTGGCAGGGTGGAATACACCACAGAAAAAACATTGTACTACAGAAGTGTGCAGGGAAGGTGGCTTCGCAAAAAAAAAAAAATCTGTTACCAGAAGAGTGAACACCTCTATGTTCTCCGTAGTTTTCATGTTCACACTAGGCATGATGTGTGATTGTAAGAATTCCATGCAATTTTTTTTCTCTTTTGTGTGTGTGTATAATCGAAAAACAGAATTTGCCAATGTATGCTCAGGGTTGATCTCATGAATATTCGCTCAGTATTCTTTTTCTTTCATACACAAAAAGCAATGTAAGTGCTGTGTCTCTTTGGGAAATATTGATTGATAAGTTGCCTAAAAATCCTTTTTCAAAATGGAAAAAGACCATAAGGTCTGTGTATAAAATGAAAAAAAAAAATTCGAGTCAAATCCTTCATAAGGATAGACGAAGTAAAATTTTTTTTCCCTTGTCCTGTCAAATGGACGTGTGGTCAATCCGAACTCTCACTCTCTAGTACAAACTTTCATGTAACATGAACATTCATTGATCGTTTGTATATCATGAAACGGCATGTCTAGACATGACAAATGTCGTAATGAGAATACAAACCATTGAAGTGTTGTATAAGAATGAAATGTTTGTCACAACTCTAATTTGCTCTGTTGTATCATAAGCTGATGCTGCGACCATGGTAACCATAATCAATTCCAACCAGTTCACCGAGTCACAGCATCCCCTAAAGACTGACATTGGAAAAAAAAAAAATTTTTACATTCTGTGTGTATCATATCATAAAATTGTCAATGTAACAATTTGCATTTGCCTGACCACTGAGACAAAATCGAAGGGGAAATTGACTCACAAATGTATAATTTGTCACAATGTAACATTGCAAAACATGTTTATTTTGTTTGTATAACAAATATCATTTGTTTATAATGTCAGCAATCGAATATTAATCATATGTGTTGTTGCTTGAGTATTCCAGGAAAAAAAGAGAATTTTGTGATGACACTTAAACATAAGCAAGTATGTCGAGTATGATTGAGGACAATCAAAAGAATCTCAGAAGAAGTTGGCTTGTAGATTTAAAGTTTGTTCAGTTGTTGTATCTGTGAAACACCAGATCCCTTTTGTTGTATCTGTGAAACACCAGATCCCTTTTGTTGTATCTGTGAAACACCAGATCCCTTTTGTTGTATCTGTGAAACACCAGATCCCTTTTGTTGTATCTGTGAAACACCAGATCCCTTTTGTTGTATCTGTGAAACACCAGATCCCTTTTGTTGTATCTGTGAAACACCAGATCCCTTTTGTTGTATCTGTGAAACACCAGATCCCTTTTGTTGTATCTGTGAAACACCAGATCCCTTTTGTTGTATCTGTGAAACACCAGATCCCTTTTGTTGTATCTGTGAAACACCAGATCACTGTTGTGTATTGATGATTTAAGTATTTGTACGTTGAGAAGTAGTAGTTTCGTTTTCATTGATGATGTCCTTTCTTTTACGTTAGTTTCATTTTCATGGTGTGTTGGTTTCGTTTTCATGATGCAGAGTCCGAAGCATGGACAAATTCGTTGAATCAAAGTCATGTTTCGATGGTATGAGAAGCAGTATAGAGGTAACACATTGGAATAACTCAGGTGACACACTTTGTATTTTGTTCGTCTGTGTAGACATTGTCTTCATTCCTTGTCCCCAAATGTCAAATGAGTCATGGTAACTTTTGCGATTGTTCTTTCTTTTGAAACACTATGAACAGCCAGGCAACTAAATCACTCAATCATTTTCTTTCTTTTCTTCAAGTACTGTGTAACATCATTGAGAGTAGATCTTGACATCTGTTGTTTTTTGTGGAGTGTTTTCTCTAAAAATTTTCCCTGCGGTAAAATTTTTTTTCCGAAACCGTCGGTGATGTCACGGTGGGAAAAGTAGGACACTTTCCCCCCCTTGACAAATAAGCCTGATATAATTTTAATCCATAATTGTCATGTCAAATAAGTGAAATTTGCTAAATGTAAATATAATTGTGTTTGTCGCGTGGAAAATATTTGAGCTTCTGTCTTCATTTTAATGTGGAAGGCTGAACCGAATCTCGTGGTTGTCTAGTTCCTTTCCCTCTTGTGTTATCATTCCGTCTGATATTCATAAAATGCCCGAGATCTGAACCACAGATCGTTTGTATAGAGTGGACACACACTCTTTATGCATCACACTGTATGTGTTTGTCGGAAAATTCTAAATATTAAATGCTTTGCTTTGACATCTCAATCATTTGAGCTCAACAACAAATTCCTTGAATTTTTCTGATTCTTCCTGTGAAATTTTGAGAAATTCCGAGTTAAATTGAACAATAAAATGCGTGTTCTTTTGAATAATATATTCTTTCTTTTGTGAGAGAGACACACCTAATGATCCACTGATAATCAAAGATATTATCGCCATCTTGATGAGTCAGTTTTTCTTGTTCCCGCAGGAACGCGAATGTCTCCCGTACATGTAAAAGGAAGATAAGATTCCTTTTTTCTCTCTCACTTGTTCGTAATCTGTTGTATATTTTTTTTTATACTTGAAAAGCCGATTTTTCGCCTTTTGCATATTCTGAGTCGATGGTTTTTTTTTTTAATAAGGGAAACAAACATTTTTGTTAATCAAGAGTTTAATTTTGAGACCGTGTGAGTTTTTCAATTTTAAAATTTATATATATTTTTTTCTTTTTCTCTCCACTGTTTTCAAATGCTTTGAAGGAAAAAAAAAAAAGGCTTGTGTTGTAAAATATTTTGAGGGAGAGAAACTTTTGAAATAATGTTATATGCTTGAAATTATTCTCTGTCATCGAGAAAGTGTTGAATTTGAATTTTTTTTAAGAATTTCCTTTGTTTGGATTTAAATTTTTCGGCATGTCGCGAAACAAGAATATTTATATATGATGTCGCATATCGTTGGAAAGCTAATTTTTTTTCTCCACACAATGATGTTAATGTTTTTTGATTTTGATGAATATTTCTGCATTTAATCCGGAAATCTTATACTGAAAATTATTGTTGTAATTATAAACTTTGCTGAAAGCCGTTCATTTTCTTAAATCGACCCCGTATTGAGAGAAGATGTTTTTCTTTTGGTTTCATGCTTGTGTTCGCGCCTCGGGATACAATTGGATAAAATTTTGGATGACGCAGTTTGCGCGACGAATTAGAGGGTGCGCTTTCTTAAGCCCCGCCCATCACTCAATTTACATATTATCACTGAAAAACTTTGAAGGCGTGCAGTTCATCAGGACCAGTTGCACGAGAAAGCGTGGTCCCGCCGTAGAAGAATCCCCCCCACCCACGTAACTTGAAGAGCCCCTGAAACTCAAATCCCAAGTCAAGTCACTCAAAACCCCTATGTAGTTCTGAACTGCCAAAAAGTCGTAACATTTTACTTGAAGATGTAAGCTTGAGAAAAACAGTATGAAGCATCGTCTCGTCATATCAGTTGCTCCAAACTGATCCAGAAAGGAAGGTTTACTGTCATGCCGGAAAGATGAAGCCCAGCAGCTGTCTCTTGCAGTCCAGTCCAAGGATGGTACTTCGACCACACTACCCCGAGTGGTAGTACAGATGGAGAACTTTGATGCTCTGACATCGTTAAGCATGTGCACGGACTGTCGCTTCAACAGATACAGAGGACATTAATCGTTCAATTTGCCAAGCAGATTCGCCAGTCAAAGGATGACTTATGAGATAACGAACTGTCCGTACTGAGTGTTCAAGTTAAAGGGAACTGTTCATCGAAATCCGGTTGTCAAGAATGAAGTGACCTTAATATGGGAGATAGTGAGTAAATTTTCTCTTTCAAATTTTGTTGAGTGGTCAGGAAAAACCAAACTGCAGCGATATTTAAATTTTAATTTTTCAATAAGTAAAGTAAGGTATTTCAGCATCGTTGTTTTTTTTCTTTTTGGTATTTTGTTTTTGGTAATATGAATTAAGAATTAAAGAACTTAAAGTAATTTAGACCTCTGTGTGTTGACATATTCCTTTTTTCTTTGTGACGTAATTATCACATTGATGCCGTGACAAACTCGAATCTGAGTAATTATCTATTCTCCTGAAGCTATTCTAAGAAATGCATTTGTGTTGTATGAAAATAAAAAATATTCTGCTCTCTTGTCAAGTAAAATACTAATTAAATGTCACACACACACAAATTTTATTTTGGAGGTTAGCTATGAAGCATATATGATTATTTGGTGTGCCTATAGTTGAAAAATTTCATGTTGGTATAAGGAGGATGCAATTTAAGTATATAGTGGTGTATATATACATATGTACAGGTTATGTTGATCGAATTCTTTAGGGGTGACCTCTCATTTGATGCACAAATAATTGTTTTGGTTCTACTGCTAGTTATTTTTCCTTTGGTAAACAGACATACACACACAGTGACTATGGCACAAGCACAGGATCCACAAACCCTGTGGCCTATTTTGATGGGTGCATATAACAATTTGCCCATATTTTCAGGTACAGCTGAACCTTCAGCTCGTGAGTTATTTCGTTGCATTGGCCATGCAACTGCAATTGGCAGGGTGGAATACACCACAGAAAAAACATTGTACTACAGAAGTGTGCAGGGAAGGTGGCTTCGCAAAAAAAAAAAAATCTGTTACCAGAAGAGTGAACACCTCTATGTTCTCCGTAGTTTTCATGTTCACACTAGGCATGATGTGTGATTGTAAGAATTCCATGCAATTTTTTTTCTCTTTTGTGTGTGTGTATAATCGAAAAACAGAATTTGCCAATGTATGCTCAGGGTTGATCTCATGAATATTCGCTCAGTATTCTTTTTCTTTCATACACAAAAAGCAATGTAAGTGCTGTGTCTCTTTGGGAAATATTGATTGATAAGTTGCCTAAAAATCCTTTTTCAAAATGGAAAAAGACCATAAGGTCTGTGTATAAAATGAAAAAAAAAAATTCGAGTCAAATCCTTCATAAGGATAGACGAAGTAAAATTTTTTTTCCCTTGTCCTGTCAAATGGACGTGTGGTCAATCCGAACTCTCACTCTCTAGTACAAACTTTCATGTAACATGAACATTCATTGATCGTTTGTATATCATGAAACGGCATGTCTAGACATGACAAATGTCGTAATGAGAATACAAACCATTGAAGTGTTGTATAAGAATGAAATGTTTGTCACAACTCTAATTTGCTCTGTTGTATCATAAGCTGATGCTGCGACCATGGTAACCATAATCAATTCCAACCAGTTCACCGAGTCACAGCATCCCCTAAAGACTGACATTGGAAAAAAAAAAAATTTTTACATTCTGTGTGTATCATATCATAAAATTGTCAATGTAACAATTTGCATTTGCCTGACCACTGAGACAAAATCGAAGGGGAAATTGACTCACAAATGTATAATTTGTCACAATGTAACATTGCAAAACATGTTTATTTTGTTTGTATAACAAATATCATTTGTTTATAATGTCAGCAATCGAATATTAATCATATGTGTTGTTGCTTGAGTATTCCAGGAAAAAAAGAGAATTTTGTGATGACACTTAAACATAAGCAAGTATGTCGAGTATGATTGAGGACAATCAAAAGAATCTCAGAAGAAGTTGGCTTGTAGATTTAAAGTTTGTTCAGTTGTTGTATCTGTGAAACACCAGATCCCTTTTGTTGTATCTGTGAAACACCAGATCCCTTTTGTTGTATCTGTGAAACACCAGATCCCTTTTGTTGTATCTGTGAAACACCAGATCCCTTTTGTTGTATCTGTGAAACACCAGATCCCTTTTGTTGTATCTGTGAAACACCAGATCACTGTTGTGTATTGATGATTTAAGTATTTGTACGTTGAGAAGTAGTAGTTTCGTTTTCATTGATGATGTCCTTTCTTTTACGTTAGTTTCATTTTCATGGTGTGTTGGTTTCGTTTTCATGATGCAGAGTCCGAAGCATGGACAAATTCGTTGAATCAAAGTCATGTTTCGATGGTATGAGAAGCAGTATAGAGGTAACACATTGGAATAACTCAGGTGACACACTTTGTATTTTGTTCGTCTGTGTAGACATTGTCTTCATTCCTTGTCCCCAAATGTCAAATGAGTCATGGTAACTTTTGCGATTGTTCTTTCTTTTGAAACACTATGAACAGCCAGGCAACTAAATCACTCAATCATTTTCTTTCTTTTCATCAAGTACTGTGTAACATCATTGAGAGTAGATCTTGACATCTGTTGTTTTTTGTGGAGTGTTTTCTCTAAAAATTTTCCCTGCGGTAAAATTTTTTTTCCGAAACCGTCGGTGATGTCACGGTGGGAAAAGTAGGACACTTTCCCCCCCTTGACAAATAAGCCTGATATAATTTTAATCCATAATTGTCATGTCAAATAAGTGAAATTTGCTAAATGTAAATATAATTGTGTTTGTCGCGTGGAAAATATTTGAGCTTCTGTCTTCATTTTAATGTGGAAGGCTGAACCGAATCTCGTGGTTGTCTAGTTCCTTTCCCTCTTGTGTTATCATTCCGTCTGATATTCATAAAATGCCCGAGATCTGAACCACAGATCGTTTGTATAGAGTGGACACACACTCTTTATGCATCACACTGTATGTGTTTGTCGGAAAATTCTAAATATTAAATGCTTTGCTTTGACATCTCAATCATTTGAGCTCAACAACAAATTCCTTGAATTTTTCTGATTCTTCCTGTGAAATTTTGAGAAATTCCGAGTTAAATTGAACAAGAAAATGCGTGTTCTTTTGAATAATATATTCTTTCTTTTGTGAGAGAGACACACCTAATGATCCACTGATAATCAAAGATATTATCGCCATCTTGATGAGTCAGTTTTTCTTGTTCCCGCAGGAACGCGAATGCCTCCCGTACATGTAAAAGGAAGATAAGATTCCTTTTTTCTCTCTCACTTGTTCGTAATCTGTTGTATATTTTTTTTTATACTTGAAAATCCGATTTTTCGCCTTTTGCATATTCTGAGTCGATGGTTTTTTTTTTTAATAAGGGAAACAAACATTTTTGTTAATCAAGAGTTTAATTTTGAGACCGTGTGAGTTTTTCAATTTTAAAATTTATATATATTTTTTTCTTTTTCTCTCCACTGTTTTCAAATGCTTTGAAGGAAAAAAAAAAAAGGCTTGTGTTGTAAAATATTTTGAGGGAGAGAAACTTTTGAAATAATGTTATATGCTTGAAATTATTCTCTGTCATCGAGAAAGTGTTGAATTTGAATTTTTTTTAAGAATTTCCTTTGTTTGGATTTAAATTTTTCGGCATGTCGCGAAACAAGAATATTTATATATGACGTCGCATATCGTTGGAAAGCTAATTTTTTTCTCCATACAATGATGTTAATGTTTTTTGATTTTGATGAATATTTCTGCATTTAATCCGGAAATCTTATACTGAAAATTATTGTTGTAATTATAAACTTTGCTGAAAGCCGTTCATTTTCTTAAATCGACCCCGTATTGAGAGAAGATGTTTTTCTTTTGGTTTCATGCTTGTGTTCGCGCCTCGGGATACAATTGGATAAAATTTTGGATGACGCAGGTTGCGCGACGAATTAGAGGGTGCGCTTTCTTAAGCCCCGCCCATCACTCAATTTACATATCACTGAAAAACTTTGAAGGCGTGCAGTTCATCAGGACCAGTTGCACGAGAAAGCGTGGTCCCGCCGTAGAAGAATCCCCCCCACCCACGTAACTTGAAGAGCCCCTGAAACTCAAATCCCAAGTCAAGTCACTCAAAACCCCTATGTAGTTCTGAACTGCCAAAAAGTCGTAACATTTTACTTGAAGATGTAAGCTTGAGAAAAACAGTATGAAGCATCGTCTCGTCATATCAGTTGCTCCAAACTGATCCAGAAAGGAAGGTTTACTGTCATGCCGGAAAGATGAAGCCCAGCAGCTGTCTCTTGCAGTCCAGTCCAAGGATGGTACTTCGACCACACTACCCCGAGTGGTAGTACAGATGGAGAACTTTGATGCTCTGACATCGTTAAGCATGTGCACGGACTGTCGCTTCAACAGATACAGAGGACATTAATCGTTCAATTTGCCAAGCAGATTCGCCAGTCAAAGGATGACTTATGAGATAACGAACTGTCCGTACTGAGTGTTCAAGTTAAAGGGAACTGTTCATCGAAATCCGGTTGTCAAGAATGAAGTGACCTTAATATGGGAGATAGTGAGTAAATTTTCTCTTTCAAATTTTGTTGAGTGGTCAGGAAAAACCAAACTGCAGCGATATTTAAATTTTAATTTTTCAATAAGTAAAGTAAGGTATTTCAGCATCGTTGTTTTTTTTCTTTTTGGTATTTTGTTTTTGGTAATATGAATTAAGAATTAAAGAACTTAAAGTAATTTAGACCTCTGTGTGTTGACATATTCCTTTTTTCTTTGTGACGTAATTATCACATTGATGCCGTGACAAACTCGAATCTGAGTAATTATCTATTCTCCTGAAGCTATTCTAAGAAATGCATTTGTGTTGTATGAAAATAAAAAATATTCTGCTCTCTTGTCAAGTAAAATACTAATTAAATGTCACACACACACAAATTTTATTTTGGAGGTTAGCTATGAAGTATATATGATTATTTGGTGTGCCTATAGTTGAAAAATTTCATGTTGGTATAAGGAGGATGCAATTTAAGTATATAGTGGTGTATATATACATATGTACAGGTTATGTTGATCGAATTCTTTAGGGGTGACCTCTCATTTGATGCACAAATAATTGTTTTGGTTCTACTGCTAGTTATTTTTCCTTTGGTAAACAGACATACACACACAGTGACTATGGCACAAGCACAGGATCCACAAACCCTGTGGCCTATTTTGATGGGTGCATATAACAATTTGCCCATATTTCCAGGTACAGCTGAACCTTCAGCTCGTGAGTTATTTCGTTGCATTGGCCATGCAACTGCAATTGGCAGGGTGGAATGCACCACAGAAAAAACATTGTACTACAGAAGTGTGCAGGGAAGGTGGCTTCGCAAAAAAAAAAAAATCTGTTACCAGAAGAGTGAACACCTCTATGTTCTCCGTAGTTTTCATGTTCACACTAGGCATGATGTGTGATTGTAAGAATTCCATGCAATTTTTTTTTTCTTTTGTGTGTGTGTATAATCGAAAAACAGAATTTGCCAATGTATGCTCAGGGTTGATCTCATGAATATTCGCTCAGTATTCTTTTTCTTTCATACACAAAAAGCAATGTAAGTGCTGTGTCTCTTTGGGAAATATTGATTGATAAGTTGCCTAAAAATCCTTTTTCAAAATGGAAAAAGACCATAAAGTCTGTGTATAAAATGAAAAAAAAAAATTCGAGTCAAATCCTTCATAAGGATAGACGAAGTAAAATTTTTTTTCCCTTGTCCTGTCAAATGGACGTGTGGTCAATCCGAACTCTCACTCTCTAGTACAAACTTTCATGTAACATGAACATTCATTGATCGTTTGTATATCATGAAACGGCATGTCTAGACATGACAAATGTCGTAATGAGAATACAAATCATTGAAGTGTTGTATAAGAATGAAATGTTTGTCACAACTCTAATTTGCTCTGTTGTATCATAAGCTGATGCTGCGACCATGGTAACCATAATCAATTCCAACCAGTTCACCGAGTCACAGCATCCCCTAAAGACTGACATTGGAAAAAAAAAATTTTTTTACATTCTGTGTGTATCATATAAAATTGTCAATGTAACAATTTGCATTTGCCTGACCACTGAGACAAAATCGAAGGGGAAATTGACTCACAAATGTATAATTTGTCACAATGTAACATTGCAAAACATGTTTATTTTGTTTGTATAACAAATATCATTTGTTTATAATGTCAGCAATCGAATATTAATCATATGTGTTGTTGCTTGAGTATTCCAGGAAAAAAAGAGAATTTTGTGATGACACTTAAACATAAGCAAGTATGTCGAGTATGATTGAGGACAATCAAAAGAATCTCAGAAGAAGTTGGCTTGTAGATTTAAAGTTTGTTCAGTTGTTGTATCTGTGAAACACCAGATCCCTTTTGTTGTATCTGTGAAACACCAGATCCCTTTTGTTGTATCTGTGAAACACCAGATCCCTTTTGTTGTATCTGTGAAACACCAGATCCCTTTTGTTGTATCTGTGAAACACCAGATCCCTTTTGTTGTATCTGTGAAACACCAGATCCCTTTTGTTGTATCTGTGAAACACCAGATCCCTTTTGTTGTATCTGTGAAACACCAGATCCCTTTTGTTGTATCTGTGAAACACCAGATCCCTTTTGTTGTATCTGTGAAACACCAGATCCCTTTTGTTGTATCTGTGAAACACCAGATCCCTTTTGTTGTATCTGTGAAACACCAGATCACTGTTGTGTATTGATGATTTAAGTATTTGTACGTTGAGAAGTAGTAGTTTCGTTTTCATTGATGATGTCCTTTCTTTTACGTTAGTTTCATTTTCATGGTGTGTTGGTTTCGTTTTCATGATGCAGAGTCCGAAGCATGGACAAATTCGTTGAATCAAAGTCATGTTTCGATGGTATGAGAAGCAGTATAGAGGTAACACATTGGAATAACTCAGGTGACACACTTTGTATTTTGTTCGTCTGTGTAGACATTGTCTTCATTCCTTGTCCCCAAATGTCAAATGAGTCATGGTAACTTTTGCGATTGTTCTTTCTTTTGAAACACTATGAACAGCCAGGCAACTAAATCACTCAATCATTTTCTTTCTTTTCATCAAGTACTGTGTAACATCATTGAGAGTAGATCTTGACATCTGTTGTTTTTTGTGGAGTGTTTTCTCTAAAAATTTTCCCTGCGGTAAAATTTTTTTTCCGAAACCGTCGGTGATGTCACGGTGGGAAAAGTAGGACACTTTCCCCCCCTTGACAAATAAGCCTGATATAATTTTAATCCATAATTGTCATGTCAAATAAGTGAAATTTGCTAAATGTAAATATAATTGTGTTTGTCGCGTGGAAAATATTTGAGCTTCTGTCTTCATTTTAATGTGGAAGGCTGAACCGAATCTCGTGGTTGTCTAGTTCCTTTCCCTCTTGTGTTATCATTCCGTCTGATATTCATAAAATGCCCGAGATCTGAACCACAGATCGTTTGTATAGAGTGGACACACACTCTTTATGCATCACACTGTATGTGTTTGTCGGAAAATTCTAAATATTAAATGCTTTGCTTTGACATCTCAATCATTTGAGCTCAACAACAAATTCCTTGAATTTTTCTGATTCTTCCTGTGAAATTTTGAGAAATTCCGAGTTAAATTGAACAAGAAAATGCGTGTTCTTTTGAATAATATATTCTTTCTTTTGTGACAGAGACACACCTAATGATCCACTGATAATCAAAGATATTATCGCCATCTTGATGAGTCAGTTTTTCTTGTTCCCGCAGGAACGCGAATGCCTCCCGTACATGTAAAAGGAAGATAAGATTCCTTTTTTCTCTCTCACTTGTTCGTAATCTGTTGTATATTTTTTTTTATACTTGAAAAGCCGATTTTTCGCCTTTTGCATATTCTGAGTCGATGGTTTTTTTTTTTAATAAGGGAAACAAACATTTTTGTTAATCAAGAGTTTAATTTTGAGACCGTGTGAGTTTTTCAATTTTAAAATTTATATATATTTTTTTCTTTTTCTCTCCACTGTTTTCAAATGCTTTGAAGGAAAAAAAAAAAGGCTTGTGTTGTAAAATATTTTGAGGGAGAGAAACTTTTGAAATAATGTTATATGCTTGAAATTATTCTCTGTCATCGAGAAAGTGTTGAATTTGAATTTTTTTTAAGAATTTCCTTTGTTTGGATTTAAATTTTTCGGCATGTCGCGAAACAAGAATATTTATATATGATGTCGCATATCGTTGGAAAGCTAATTTTTTTTCTCCACACAATGATGTTAATGTTTTTTGATTTTGATGAATATTTCTGCATTTAATCCGGAAATCTTATACTGAAAATTATTGTTGTAATTATAAACTTTGCTGAAAGCCGTTCATTTTCTTAAATCGACCCCGTATTGAGAGAAGATGTTTTTCTTTTGGTTTCATGCTTGTGTTCGCGCCTCGGGATACAATTGGATAAAATTTTGGATGACGCAGTTTGCGCGACGAATTAGAGGGTGCGCTTTCTTAAGCCCCGCCCATCACTCAATTTACATATTATCACTGAAAAACTTTGAAGGCGTGCAGTTCATCAGGACCAGTTGCACGAGAAAGCGTGGTCCCGCCGTAGAAGAATCCCCCCCCCACCCACGTAACTTGAAGAGCCCCTGAAACTCAAATCCCAAGTCAAGTCACTCAAAACCCCTATGTAGTTCTGAACTGCCAAAAAGTCGTAACATTTTACTTGAAGATGTAAGCTTGAGAAAAACAGTATGAAGCATCGTCTCGTCATATCAGTTGCTCCAAACTGATCCAGAAAGGAAGGTTTACTGTCATGCCGGAAAGATGAAGCCCAGCAGCTGTCTCTTGCAGTCCAGTCCAAGGATGGTACTTCGACCACACTACCCCGAGTGGTAGTACAGATGGAGAACTTTGATGCTCTGACATCGTTAAGCATGTGCACGGACTGTCGCTTCAACAGATACAGAGGACATTAATCGTTCAATTTGCCAAGCAGATTCGCCAGTCAAAGGATGACTTATGAGATAACGAACTGTCCGTACTGAGTGTTCAAGTTAAAGGGAACTGTTCATCGAAATCCGGTTGTCAAGAATGAAGTGACCTTAATATGGGAGATAGTGAGTAAATTTTCTCTTTCAAATTTTGTTGAGTGGTCAGGAAAAACCAAACTGCAGCGATATTTAAATTTTAATTTTTCAATAAGTAAAGTAAGGTATTTCAGCATCGTTGTTTTTTTTCTTTTTGGTATTTTGTTTTTGGTAATATGAATTAAGAATTAAAGAACTTAAAGTAATTTAGACCTCTGTGTGTTGACATATTCCTTTTTTCTTTGTGACGTAATTATCACATTGATGCCGTGACAAACTCGAATCTGAGTAATTATCTATTCTCCTGAAGCTATTCTAAGAAATGCATTTGTGTTGTATGAAAATAAAAAATATTCTGCTCTCTTGTCAAGTAAAATACTAATTAAATGTCACACACACACAAATTTTATTTTGGAGGTTAGCTATGAAGTATATATGATTATTTGGTGTGCCTATAGTTGAAAAATTTCATGTTGGTATAAGGAGGATGCAATTTAAGTATATAGTGGTGTATATATACATATGTACAGGTTATGTTGATCGAATTCTTTAGGGGTGACCTCTCATTTGATGCACAAATAATTGTTTTGGTTCTACTGCTAGTTATTTTTCCTTTGGTAAACAGACATACACACACAGTGACTATGGCACAAGCACAGGATCCACAAACCCTGTGGCCTATTTTGATGGGTGCATATAACAATTTGCCCATATTTCCAGGTACAGCTGAACCTTCAGCTCGTGAGTTATTTCGTTGCATTGGCCATGCAACTGCAATTGGCAGGGTGGAATGCACCACAGAAAAAACATTGTACTACAGAAGTGTGCAGGGAAGGTGGCTTCGCAAAAAAAAAAAAATCTGTTACCAGAAGAGTGAACACCTCTATGTTCTCCGTAGTTTTCATGTTCACACTAGGCATGATGTGTGATTGTAAGAATTCCATGCAATTTTTTTTTTCTTTTGTGTGTGTGTATAATCGAAAAACAGAATTTGCCAATGTATGCTCAGGGTTGATCTCATGAATATTCGCTCAGTATTCTTTTTCTTTCATACACAAAAAGCAATGTAAGTGCTGTGTCTCTTTGGGAAATATTGATTGATAAGTTGCCTAAAAATCCTTTTTCAAAATGGAAAAAGACCATAAAGTCTGTGTATAAAATGAAAAAAAAAAATTCGAGTCAAATCCTTCATAAGGATAGACGAAGTAAAATTTTTTTTCCCTTGTCCTGTCAAATGGACGTGTGGTCAATCCGAACTCTCACTCTCTAGTACAAACTTTCATGTAACATGAACATTCATTGATCGTTTGTATATCATGAAACGGCATGTCTAGACATGACAAATGTCGTAATGAGAATACAAATCATTGAAGTGTTGTATAAGAATGAAATGTTTGTCACAACTCTAATTTGCTCTGTTGTATCATAAGCTGATGCTGCGACCATGGTAACCATAATCAATTCCAACCAGTTCACCGAGTCACAGCATCCCCTAAAGACTGACATTGGAAAAAAAAAATTTTTTTACATTCTGTGTGTATCATATAAAATTGTCAATGTAACAATTTGCATTTGCCTGACCACTGAGACAAAATCGAAGGGGAAATTGACTCACAAATGTATAATTTGTCACAATGTAACATTGCAAAACATGTTTATTTTGTTTGTATAACAAATATCATTTGTTTATAATGTCAGCAATCGAATATTAATCATATGTGTTGTTGCTTGAGTATTCCAGGAAAAAAAGAGAATTTTGTGATGACACTTAAACATAAGCAAGTATGTCGAGTATGATTGAGGACAATCAAAAGAATCTCAGAAGAAGTTGGCTTGTAGATTTAAAGTTTGTTCAGTTGTTGTATCTGTGAAACACCAGATCCCTTTTGTTGTATCTGTGAAACACCAGATCCCTTTTGTTGTATCTGTGAAACACCAGATCCCTTTTGTTGTATCTGTGAAACACCAGATCCCTTTTGTTGTATCTGTGAAACACCAGATCCCTTTTGTTGTATCTGTGAAACACCAGATCCCTTTTGTTGTATCTGTGAAACACCAGATCCCTTTTGTTGTATCTGTGAAACACCAGATCCCTTTTGTTGTATCTGTGAAACACCAGATCCCTTTTGTTGTATCTGTGAAACACCAGATCTTGTTTGTTGTATCTGTGAAACACCAGATCACTGTTGTGTATTGATGATTTAAGTATTTGTACGTTGAGAAGTAGTAGTTTCGTTTTCATTGATGATGTCCTTTCTTTTACGTTAGTTTCATTTTCATGGTGTGTTGGTTTCGTTTTCATGATGCAGAGTCCGAAGCATGGACAAATTCGTTGAATCAAAGTCATGTTTCGATGGTATGAGAAGCAGTATAGAGGTAACACATTGGAATAACTCAGGTGACACACTTTGTATTTTGTTCGTCTGTGTAGACATTGTCTTCATTCCTTGTCCCCAAATGTCAAATGAGTCATGGTAACTTTTGCGATTGTTCTTTCTTTTGAAACACTATGAACAGCCAGGCAACTAAATCACTCAATCATTTTCTTTCTTTTCATCAAGTACTGTGTAACATCATTGAGAGTAGATCTTGACATCTGTTGTTTTTTGTGGAGTGTTTTCTCTAAAAATTTTCCCTGCGGTAAAATTTTTTTTCCGAAACCGTCGGTGATGTCACGGTGGGAAAAGTAGGACACTTTCCCCCCCTTGACAAATAAGCCTGATATAATTTTAATCCATAATTGTCATGTCAAATAAGTGAAATTTGCTAAATGTAAATATAATTGTGTTTGTCGCGTGGAAAATATTTGAGCTTCTGTCTTCATTTTAATGTGGAAGGCTGAACCGAATCTCGTGGTTGTCTAGTTCCTTTCCCTCTTGTGTTATCATTCCGTCTGATATTCATAAAATGCCCGAGATCTGAACCACAGATCGTTTGTATAGAGTGGACACACACTCTTTATGCATCACACTGTATGTGTTTGTCGGAAAATTCTAAATATTAAATGCTTTGCTTTGACATCTCAATCATTTGAGCTCAACAACAAATTCCTTGAATTTTTCTGATTCTTCCTGTGAAATTTTGAGAAATTCCGAGTTAAATTGAACAAGAAAATGCGTGTTCTTTTGAATAATATATTCTTTCTTTTGTGAGAGAGACACACCTAATGATCCACTGATAATCAAAGATATTATCGCCATCTTGATGAGTCAGTTTTTCTTGTTCCCGCAGGAACGCGAATGCCTCCCGTACATGTAAAAGGAAGATAAGATTCCTTTTTTCTCTCTCACTTGTTCGTAATCTGTTGTATATTTTTTTTTATACTTGAAAAGCCGATTTTTCGCCTTTTGCATATTCTGAGTCGATGGTTTTTTTTTTTAATAAGGGAAACAAACATTTTTGTTAATCAAGAGTTTAATTTTGAGACCGTGTGAGTTTTTCAATTTTAAAATTTATATATATTTTTTTCTTTTTCTCTCCACTGTTTTCAAATGCTTTGAAGGAAAAAAAAAAAAGGCTTGTGTTGTAAAATATTTTGAGGGAGAGAAACTTTTGAAATAATGTTATATGCTTGAAATTATTCTCTGTCATCGAGAAAGTGTTGAATTTGAATTTTTTTTAAGAATTTCCTTTGTTTGGATTTAAATTTTTCGGCATGTCGCGAAACAAGAATATTTATATATGATGTCGCATATCGTTGGAAAGCTAATTTTTTTCTCCACACAATGATGTTAATGTTTTTTGATTTTGATGAATATTTCTGCATTTAATCCGGAAATCTTATACTGAAAATTATTGTTGTAATTATAAACTTTGCTGAAAGCCGTTCATTTTCTTAAATCGACCCCGTATTGAGAGAAGATGTTTTTCTTTTGGTTTCATGCTTGTGTTCGCGCCTCGGGATACAATTGGATAAAATTTTGGATGACGCAGTTTGCGCGACGAATTAGAGGGTGCGCTTTCTCAAGCCCCGCCCATCACTCAATTTACATATTATCACTGAAAAACTTTGAAGGCGTGCAGTTCATCTGGACCAGTTGCACGAGGAAGAACGGTCCCGCCGTAGAAGAATCCCCCCCACCCACGTAACTTGAAGAGCCCCTGAAACTCAAATCCCAAGTCAAGTCACTCAAAACCCCTATGTAGTTCTGAACTGCCAAAAAGTCGTAACATTTTACTTGAAGATGTAAGCTTGAGAAAAACAGTATGAAGCATCGTCTCGTCATATCAGTTGCTCCAAACTGATCCAGAAAGGAAGGTTTACTGTCATGCCGGAAAGATGAAGCCCAGCAGCTGTCTCTTGCAGTCCAGTCCAAGGATGGTACTTCGACCACACTACCCCGAGTGGTAGTACAGATGGAGAACTTTGATGCTCTGACATCGTTAAGCATGTGCACGGACTGTCGCTTCAACAGATACAGAGGACATTAATCGTTCAATTTGCCAAGCAGATTCGCCAGTCAAAGGATGACTTATGAGATAACGAACTGTCCGTACTGAGTGTTCAAGTTAAAGGGAACTGTTCATCGAAATCCGGTTGTCAAGAATGAAGTGACCTTAATATGGGAGATAGTGAGTAAATTTTCTCTTTCAAATTTTGTTGAGTGGTCAGGAAAAACCAAACTGCAGCGATATTTAAATTTTAATTTTTCAATAAGTAAAGTAAGGTATTTCAGCATCGTTGTTTTTTTTCTTTTTGGTATTTTGTTTTTGGTAATATGAATTAAGAATTAAAGAACTTAAAGTAATTTAGACCTCTGTGTGTTGACATATTCCTTTTTTCTTTGTGACGTAATTATCACATTGATGCCGTGACAAACTCGAATCTGAGTAATTATCTATTCTCCTGAAGCTATTCTAAGAAATGCATTTGTGTTGTATGAAAATAAAAAATATTCTGCTCTCTTGTCAAGTAAAATACTAATTAAATGTCACACACACACAAATTTTATTTTGGAGGTTAGCTATGAAGTATATATGATTATTTGGTGTGCCTATAGTTGAAAAATTTCATGTTGGTATAAGGAGGATGCAATTTAAGTATATAGTGGTGTATATATACATATGTACAGGTTATGTTGATCGAATTCTTTAGAGGTGACCTCTCATTTGATGCACAAATAATTGTTTTGGTTCTACTGCTAGTTATTTTTCCTTTGGTAAACAGACATACACACACAGTGACTATGGCACAAGCACAGGATCCACAAACCCTGTGGCCTATTTTGATGGGTGCGTATAACAATTTGCCCATATTTTCAGGTACAGCTGAACCTTCAGCTCGTGAGTTATTTCGTTGCATTGGCCATGCAACTGCAATTGGCAGGGTGGAATGCACCACAGAAAAAACATTGTACTACAGAAGTGTGCAGGGAAGGTGGCTTCGCAAAAAAAAAAAAAAATCTGTTACCAGAAGAGTGAACACCTCTATGTTCTCCGTAGTTTTCATGTTCACACTAGGCATGATGTGTGATTGTAAGAATTCCATGCAATTTTTTTTCTCTTTTGTGTGTGTGTATAATCGAAAAACAGAATTTGCCAATGTATGCTCAGGGTTGATCTCATGAATATTCGCTCAGTATTCTTTTTCTTTCATACACAAAAAGCAATGTAAGTGCTGTGTCTCTTTGGGAAATATTGATTGATAAGTTGCCTAAAAATCCTTTTTCAAAATGGAAAAAGACCATAAAGTCTGTGTATAAAATGAAAAAAAAAAATTCGAGTCAAATCCTTCATAAGGATAGACGAAGTAAAATTTTTTTTCCCTTGTCCTGTCAAATGGACGTGTGGTCAATCCGAACTCTCACTCTCTAGTACAAACTTTCATGTAACATGAACATTCATTGATCGTTTGTATATCATGAAACGGCATGTCTAGACATGACAAATGTCGTAATGAGAATACAAATCATTGAAGTGTTGTATAAGAATGAAATGTTTGTCACAACTCTAATTTGCTCTGTTGTATCATAAGCTGATGCTGCGACCATGGTAACCATAATCAATTCCAACCAGTTCACCGAGTCACAGCATCCCCTAAAGACTGACATTGGAAAAAAAAAATTTTTTTACATTCTGTGTGTATCATATAAAATTGTCAATGTAACAATTTGCATTTGCCTGACCACTGAGACAAAATCGAAGGGGAAATTGACTCACAAATGTATAATTTGTCACAATGTAACATTGCAAAACATGTTTATTTTGTTTGTATAACAAATATCATTTGTTTATAATGTCAGCAATCGAATATTAATCATATGTGTTGTTGCTTGAGTATTCCAGGAAAAAAAGAGAATTTTGTGATGACACTTAAACATAAGCAAGTATGTCGAGTATGATTGAGGACAATCAAAAGAATCTCAGAAGAAGTTGGCTTGTAGATTTAAAGTTTGTTCAGTTGTTGTATCTGTGAAACACCAGATCCCTTTTGTTGTATCTGTGAAACACCAGATCCCTTTTGTTGTATCTGTGAAACACCAGATCCCTTTTGTTGTATCTGTGAAACACCAGATCCCTTTTGTTGTATCTGTGAAACACCAGATCCCTTTTGTTGTATCTGTGAAACACCAGATCCCTTTTGTTGTATCTGTGAAACACCAGATCCCTTTTGTTGTATCTGTGAAACACCAGATCCCTTTTGTTGTATCTGTGAAACACCAGATCCCTTTTGTTGTATCTGTGAAACACCAGATCCCTTTTGTTGTATCTGTGAAACACCAGATCCCTTTTGTTGTATCTGTGAAACACCAGATCACTGTTGTGTATTGATGATTTAAGTATTTGTACGTTGAGAAGTAGTAGTTTCGTTTTCATTGATGATGTCCTTTCTTTTACGTTAGTTTCATTTTCATGGTGTGTTGGTTTCGTTTTCATGATGCAGAGTCCGAAGCATGGACAAATTCGTTGAATCAAAGTCATGTTTCGATGGTATGAGAAGCAGTATAGAGGTAACACATTGGAATAACTCAGGTGACACACTTTGTATTTTGTTCGTCTGTGTAGACATTGTCTTCATTCCTTGTCCCCAAATGTCAAATGAGTCATGGTAACTTTTGCGATTGTTCTTTCTTTTGAAACACTATGAACAGCCAGGCAACTAAATCACTCAATCATTTTCTTTCTTTTCATCAAGTACTGTGTAACATCATTGAGAGTAGATCTTGACATCTGTTGTTTTTTGTGGAGTGTTTTCTCTAAAAATTTTCCCTGCGGTAAAATTTTTTTTCCGAAACCGTCGGTGATGTCACGGTGGGAAAAGTAGGACACTTTCCCCCCCTTGACAAATAAGCCTGATATAATTTTAATCCATAATTGTCATGTCAAATAAGTGAAATTTGCTAAATGTAAATATAATTGTGTTTGTCGCGTGGAAAATATTTGAGCTTCTGTCTTCATTTTAATGTGGAAGGCTGAACCGAATCTCGTGGTTGTCTAGTTCCTTTCCCTCTTGTGTTATCATTCCGTCTGATATTCATAAAATGCCCGAGATCTGAACCACAGATCGTTTGTATAGAGTGGACACACACTCTTTATGCATCACACTGTATGTGTTTGTCGGAAAATTCTAAATATTAAATGCTTTGCTTTGACATCTCAATCATTTGAGCTCAACAACAAATTCCTTGAATTTTTCTGATTCTTCCTGTGAAATTTTGAGAAATTCCGAGTTAAATTGAACAAGAAAATGCGTGTTCTTTTGAATAATATATTCTTTCTTTTGTGAGAGAGACACACCTAATGATCCACTGATAATCAAAGATATTATCGCCATCTTGATGAGTCAGTTTTTCTTGTTCCCGCAGGAACGCGAATGTCTCCCGTACATGTAAAAGGAAGATAAGATTCCTTTTTTCTCTCTCACTTGTTCGTAATCTGTTGTATATTTTTTTTTATACTTGAAAAGCCGATTTTTCGCCTTTTGCATATTCTGAGTCGATGGTTTTTTTTTTTAATAAGGGAAACAAACATTTTTGTTAATCAAGAGTTTAATTTTGAGACCGTGTGAGTTTTTCAATTTTAAAATTTATATATATTTTTTTCTTTTTCTCTCCACTGTTTTCAAATGCTTTGAAGGAAAAAAAAAAAAGGCTTGTGTTGTAAAATATTTTGAGGGAGAGAAACTTTTGAAATAATGTTATATGCTTGAAATTATTCTCTGTCATCGAGAAAGTGTTGAATTTGAATTTTTTTTAAGAATTTCCTTTGTTTGGATTTAAATTTTTCGGCATGTCGCGAAACAAGAATATTTATATATGATGTCGCATATCGTTGGAAAGCTAATTTTTTTCTCCACACAATGATGTTAATGTTTTTTGATTTTGATGAATATTTCTGCATTTAATCCGGAAATCTTATACTGAAAATTATTGTTGTAATTATAAACTTTGCTGAAAGCCGTTCATTTTCTTAAATCGACCCCGTATTGAGAGAAGATGTTTTTCTTTTGGTTTCATGCTTGTGTTCGCGCCTCGGGATACAATTGGATAAAATTTTGGATGACGCAGTTTGCGCGACGAATTAGAGGGTGCGCTTTCTCAAGCCCCGCCCATCACTCAATTTACATATTATCACTGAAAAACTTTGAAGGCGTGCAGTTCATCTGGACCAGTTGCACGAGGAAGAACGGTCCCGCCGTAGAAGAATCCCCCCCACCCACGTAACTTGAAGAGCCCCTGAAACTCAAATCCCAAGTCAAGTCACTCAAAACCCCTATGTAGTTCTGAACTGCCAAAAAGTCGTAACATTTTACTTGAAGATGTAAGCTTGAGAAAAACAGTATGAAGCATCGTCTCGTCATATCAGTTGCTCCAAACTGATCCAGAAAGGAAGGTTTACTGTCATGCCGGAAAGATGAAGCCCAGCAGCTGTCTCTTGCAGTCCAGTCCAAGGATGGTACTTCGACCACACTACCCCGAGTGGTAGTACAGATGGAGAACTTTGATGCTCTGACATCGTTAAGCATGTGCACGGACTGTCGCTTCAACAGATACAGAGGACATTAATCGTTCAATTTGCCAAGCAGATTCGCCAGTCAAAGGATGACTTATGAGATAACGAACTGTCCGTACTGAGTGTTCAAGTTAAAGGGAACTGTTCATCGAAATCCGGTTGTCAAGAATGAAGTGACCTTAATATGGGAGATAGTGAGTAAATTTTCTCTTTCAAATTTTGTTGAGTGGTCAGGAAAAACCAAACTGCAGCGATATTTAAATTTTAATTTTTCAATAAGTAAAGTAAGGTATTTCAGCATCGTTGTTTTTTTTCTTTTTGGTATTTTGTTTTTGGTAATATGAATTAAGAATTAAAGAACTTAAAGTAATTTAGACCTCTGTGTGTTGACATATTCCTTTTTTCTTTGTGACGTAATTATCACATTGATGCCGTGACAAACTCGAATCTGAGTAATTATCTATTCTCCTGAAGCTATTCTAAGAAATGCATTTGTGTTGTATGAAAATAAAAAATATTCTGCTCTCTTGTCAAGTAAAATACTAATTAAATGTCACACACACACAAATTTTATTTTGGAGGTTAGCTATGAAGTATATATGATTATTTGGTGTGCCTATAGTTGAAAAATTTCATGTTGGTATAAGGAGGATGCAATTTAAGTATATAGTGGTGTATATATACATATGTACAGGTTATGTTGATCGAATTCTTTAGGGGTGACCTCTCATTTGATGCACAAATAATTGTTTTGGTTCTACTGCTAGTTATTTTTCCTTTGGTAAACAGACATACACACACAGTGACTATGGCACAAGCACAGGATCCACAAACCCTGTGGCCTATTTTGATGGGTGCATATAACAATTTGCCCATATTTCCAGGTACAGCTGAACCTTCAGCTCGTGAGTTATTTCGTTGCATTGGCCATGCAACTGCAATTGGCAGGGTGGAATGCACCACAGAAAAAACATTGTACTACAGAAGTGTGCAGGGAAGGTGGCTTCGCAAAAAAAAAAAAATCTGTTACCAGAAGAGTGAACACCTCTATGTTCTCCGTAGTTTTCATGTTCACACTAGGCATGATGTGTGATTGTAAGAATTCCATGCAATTTTTTTTTTCTTTTGTGTGTGTGTATAATCGAAAAACAGAATTTGCCAATGTATGCTCAGGGTTGATCTCATGAATATTCGCTCAGTATTCTTTTTCTTTCATACACAAAAAGCAATGTAAGTGCTGTGTCTCTTTGGGAAATATTGATTGATAAGTTGCCTAAAAATCCTTTTTCAAAATGGAAAAAGACCATAAAGTCTGTGTATAAAATGAAAAAAAAAAATTCGAGTCAAATCCTTCATAAGGATAGACGAAGTAAAATTTTTTTTCCCTTGTCCTGTCAAATGGACGTGTGGTCAATCCGAACTCTCACTCTCTAGTACAAACTTTCATGTAACATGAACATTCATTGATCGTTTGTATATCATGAAACGGCATGTCTAGACATGACAAATGTCGTAATGAGAATACAAATCATTGAAGTGTTGTATAAGAATGAAATGTTTGTCACAACTCTAATTTGCTCTGTTGTATCATAAGCTGATGCTGCGACCATGGTAACCATAATCAATTCCAACCAGTTCACCGAGTCACAGCATCCCCTAAAGACTGACATTGGAAAAAAAAAATTTTTTTACATTCTGTGTGTATCATATAAAATTGTCAATGTAACAATTTGCATTTGCCTGACCACTGAGACAAAATCGAAGGGGAAATTGACTCACAAATGTATAATTTGTCACAATGTAACATTGCAAAACATGTTTATTTTGTTTGTATAACAAATATCATTTGTTTATAATGTCAGCAATCGAATATTAATCATATGTGTTGTTGCTTGAGTATTCCAGGAAAAAAAGAGAATTTTGTGATGACACTTAAACATAAGCAAGTATGTCGAGTATGATTGAGGACAATCAAAAGAATCTCAGAAGAAGTTGGCTTGTAGATTTAAAGTTTCTTCAGTTGTTGTATCTGTGAAACACCAGATCCCTTTTGTTGTATCTGTGAAACACCAGATCCCTTTTGTTGTATCTGTGAAACACCAGATCCCTTTTGTTGTATCTGTGAAACACCAGATCCCTTTTGTTGTATCTGTGAAACACCAGATCCCTTTTGTTGTATCTGTGAAACACCAGATCCCTTTTGTTGTATCTGTGAAACACCAGATCCCTTTTGTTGTATCTGTGAAACACCAGATCCCTTTTGTTGTATCTGTGAAACACCAGATCCCTTTTGTTGTATCTGTGAAACACCAGATCCCTTTTGTTGTATCTGTGAAACACCAGATCTTGTTTGTTGTATCTGTGAAACACCAGATCACTGTTGTGTATTGATGATTTAAGTATTTGTACGTTGAGAAGTAGTAGTTTCGTTTTCATTGATGATGTCCTTTCTTTTACGTTAGTTTCATTTTCATGGTGTGTTGGTTTCGTTTTCATGATGCAGAGTCCGAAGCATGGACAAATTCGTTGAATCAAAGTCATGTTTCGATGGTATGAGAAGCAGTATAGAGGTAACACATTGGAATAACTCAGGTGACACACTTTGTATTTTGTTCGTCTGTGTAGACATTGTCTTCATTCCTTGTCCCCAAATGTCAAATGAGTCATGGTAACTTTTGCGATTGTTCTTTCTTTTGAAACACTATGAACAGCCAGGCAACTAAATCACTCAATCATTTTCTTTCTTTTCATCAAGTACTGTGTAACATCATTGAGAGTAGATCTTGACATCTGTTGTTTTTTGTGGAGTGTTTTCTCTAAAAATTTTCCCTGCGGTAAAATTTTTTTTCCGAAACCGTCGGTGATGTCACGGTGGGAAAAGTAGGACACTTTCCCCCCCTTGACAAATAAGCCTGATATAATTTTAATCCATAATTGTCATGTCAAATAAGTGAAATTTGCTAAATGTAAATATAATTGTGTTTGTCGCGTGGAAAATATTTGAGCTTCTGTCTTCATTTTAATGTGGAAGGCTGAACCGAATCTCGTGGTTGTCTAGTTCCTTTCCCTCTTGTGTTATCATTCCGTCTGATATTCATAAAATGCCCGAGATCTGAACCACAGATCGTTTGTATAGAGTGGACACACACTCTTTATGCATCACACTGTATGTGTTTGTCGGAAAATTCTAAATATTAAATGCTTTGCTTTGACATCTCAATCATTTGAGCTCAACAACAAATTCCTTGAATTTTTCTGATTCTTCCTGTGAAATTTTGAGAAATTCCGAGTTAAATTGAACAAGAAAATGCGTGTTCTTTTGAATAATATATTCTTTCTTTTGTGAGAGAGACACACCTAATGATCCACTGATAATCAAAGATATTATCGCCATCTTGATGAGTCAGTTTTTCTTGTTCCCGCAGGAACGCGAATGCCTCCCGTACATGTAAAAGGAAGATAAGATTCCTTTTTTCTCTCTCACTTGTTCGTAATCTGTTGTATATTTTTTTTTATACTTGAAAAGCCGATTTTTCGCCTTTTGCATATTCTGAGTCGATGGTTTTTTTTTTTAATAAGGGAAACAAACATTTTTGTTAATCAAGAGTTTAATTTTGAGACCGTGTGAGTTTTTCAATTTTAAAATTTATATATATTTTTTTCTTTTTCTCTCCACTGTTTTCAAATGCTTTGAAGGAAAAAAAAAAAAGGCTTGTGTTGTAAAATATTTTGAGGGAGAGAAACTTTTGAAATAATGTTATATGCTTGAAATTATTCTCTGTCATCGAGAAAGTGTTGAATTTGAATTTTTTTTAAGAATTTCCTTTGTTTGGATTTAAATTTTTCGGCATGTCGCGAAACAAGAATATTTATATATGACGTCGCATATCGTTGGAAAGCTAATTTTTTTCTCCATACAATGATGTTAATGTTTTTTGATTTTGATGAATATTTCTGCATTTAATCCGGAAATCTTATACTGAAAATTATTGTTGTAATTATAAACTTTGCTGAAAGCCGTTCATTTTCTTAAATCGACCCCGTATTGAGAGAAGATGTTTTTCTTTTGGTTTCATGCTTGTGTTCGCGCCTCGGGATACAATTGGATAAAATTTTGGATGACGCAGGTTGCGCGACGAATTAGAGGGTGCGCTTTCTTAAGCCCCGCCCATCACTCAATTTACATATCACTGAAAAACTTTGAAGGCGTGCAGTTCATCAGGACCAGTTGCACGAGAAAGCGTGGTCCCGCCGTAGAAGAATCCCCCCCACCCACGTAACTTGAAGAGCCCCTGAAACTCAAATCCCAAGTCAAGTCACTCAAAACCCCTATGTAGTTCTGAACTGCCAAAAAGTCGTAACATTTTACTTGAAGATGTAAGCTTGAGAAAAACAGTATGAAGCATCGTCTCGTCATATCAGTTGCTCCAAACTGATCCAGAAAGGAAGGTTTACTGTCATGCCGGAAAGATGAAGCCCAGCAGCTGTCTCTTGCAGTCCAGTCCAAGGATGGTACTTCGACCACACTACCCCGAGTGGTAGTACAGATGGAGAACTTTGATGCTCTGACATCGTTAAGCATGTGCACGGACTGTCGCTTCAACAGATACAGAGGACATTAATCGTTCAATTTGCCAAGCAGATTCGCCAGTCAAAGGATGACTTATGAGATAACGAACTGTCCGTACTGAGTGTTCAAGTTAAAGGGAACTGTTCATCGAAATCCGGTTGTCAAGAATGAAGTGACCTTAATATGGGAGATAGTGAGTAAATTTTCTCTTTCAAATTTTGTTGAGTGGTCAGGAAAAACCAAACTGCAGCGATATTTAAATTTTAATTTTTCAATAAGTAAAGTAAGGTATTTCAGCATCGTTGTTTTTTTTCTTTTTGGTATTTTGTTTTTGGTAATATGAATTAAGAATTAAAGAACTTAAAGTAATTTAGACCTCTGTGTGTTGACATATTTTTTTTTTCTTTGTGACTTAATTGTTTCGGTTAAAATGCTCTAGTACATATTTATTCAGGAGAATTACTCACCGACACACAAAGGGCTGTTGCGGACACGGTAACAACTCAGAAATGGTACCCCACTAATATGATCACCAGGCCAAAAGTTTTCTTTCTTGGAGTACTGTCAACTTAAATAGTACTCAACAATCTTGCACCACGACACTTGTAAGACTTCTCCCCGTGAGGCCAAAAAAAATTTCATTTGTATTCATTTATCCAAGGAATAAAATCCAGGGCGCCCAACCGAGGACCGGGGACACAATTAGCAGATTTTTAGTGGAGGCCCCAGACTGGATTTATCTCGGGTTTCCGGTGTTGCAAATTTTACAATGTTAACCAACAAAAAAAAATTGAGAATTCATCCAGAGCCCCCGAAATTAAACCTCTCAACTTACCCATCAGGGACCCCAAACTGGAGCCATATCGACTTCCTCTGCCTACCATGAGGGTCACGAAAATTTTTCACTTGTACTAATTTCACAACAAATAAATTCCAAGGCCCCCTGACTGGATATATCTCGGGCTTCCATTGTTGCAAATTTTACGTTATGTAACAAAAAAAACAATGAGATTCATCCAGCCCTCCTGGAAATGATTGGATTGTTAACGACCCTCCCACACACACAATCAGACCTGCCAAACTCTCAAGGAAAAAATCCTACTGTATTCATAAAAAGCGTAACACAGCCCATTTTCAAATTCACGGAAAAAAAGAGACGAGTTGGGACACCATACTAAAAATGGATTAGGAAGTTATATAATTACAATTAGAAAAAGTAATTGCTGCATGAGAAAAGAAGGTATGGTTTAATTTTAAAAAATAAAACAAAAAAATTGTTTGCTTGTCTCTTTTTTTCTACGTAATGTTTTATCTAATATGAAATATGATTTCGCTCACTGGGACACAGTCCCCACTCACGTGAAAACATAAAAATTCTAATTCCAAAATTAGATGAACGCTAAAGGGTTGAAAATGAACTAATATTCATAGCTCAAAATTAGACATTCTAGTTACCTGAATGAATAGAACTATATCAAGAGCAATATTATTTTTTGTCGAAAATTTCTGAAAATCCAAAGTAATCCAAAAAGTAATTTTATAAATTTCAGACATGAAAAAATTGACGATACTCAAATAGCGGAAAATAATTGTCTATTATTGTAAAATCTATCAAAAATGCGTGAATCATAAACTCGATTTTAGGCACAAGTTCATTTAGAAAATTCGGCCTGGATTAAAAAAAATGAAATGTAATTCATGGGAAGCATAAAGGGTTAGGATGGCATGCAACTTTCGGAAAAATATTGATCCATCAAACGGATGCTAAAGGATTGAGGCGCCACTCAGTATACTGTGTAATACAGGCGACTAGAGGCATCGTTTCACCACCGCAGTAAAAAAACTCCCAGCGGTTTAATTTAGTTTAGAACCGAGCACATCCAGGCTCTGTCGCTTTTGCGATATAAGCTCATTGATCGTGAGATTGTGGGCATGCCAGAGAAAACTCAAGCCAGTCGGGAAAGCACACCCGGTTCGGTCCAACACCCAAACTCCGAGCACACCACTGCTCGACAAAGTTAGGGCAGCGCCGTGAATGCGACACCAGCGACAAGGCCCCGCCGGTGAGGTCAGAGGCGCCCCAACACCCCCCGCGAAGAGAGACCACCCCACTATCCCTACCCCCCCAAGAACCTCTATTGTGAATATGAGAGAACAATATGTGTGTTACAAGAATTTATACTCCCACCGGTGTTAAACTCTTTCTCGCCACTGGGTTTGGAAGAATTTTCGGCTACTGGTTCTGCAGAGTGATGTTATATAACAAATGTCGTTCAATGGACCATCCATTTTTAATGCTGACCAGTTTGCGACATTGGCAGGAAAACGTCAATATTAGCAATTCTGTAAAAAATTTTATTTTTAAAATCAAAAGCATATAATCGTATTAATTTGCTAAAATCATACTAAATACAATAAAAAAAATCATACCATAGGCAGGTATGCACAACAATTGGATGTTTCAATCCCATCCCCTGTGCATTCACGTTTCCTATTACACACAAAGGAGGTTTTTTTCCCTTTTCTCCATCTTTATATTTGGGGAAGCTTCCTCTTATTTTTCTAGGCAATTCTACTCATCATCATGGGGAATGCCTATTCTAAGAAAGATCATCCCTTCAGAGAAAAAATAGACTTTTTCAGGAGTGGCTGCAAAAAGTAAGGAGTTATAAGAGCTTTTCCAGAAGGAAATGAAAAGTTAGGACTTTTTAAGGAGTTTGTAAGGATGTGCGAACCATTTTCAAATACGAGATGGGTGAGAGACCATTACATATGGCACGAGAGAAAAGGTGAGAGTGAATCACTTGCATGACAACTATAATGTAAACATGGCAAGCATAAAGTGGTGTACCACCAAACAACAACAAGACATGAAATGTTATGCAACAAACAGTTCAATAAAAAAACATGGTGTATGTGCCAGGGTTTAAGCTACAGTCACATTTTTTACAAAATGCGAAAGAAAATCATAGAATGCAAAAAAAATAGCCACTTTTGCAAAAATGTGTACAGGAGGTAAGAAACAAGTAGACACCCAACCATCAATCATTACATTAGAATTGTAACATTTTGCTAAAGCTCCCCCCCCCCCAATTTTTGCTTTTTTGCGAAAGGAATTTTTTATCCAGCTTAAACTGGTATGTGCATGTATATGTATGCACGTTACACATGGCAATAGTAACATAGGTCGAGTAAAAAAGATTTCATGTTAGCAAAGTCAAGTGTGATACTATATGAATCAAATAACAATGCTACACAAAAATGGTGGTTGGTTAGTACGTGTTGTACATAATAAACAGTGTTATACCAAATAAAATATATAAAGAAAAATTTAAGACAAACTTGTGCCCAGTTGCCGCCTGGCAGTCGAGTGGTTAGGGAACTAGCTTCTCACTGTGCAGGTCTGGGTTCGAATCCCGGTTCGGGCATGGATGTTTACTAATACAAATACAACGCCACAACAGGCAAATTGCCCAACGAGGTGACTGACTTAAGAACATCATGGATCCCCGAGCCATTTTTTGGAAGCCCTACCTACTACTGCTACACCACACATGCACCCCCCCCCCCGCCAACGAATCGGTACATGCGGGAATGTGCGTGTACGTGTAGTGCAACCTGACGTAAAGTTTGTTTCTGTGTAATGCTTGTTATGTGTAGTGCTGTCATCTGCCCCCAGTTTTTCTAACTATGAGTGAAGTGTTATGGTTGAATGATTTACCGTTGTAGGACTGTTGCTCTCTGTGGCGAGACTTTTTAACGGGGAGATCGGCTCGCATTTGCGCCTTGAAGTTGGGAACCACAGAAAACCAACTTCAGCCGACCACCACTGTGGGGTTCGAACCCGGATCCTCGCATCACGAGTCCGGCACTATAACCACTCGACCACCACAGCGGCACTAACACTAGCAAATTCCCTGGACGGATCATGCTGATCCCTTGGGAATATGTGAGGATCACGTTATTATTATTAGTTTCCAATGAAGATATAATCAATATTAGGAATGTCCATCTCTGTATATATCCTCTGCTCCATAGAAAAAAAAACCATTTGACATTTCTCTTTTTTTTTTTACAAAAAAATGAATCACAATTCAACATCACAACAACTTAAAAAAAATCAAAACCATGATAACAAAACTTCAGCATCTGGCGCCAAGAATCTAAACTTCCAGCCTAAAAGAAATAAGCTTCATAATATGACATCAACACTAGAATTACTTTTCACATGAAAACCAAAAAAAAAATGAACACTTCACCTTCAACAAGGAGCAGTATGCACAAGCACATATCTTCAATGATATAACTTCAATGTTGACAAAGAACGAGGATCAGGGCCGGACTTACGGGGGTGCGAAAGGTGCGGTCGCACCGGGCCGCAAAATTTCAGGGGCCGCAATTTTTCCAAACAAAACCCTTTCCTTTTTCAGCAGATGTTTTGGAAATTTTTGATTAAAATTTAATTTTTTTCCCATTAAACTATTATTGATTGTGTGAAAGGAGGCTTTCAGTTTAAAGCCCCTACACAGTAACATCATTTTTAGTATTATCAGGCAGGGCTTATTATTTGGCTTATTTCAAAGAGGAAAAGAGTGCACGCAGGTGGTTGCATTCTTTACCCCTGAAAAAAAAGTCTGGCCTTTCTTTCTGCCATTAAAGAATAACAGAATTAACCAAGAAAAAAAAATGCTTAGGGCAGCAAGCGAAAAGGAGCACCACAAAAGAAATCTAGTAATTTTTTCTCCTTGGAAACCTCCCCTCTCGTTAGAGTTACTATCTGGTCTGTAGCATGGACATCTCTAGATGATGACTGTCCCGGAGCGAGGCAACTTCGACTGTCCTCCAGAGTGTTAATTGCGTGCTTTCTTGGGAACCTCTGAAGTGTGATGTTTCTCTAGGGAGGCTTGAGAACTTCCTAGTTTCAGTCATGAACACTACCATCTGAATCATTCTCTCATACATTCTGGAAGACGGATATATAATGTGTAAATTATAAATTTTGACAATTTTTATTACAGTACTTCCGAAAAAAAGGTAAGACGTTTCTCTCTCTGATTTTTTTTCTCAATTTTATTATTACCTAGTACAGTACCAACATAAGAGATATTTTGTTTCATGAATAGAGAGTTCGTGCATAGAAACAAAAGAGCACGAAGGTCAGAAAATTCAGTATGTAGGCTACGTTGCTTGCAGCGGGGCCTCCCTGATATTTTTCCTTCTTCCTGCAGCCCGATAGTTCATTCTCTGAGGAGACAATGTGTTTGGCTACTATTAAATAAGTTATACAGTCGAATCCTGTTATAGCGAACTCCAGGAGACCAAAGAAATCACTTCGTTATAACAGAATTTCGTTATAAAGGAATTTCCAATTTTTAACATGCGCAAAAAAAAATCGTTGTAGCAGAATTTGAGTCTAGGGAAAAAAAAATCATTCTTTTTATTATGTAGAACGTAAATAAGTAAGTTGAATTTTAAAAATAATACAAAGCAACTCAAATCAATTAAGCACTGAAGTTTTTTGCATAAGTTTTACTTAATTAACATTTTTAGAGACAAATAATCTGTAATTATTATTATTATTTTACACAAGTATTTATGGAAACCAAGGAAACAACAAATTCCTCATACGCATGCTCAAACAAATGGTCTGGGCCCCCAGGCTAGGATCTTTGGCAGGCCTCCTTGTCACATGCTTCACGGGCCCCAAAAAAGAAAAAAAATAGTTATCGGGTCCCCCCCGGCTGGAGTCCTGTCAGCCCCACCCGTGTGGGGTCCATGGCTGTTAGTCGTGGTGTTTCAAATGGATGTAACCCGTGCTAGAAAAGCAGAGGAAAATTTGAATTTTTTTTTGCTACTCTACATGGTTCACATCATATGACTCGCTCAGGCATTGGACTATATTGTATATGCATAGCTGACCGATGACTACTCCCAGAGGTCAACAGTTAACGTCATGACTCACCCAAGGCGGAGTAGAAGAAAACAGCTCCGTGGACCCAATTGTTTTGATTTTGTTTTTACACCACAAATGCACTGCAAAAAACCATGGCTATTTATTTTACATACATATTTTTTGGTATTCCATTAAACTGACCAGTCACCCTCCCGTCTAGGGTGTGCGACAGCTGCGGCGACACAGGACTCCGCACTTGGAGGAGTCCCGCATATGTGGGAATATAAAAAAAAGGGTTTTTTTTACTATAATACAACAAGGTAGTTATGTTTCAACTATAGAAACATTAGTGATTATTCCAAATAATACATCAGATAAAGGAGAATTATTCACAATTCGAAGGAGCCCTACAGATCGTTTTCTCTTCG
The DNA here is from genome assembly GCF_987345545.1 of Pholcus phalangioides. Lineage (NCBI taxonomy): Eukaryota > Metazoa > Arthropoda > Arachnida > Araneae > Pholcidae > Pholcus > Pholcus phalangioides. Next base: position 38,835,080 of record NW_028301603.1, read on the forward strand.
GGCTTCGTGTCGGGTAATGGTGGGCCTGGAAGTGATCTGAGGGACCTCAAATACTTTATTTTGGATTCGAAATCAATTTCACCTGGATAATAATGCATTTGTTATAAACCATAATTAAAACGGTGGACAGATTAAGTGCAACCAATTTTTCAGCTAGTTTTTGGACCCTTAACACCCCTTAAATTATAAATGCCTCTTTTAGTGCCTATTTGCATGCCTATTTCGGCCATTCTTAGTGCCTAAACTTTCGGGCTCGTTTGATTACGATCCCAACTATCAACGCGAAAAAAAAAAAGAAAAAAAAAAAGAGTTCTTCCTGAACAGATTTTTTCCCCTCTTCAAGATTTATGTTCGTAACTCGGAAAGTTTATTAGTCGAAGAAAGACTGTATAAAATTTTTTTGGAGGGGCCGCGAAATTCCTAAGCCCGGCCCTGACGAGGATTCACTGGAAAGAAAAACTGGAAAGAAATCAATAACATGCACACACGTACAGCAATATCTTAGTTGCTGCTGTGGTGGTCGAGTGGTCATAATGACGGACTCGCATCGCGGGGACCCGGGTTCGAGCCCCACCATCACCACAGTGGTGGTCGGCTGAAGTTGGTTTTCTGTTTTTTTTTTCCCAACTTCAAGGCGCAAATGTGAGCCGATCTTCTCGTTAAAAAGTCTCGCCACAGAGAGCAACAGTCCTACAAACAGTACAAATATTCAGTCATTACACTACACTCACTTCACTTCTGAGATATAGATGGCAGCACTAAAAAAAAACATACACAACACAAAATATGCACTCAGACTGTTAGGTACACATACTTACACTTCCGGCACAACTCACTAGGTAGTAAATTGCCCATGGTGATAGACCTGAGTTGTGCTCGGCTTCAAAAAAAAAAATATCTTAGTTATACACACCAATACTTGATTACATATAAACATAGGGAAAGGTGTAAGAGATGACAAGTGAGTGGCCAAAAGCTGAGTGAGAGTGCTTTTTCTCAAGTGTTTATTCATACACCAAAGCACTAAATCCGTGGTAATAGAAGTGAAAAACTTGAAATTTCCAAATTAAATAATTTTTCATAATAAAAAGTAGCAGAATATGATAATATACATATGATAATACATGCCCAAGATGATCAGATTTAAAACATTTTCGCACACAAATCCGAATATCAAAAGAAAATAATTTAATATGTTGTTTCAATCAATTTTTAAACTTGAAATACCGTACTTTCTGGTCTAGAGAAATTTTCTGTTACAGACTGTCGAATTTCTTGTGCGCTCATCCCTAAACTCGGCGTGCTACTCGAAAGGTTGATCCTGCGTACACTTCTGGTTGCAGCTCTAATAATATTAATGAAAATAAAATCTGCATAAAACTGTACAGTTTTTGAGAAAATAGCAAAGATTACTATTGCGTTGAAGGGCACAGCCTGTTCCTCATAAATTCGGGCTCTGTGCAAACATGAACTTTTTCCCTCCCCACCCCCCTTTTATATAACTTTGAGGCAACTTTTTTCCAGTCACAAGCACAATGCTTGTTCCCATCATCAAAAAGGATGCACCCTTATCAAGTTTGGCATACGATTGCTTGAAATCAGGATGATTTTAATCGTTGAATGTAATTTGTACAAAGTGTTCAAATTGGGACGTTAATCAAGTACTCGCAAAAATGAAATCGGACACGAGCATCAAGCACTTTGAAAGCACCGCAGTGCCCGCGAGCAGCAGATTGAATATGTCTGCTACAGATTACAATTATGTAAAAAGTTTACATAATTACTCTCAAATTAAATTCCACGTTTGGAAATATTCTACGGAAAGGAAGGTTAAAAAAAATAAAGGAAAGGAAATCCAAATTTGTGGGCCTCCTAAAATTGCAAGGGCGAAGGGCACTTGCCCCTGTTTGCCCATGCAAGAAACAGGCACTGGTAAAGGGGTCTTGCATCCGGTAAGGGTGATCCTCCAACAGTTGACTAAGTATTATTCGTGTGCCTCCATGAAATGTTTAGAAAAATGTGGAATCAAGAGTTTCAACTGCACGGTGGACCTCCGATGAAAGTGATATTCGGAGGGTGTACCAATTTCATATACTTTGAAAAATCATACCATTAGATCTTATTATCATAAATAGCCCTCCAACACATCTGGTTAAAGTTCTCACGCCGTGTCTGGATTGCCCCATGCATTGAGGTGGCCCCGCGAAGAGCTCGTGAATTATTTTATAATTACACAGCAAACCTCCGTAACGCGAGCTCTTTGCAAAAACATGAAAAATAAATCGACCAGCATTTTAATATGAAATTCTACCAAAAAAATCATTTTCAAGACAATCATTTAATTTATAATTTTACAATTATAATTACCGTTAATTTAAATTTACTTTCAATAATATCACGTAATGCACTACGTGACCTGAAGTCTTCAAAAGTATCAGTTTTTTTTTGTTAACATCATAAAAATCAAGAAAAACTTATGAAAACAACACTGAATCTTCACGAAAAGGAAAGGGAAATTGAACGAAAATCCAAACCTGGTGGAGCAGAAGGAAAAGGAATGCCTCTTAAAAAATGGCCGCCTTTCAACAAGTTTGAGTCATGCCTGAGTGATTTACGACACGCTTGATGACAGGTCTGCCAGTGGAAAGCACATTGACGCAAAAAGGGGGGGGGGTCAAAAATGTCTGAAAATCTGGTTACGTAATACTTGAATGGCCCCTTATGCCTGGTGGTTTAACCGTGGCTTTCGTTTATTCACATTATTCTTCCTCATCATTACCCCGGATAATAAAGGTTCTGCTACCGTTTGAAATTCTTTACTACAAAGTTACTAATTACCAAATTTTTCCTGCGCGAAGCAACAATAAAATAAAAAATAAACATTCCTCATTCAAAACAAATACAGTGAAACCTCGCTACAGCGATACTCGATATAACGATAAATCCCCTACAACGATATTTTCTCGAATCTTGTTTGGAATTGTCTATAGTGCTTGTGCCCTGTACTAAACATCGAGGGACCAGGCAAGTATGGTGCCACGGGCGCCGTACCTAAGGGGCGCAAAGTTTACCCTTTTAAACCTCCTCCAATTCAACATTACGGGGGGCGCCGAAATGCGTGTTTGCCTCAGCTCTGACCAAGCATCTAGTTTATAGCCCTTGTATACTTTACTATGATAAATCCCCTCTATAACGATATTTTTTAGGATATTTCGAAACAGCTCTCCGACAATATTTTTTTATTAAGAGATAGTATTTTTTCGGCCTGAAATATATATACGGAGAAATTGAATTTTCTGGATGTAATACCTAAACTAATATTTGGGAAGAAAAGTTATTTGCCTCCTCCGGGTCGGGCAAGTGCGCTAACCAATATACCAGAGACACGCTTTTCAATTCCTTATAACACGCATTAGTAGCGTGAAGCGCTGAATGAGAGACGGCAGCCTCACTTAACTACAGCAATTTTCGCCCGAATTGGTGTTTTGTATGAAGAGATGGGGTATTTTTTCGGCCCGAAATATACCGAGAAATTGAATTTTCTGGATGTTATGCCGAAACTAATGTTTGGAACAAAAAGTGATTTGTCTTCTCCGGGAATCAAATCACCTTTCTTTCAAAATATTAGTTGCGGCATAACATCCAGAAAATAAAAAATAAATAAATAAAAAAATAATAAATAAATAAACAAATAAATATATATATATATTTCTGAGAATATTTTCTATATTTCACTCAAAATCACATTCTGAAGCGGTAATGAAGTTGACGATTTAACTCTTTATTACTCTTCAGTTTACTTGAGGATTATCATGCAGAACGATCTCAGCTCAATAAAAATTTCTGGTTTAAAAATAATAAATTTAAATTAAATGTAGGTAAAACTAAGTTTATATACCATTTGGTTCTGATACTTTGAATGATTTCTGTGTCCTAAAATACCATAGTATGGCCAGGGCCGTCTTAAGAGCATCATGGGCCCCCGGGCCAAGTGGTCTTTCTGAGGCCCTACCAGGCAAATTCTCGGAAATTTCAACCAAATCTCATTTTTGTGAGGCCTCTTTTTCCTTGAGGCCCCCGGGCCGTGCCCGGTTGGGCCCATGCCTTAAGACGGCACTGAGTATGGCGTATGGTTGTACCTCGGTTTCTATATGCACAGTTGTCAACAGGGCCGCAACTAGGTAGGAAGCAGGCGGGTCTTGTGCCTCGGGCCCCCGGCGGAAAGGGGCGCCGAATGCACCCTTTAACTGCTTTTTCTACATTACATGTGGGCGCTAAAATGCGTTCTTGCCCCGGCTGAAAAACTATCTAGTTGCGGCCCTGGTTGTCAATAGAGCTGACACCTTAAGTACTTGGCGAATTTAAAAACTATCAATTCAAACTATCTTGGAACAACCACTTTCATCCCCCCATGTTTTCTTCCTATCGGCCCCCCTGTGTGTCGGTGTTTTAACTGATTAAACAAAACTATCTTATTTTATCTTATGTTGCCGTGAAGCTATTTTCTGTGTAGTATAAAAAAGTGTTGTGCGAGAAATTACTTTACAGGGTGAAACAACCAACTAAATTTTATTCATCATTTTAAAAAAATAGAATTTTTGGGGCGAATAAATACAGTGAAACTTCGATATAGCGTTACTCTGTGGACCAAGAAAAAATATTTTAGAGGGGTTATCATCAGGCGCCACCAAATTTATGTTGTTGTTGACATCTTTTCTGAATCGGCGTTGTTAGTACATGCATAAAGTGGACACACACTTTCGAGGCAACAAAATTTAATTGATTAGTTGATGAATAAAATTCATTAGGGCCGCAACTAAAAACAAAAATTTACTGTCGCTTGAGGGTCTGTACCAACATTATTATTTTATTACATTTATGTATATTTTGGCAACCCCCCCCCCCCGTAACTTAACGGAAAAAGAATAAACTCGACGACTTTGCTGGTGCAGCGCCCGGCAGACCTCCCGCCCTTTGCCATCTCTTAGTTGCGGCTTTAGTCAAGCTTTGGATAAAAATCTTCAACTGTACAATCAAGTGCTCTTAAAATATTAAGATTTCATAAATGGATGGTTGATGCCGGGGAAAAAATTGTACATTTAAAACCAATGTACCCTTTGATTATTTTTGTGGTGCCCTTTTTTTAAGCACGTACTTATTTTGCTCAATGGTTTATTCGGCCCTGGCCACTAAAGTACCACAATTTCCGGTATATACCCCACTCGGGGGAGGGGGCGCAGGGGCGTAGCCAGAAATTTCGTTCGGGGGGGGGACCACTTTCATTTCGGGGGGGGGGGACCAAAGTGACAGAACAATAGATTTGCCCATCTTTTTCCCTTTTTTCGGTCATTTTCTCACATTTCGGGGGGGGGCAGACCCCCAAGTCCCCTCCCCCCCCTTCGCTACGCCCTTGAGGGGGCGGACTCCGAAATTGGAAAATTCGGTATAAGGTCTCCTTCATTCAGCGACGCAACTAGATGTCTCGTCATCTTATTCTTCAACAACCAAGGCTTATATAAATACAATACAGTGAATTGCTTCATTTCTACTTCATAGTAAAATTACTTTTCAAGATCACAAGAATGTGATAGATGGTAGAAAGGGGGAAAAAGAAAAACGGTGTGGAGAGGTTTTTCTTAGTACATTTTCTTCTGTGAACTATTTTTTTTTATAGGAAGGAACGCGTTTTGTGGGCGCGTGAACTAAATTTTTATGCTTCTTTTTCCAAAATTACGGGTATTTGACAGCGGCACCTCTGCTTAACTAAAAATTATTACCAATCTTGTACCGTTGACATTTTTACACATACTGTAACAAAAAAATAGCGCTATATGGTAAAGTAGTTAAACAAATTTTTATATGAATGCTTAAATTTTGACTATATAAGAACTCTCTCACACATATGTAAAAAAATACCCTTCGGATTTATGGGAAAAAAAACAATAGATATGTATGTGTGTGTACTGATGAAGTGTTGAACTTTTCAAAGCAAATCGAGCTGTGTAATTTTGCTATCTGCGACCCACATCAGAGGTTGACGGAGTGAGTGAGGGGACATAAACAGGACCGCAAACTTATAGATGCTTGGTCACCCGGGACAAGCGCGCATTTTGACGAGAATGAAATTTGTGCCCCCTTGGGTCCTGCGCTCGGGGCACGAGACTCACCTGCTTCCCCCTAGTTGCGGCCCTGGACATAAACAAGTGGTTTAGGGCTTCAAACACCTTAATCCATTGCGCACACTAGTTTCTCAAAATATTAAAAAGGACCAAAACAATTGTTTTTTTTTTTGTTTTTTTAAGTGTAAAGTTTCGTTTGAAAACTTGAAAATTCATTAAAGAAATACCAGAGTTATTTTTAGTTTTTAATAAATGAACGTGAGGTGGGAAGCAAGTTGAAAGCGTATTTTTTTTTTTTTGAAGCAGCGTTTGCTTATCTTCTGCAAATCACCTGGGTGCAATTAATTTACTCGGTGATGGTAAATTGCATTGATGTTTGTTGAAGCTAATTCAAACTTCAATGACATGGCTTGACAGCCTAATCCTAGCTGATCCATTGGTTTGGGTAGATGAAAAAGAATGATCACCCTGTTCACTAAAAAAATTGTAATATTAGCATAGGCCAGAGCGTGGAGGTAGATAATCGATTTGATGTACACACGGTGATCCATCCCCACCGTTCGAACGTCCTCCGATTATGCTTATTGGCACCATCACATTCTATTTTTCAATTTTCATATACTAATTTCAGGAGAATCTATACACCAGAGCTGAAGAAATTTATTGCTTGTCTTACCCGGAACGTAAATATTTTGATCAGACATTTCTTTTCCCAACTATATGCCCGACGCTGGCATGTAAAATGCTAAAAAAAGAGTATATAAAACACTGATTCCGGCATATATTACTTCGTTTCATGCCTAACGGGCATGTAAAGTTTTTGAGATTTGTCCAGCTCTCCTATATACCATGCATGTATAGTAATACTTTAATTTAGTGAAAATATTGGACCCGAATTTCCATACTCGCATACAAAGTATCCTGAAATAACTAAAATAAGTGTTATAAAATGGAGTTTAATAAATAATGGTTAAAGTTTTCCCGTAAGATTTTCGCAATATTTCAATTCTTTGCTCATGGGATCGTGGAATCCTCTGTAAATGAGATTCGATTTAAATTAATTACTCCTATAGCATTCGTTTCTCGATGTAGTGCTTTAGTAACTCCTTGAAGAAGTGGTTCTCAACCTTTGCAAGCCTGTGGCTCGGTTGACGTCTTTTTTATTAAAAGGAAGGCCAAGTCATACACTAATGCACATACACATCATACAGACTAATGAATTTATGAGTGGAATCGCATGAGCAAGTTTATAATTCATCTCTCCCCCAGAAAGAAGGAAATTTCTGGTTGCGAAGGCAAGCCCTACTGCCTTATTTTACCCTTTCCTATATACGCTGACATAAAATTATCTTGTGAGAAACCCCACCCCCCTCCCAGTTGATCTGCTTAAGGTGCAATGGCAGACCGTTCGGGAATCATTTTCTTCAAGTTTCAGCTGTCGGAGAAAAAAAATTATTCATTTTATTTTTAAACTTATTTTTATTGTTATATACAAGCATCCTACAATCTACATTTTTTATTAAGGGTCTCTAGATTCCTCTCACTTTACGTAAATCCATGGGTAGAACAGCGTTGGATCAAAAAATGATTCTGGAGCTCTTAAACGCAAGAGAAAAGCTGAAGAACAAACAAATACCCTATCAATGCAAGGTTCCATTTTCAAACATTTTCACCCTTCAAACATTAAATCGAACTCAACTCCCAAAGCAAATGAAACTCTACTTTACACTCCTGCACAAACATCCACTTCATTACAAAATATCCCTCAGACTATAGGAGAATTAGAAAAAAATGAAGAATTTGTTGACTTCGATGACATTAGTAAATGGCCAAAAATGAAAAACACTCAAACGAAGGCATTAATCGTTGAAAAGGGTCCCATTACAGTGCAAGATTACAATTTCCCACTGGATAAAAATCGTAGACATTTTTCACCTTTTTATTACGAACGACTGATGCCTAATGGTGAAGCCATTGATAGGAGATGGCTTGTGTATGCTAAATCAACTGACGCAGTATTCTGTTTTTGCTGCAAACTTTTTTCAGCCAAAGATACCCGATTTAGTGATGGCGGTGTCAGCAATTGGCAAAACTTGTCAAACAAATTGTCAGAGCACGAAGTTTCTGCCGATCACATGATATGTTATAACGAATGGATTGAGTTGGAAAATCGTCTCTCTAATAATAAAACCATCGACAGTGCAAACCAACATTTGTATCGGGAAGAAAAGAAGCACTGGAGATTGGTCTTAGAAAGACTTATTTGTATAATAAAATTTCTAGCGCACAGAAATTTGCCATTTAGAGGCTCTGAAGACATTTTGCAAAGTCCGAAAAATGGAAACTTTTTAGGCATTGTTGAGCTCATAGCCAACTTTGACCCGATTTTACAAGAGCATTTACGTCGAATGGGAAAAAAAGAAATCAGTGATCACTATTTCAGTTACAAAATTCAAAACGAATTCATAGATTTAATAGCAAAAAAGGTAATAAATGCAATCACTGGAAAGATAAAAAAAGCAAAATATTTCTCAATTATGTTGGACTGCACGCCTGATGTCAGCCACCAGGAGCAAATGTCACTTATTCTTCGTTATGTGGACATTCATTCAGAAACGAACATAATCAACGAGGCTTTTCTTGGGTTCTTGAAAGTTGAAGACACTTCCGGTGAAAATCTTTGTGGAACTGTTTTAGAAAAGCTTCGAGAGCTTGGACTCAACATAGATGACTGTAGGGGACAAGGATATGATAATGGAGCCAACATGCGCGGAAATAAGAAAGGCGTTCAAGCCAGAATTCTGAAAATAAACCCTAGAGCTTTTTTTGTTCCTTGTGGCTGTCATAATTGGAACTTGGTATTGAGTGACATGGCAAAGTCCGCGAACTTCAGTGTCACGTTTTTTGGGATTATACAACAGTTGTACGTGTTGTTTTCAGATTCTATTCAACGATGGGAAGTTTTCAGGAAACATGTCAGACACTTAACGGTTAAACCATTATGTGAGACCAGATGGGAGAGCCGAATAGATGGTGTTAAAGCTATCAGGTTTCAGATTGGAGAAATCTATGATGCACTGATTGAAGTTTCAGAAACAGGAAATGATTCAAGGTTCAGAAGTGAAGCTGCATCATTATCATTGGCTAAAGAAATAAAAAACTACAAATTTCTAGTCTCGATTTGTATCTGGTACGAAATTCTGAATCAATTTAATTTTGTTACTGCAATATTGCAAAACCAAAATGTTGCTATAAGTACCGCACTTGAACAAATTGAATATATGACAATTTTTTTAGATAAATACAGGAAAGAAGGTTTTGGGAAGGCAAAATCTGATGCTGAGAAATTAGCTATTGAATTAGAAATGGATGAGAACTTTTTGGCTTTTCCGAAATCATCACAGCGGAGGAAAAAAATTAAAAAAAAATTTTCTTATGAAGGAGATGATGAAAACATTGATGACCCTGAACTACATTTTAAAGTGAATTTTTTTAATGTCATTCTGGACCAAGCGCAAATGTCGGTTATGGAACGATTTAAACAGATGAAAAGTTTTAAGGAAAATTTTGGCTTTTTGTTTGAAGTATCGCATATTGAAAATGAAGAGCTCTTAAAATCATGCCAGAGATAAGGAAATATTTTAGGAGATTTCAATGGCTTAGAGCTTTTCACAGAACTGAAAACTCTGTCGAATTCAGCTACAACAAAATCCCTTGATTCGCCACTTACGACACTTCAATATATAACAAAAAATAATTTTCAGGACATTTTTCCAAACCTTACTATAGCTCTTAGAATTTTCTTGACTGTACCTGTAACAGTAGCTTCAGCTGAACGATCGTTTTCGACCCTAAAATTGACGAAAACGTTTTTGCGATCTACAATGTCAAATGAACGTCTATCTTCCCTTGCCATTATTTCTATAGAAAATTCTATTTCCTCTAATATTGACTACTCTGATGTGATTGATGATTTTGCTGCAATAAAGGCACGAAGAATCCTATTATAATTCTAGTCAAAAATCTCTTTAAATTCAATAATTTATTGTTTAAATGTGTCATTCAAATTACGTCATGTATATCAACTGATTTTTTGGTAGTAAATTTTCAGAATATAATGTACAAATTTTTTTTTGTTATTTCACTCAACAATCACCTTCATTAAATCACTCATTTCTTGAATAATGAACTTATTGTTGCTATTTTGATTTTTAAAATTTAAACTCACACGTTTACAAATACATAAATTATTTTTAAATGACATAGATACCAGTGTTGTGTGTTAGATCAGATATCATAAGCGAAAGTATTTATCTTCCCACTTGAATACGTATTATTCTGCAATCATTGTTGGTGTGACTAGTATAAAGGTTAGAAAAATCGGAAACAAATTTGGCACCAAGATTTTATCTCCCGACAAAATCGTGTATATATATTTTTTTACTTTTCCGGGATTTAGGGACCCCCTTTCCATGCTAGCAGACATGCTATCATTTCCGATAGTTTAAGGATGGATTCACATCTACAGACACTCACCATGTCGTGTCGTGTCATACACGGCAACCATTCTTTAACACAGAAATGCCTGTCTACACCTGCACAGCTACGATACGGTAGATATGAATACGTTCATTGGTTTTATGTTAAAGAATGTTTGCCGTGTCTGACACGACACGGTCGGTGAGTGTCTGTAGATGTGAATCCACCCTCATACTGTCCTCAGACTTCAATTCAGTTATCTTGAGTAAAAAAAATTAGGTGCAAATGTCAACTTTTTAGCCGCCATGGTGACCTGGAGCATGGGATTTGTCAAATCTGAACTAGTAGAATTATTACTTCCCACGTAATATCATTGTATGAATTCAACGAAGTGTGATTCAAGAATATACCAGCTGTGTTTCCTATTTCGCAGATCGTTACGCCAATCAATTTGTAAATTCTGGAAAATTCGAACGTGACTAATACTATCATAATGGTTCTCAAAGTGTGCGTCGCGGTGAACTGGCGACATTGATGAGTGCTTATTCAGTGCTTTAGAAAAGTTATTTTTTAACCGATTATCATTTCTTACCTAATTATTGTGGGGAGCCGCGGATAAACGTTGTCATGAAAAGAGAGCTACGGATGACCAATGTTTGAGAACCCCTGACTTATTAGATAAGTTTGAATAAGGTTTGACACAAATATCTCCACAAACAACCAAATATTCGCCAACATCGCCAAAATACTTCTGTTGGTGTCTTGCAAAGTGCATCAGTCGATGAGTGGCTGATTATGATTTTTTTTAGGGGGTCCGCAAAATCATTTTTCGCACCGGGCCGCAAAATTCCCAAGCCCGGCCCTGGCCGCGGGCCTACTTGAGTGATCTGAAAATATGGCATGGGCCACTTAAATGCTCTGGAATTGGGCCATGGGTCACTTAAGCGTTCACGGTAACTTACTTCATTTTTAAAAAATTAGGTTTGAGGTGGCGAGCCACATTAAATAACCCGAAGCCCACATTTGGCCTGCTTTAGCTCATATGGCTTAGAGGGTGCGTGACAATGAATTTCTTAAAGAGAAATTTTGAGCTCTTAGCCTCTAAATAGCATTGAAAGTAACAGAAATTCATTATAATAACATAACTATATAAAGGTATTTTCTTCCGATATTTCAATTTTTTTAAATATGGGTATTTTGCATCAAAAAATAAATTTTCGATCGTCTTGGGGGAATGAGGGGGGGGGGTCGTGCCCCCCCCCTCCTTCCGCGTACGTCTCTGATCACAATATGCGTCGGGGCATTTTGCTGACAACGGGGAGGGTAAAAATAGCTAAAAATCTGCTGACGGAATACTTGAATGGCGCCATATATATATGGGGTGATTATAAAAAAACTATCCCGACATATGGGCCCCTAACTATCATACCATTCACAGAAACTGAATGAAATTTTGGCATAAGGTATTTTGAGGTATGCGCTCAAGAATGATATGGAAAACAACAGTGTCACTCTAACAGTTACGGTTACAGTGAGAAAATTTCGAAAATATCAAACGGCAACACCAATTTTTTTGTATTGGAATGCGATCTCCATACTGAAAAACACTAAATAGCGTTGGAATGACACCTGTAGCACGAAAATCCCCGGAGCTAGGCAAGGAAAAAGTAAAAAGGACTTTGCCGTGCACCAGAGCCTTAATGTTCGTCACACCGTTTGAGATGCCAGCCTGATTAGTCCTCCACAAGGTCATGTGGAAAATTTGTGAAACACAATAAAATGCTTTATTTTATGCTGCTTCTCTGTCCTTATTGGTTGTCCTCACTTTTAGCTCATCTACCGCCGGTGATTTTCATGCTACAGTTGCCGTTCGAACGCTATTTAGGGTTTTTCATAATGGAGATCACATTCCAATACAAAAAACTTGGTGTTGCCATTTGATATTTTCGAAATTTTCTCACTGTAACCGTAACTGTTTGAGTGACACTTGTTTTCCATATCATTCTTGAGCGCATACATCAAAATACCTTATGCCAAAATTTCATTCAGTTTCTGTGAATGGTATGATAGTTAGGGGCCCATATGTCGGGATAGTTTTTTTATAATCACCCTGTATATATATATTACGGTAAAAATGTCCTGTGAATTATGCATAATCGCCGATTAAAATGCCTTATCCCCCGACCATTCTGGTAAGTTTGATAAATATTGTGGATTTATCACATTTTTACCGGTGATCATGTATAATCCGCAGTTCGTATAAGTAAAGGTTATAAATCGTCAATCATCGTCATAATCGTCTCATCAATTATTTAAATTTAAATATTTTCCGGACATTATATAGCCTACATGAACTTCGGTCCAGGATGATGAATCTGACCGAAAAGGTTTGTTATGTTTGCACATGCTGATAAATATGAAGGAAGCCAAAATTAACAAAGCCGGTAAAAAAATTTATTTTTCATCTTCACTTATTTTAATTTTTACGGAAAAATACATGCAGTGCATGCATCACAAACAGGCAAAAGTGCTGAGTAGTTGAAGTGGTATTTCCATTGATTTACTCCATATTTATCAAACTTGTGCAAGGCGGACACTAGATGCTTTGCCATCCGGGCAGGCACGCATTTTTGCTCCCCGGTAATGTAGGAGAAGCAGTTAAAGGATTAATTTGCACCCTCTTCCCAGCCGCTGTGGTGGTCGAGTGGTCATAATAACGGACTCGCATCGCGGGAACCCGGGTTCGAGCCCACCGTCACCACAGTGGTGGTCGGCTGAAGTTGGTTTTCTGTGGTTCCCAACTTCAAGGCGCAAATGCGAGCCGATCTCCCCGTTAAAAAGTCTCGCCACAGAGAGCAACAGTCCTACAAACAGTACAAATATTCAGTCACTACACATCACTCACTTCCCTTCTGAGATATAGATGGCCGCACTGAAAAATCATACACAACACTAGATACGCACTCAGACTGTTAGGTACACGCACTTACACTTCCGGCACAACTCACTAGGTAGTAAATTGCCTATGGCAATAGACCTGAGTTGTGCTCGGTTTGGAGAAAAAAAAACCAATCAAACACCCTCTTCCCAGCCCAGTGCTTGAGGCACCAGACCCGCCTGTCCTCCTCAAATTGAAGCCCTGTGTGGGGGAGCCAGAAACATGAAATTTTGAGAAAGGCCATAGTTGTCTATGAGTAAATCAGACACTGCCCTTATTATAATTAAATACTAATAATTTTGGTGCCCCTAAGAATTTTCTGTGACGAACTTCCACTGTTAAAGACGTTCTAACACACACATTCAATTTTTAGTTTCAAATAATGTGGCCCTATGGCTGATGTGTGTGAAGTCAGTGCTGTCATCTACATTTTGGATTGTGAGTGAAGTGTAATTCAGTGAATACAGTATTTGTACTGTTATGACAGGGTCTCATTTCATTTACGAACTTTCAATTGTATAAACTAACTAGCTATAATACCCGGCGCTGCCCGGGTTTTCTTCAATGAGGCTGTTAGAAACACGTGATATCTCCCTCTTTCTTTGAGGGACATGCAAACCGTGTCTAAGTTAACCAATATGGCGACGTCCTGCGCGACTCATGAAAGAAACAAATCTAAATTTAAAGAAACGTAGAAATGAATAGTCCCCCCCCCCCTCTTTTTTAATGGGTGTTAGGTATTTCGATTCCCTCCCCCTGAACTTCAAGTTATCTATTTCTGCCTGTTTGAGCTTCCAAAAATGCTTAATTAAAGCTGTGGAATTTTTTCGATGCACTTTACGGGGCCCATAACTAATTTTAAAAACATCCTAAACTATATGAATTTATGCAAATAAATATCAAAAAACAATACGGAGACATTAATTTTCATGCGTGAGAAGATATAAATAAAAAGTTTAAATCAGTGTTATTGCATGGATATCCAACTCAAAAGTAGATCCGGCAAATTATTCATATTTTTAATTTTCTGGGCTTCGTATCTCCAAGTGAATTCCATATTTCAAAAATCGAGAATTCAATTTAATTTTTAAAATTATTGATGTGGCAGGGAACCCCCCCCCCCACACTAAATTTCCGTATTTATGCAGTTAAATCGGCAATTTTAATAGTGATTTCTATGAGGATCACCCTTTTCCTGACCCTCAAAGCGATGATGGTGATGATTATGACGTCTATTCAAAAAGCCTCATTACTGAGAGTATTGAAAATGTGGCAAACCATTATAAAGGCATAAACTATTATACATAACTGGCAGCATTAAAGAAGTGACAAACCATTGTAAAGACATAAACACGTCTGAAACTCATCGCTAGGGAACCACGGTAACCAAAGTAAACGTTCCGAAAGTGATTGTTGAGGTCCAAAAACCATTGTTTCTCGACAGTTTTTTTGCCCGTTTGGGCCATTTGGCCTGCTCTGACGAAATTTTAAAGTAGCCTATCGTTCAAGTCGGGTCCCATTTGGTATATATGCAAAATTTGGCGACGATCGATCTAAAATTGTAGATTTGCATAGAGAACATACACACACACATACAGAAAATCAATTTTATATATATAGAAGATTGTTCGTAAAACCGAGTGTCGATTAAATCTCACATAATCGATGTTTAGAAAGATTTCAATCACATTCCGATTCGTAGAGAAACTAAGAAAATAAATAGATAAATGTAAAAGATTAAAAAAAAATTAAAATTCAAGGATATAAATGCTAATTTGAAAACATGGAGGGAAAAAACATGATCAAGCATGACAAATTTTGAACAAATATAAACTAAAACTTGATTTATTGAAAAGTTATTAACCATATTGGTTTCACTTTTATATTTAGCGCCGAAATGGAAAAGGCGGAAAGACCATTTCATTCAACTTGCTCCTTTATTGTAGAAAAAAAAAAAAAAAAACCGAAACAGTCCGATTATTTCGTTCGTTTACACAAATCAGTAAATATTGATCATATATTTCGTGTATTTTATTAATTGATTAATTTTTTTGTTCTCTTGTTGAATGTAATTCATTATTTATGCAAGAAGGTATCTAATAAACCATTTGTTTTTCAATTCCAGTGGAGAAGAAGCGATCACTGGAGGAAGAGAAAAGCGACGGTGGGCCTGCAAAGAAAGTGAGTGAATTTGCCTTCACTTTGCGTACTCATAATCTATTTTTTGTGTGTAAATTTATAGTTTTGTGCTAAGCTAATTAATGATAAATACTCCTTTATTAGCCAAGAAAAGAAAAGCGAGCTAAACAGCCAGACCCCACTGCCCAAAACGTGTAAGTAGTATTAGTTTCGTTCTCAAAATTAAAAATTTATACCCGTTTTATATATGATACTTTAATCAGTTTCTGTTAACTCACATGCTTTTTGAAGGTTGGTATAAATATATAAAACTCAATTTCTCTGAAGAAATTCCTTGTGCCCCCTTCCAAATTTTTTGTGCCCCTAGGTACACCCCACCGCCGTCATCCTTGAGAACCACTACCTTTTGGCCCTCAAAGTTTAGTGGTCAACAAAAACTGGTGTTACGTATCGTGAAGTGTTAGATTGATTTCTTTCGTTTTTTTTTTAGTTTCGCGCGGAACCATCTATCAGCTTGGGCTCGCCCGAACACTGCGCAGGAGGGGGGGGGGGGGGGGAGCACTCTAATTGCATGAGGGAATCCCTCAACAAAAGGGCTTGGTACCGTTTCGTAATTTCGGGATTCATCCTTGAGTCAAAATAGTCCCATTTCATCGGATCTCTTCTTGCCCCTCCTCTCCCCTACGCTGACAGAGTATAGTTTGACTGTGTCATTCAAGATAAAACACCTCGTGCTTGAATACTGAAAGACATACGAGTTATTGACATAACAAGGACTTTATAGAGCTCCTAGTAATACACGCTGTACTAAGTGTCCCAATCATAGAAGTATTGGGTGAGACGGTAATTTATCGGTAAAAATCGGTAATTTAAAAACTACGAGCATCATGAATAAAAACTGGTTCAAACAAAATTTGTAGGATGGAAAAGATATGCTATGATTGAGTTCGTTCGTTTGCAAAAAAATTATGACGTTTTTCTTTTTTTAATAAAACTTGCTTTTATTTATTGATTTATTTATTTATTTATTATTATTATTCTGATGAAAAATTACTAAAAATCAGTTGCAAACGACTTTCAATATGCATGTATATCAAAAATTACATGGAATATAATTTTTGTGCTTGAGGTAAGCATAAAAATTATATTCCACATATAATTCTATAGAATATTTTGCTGCTGAAACAGCTGATGAACGTGAAGAAGCTTTGGATAGAGCTTCAGGTAATACAATTGATATGATAAAACAATATGTTCCCAGTATTGATAGAGCTATTGTGCTCATAAATGGTGATGTGTCCCCATGTA
Organism: Pholcus phalangioides; assembly: GCF_987345545.1. Taxonomy (NCBI): domain Eukaryota; kingdom Metazoa; phylum Arthropoda; class Arachnida; order Araneae; family Pholcidae; genus Pholcus; species Pholcus phalangioides. The sequence goes on from NW_028301603.1 coordinate 38,852,063, forward strand.
CTCATGATTTGCTATTCCGTAAGGTACTAGAGATTTTGATTATTATTGAGGGCAGTGTTAGTGATGATATCTTGGAAAAAAATTCAACAAGAAATTAAATATAAAAAAGATTCGAGGTCTGAAGATGCAAAAACGCATGAAGGTAAATCTGAAAAAATGCGAAAAAATCGAATGCTACTGCCAAAAGTGCAGAGGATGAACTTTCTTATACCTCCAGGAAAGGTAATAAGAAAATTGATAACATTTGTAGTAAGTTTTGTATTGAAAAAGACAATTCAGACGGTGAAAATACTGGAAAGAATAGGAACCTCTAATGACAATTTATTGTCAAGAGATGATGCTATTTGTTCAGAAAAAGACCAAACTATTGACGATTCTTCTTTAAGGGTTGACCCATATCCAACTAATGAAAATCCATGGGTTGAAATGTTGAAATTAAACGTAAAAAAAAGTTCGTGTTCCACCCATTCACGTAACAAAATATGAAAGTTGGAGTGTAATGTCTAATCAACTTAAGAAAATTTGCAAAGCGCCTTTCTCGTCGAAAACTATGGGTAAAAATCTTACGCTCTTTCTGGGTTCTGAGAATGATCACAGAGCTGTAACTAAATATTTTTTATGAAAGCAAAATTCAGTTCAGCTCTTTTACTCTGCAATCAGATAAAATTATTAAGGTGGTCATTAAAGAGTTAGATCAGAGCATGGAGGAGGAAGAGCTCGGGGGGGGGGTTCCTAACAGAGTTGGGTTTTGAACTGATAAATGTGTCACAGCTGAAAATTTTTAGAGGAAGGCATCCTAACAAGGAAATAGTACTTTTGCCGATCTGGCTAGTGGAGCTTCCTCGCAATAATAAGGGCAAACAAATTTATCAGCTTGAACACATACATTTTCTTAGAATTACAGTAGAATTTTACAGGAAAAGACTTGGTATAGTTCAATGCTATAACTGTCAAAATTATCGACATACTGCAAAAAACTTCCACCAGACGGCGCGCCGCGTCAAATGTATTGAATTTCATCATACATCTGAACGTACCTCCAAAAAAGGTATTGGTCCAGTACAATGCGTAAATTGCTTAAAAAACCCAGCAATTTTCCGCGAGTGTGAAACGTGGCCAAAAAGCAATAGATTCAGAATGCGAAACAGAATTCATGATCCTATCCCCAATCAAAGTACATTTGCGAATGCAAATGTCAGGACTGCGGATATAGACACACCAGGATGCAGTGGCGAGGGTGTTATATTACGGGATCACTCAAAATATGTATCTGAAGGTAATAAAAAGGACTTTGCGCAGATTGTCTCAAAAAAAGCTGTGTCAAAAAATAAACAAACGAACAATGATGGACGAGAAAAAGATGCCCATAAAAAATATGGATGTCATATATTTCAAAAATACAGCAACCCAATTAAAAACAAAAACTATAAATCTCTGTTTTCTGGGGAAGGTATATGAGAGGGTAATTATTCAAAGATTTCATCACTATAATGATAATAACAACATCATTAGTCCCGAACAGCACGGGTTCAGGAGTATCACTCAACAACTACTCAATTGTTGAGGGTCATTGAGTATCTTCAAAAAAGCTAAGACAAATTGAGAGTCTGTCGTTTTGGTTATGTTTGACCTGTCAAAAAGCTTTGACAAGGTATGGCACAACGGACTTCTCCGAAAATTAATTAATATCAAATTACCTCCAAGTCTTATTTACTTTGTAAAAAGTTATCTTGAAGGTAGAACATTTTTTAGAGTTAAGATAAATCAATCTTTTTCAAGTGAAAAACAAATCAGGGCATCTATTGCTCAAGGTAGAGTTTTGGGCACAGCCTTACTGCCACATGAATGATTTTCCAATAAGCCGTTCTGGTCTTACTGTCCTATATGCAGATGACAGTGCTGTCGTGCTCAAAATCATGTTAACCCCTTAATGGCACTCAATGGCCTTCAGCAATGTACCAGAGATATTGAACGATGGTGTTTAAATAACAGAGTCAAATTAATCGCTGACAAGACAATATTTGTGTGGATTTCTAACAAACATGAAATGCCAAATTTTGCTACATTAGAAGTAAATGGAATTCAAATTGCTCCTGTAGAGAGAGCGAAATATCTAGGCATTATATTGTTCCGCAAACGTTCTCTAAAACCACAATGGGGTGAAGCAGTTAGAAGATTTGTAATTGCGGCACAAAAAATGAAAAAGATTATTCAAAACAAAATTTCTCTCTCGATCAAAAATAAAATCATATTATACAAACTTGTTTCGAGACCCACCATGTTATATGCGGCTCCTGCATGGTTCTTTATGTCTGATGTCATATAGCTCACATAGAACGAGAACAAAATAAATATTTGTTAACATCTCTAAATGCTGTATGGTATATTCGTAATATTCATATTAGAAAAGACACAAAAATAGAGACGATTTTTGATTTTGTACAAAATATGGCTAGAAATCTTTTTGAGAAACTTGAAATGTCAGAGTGGGAACACTTAAATCCCCATATAGAAGCAATGAATATTTGAGATTGCGTAGACCAAAAAATATTCTCACTATGACGAGACCAAATATTCCAGGACTTTAAGAAATTTTATGCATAATGTATATTTGGTGATCTGTAAATAGTACTCTTGTATTCTACTGAGTGTTGTATTATACTGGAATAAGGATAAAAAAAATTTTTGAACGATATTGTAAATTGTATAATCTTTGTATATAAAAACGATTTTGTTGTACAGATGTATCATTTGAAATTTACTATGATAAAAAATATCCCTGATAAGACTCTTTTTTGAAAATTATGGACTTTCTTTTCTTTCGGTTTTCTTGGGAAAAATAGTTGTTGTGAATGACTCTGGTTTTTATGTATATCAATATTTGAACGATTGTTTTGTGATGATAATTTGTCAACATATAAAAAATTGCTTTGATCTGATCGCACAGTTTGTGGCAATTCATTTATGTTGGCTCTTGAATATAAATTTTTATCCTGTTTTGCTCTTTTGAGTGGGAGCCTCTTAAAAAAGGGAGGCAAATTTTTTTTTAAATTTATCTACACACCTGCCATGGCTAAACTGCACAATGCACTTGTAGATAGTGCAAATGAGGATAGGGAGGGTATGCAGTGCGACAGCCGTGCTGTGGTACCATTACCATTACCATGAACTTTAGTGTTTTTGTACAGTTAGCAATGGTTATTCTAAGTGAAGACACGCCCATTCCACCCCTTAAGGGTCAAATACCTCTTAACATAGGGAAAAGTTAAAATATCATTAACCATTGATTTATTGGAAATTTTTTTCCCATATTTTTGATTAAATATGCTATTCTATGCTGGTGTAAAATTTTACATATTTTCAATACTTAATTTTTTAAAAATTTATTAAAAACAGCTTGCGTGCATGATAAAATGATACATCAATATAACCATACAATATTGAAATTAAAATGAAACGGTTCATTTCATAAAATGAACTAAAGGATTGAAATTGACTCATTCTTATTTAAAATTTAATTTAAAACTTGAATTTTCAAAAATTCAATTTTTTTTTTTATTAATTGAATATTTATGAATGGATCTGAAATCTTTTAGTTCATTTTATGAAACGAACCGTTTTCTTCATTTTAATTTCGATATAGTATGGTTACATTGATGTGTCATTTTATCATGCGCGCAAGCTGTTTTTAATACATTTTTTTTGAAAATTTTTTGAAAAATTAAGTATTGAAAATATGTATAGCATAGGATAGCATATTTAATCAAAAATACGTGAAAAAAAATTAATAAATCAATGGTTCAATAGTATTTTTAATGATATTTCAACATTTTTTTTACTTTTCTCCATGTTAAGGGGTATGTGACAGTAAACTTTCCCCCGACTTCTTATCGGTCGTAGGTCCTCGGCTGTACCTTTACTACGATTTCAGGTCGTAATAACTGGGTTCTAGACTCCCAAAAGAAGAAAACAACACTTTATTTCATTTATTATCCGACACCTCCAACGAAACCGTCCTGTCTCTTCAGTACAAACCTTCCCACTCCTCCCTCTTTTTCGAATGTCTTAAATCGTTCCCTTTTTTCCTCTCGTGACTCCTGTTTTCTCCCAGGCCTTCTTTCCACTCTTTTCCTGAACCTTACACGTCCCATCATCGAAAAGCACATCCATCATTTTTTAAATGATGATGATGCTTCAAGAGCGTAACTCAGTTTCTCAACGTCAACCGTGACAGGGCGTCGGCATTACCTTGCATATCACCTCGGGTTCCCTGGGCCAACGCATAATGCTATCCGGCAGGCGAGCAGCAGCAGCTGCTGTGGAGGCGGCTATACCACTTTTGAATGGCAAATAACGTTTATTCACCCAAGAGTTCATGGGGTGGTGGCCGCCACTGGTATAAGCGAAGGATATGAACTTTCCCTGCCCTTGTTCCTGGGCACACCGTTGTTGGCGGTCGAAGACTTAGCCGGTTGGCTTCTGGCTTTCTCGGTGTTCGGCTGCCGGTTCGAAGCTCTGTTGATTCCCTTGGAAAATGAACACGAAAACAACCGCCAGTCCGATTGCTTGGACATTTCTTGCCTATACTGGAACCGTATCGGTGCCGATTTCCCGCTGCTATCAGGATGTCCATCGTCGTATCGTTTCGAGTTCATCTTCAGCTGTGAGGCCTCTTGCCCTCGGACGCGGGCTTGTCCCGACTGGTCTTGTACACGTCTGATAGGAGAGGTGCTACCTTGACGCCGTCCTCGGCGACGTCGTGGTCTTCTTCAGCGATCGCTCTCTGGGTGTATTCGTTGGTCTTGTACTCAACGAGGGCGAACGTTTTCTTCACCACGTCCCCGTTGACGTAGAGGCCGCGCTTCCTATAGACATCTGGTATCATAGATCTTCGATCGATGACTGTCACGTCGACAACTTCGCCGTGCTCTGACATAAACTGTGACACGGACTCGGGTGTCACTTTCTCGGACGGCATGTCGCAGACCAGGTTCATTTTAGCGCATCTGGTCTCCTCGAACGCCGGTATAGGCACGATCCGGCGCATTTTAGTACCTTTTCGTTGACTTGCAGTTTTTTCGAGTGCCTGAGACAGCACCGGACGACCCTCCAGTCCTTGGTCAGGGTCTTGACCTTCCTAAAGGATGAAACCAACCAAAGACTGACGTAGCCTTCTTGTTCCTCCGAATTTGTTTCAGCAGGAATTTGTTTTTCATGATGTTGAATTCGATGAAGTAGCTCTCGACTTGGGCTATGATCCTCTCTTCAAGTTCTTCGTTAGGTATGTTAAACTCGCTGTTGTTGCTGTCGTTGGACTTGGCCTTCTGTTCGCGTTTGGCACCGGAATTGGCAGATGAAGTACACACATCGTCCTTACGGTTCGACTCATTGATCGGACTTAGAACTAGTACATTTCCCAAGAGTGCGTCGTATGCCGTCGGACATATTAACATTTCATTTATCAAGCGACTCGACACTGCGCAACTTATCGGCACGTACCCGTGATTGCCGTCGCTGATCTTCATCATGCATATTTTCAGAGGGGCTATCTTGCTTTCGCCAAATGCGGACTTGATCCCTATTCTCCCCTCGCCTCCACTGTCGTCGATCTCAACCAAATCCGATCTGGGCCCTGGAAGATCTGAGATCTGGGCCCCGGAATCAGTTACACCCCTTATTGTCTTCTGACCACATTTCAATCTCACTGTCTGCGGTGTGTCAATGTTCCCACCTACACCAACTGCCGGCACCGCGATACGTGCTGTTAGGACTGTGGTTTCTTCAATTGTGTCCTCCTCTTCTGTCTGGACAGAGTTCGCCTAGGCCCGGATCAATGGCTCCTGCTGACCTCTTGCAGGACAAAACCTTGCTATATGGCCTTCTGCCCCACACGCATAGCAAGTGACTGCGGCTCTCTCTCTCTGGTATTCGAACTCATCGTCGCCTTAGGTGGGAAGGACTTTCCCTGACGCCTCTCGTTTCCACTGGCTTTCCATCTCGGATTTTGATGAACCGGTCTTGGGGTTCTCGTTCTGTCACTAGGGAAGGGTGTCTTCAGAGTCTTCTTCACATCATCGAACCTATCTAGTTTCTCCGATAGCTCACTTGAAGACACCATATCACTCCATTCGTCTTTAGTAGTGTTCTTTAAAATCTGCTGGGACGCGTTTTTTCATTTGATCGGTGATGTTAGTTGCTCAAACGTCGTGACCCCCAAAGCCGCCGTCCATCCATCAAAATAGGTACACAGTTCATGGTAGAAGTCTCTCCAGGTGCCCTCTTGATTCTTGTGGCGCGAAGAAAACATCTGTCGGAACTTCTCTGGGGTGAGTTTGAATCTCTGCAACAATAATTCTTTAACTTGATTGTAGTTCTGTACTTGCTTTTCCGGCTCGCGGACAATTAACTGGTTCATCTCGTAGGGAAGAAGTCCCAAGAGCTCAGCTAACCAATTTTCTCGTGCCAGAGCCACGCGACGAGCTTGTCGCTCGAACAGCACCAGGTACAGACTTGTCTTCTTCCATCCTGAACTTTTGCATTATGTTCTGGAAATCCCGGTGGGGGTTCTGCCTCGCCCAGCCTGATTATCCTCTTCTCTTCTGGCTCCTGCTCCTGTCTCGATCCTCAATCTTTCGAGTTCATGTTCCATCTCCTTTCTCTCTACGCCGCTGCTCCATCTCTCTATTTCTACGCCGATTCTCCATCTCTTCTTTCTCCTTCCTATTGCCTATGATCGTTTTCAGCATCTCTCTGGATGTCGCTTCGTTGTACAGTTTACTTTCCTGTACGGTACTCACTAATTGCATTAAGTTGAACTCCGGTCGGACTTCTACCCCCAAGTTGGCAGCCATGGTCTCCAGATCTTCCTTGTTCCCTTTTGCCAAATACGCCATCTTTATTTATCGTCTCGATACCGCCGCACAATACTTGCTTCTCTTCCCTAGGCAGGATTGCCCCTCTCAACACTGGTTGACTTCACGAAAAAAAAAAAAACAGTGTGGGAGCTCGACGCTGCTGCTACCCTTCTATACGAACCGGGGTGGTCCCACCGTGGCTACGACACTCTTCTTCTAATTCAGCTCACAATCTTGAGTCGCTGAAGCCACGATCCTATCCTGTCGACTGCGCCAGTAAACTTTCCCCCGACTTATCGGTCGTAGGTCCTCGGCTGTACCTCTACTACGATTTCAGGACATAATAACTGGGTTCTAGACTCCCACAAGAAGAAAACAACACTTTATTTCATTTATTATCCAACACCTCCAACGAAACCGTCCTGTCTCTTCAGTACAAACCTTCACACTCCTCCCTCTTTTTCGAATGTCTTAAATCGTTCCCTTTTTTTTTTTTCTCGCGACTCCTGTTTTCTCCCAGGCCTTCTCTCCACTCTTTTCTCCTGAACCTTACAGTGACCCCTTAAGATGTTATCACCTGAGGATGAAACGGCACTTTTTTACTGAAAGCATTAAACGGGAAAAGATGAATCCGACAAAGACGACCCCCCAAAAGACATGAGTCATGACAGAAAGTCAGTTGTCTCCTCCTCTTCGACTTTTATTTCCAAAGGTGTGAATCGGCATACCAATCATAAAAATCTATTCCTAGGTATATTTCCGGCCTACAAAACATCTTTTTTTAATGTGGCCGCCTTGGGCGGAATTGGCGTTGTTAATGGAGGCTGCAATTAGGGCCGTCTTAAGAGCATCATGGGCCCCCGGGCCAAGTGATTTTTCTGAGGCCCAACCAGGCAAATTCTCGAAAATTTCAACCAGATCTCATTTTTGTGAGCCCCTCTTATCTTGAGGCCCCCGGGCCGTGCCCGGTAGGGCCCATGCCTTAAGACGGCACTGGCTGCAATGTCTCCACTTATCACATCACGTTAGTAATGCGTGCTTTATGGGAAGGACAGTTATTTATCTGGTGTGTAGGTTAGCGCACTTGCCCGGTATACAAGAGACAACTGACTTTTTTTTCCAAAGGTCTGAATCGGTATAACAACCAGAAAAATGTATTCTTAAGTATATCGTAATATATTTTTAACCATTGATTTTTCAGTAAAATAAATTTTTTATATGAATGGTGATATTTTCGTGATCAAATATTTATAGTGCAGTGAAAAATCCCAAAAAGTCTCCAGTGAAAAACCCCAAAAAGTCTCCAGTGAAAGATCCCAAAAAGTCTCCAGGGAAAAAAACTAAGAAAACTCCCAAGAAAGAACATCAGCAAAAGAATACAAGAAACAGACCTAACGTTCTGGAACTTGTGAGTGAAATCTATATATTTTTTATCTATCCATAAATCTATCTTCAAAGTCATAAGTCTCTTTCTCGAGTTTTCGGAGAAAGAGAGGTTTGACTGAACGGGACCGTGCAAGGTACACATCTCAAAAAATAAGCATCTTCACACAACACCTAGTTATCTTGCATAAACTAGAGGAGAGCGAATATATGCTATAGCCATCTGGTGGCCTGCCGTCTATGAGCTATAAGCTGATCGTGTCACTGTCCATTGCACGGTTCCGTTCGGCATATATGTTAATGCAAATACAAGACCACAATAGGCAAAATGCCCAACGAGGTGGCTTTTGCCTTTTGGGTCCAAGGAAGAAAAATCTCCTCTATAACTTAGTGGTGTGAGCACTCATCCGACAAACGAAAGGACCCGGGTTCGACTCCCGGTAGAGGCAGAGAGAAGTTTTTCCCTCATCAAAAAAAAAAATCACACAATATCCAGTTTTCTGTATATCTTGCTTAAACAATAGGAGCGTGAAATCTTGTCATAATTAAATTGTGTCCGCCCCAAAACAGTTATTACCTGCCTTACAGCCTACCTATTTTAATATCTGTCAACAACAAACATGAAATGTTTTGCCTTTTGCAGTGGCAATATGCATGAAAAACGATGTGTAAGTGTCTTTTGAAAAATTTACATGGATTCGGTGGGGAAGAAATGGTACCGTTTTCCAAAAATTTTAATTCGTATTAAGGTGAAAACGTCGCGTCTTATCAATGAACTATTTTAACATTTATATTTAAACGAACGAATCGGTATATCAAAAGCTAAATCTTATATAAATTAAAGACGTATGCACAGGATTTCACTGTTGAAAGTTAATTTGAATAGTTTTTTTAGAAGAGAAAACCACTCTTCGATTAAAAATTTATCTCTTCGTCAAAAAGAAATAATAACGTACGAAAGCATTATACTTTAGGCGATTATCTATTGTTCAATACGTCGAAGACATTTGTAGTATACACTGAAGAGCCAAAAAAACTGGTACACCTGCCTAATATTGTGTAGGGCTCCCGCGAGCCCGACGAAATGCCGCAACACGACGTGGCATGGACTCGACTAATGTCTGAAAAAAGTGCTGGAGGTAATTGACACCATGAATCCTGCAGGGCTGTCCATAAATCCGTAGGAGTAAGAGGGGGTGGAGATCTCTTCTGAACAGCACGCTGAGAGGCATCCCAGATATGTTCAATAATGTTCATGTCTGGGGATTTAGGTGGCCAGCGGAATTGTCCAAAGTCAGAAGAGTGTTCGTGGAGCCACTTTGTAGCAATTCTGGACGTGTGGGGTGTCGCATTGTCCTGCTGAAATTGTCCAAGTCCGTCGGAATGCACAATGGACATGAATGGGTGCAGGTGATCAGACAGGATGCTTACGTACCTGTCACCTGTCAGAGTCGTATCTAGACGTATCAGGGGTCCCATATCACGCCAACTGCACACGCCCCATACCATCACAGAGCCTCCACAAGCTTGAACAGTCCCCTATTGACATGTAGGATCCATGGATTCATGAGGTTATCTCCGTACACGTCCATCAGCTCGAAGCAATTGGAACCGAGACTCGTCAGACCAGGCAACGTATTTCCAGTCCTCAACAGTCCAATGTCGGTGTTGTCGGGCCCAGGCGAGGCGTAAAGCTTTGTGTCGTGCAGTCATCAAGCGTACACGAGTGGGCCTTCGGCTCCAAAAGCCCATATCGATGATGTTTCGTTGAATGGTTCGCACGCTGACACTTGTTGATGGCCCAGCATTGAAATCTGCTGCAATTTGCGGAAGGGTTGCATATCTGTCACGTTTAATGTTTCTCATCAGTCCCGTTCTTGCATGATCTTTTTCCGGCCGCAGAGATGTCGTAGATTTAATTTTTTACCGGATTCCCGATATTCACGGTACACTCATGAAATTGTCGTACGTGAAAATCCAAATTTCATCGCTACCTCGGAGATGCTATGTCCCATCTCTCGTGCGCCGACTATAACACCACGTTCAAACTCGCTTAAATCTCGATAACCTGCCATTGTAGCAGCAGTAACCGATCTAACAATTATGCCAGACACTTGTTGTGTTATTATAGGCGTTACCGATCGCAGCGCCGTACTCTGATTGGTTCCATATCTCTTTATTTGCATACGCCTGCCTGCACCAGTTTTTTTGGCTCTTCAGTTTATAAAATTCCTTTTTTTCTTCTTTTTTTTTCAAGCCAATGGACCCGCATCTGCAAGAGTTAGAGGAAGGAATGTTGAAGATAGGCGTTCTTCTGCGTAGAGCTGAAAATGGGGCGGATGCGTTGTTACAAGGCCGCAAATGAAAATTTCGTTGCTTTTTCTTATTTTGAATATTAAATTTTTTTTATAAAATTTTGATTATCTGAACTGTATTTTCTCCTGGATCCGGAAATTTCGCCTCCGACTTTTCGCTCCTGGAACGTTTCGTCCCCGTAACATTTCATCCCCGGAAATTTCGCCCCTGACATTTTGCCCCGGTACATTTGCCCCTTGGGACATTTCGCACCTGATATTTCACCTGCCAGTGAGTGCGAAATCGGCCTTAGGAGTGAGTAGTGACCTTACAAATTACTAAGTGAGTGAGCGACAGTATCTATGAGCGTGGGATTTACTGTATGAGTGAGTGACAGTATGTGTGTCCAAGTGAGTGATTGACCATATGAATGATTGTATGAGTGTCCAGGTGAGTGGCGGTATGAGTATCCAAGCGAGTGATTGAGTGGTTGAAAGTATGAGTGACCAACTGAATTCTTGTATGAGTTTCCAAGTGAGAGATTATTAATTGAGTTGATTATAATTACTGATTATTGATTAATTACTGATTATTGATTGTAATTAATGATTAATTGAGCGTATGAGTGACCAAGTGATTGACCACATGAGTGACCGAGGGATTTACTGTATGAGTGACCGAGTGATTGCTTGTAAGAGTTCCAAAGTGAGTGATTGACCGTATCAGTGACAAAGTGATTAACCACATGAGTGACCGAGTGATTTACTGCATGAGTGAGTAACCGAGGGATTTACCATGTAAGTGTCAAAGTCAGTGAGCGACTGATTGACCATATGTATAATTGTATTATTGACCAAGTGAGTGACCATATGAATGATCGTATGAGTGACCAGGTGGGTGACGGTATGAGTGTCCAAGGGAGTTACTGAGTGATTGACCATATGGGTGACCGAGTAAGTGTTTATTTCAGTTTCCAAATGAGTGACTGTGTGGTTCACTGTATGAGTGATATAGTGAGTAACCATATGAGTAACCGTAATTATGACCAAGTGAGTGACCTAATGTATTGACCGGGTGAGTGTCTGCAAAGATGATCCCCTCCGCTTCCCCCCCCCCCCTGTTATGGGTTCTAAAAATTCGGAATTTGCTGTGAAGCGTAAAATAATTGTTTCCAAATTTACGTTGCAGCGAAATTTTTTCAATAAGCTGGAGTATATAACAGTCCTGAAGAAAAACACTAAAATCCCCCCAAACTACACCGCCCCCCCCCCTCCGCTTAATACGTACGTCAATGCATTTGTGACAGCAATAGACATTATATTATGCTTTGTGCAAATTTCTGCCTCATACTCACCTAACATTTACCAAAGGGGCGAAATGTCGGATTTGAAATGAGATATCTGGTCCAACTCACGTAGTCACTCACTTTATCACTCATACGGTCACTCACTTGATGATTTATACTATCACTTACTTTGTTACTCCTACGGTCATTTCTACTGTCAGGGCAGGTGAAATGCCAATCGGTATATAAATGTCTACCGATATAAAATAACTTGGTTGATCATTCATGGGGTCACTCATACAATCATTCATATGTTCACTATACGGTCACTCATACTATTGCTCATGCGGTCAGGGCAGGTGAAATGTGAATGGAGTAAATTTCCAGTTCACTTGATCACTCATAGGGGCACTCACACCATCATTCACATGTTTACTCTTACGGTCATTCATACGGTCAGGGCAGGTTAATTGTCATGGATAAATGCCCAGCTCACTTGGTTACTCATACGGTCACTCACTTGGTCACGTGTACCATCATTAATATGTTCTTTCATATAGTCAGAGCAGGCGAAATATCAGGGAAAATGTCCAACTCACTTGATTACTAATAGGGTCACTCAATTGGTCGCTCTTATCGTTAGGGCAGGTGAAATTCCTGGGTGAAATATTCGGGGCGAAATGTCAGGAGTGAAATTTTCGGGGGCTAAATCTCAGGGGCGAAATTTCCGGGGGCCAAATGTAACGGGGACGAAACGTGCTAGGGGCGAGATGTCGGGGCAAAGATTCCGTGAACCAAAATTTCAAATCTTTCCCTAGAGTTGTCAGTTATTGATCTCACAGATCGCGGATAATCAGGGGGGGGGGGGTGACCATATAAATTGAAACTAAAGTGGGCCATACAGCCAATTGTCGCCAATCAATCATCAAAACGGTTAAATTGCCTCCCATTACGAAAACAAACAAAATTTGAGGTCAAAAACTGCAGATGTATATCCAATAATATAATCACAGCCTCGGCATCGTACTTATATGGCATTGTATCATAATATGTTAATTTTTTCAAAAGGATCGATATTTTTCTTAGTCTACATGACTGATCTGCGAAAAGTATGAATGCTACTATTATACGAAAAAAATCTAGTCTCAATTTTTCACAGTCCAAGATGAGACTCAGAATTAAAACGCCTACAGGACATGTTCCCTACGTTTTCTGTGGCAATGAATGAATGAAATGAACGCCAGGGTCTCCGCCACCGGACTTATCCCGTTGCCGAGATCTCTTCCAACCCAGCTTCGTGGCAGAGTCTGGAACAAAGTAAGTGCACCTAACAGTCTGAGTGTGTAGCTAGTGTTGTGTATGATATTTAAGTGCTGTCATCTATACTTCAAATTGTGAGTGAAGTGTAATGATTGAATATTTGTAACGTTGTAGGCCTGTTGCTCTCTGTGGCGAGACTTTTTAACGGGGAGATCGGCTCGCATTCGCGCCTTGAAGTTGGGAACCACAGAAAACCAACTTCAGCCGACCACCACTGTGGGGTTCGAACCCGGATCCTCGCATCGCGAGTCCGTCACTATAACCACTCGACCACCACAGCGGCCGTTTTCTGTGGCAAAGATTAATCATTTTTGTCGCACCACGGTCATTTTCCGCACATGATGACTAATCAAACCAGGACCTACAATTTACTGCCGATTCCGAACGGCAGCATTTTTTATATTCACCGAGAGGTTGGTGCGCTAACCCCTCGATGTGGGTTTCCCTGCGGTAGCAATCCCATTTCTGTGGTCATGTCACCGTTTCCGTTGTACCCTTGTGTCAGGAACGTTTCTGATAAGAGCGAATCGGGCATCGAACTCGCGACATCTCTAAACATCCTTTAGTACATTCGTGTGCAAAATTAAGAGAATTAGTACATTATGTGGAATTTCTGAAAAACTAGTGGACAGATTTTAATGAAATTTGGTACGAATACACGGTTATACCAGAGAAAGAGATGTACCATACAAAAGTCATAGTACGCACGCATGATTGTCAGTAAAGCTCATCATTGCAGGAATGTCCAAAACCCACGTTGCGGGATCGAACCGAAAATGAGTCTAATATGGGGTATGGTTCCCCCTTTCACGGTCAGACAGGTCGCACAACGCGACGGCATACTGGACACGAGGCCGTTGAGGAGTTCATGTGGCAATCGATCCCATTCCTGCAGCAACGCAGTTTCAATTCTGGGATGGTTCCTGGAGGGGGATGGATAGATGCAATTGCCCTCCCAAGAGCGTCCCAGGCACGTTCTTTAGGGTGTAGGTCAGGAGATCTGGCTGGCCAATCCATATGCCGAATATCCCCATTTTCCAGATAATCGTTGACCAGGTGAGCCCGATGAGGACGAGCGTTGTCGTCCATGAACAGGAACCGAGGGCCAACTGCGCCCCTAAAAAGTCAAAAGGCTCTAAATACATGGGGCTATACGATCTCCTCTCTATACGTCTTAAATTAGCAGTCGCGGACCTTCTGCCAAACACATGGAGGGATGTGCGGCCATCCAACATGATTCCTGCCCAGTAGTGTATTTACAGGGGGCTAAGCGGGCTGTAGCCCAGGGCGACAAATTTTCAGAAAAAACTTTTTTGTTTTTAAAATTCACGTTTCGTAAACGTATGGAAGTGCCATGTATCATTTCTATCGTAAATAATATCTAATTATTAAAGCATTGTTTATTTTTATTTGTTTGTGTTTTCTCCACTCAGACTGCTGTTGAAGTAAAAAATATATGATTATCTAACCTTCGTATTCACAATGTTATTCACCGCCTTCCCAAATAGTATTGTCACAAGTAGCGGTGGAAGGGTGAGTAGGCGTCCAGCGAAGCAAACAGCACTGATTTCAGATTAGCCTACTGAAGGTATTGGAAAAAAAAGACATAGTTCAGCCGACATCCCCTAAGAGGAGGAAAAATAGCCTCTTTTTTAGTCCTAAAAAATGTCCTCCTGGTGAATGAGTAGACAGGACAATAATCTTCTGCAACAAAGACTCTTTAATTGGCGCCGGTCGGGGCTTTATTATACACTGCTGGCCACCCAAATTGTAACACCAAGAAAGACAAGAGATATCGCAACAATATTTATTTTGTAGATAACATGTTGACCAAGCATCAAATGATTAAATTTATAGACTTCTGTGAAGTGTGGTTCCTGCCAAAATCAGTAGCCAGAGTAGCCGCCATAGTTGGAGATCACCGCTGCCACACGCCTTGGCATTGATTCAAAGAGACTTTGGATGTGTTCTTGGGGTACAGCAGACCAAGCAGCTTCCACGCGTTGCCAAAGTTGATCTGGTGTGGCAGCTGGGGATGTAATCTGGGTCAATCGTTGAGCAACCATGGACCACATGTTTTCTATCGGCGAAAGATCCGGAGAGCGAGCTGGCCAGGGAAGCAATTCAATCTGGCGATTGACGAAGAACATTTGGACAATGCGTGCCACGTGTGGTCGCGCATTATCCTGTTGAAATATGGCTGTGGGCAAGCCCTGAAGGTAAGGAAGGACAACTGGCTCCAACACCTCGGAGATGTAGCGCTGGCTTTTTAAAGTACCGGCAATGCGTACTAGAGGAGTGCGAGAGTGATATCCAATACCGCCCCATACCATAATACCCGGTGCAGGACCAGTGTGGCGGTGCATAACGCAGCTGTTCAGCATCCTCTCTCCACGGTGTCTCCAGACTCGAATTCGACCATCGTGGTGTTGCAGACAGAAGCGTGACTCGTCAGTAAAGAGAATTTCATTCCATTGTGCCGTCCACATCCTTCTTTCATCGCACCATTGGCGGCGGAGACGTCTGCGGTTCTGCGTCAAGGGTAGACGAAGCAATGGACGTCTTGCGGACAGACCACTATGCTGTAAACGGCGTCGAATGGTACGCGCAGACACTGGATGATGCGGTACAGACTGAATGTGCTGTGCTATGGTTCGTGATGTGGCTGAGCGATCCGTCACTGCCATACGCACAATACGCCTGTCATCACGTGAAGTGGTGCACTGAGGTGGATGCGATCGAACACGTCGGTCCGTCGTACCCTCCTGCATCCAACGATCACATATCCGCATTACAGTTGTTTGGTTTCGTCCAACACGACTACCGATTTCCCTGAAAGATAATCCACAATCTCGGTAGGCCACTATCCTTCCTCTGTCGAACTCGGATACTTGATCAAAAGATGATCGCTGTTTTCTACGAGGCATAATTGAACGTTTTTTTGAAAAAACCACAAGAAAAACACAATTGCCGTACTTCAAATCGTCGAAATCTCCAAGCCTTAAATAGCGCTTTGAAGTGGCGCCACAGGCGCGCGTGATGTGCGTCTGCGCTGAAATTCTAATCATTTGCATATCTCACCTCCGCTAATGCGTGTTGTAAATTTCATATTATTTGCATGCTTCCTTCAGGGTGTTGCATTTACGGTGGCCAGCAGTGTATATTAACTATATGTGAAAGCAGGCTAGGGATAAACACCAATAAAATAGTGTTAAGTGGCTATAAATCGAATGGATGAATTCGATTATAATACGATTTTTTTTAAACTTGTTTGGGAACCGAAATGGGATGCTGATCAATCCAGAATGACATCCGTTTGCAGTCCCTAATTGGAATATAAAGAAATCATGGTACAGAATGCTAGGCGGGTCACGTGGTTCCGTTTACTGGTCCTATAAAGATAAGGGGCAGCTCTGCTCATGTGACGTTTTCCTGAAAACAAAAAAAGGGGGGGGGAACAAATGTTGAACTTGGCAGAACCAACATTTTTATGAATATTTTATACAGTACTAGCTAACCCGTCGCGCGTTGCTGCGAGCTCAGAAGAAAGGAAATTCAAGGAAACTCGTTATGATAACATTCAATTTACATTGTGTCATTTTTATTGAAACTATGCAAAAGTATGGGAAATTGAAAATATCCAGAGTATAGAAAATTACGCAATAATAATACTATACAAAATTGCACAAAAATAATACTATTCAAAATTACGCAAAAATAATACTATTCAAAATTACGCAAAAATAATACTATTCAAAATTACGCAAAAATAATTCTACACACAACATTGCATAATATAAAAAATATTCAAAATTATAGGAATTAAAACCTTTCAAAATTAACCAAAATTAAAAATATTATTAAATATTAAGAAAACATCGCAAAATATTACAAAATGCAAAAAGAAAATTGTACAAGAAACAAATAACGTACCAGATTTAAAACATATTACATGAAATAACCCTTTTGAAATTTTTCGTTTTCGATGTATGTTTTCTGTTTGAACGTTTCTTTAATATGCTCTTACGTATTTCTTTTTTCTTTTTAACTTTTCTAACGTCTTCATATAGGCTTTTGGACCATCACATGATACAAACATTTTATTACCCTATTTATAGCCAACATTTTCTTCTCATTGTTGTTACTGAACATAAGCCATAATGTGAAAAATTCATGCATAAATTCATATGGAAAACTTTTCAAAAAGCGTCGTTTTGATTCTATTTATCTATTAGAGTGCTTGTGGATACACGATATTTTTTGTTGTTCCGTCTGGTGCGTACACGAATAAATCGGAAGGTTTTCCGA
The DNA here is from genome assembly GCF_987345545.1 of Pholcus phalangioides. NCBI lineage: Eukaryota > Metazoa > Arthropoda > Arachnida > Araneae > Pholcidae > Pholcus > Pholcus phalangioides. The sequence goes on from NW_028301603.1 coordinate 38,869,508, forward strand.
CGCGTGAGCTGGCCACATATAGTTGTTCATGTGAGAAGCACGGATTCTCCCAATCTAGCCCACACACTTGCAGCGATTGCCCTTGTGCTTTGTTGATGGCCATTGCAAAAGCGAGTCGCACCGGAAACTGTAAACGTTTGAATTCAAATGGCATATCTGTTGGGATCGTTGGAATACGTGGCGACAATACATCTTCATCCTTGAATTTGCCATTCAAAATTGTAGCTTCGATGACATAGTTCATCATCTTTTTCACCGAAAGTCTTGTACCGTTGCAAAGTCGTGAAGGATTGATGTTTCGGAGAAGAATGATAGGCACGACAATTTTCAATGTTAAAATGTGCGGGGGCATACCTGGCAAATCGAGTGAATTCAAGAATTCCGTTGGGTAATTGACAACTTCGTCTTGATTCATCACATTATCGATGGACTTGTACGTTGTCGCTTCGCCTGGTATGCCGTTTTGAATGCTGAAATTGATGGCATTGAGATCGTTGTTCGTAGCTGCTAATACAGCACGTGCACTGAGCCACTGATGATTTTTGTAATTCCGCGCCATATTTGGGAAAACCTTTTGAATCAATTCGTCTTTGGTTCATTTCATCTCACAAAAGTTTGTTGGCAATGTGATACATTGTGTAGATCTGTCGATTGCCATCTTCCCATTCCCAATATCCAGCAATTGTTTTGCGAAACGTTCGACAGATGCACCATTTTGTAGTTGAACACGCATATTGGTTTTCAAAGTCAATTTCTTTACATGTCGCCATAGAACTGATGATTTGAGACATGCATTAAGTTCATCAGTGGGTGTTGAACGTGGCATGACTTGCAGAGTTTGTCGAAAATCACCAGACAATAAAATGAGTGCTCCACCGAAGGGCTGCCCATTTCCCCTGCAGTGTACGATAAAGCGCTTCCAAAGCTTTTTTGTGAGCCATTGTGCATTCGTCCCATATGATAAGTTCACATGTTTGGAGAACTTTGCCCACTCTGGAATTTTTGTTGACATTGCATGTTGGCGTCTCAGTGATTTGCTAATTCAACGGCAATTTCAGTGCTGAATGCGCTGTTCGACCACCATCCAAAAGTGTTGCCGCAATTCCAGATGATGCAATTGCCAGTGCAGTTTTATTCCGTGTTCGTATGGTTGCCAAAATGATTGAAATGAGAAAATTTTTGCTTGTACCTCCGGGCGCATCTATGAAGTACAATCCGCCGCTTTGATTCGTAATTGCTTGCATGATTGTGTCATATACAATGCGTTGTTCCGGAACCAATTTCGGAAGATTCTTTTCAACAAATGTATCCAAATCATCGACATCGAAGTGTGTTTCATGTTGCAAATCACGATCATAAGCGTCATTTGCAGATCGATTTGGTGCACACATTCCCAACTGCACCAATCCTTTGTTAGCGATTGACAAACATATATCCTCGATCGAAACCAACGCCTCATTATACACATTTGGTGTGAATTGTATGTCCGGATTCGTTGCTCGCAAACAACGTAGGATGTCTTCACTCATGTAATCTTTGTATTTTTCCCAAAGATCTTTCGGATTGGATGGGAAACACGTTGTCAATATTATCGCTGCTTATTTGCTGTGGTTGAGCAGTGTTCGATGCATCAGCGAGTGCTGTGTCCCAATGGGCATCGTTTTCAAGAAGATTTAATTCTTGGCAAGCTTCTCGATAGGTCACACATACTTCATCATTTACTGTTCTCAGTTCTTGGAAGGATTTCGGTCCACGTACGTTAACTAACAGTAACCGCAAGTAAAAACATTCTTGATTGTTTGGATGAACTGTATACAGACGGCCTAACGCGTCGGACGAACATAAATTCGGATGTCCTTCAACTGGTTTGCCCTGTTTATGACGTTGAAATTTATGAGTAGTATTTTGGCACTTCTGAGTAAAGTAGCATTCTCTTGTGAACAAATCATCCGTGCACAATGAGAAGAACGCAGTTACCGTTGTTTGAGGTGGCGAAAATGCCTTTGGATGTACATTTTCCGTTGTAAAATGCACTGCTGCGCATGAACAACTGTTGGATGACGTTCATGAATTGGAAATGAGAAAAGACGCCAAACAGCTTCATTGCTACTAATGTAGCGTCCCAATTGATATCGTTCGATTTCATCAATTGGTGCAGTTGCATTTCCCTCTCCAAAAACTGCTATATCGCTTCCTTTGTTGACATATTTGCAAATGTATTTGATAGATTTCACTGAATTGCAATACTCGACATTGATGTGTGTGACATTGAGCAGTGCGTACTCGATCGGCTTTCAATATTGATTCTCGTTGCTCGTTCGCTTGAGAAGAACGGGCTTGAGCAGTTTGTATTCGAACAGCTTCTAATCTTGCTTCCCGTTGTTCGTCTGTTTCTGAAGCTCGTAATGCCTTTTTCTTTCGTGCTTCAGATGTAGATCGACCAATCGATTTCCGTTTGGGGGGGGGGGCATAACTGTCGACTATGCTCGCAAATTCGCTGAAAATAAATAATCGCTAAAAAATCGAATAAATAAATTCGATGAATAAATAAATGGAAAAATTCATGGATATACCACACAGTTCGTTATAATGATAACGAACATAATGATAGTAACATGATAAATGGATCCTGGGCCCCCAATAATCTTTTTCGGAATGTTTATTTTGGTTACTGTGGTTCTCAAAAAAATGCGTTTCAGACATGCATATGCCTTTACGATTGTTTGCCTCTTCTTCAATGCTGCCAGTATAACAGTTTATTCCTTTAAATGGTTTGTCACTTTTCCAATTTTCCCAGTAACTGAAGAAAACTTGGGTAGCACGGGGTATTATTGCTAGATGAACATGATAGTCATAATTAATTATTACTCCTTTTATGTTTATAAACAAAATATTTATTGACACCTCAACTTGATTTCTTCGGAAGTTACTTTTTTCGTACTGATTATCTTATTGTTGTATCACCAAGCTGGATGATTTTTATTATATTTTAAATATTTCTTTTCTTTTTAATAAATCAATATGTATATAATACATAATAATCAAATATAATATATAAATCAATAAAAAAATGATTTAAAACTGTTAAATAATGATTATAAAAATAAAACATATAAATCGCCGTTGTCTAGCACCCGCTACACAACTATGCCAGGAACCTTCGACACGCGCGCCACCTATCGTAGGATAGATATACTATGCCAGAGACCTTCCCAGGAGTGTACTCAACAACTTCCCAAAGTTTTATGGCGATCGGATGAATAGTGTAGTAATGCATAAAGGACAGACAGACAGACATACATTCGTTTTTATATACGGGGTGATTATAAAAAAACTATCCCGACATATGGGCCCCTAACTATCATACCATTCACAGAAACTGAATGAAATTTTGGCATAAGGTATTTTGATGTATGCGCTCAAGAATGATATGGAAAACAACAGTGTCACTCTAACAGTTACGGTTACAGTGAGAAAATTTCGAAAATATCAAATGGCAACACCAAGTTTTTTGTATTGGAATGCAATCTCCATGCTGAAAAACACTAAATAGCGTTGAAATGGCACCTGTAGCACGAAAATGCCCGGAGCTAGGCAAGGAAAAAGTAAAAAGGACTTCGCCGTGCACCAGAGCATTAATGTTCGTTTCATTCGTCACACCGTTTCTTCGGCTGAGATCCCAGCCTGATTAGTCCTCGCTCCACAAGGTGATGTGGAAAATTTGTGAAACACATTAAAATGCTTTATTTTATGCTGCTTCTCTGTCCTTATTGGTTGTCCTCACTTTTAGCCTATCTACCGCCGGTGATTTTCATGCTACACTTGCCGTTCGAACGCTATTTAGGGTTTTTCACAATGGAGATCACATTCCAATACAAAAAACTTGGTGTTGCCATTTGATATTTTCGAAATTTTCTCACTGTAACCGTAACTGTTAGAGTGACACTGTTGTTTTCCATATCATTCTTGAGCGCATACATCAAAATACCTTATGCCAAAATTTCATTCAGTTTCTGTGAATGGTATGATAGTTAGGGGCCCATATGTCGGGATAGTTTTTTTATAATCACCCTGTATATAGATTACAAAACTACATTCGGTTATAAACGCAGGATTACCTACAAGAAAAACGGAAAAAAGATCCTCATCATTATACACTTTCCTGACGAACACAAAGTAAGAAACTATTAAATATAACTACTCATTTCTGATAAGTTTATGGTTCATGCATTTTGTATTTTGTGAGAGTTTTCTTTAATGATAATTTATGAACAATCACCACAATTCAATCTCAAATAATTAGGATTTCTCTGTGATACTTGCATTGCCCCCCACACGCTAGTGCCACATGCTAGTGCCCCCCCCCCCCACGAAAAATTTTGTACACCTCCCTTGAGAAAATATTATGTTGTATTTTTTCAGTAAAAAAAAAAAAAAGAAACCCCTTTCGTAAAGAAAAAAATTTTGAATTCCCCCCCCCCCCATGAGAAAATCCTGCATACGATACCGCATTTGTATATGCAGCAGAACATCGCTACAACACACACGATAATCGATAATAAATACATCTACAATGATATTTTTTTCAAATCTTGTTTGGAATTGTCCGGCTTAATGTTACACTCTCAGTACAACGACATCATCTACTATGATAAACGCCTCTATAACCCGATATTCTTAGGAGAATTTCGAAATCGCTACAACAATATTTTTTATATTTTGTTCAAAATCGTTTTGAATTTAATTTCAACTTCGCCACTTATTCTCGTTCTTTTGAAGACGTCTGATGACATCAATATTTCGCACTAAATGATCACCGAAAGCTAACGTTATTTGTATTGCTGCACTATGTGTACGACACACAAAAGCACTATGCGGTAAGCTTCTGCACAGGGACAATACACATCTAATGAATTTTATAAATAAACTAATCAATTACAATTTTTTGTAACGAATAAATACATAAAAGCGTATTTTCCGATACTATTAACAATGCCCATATACAAAAAATGACAATAGCATAAATTTGATCACACGTGAGGATAATGTTACCTCTTTAATCCCTCTACCACAATATATATATTTTTTTTTGGTCCGTAGAATATTGTTATATCGAGGTTTCACTGTCTATTTAAACTAAATAATAAAATATAATTGTGTGTGTGTGTGATAAATATTATCACATTTCGAGATATGATTATGTGATTTGTATATAATTTTACGCAATACAATAGAGCTCCCCTATGGGCCAGTTAAAAGAACGAATTGGTTAGGCGATATGGTTTTCCCATAGAAACTTGTGATTGCCATAGGCGTATTGCCATTTTCACGAGGGTGGGGGGTTACGTTCTTTTTTCCTGCAATAATTTTATAATAATTTTCCCTATAATAGACCGCTTTCTTCTAATCACAAAGCTATTGAACTTGGGTGTGCCAGAAAAGATGTGCCGAATACTGCAGTCATATCTGGGCTCTAGAACTTTTCAGGTTCGTGTTGAAGATTGCCTCTCTGGGAAAAAATGCGTATCTAGCGGTGTAGTTCAGGGCTCTGTGTTGGGTCCACTGTTGTTTGTACTATTCACGTATGACATTGCTTTTTACACTCATCCAATTCCACTAGTACAATTTGCTGATGATGTTAAACTGTTTTTTCCCACGTCTGAACACACAGAGCTTAATTCTGCCTGCCAACGTCTCCACAACTGGACTGTGGTCAATCGTCTTCCAATTTCCGTTAACAAAAGTGGTGTCATGCACATAGGGGGATACAGAATGAGTCCAAGCTACTCGATGGGTGGCGAAGAGCTCCAGAGGTTCACTTCCTACACTGACTTGGGGATCACCATTTGCAATACCAGAAATTTCGACTTACATTATTCGAATATAGTGTGTAAAGCGAGACGCGCTTCTTATGTCCTACGGAAGGCGTATGGAAAATGTGATACCGCTACACTCATGCACGCATTTACCGTTTTTATACGCCCAATCCTGGAGTATTGTTCGCAAATATGGTCTCCGTACAAAGTGAAAGATATAAAATTCATCGAAAAGGTCCAGAAGTCATTTACCAAACAGTTTTGCAGTCTGCGTCATCGCCCATACGAGGTAAGGCTGAGATGTCTCGGCGTCCACTCTTTAGAATGGCGTCGCCTTGAAGCCGACTTAAAGCTGTGCTTCAAACTTGTACACAACTTAGTATATACGGGTCAGTCAACTCCATTTTTTGAAATCAATCCCAGACCATCACTGAGAAGACATTCATTACAAATAAAAATTCCAACTGCCAGGAACAATGCTAAATTTTATAACTTCCGATGCCGAGTTGGAAGAGTATGGAACAAATTACCACCAGATCTCGTATGTTCATCTACATATCACAGATTCTGTCACTCTCTCAACGCTTCTGATCTTTCAACATTTTTAATGTGCTATGCATTTTAGTTCATGTCGGGTTTTATTGGTGCATATATGCTTGTTTTATTTATACAACTTTTTTTTCCATCAGTTCTATTGATTATTTCACTTTGGAATTACATGTAATGATTTTTTATTTACTTTTCTTTGTTTTTTTTAATATATATATACATGTATTTTATTCTGATTTATATATTGAATTTTATTGTGTAAACATGTTTATTTTATTGTTGTTTTGTGTTCGGGGATTTTTTATTTTTTTTTATTTTTTTTGTTTTTTTTTTTTTATTGGCGTCATCTTTTATGCATTTTTCTCTTTGTATATATTCGTGTGTATGAATGTGTACTGATGTTCCCTGCCGTCTCTTTCCAATTTTATTGATTGTTTGAATAGTGCACCTGTGGAGTTAGAGCCTACTGGCCTTGCACAGGTTTGTATATAATAAATAATAAATAATAATAAATAATCTCAGCTGTGGGGGGGGGGGTTAACCCTAAACCCCCTTTGCATACGGTGATCGTGGTCCGTGGTCGGCAGGGCCGCAACTGGGGGCGGGGGACAAGCAGGTATCCTGCCCAGGACCAGAAGAGTGCGCAAAATTCACCTTTTATAGCCTCTTCTTCAAAATTACAGGGGGGGGGGGGATGTCAAAATATGTGCTTACCTCAGCTGATCAAGCATTTAGTTGCGGTCCTGATGGCTAGTGTTCAATGTCAAAGTCTCTCGATTAGCGATAATACCTCTATTATGGTATTTTTCTTCGTCCGCAGAATATCGTTATACTGAGATTTCACTGCAGTTTTATCATGCATAATACTAGCTAGAATACTCGGCGCTGCCCGTGTTTTCTTCATTTGTTGGGAGGATTGGAAAAGTGACAAACCATTACAAAGGAATAAATATATCATACTGGCAGGATTAAAGAAGTGACAAGCCATTGTAAAGGCACATGTAAAACGCATTACTAGGGAACCACGGTAATCAAAGTAAACATTCCGAAAGTGATTGTTGAGGCCCAGAAACCATTGTTGCCCGACGATTTTTCGTCCATTTCGGGTATCTGCCCTTCTCTGACGAACTTTTGAAGTAGCCTATCGTTCAATCCGGGCCCTGTTTGGTATATATCCAAATTTTGGCGACGATCGATCTAAAATTGTGGATTTGTATAGAGAACATACACATAGACAGAAAATCAATTATATATAGATACTAGCCGATACCCGGCGACGTTGCCCGCCCCGTAAAAAATTTATATATATAGTAGCCGCTGTGGTGGTCGAGTGGTTACAGTGACGGACTCGCGATGCGAGGATCCGGGTTCGAACCCCACAGTGGTGGTCGGCTGAAGTTGGTTTTCTGTGGTTCCCAACTTCAAGGCGCAAATGCAAGCCGATATCCCCGTTAAAAAGTCTCGCCACAGAGCGCAACAGTCCTACAACGATAAATCATTCAATCATAACACTTCACTCATAGTTAGAAAAGAAACTAGTGGCAGATGGCAGCACTACACATAACAAGCATTACAGAGAAACAAAAAAACTTCACGTCAGGTTTCACTACACGTACACGCACATTCCCGCATGTACCGATTCGTTGGGGGTTCCGCGGGGGGTTGTGGGCGGGGTGCATGTGTGGTGTAGCAGTAGTAGGTAGCGCTCGTAGGTAGGGTAAAAAAGGGCTCGGGGATCCATGATGTTCTTAAGTCAGCCACCTCGTTGGGCAATTTGCCTGTTGTGGCGTTGTATCTGTATATATAATTATTTCTTAATGAATGAAATTTCTGCATCAAGTAAGAAAAAATTACTTTTATTTTTAAAAATTTTAATTAAAAACTTCAGACAATCGCTTGTGGATACACAATATTTTTGTTTGTCCATCTGGTGTGTACATGTACAAATTTTTAGGATTACCAACATGGGCCGTAAAGCTGTCCGTGTGAAAAACAGGGCTCAAGTAGGTTGATACCTGCCACTACTAATAACTGGCCTTGCGCTTTGTTGATTGTCATGGCAAAAGCTAAACGAATCGGGAACTGTGATCGCTTGAAAGTGAATGGCATTTCTTCAGTGATAATTGGGATACGTGGAATGAAGACGTCTTCTCCTCCAGCACATCCAGTTAGAATCGTTGCTTCAATGATGTAATTGTGCAATTTATTCACGCAGAGTCTGTTGCCATTGCAGAGTATCGGTATCTCCAAATTTCTTAAAATCATTATAGGTGCTCCGACTTTGAGGGTCAAATTGTGTGGTGGCACACCCGGAATATCCAAAGAGTTCAGAAATTCTGCAGGATACAGAACTGTCTGCGCTGTGTCGGTGACAGTGTCAACCGATTTGTAAGATGTGGAGTCTCCCGGAATAATTTTTAGGATTTTTCCGTTGATCTTGTTCACACTGTCATTTTTCGATGCCAGAATCGCTTTCTCACAAAGCCACTCATGGTTTTGGTGATTTTTTTGTTGAATGTTTGGGAAGACTTTGTCTGCAAGTTCTTTAACTGAATTTAACAACTGGCAAAATCCATTTAGGAAAGTAATCAGTCAAGTGCTTGGGGTCTACGGGAATTCTTCCATTGCCAAGTTTGATCAACTGATGTGAAAATGTTAGCAGTACTGAGTCATTTTGCAGTTGAACTCACATGTTGGTGGATAATGATAATTTTTTAGCTTCGTGCCAGAGTGTTGATGATTTGAGGCAAGCATTGAGTTCATCAGTTGACGTTGAACATTTTTATTCCCAGTTTTGTCGTCGTAGTTGTTGTTCTCTGTTGTTAGCGACGTCATAATTCCAACTTGTGCAGCGAATATTATTCAAACGCCTTAAGCATTTTTTAAATTGAAACTATACCTATACAATGGGTGGTTGATGAGATAAAGGCCGCATTATCACTTATAGGACACCCTGTATATAGGTTAGCAGAAATACCCGGCGCTTCCCGGGTTTTCTTCAATTACTGGGAGGATTGGAAAAGTTACAAACCGTTATAAAAGACTAAACTGTTATAATAAACAGAATTAAAGGTGTGACAAACCATTGTAAAGGCAGATATACACGTCTGAAACGCATTGTTGGAAACCACGGTAACCAAAATAAATGTTCCGAAAGTAATTGTTGAGTCCCCAAAACCATTGTTGTCACACAGTTTTTTGCCCATTTCGGGCATTTGCCCAGCTCTAACGAGCTTTTAAAGTAGCCTACGGTTCAATCCCGGACCTGTTTGGTATATATGCAAAATCTGGCGACGATCGGTCTAAAACTGTAGATTTGTATAAAGAACATACATACATACATACATACTTTCACATTTATATATAAGATAAGATATATGCACAGTATCAAATTTATCCTTAGTTTCTCTCAGATAAGATATCCACCGCGTCTCTATAGTTTCGTTGTTCACCAAGCAAGCAAGTATACTTATACTACACCAAATGAAACTACTGTAGAATCTCTACACATGACGAACCAGTTTGAAACGTGTTTTACACAAAACAAAATTTCTATCCAAACGTTTAACTTCAATTTAGAACATCAAAGATTATTCCTATAACGCACGGGTTCTCAAACTGTGCGCCTCCAACCTTTGTCATGGTGTGAGGTTTTCGAAAATATTCTTTGTTAAACAGCTCTGGAGAGCCGGTGGAGCTCGCGGATAAGCGTTGAATAGGGGGAAAGGGCGAAGTGAATATAACAGTCTTTTTAAAAAATTATCCCCCCCCCCCATACATACAAAATGTTATAAAATTTTATGTGTTTAATTGCATTCCAGTTCTGTTATAAAAAAAATTTCATACTTGAGGGGAAATTAAATCACATTTCAAATCATTTAAAGAAATAAAATTTGGCACAACATTACCATTGGGACACGACATTGAGTACAAAATTGCAACAAAATCTTCTCGACTTGCAAAAATTTCCTCCTCTTGGACTTTTTTTTTTTGGCAGTAGATGATTTTCAATCAGGAGCTTGCTCTTTGGTTGTTTCTCTACTTTATAATCGTTTCAAAAAGTTGAAACGAAAATATTCAACTGGTTTGCAACTTTTTCCGGGGGGGGGCCCCAGAGCAGAATATGCCGAAGTCTGCGACGTACGTCGCAGAACAATCGGGAAGAATTTTAAGAAAAATGTAGAAAACACTATTATGGGAACTGCAGAACATTTCCAGTCAGTCGAGGGTTCATTGCAGAACAATGCAAAACATTCTGCTTTGGGGCAGGGGGGGGGGGCAAAATTCTTCCAGGGGGGAAAACACGTGTACTCAATGTATGTATATATATATTTGTATATATATACCATTTTTAGTGTATTTTCAAAAGCCAGGGGGGGGGGCCCTAAATGACGGACCTGTTTGCAAGATGAACTTTCGTTATCAATTTAAAATTCTTGTTGAATTCTTCCAAAATTTCCAGTTTTTTTAGAGAGAGCGTTTTTTGTTTTTCCGACATTACGAACGACGAATTTGACACAGTCAGCAAGCAGTGCCGTCTGAACGCATGGACCCACCCGAGCACGGCCCGGGCCTCAAGAGAAGAGGGGGGGGGGGCTAACAAAAATGGGAAGTAATTGAAATTTTCGAGAATTCTCTAGGTTGGGCCTCAGAAAAATCAATTGGCCCGGAGGCCCATGATGCTCTTAAGACGGCCCTGTCAGCAAGCAAAGTACCACATCGAAAGAAAGTTCTACAGGAAATGATCGAAAGAACTTGCTGCGCATGTGTACCTATTTTCGGCAGACCTGTACCCCCCAAATGCTTACAGTAGACTTTCTCACCCTCTCGGGATAACGTTGAAAACATAGGGAGAGAAAAAATTCTAAAAGGTCATATGGCCGTCAAAGCAATTGAAACCCATTTCTTCGGGTCTCTCCACATCTGCGTATTCTCAGAAAGAGGCAATAAACAAATCACCTAAGTCCACTCTAAATGGTCATCAGCCATCTCACTGGCAATTTTCGTATACGTCAGCAATCACCCTAAAATTTACGTCTTTTGCGGTGACAATATGCTAGAACTGTTGCAGGAACGCTTTTTCACTGCATACAAAAATTTTGTGCGCATTTGATGGATATAAATTACGTTTTTATTTTTTCAAAAGTTTCCGAGTTTTAGTCGAAGTGAAAACGTCGAATAATTGAGGTTTTTCGTTAAATAAATGAATGAAATATTTTGACATTAAAATGTATTTGTTGTATAAAATGTATTGTTACCACAATTGCTACCCAAGTTAAACGTCGTATAAACATGAAAGTTGTATAACTGAGTGACGTATGAACGAGGTTACTCTGTAATTTGTAGATATGCCCTATTAAAAATAATCGTTTTTAAACTTTATGAAACACAATTCAACAAACATCGCAACTGGCCTCGATGCAGCGCCAAACTCTTCGGACATAGATTCATTATAGTTAACTCTTAATGCTCAAAATAAAAATTTAACAAAAATTCAAATTTTTAGCTTTGCTTACCGTTCTTTTGGGCTAGAACCGTAGGATTCATCCACGTGGGAAAAAAAATTAATCCTTTATGTACGCAAACTCGTTCAACTATTTTACTAAAAGATTTCGAACAACTGTATTTTTGCAGACGCGAACCGTAAATATTTTTCTGTTCAACAATATGGTCTGTGAATAGAAGTTTTGAGGGGAGATGTGTCCTCACTCAAGACAGTACAGCGAATATAAAAGGCCGATGCGGAATGTAGCCTTTTTTTCAGAAGCAAGGAAAAAACCCCTTGATTTGTACGGACCGTGAGCGAAATCACGTGATTCAGTACACAGGTCATTACAGCCATTCCGTACAATACTTTTTGCGGGAAAACGCTTTAAACGAGAAATCTCGATGAGTATAAGTAATAAGAGTTGGCACCAGAGTCGCAGGACCCAAGGAGGAAAAAGTAATGCGGGATCCACTGTGTACAAAAGCTTGCAGCAAAGCTGTCTCAGTATCGTAACCCGCCCACGAGAGTGGGGCTGGGTGAGCTTCAGGCCTGGAGCCTGGACCATTCTTGTCATTTTTTGTCTTTTTTCCACACTATTAGTTCACTATAGAGGGGGTCCGCTGAAGAGCGCAGCCTACGGGCCCCTGTTCCAGGATGTTGGGGGAGGGGTTCGTGTGCTTTATCGGCACCCAGAGGCAATTTCACTGTGGAATACGACGTCTGTTTACTCCAATTTTCATTCTATCGAGGCATTATGGCCTTATACGAACTGAAACAGCAGGGGTCGCGCGGTAGTCCTGTAGGTCCCTACACACCAGTGATGGTAACTCGTGGGAAATTTCCCATATTCGTGGGGAAAATTGGCCAAAATTGGTCTATATGGGAAATTTCTTGGCGTTTGTGGGAAATTTTGAAATTTGGTCAAACAAAAGAATTTTTGTTGAAAAAAATATATAAATGCCAAACAATGCTTTTCCAGTGTAAAATAATTGACTACACATTTCCACCGATAGATGGCAGCAAAAATTTCGGAATGTGTGGGAAAAATTTTGTCAAAAGGGAAATTTTTGAGGGAAATTTTGCTTGACGAGGTTACCATCACTGCTACACACGCTCGACGACTGGATAAGGATTATTCTAGTGGCCTCCCTTATTCTAGTGGCTATAGCCCTGAGGACGCACAAAATGCTAGTGTTCTTGACGTCTCCGTAGCCATGACCATCACAATGTCTTTTCTTCCTTCCTAGGAGAACGACTGCCATGAGAGCCGGGGGGGTGGTTCGTTTACTTGTACATGTGTATAGTTAAAAAAAATTTCAATGAGATCTAAGGTACATAGTTCAAGATATCCGTCCATACGAATACAAATTGATATGATTGATATTAAAGAGTCCTGTCTATTTTCCTATGGGACATATCTGAAAGAAAAAAAAATCAAAAAGATCTTTCCACGGGCCCCCCCTGACTCCCGGGCCCCAGGGCTGGAGTCCTGTCAGCCGCCCCCCATGTGGGGGCCATGGATACTTGTATTCAATAAGGCGTAAGACGCACAGGGTTTTTATACGGTACATCAATAAATTGAAAAAAGTTTGAGCTAGTACTCTTTTAAGAAATCAAAGTAAAAGAGGAATATTTCTTCTATTTTAGTTTCATTTTGGGTGAAAAGCCACATGAAATCACTCACATCCTGGTCTTGGGATTAACCTTAATTCAGATTTTTGAATTGTTTTCGTTGAATCAAAGCGATAGGGAGTTGCTCCAGACCAACTTAAACAGGATTGCAGCATGGGCAAATGGAGCATGACGTTTAGCGTTGATAAGTGCATGGTCGCTCATTTTGGTTCGAACAACCCACGGTTCTCTTACGAGTTGAATGGTGTCACTATCCCGGATGCAACTAGGGTCACCGATTTGGGAATTCTCATTGACGAGCGTTTTCTGAACATTGTTCAGCGGTGGTCAAAAAAATCGAATAGAATGCTTGGTCTCATTTTCAAAAAGGTCTCTTCGCGTTCTCCTAAAGTCATTCTTCCGCTTTTTCGAGGCTTAGTTCGTCCGGGACTGGAGTATGCTGTAAGGTTTTGGAGACCATACCTACAGAGGGACATAGACTTGGTTGAAGGGGTGCAGAGAATACAAATACAACGCCACAACAGGCAAAATGCCCAACGAGGTAGCTGATAAAAAGATGCCCATAAAAATATGGATTTCATATATTTCAAAAATACAGCAACCCAATTAAAAATGTAATTAATAAAAATTATAAACAATATATACACATGATAAAATATTGTACAACGCCCATAAAGAATACTTATGGTTGTCTTATTCTAAGAATGGACAGCTTCTCGTGTCCTACGAAGAAGAGCTACGCGTGTCCTTATTGGCACACAGGGCTTGCATTATGAAGAGAGACTTCATTTTTTGAATATGTTTACATTGGATGAACGCAGGTGTCGAGGAGATATGATCGAAGTGTTCAAAATTTTCAATGGGATGGATAGGATGGACCATGAACTTTTAGTACACCGCCAATCGACTGCTTTTACAAGGGGACACCAGTATCGATTGGTGAGGGACAATGCAAGGTTATGGTGTCGCAGGGAATTTTTCTCTAATAGGGTTGTTAATAAATGGAACAGCTTACCCCCGGAGGTAGTAAATTGTAACACAATTGACACGTTTAAAAAGAAATAGGATAAACATGTTGGAGTAAATCGAGAAGCTATCCATACTTAGAATAAGACAACCATAAATACATTATGGGCATTGTATAGTACCATGTATATATATTGTTTATAATTTTAGTTTTTAATTAGATTGCTGTATTTTTGAAATATATGACATCCATATTTGTTATGGGCATCTTTTTCTCAGCCATCTCGTTGGGCATTTTGCCTGTTGTGGCGTTGTATTTGTCCTACGCAACCACTGAATCTTGGAATGGCCGATATCACATTAGAGTTTTGGTGAACCATAATTATTGGACACCTGTTGTTTTCAGCTGCATTTTCGAGTTGCAATCTGTTACCATTTCTTTTACCTCTACGGTAGATCGAACTAAAGCGTCTTCATCCCTATATTATAGGATTTCTAGATCGAACCACAAAAGGCTTTCTCTAGGCTGTGCAGAAGCAAAAAAAAAGTAATGTTTTTATGCAAAATTTCAAACTATGAGCGTACTGGACTGAATGATTCGCGGAGAAACCCGCGATTTTTTTTCTAACATGATCCCCATGCATTCCCAAGAGATCCGTAAGGTATGTCCAGGAAATTTGTTAACGTTAGTAGACATCGAAGAACAGGAATTCGAACACAGATTTGCACAATCAGAGGCAAGCTCCCTAACCACTGACTGCCAGGTGACACTTTCCGACGCATTTCATCTGTCTGGGAGCGAACAGCGAGTTTTCGGTGATTTTTACTAGTGCGACTTATACACCAGAGAGGAACTGAAACTGTCTCGCACGGGTAATAATAATTAACTAAAAGATAAAACCCCTGAAACCATGCAGTCGATTCACTAATGACTCGAAGATTTGAGCATTTTTAAGTTCACGTCCTTATTCTGTAGAGCTTGACTTACTCTTAAATTTGTCATTTTTGTATTGCTTTAGTATTTGCCACGTTGGTTGGGAATGACAATGATATGTTTTATTAATGCGTGGATCTCAGTCGGACACAACCCGAGTGCCACGTCACCCACTTTAATCTACTTTTCCCAAAAAAAAAAAAAAAACCCACAAAACTTGTCGCATTGTCACGGCGGAAGATGGACAACAAAAACAATTAATTTCTTCTCAGCTTATTTTCTGTCTTCTTCAACTTTTAAAATTACTATCGGAAGGTTGTGACGTATTTTATCTGCAATCGCGTTACCAGACCAGTCGTTAAAGTTAACTGACCCTACTCGGACATGACAAAATCTTCTCTTACACATGCACTCATTTACACCAACTCTTGCCTTTCCCTTCACACGTAGCTCCCGAGGCTACAACTGTAAGCCCGCAAATGGCCCGGGAAAATAAATTTCATTCTGGTCTGGTCTGGAACGTGATCTCTATAGTAATAGTAATGTTCTTTTTCCTGTGATACTTTTATATTGAAAGCTACATAATAAAAAATATAATAATAGTATAGATCAGCGGTTCTCTTCTCAACCTTTCTTGACCCACGGAGCCCTTCCCGGTACATAATTTCTATAGCTTAGCCCCGTAGGTCTATTTATCAAAGTTCCTGATTTATTTTTAGTATTCAAAAATATGAATATTTTTTTTTTTTTCAAATTTACCTGGGAGTTCACACGGAGCCCTCGGTGGAATTGATTATGTAAAAATTCTTTGAAGAGTTAATTTAGTATTTAAAAGGTTAGAATAATACATATTTTACAGATTTTCCCCTGTTATACCGAAATCGGTTTTTGCGAAAATTTTTCACATGATATTCGAAAATGAGCTACGTTTAAAATCACTGACCAAAAATGCATTACGAAACTTGGCATGTTCATCAGTTTTCAGACAATTTTCCAAAATTTCAATTCCACAGGTCTGAATAATCAAATTTATAAATAATGTTGAATTATAAGTATAAACTCTTCTATTTGAGTGCTGAATTCCTCACTAATTCGACCTCTTTTTCTATAACATCAAGGAAAAATATAATATCGGCGTTATAGTGTGTGGGACTGCTGAAAAACTTTCTTACAGGGGAGATAGGTTTCGAGGGCGAATCTCAAAATGACGTCAAGAATGTCGGGAGGATGCTTTCTGCTTTAGAAGGTGTTGGGTACAAACACCCCCCCCCCCCATAGACAGTCCTCCAAAGAAGATACTCCCCTTCTTTAGGAGATGTCAGCTAAACTCTTGTCTTTTTTCCACCTTATCGGTGTTGTAACCTAAAATGAGTGCTGCTGCTTTGCTTCACTGGACGCCTACTCATCCTCCCACCTCTACTTGCGACAATACTATTTGGGAAGGTGGCGTATAACACTGTAAATAGGAAGGTTAGACAATTATATTTTTTTTACTTGAACGACAGTCTGTGTGGTGAAAAAACAAAAAATGAACAATATGGTTTATTATTTACAATAGAAATGACACATAGCATTTCCACACGTTTATGAAACGTAAATTTTAAAAAACGTTATTCTCTCCTCTCTTTCTATGCTCCAAAATTCGCCGCCCCTCCGAATTTGCCGCCCTGGGCTATAGCCCGCTCAGCCCCCTGTAAATACACTACTGGTTGTTGTGTACATCTGTTGTGCTAAGCATCCATTGCCATTTGCTCGACCGTAAATCAGATGCATATCAGCGTATTCCTCTTTCGTGCAGTCAGCCATCACGATATTCATTGAAACAGGCAACTAACTGCTACACGTGATTACTACCGCAATAGTGCTAATTACGTCCGCTGCGCGCAATCCTACCCCAGCGCATGCGTTTCGCGACGCTGCTTAAGTCAGATATGGTGAGCGAACGCATTCAGCGATCAACTAACATCCACCTTTCGTCTCCTCTGCACTCAGAGCCTGCGTGCGTTTTTCGCTATTTTTATCCTCTCAACGTGGTTTGCAACACCATGTTCCATTGCAATATTTGTTCCTCTTGATGCCTACTGACAACCCTTTGAGTTTGTCGGTCCATTAACAGAACACCCTGTATAGTGTAATGAAAATACCAATAGCTTTATCTCAATATACACGAAAATAGACAGTGTCTTTCACATATACACAGTATTTTAATTGCAATGTTATATCATTCCCCCACCCCTTTTTTCATGGAGCAAGCATCGCGTTGCTTACGTTTTGAGAAACGTGATTTTAAAGACTGGTGATGGTACGCATGTTCATTTTCGTTTCAAAAAACACAATTTCTAAGATATTGGCCTACTGCATTACGTGATATTCAACTGTCAATTAACCGAGTAACATTTTTAAAATGGGCAATCATTTGACAATCATTACTGAGCATTTAGCAAGCATTGCCGAAATTAAAAATGAGCATTAAATAAATTTTATATCAGAAATATATGGCGGATGCGAACCTTATCTAAAGTTCATAAACAAAATGTCATATTTTGATGGTTCTTTTTTGTCCGATGCAGCGACGCATACGTTCATGTGGTGCTTATTCCAAGAAATACGGTACTGGGTTAAACTACATGCACCGCAATTAAAGAAAACATACGCAATAAAATATAGAAACAAAAGACCACAATGAAATATATATTAGTTATTGCTCATTTGGTTTTTAATTCTAATAAAAGAAATTAATTAACACTCAATAAATCCCATATTAATTCGTATTTAGAATCAATTTAATATAATAAATTTGATTATTCGTAGAATTGAAATTGTGGAAAATTTTCTCTGAGAACTGATGAGCGTATCAAGTTTTGGAAACCATGAAGTTTCGTGTAGCATTTTTGTCACTTATTTTAAACGTGGCTCATTTTTGACTATCATGTAAAGATTTTAGAAACGTGGAAATGTCTTTTTTGGCATCAGAAAAAAGACAGGACAACAATTTTCTAATTCGGTTTTTGGGCACGGAGTGTCCATATAAAAAGTTTTTTTTTATTTTAATAACTATACAATCCCTTGAAACACTAATGAAATTTCTGACTTCGCACATTTACATTCCTCAAGAATGACTTTAATATCTGTCACCGTTTTCTTGTTATTCCCATTTTAAAAGCCGTCAGACGATTATGGGACACTCTGTATATTCAAGTAATGCAAGCACATTCAAATCACACGAGTGCACAAACCACTGGCGGGCCCCGTCGAGAATTTTAATCGGTCCATAAAACAATTTTGAAAAAGTATTTCACACACACACACATTATTTCAAAATACACTTTAGAACGTGCGGTTAAAGATAATATTGTTACGCCGTATGAACAATATATACAGGGTGGTAACTATCGACCACCCAATAATTACGCACGTGATTCCTTGTGAAAAACTAGTATAGAAAAGTGTTTTCCGTTTTTCGATCGGACGAATATTAAGTGAGTTATAAACTTTTAAAATTTTGTGACGTGTCATTTTTCTAACGGTCAGTTAGTTATATGCCAAACACCGAACCAAAGTGCATTTCGCCGCCAGCAGCGGGTTGTCACTTCTTAAAAATGAACTGAAATATTCAATCCCATTAGAAGCCAAGTTCGGTTTTTTTCTTTCACGATTGGCTCTTTTACTCTCAATGCAGTGTGATAGTATAATCTTGTTGTTACGTGTAATTACGTATTAGTTTCATCCACTAAATTGGCAAATTTATTACCAGATTTTTAAAGTGTTAGCCAAATGAGATCTACTTGAAATTTTTTTAACCAAATCAATACTTTTTTGCCAAAATGTGGTAATTTGTTCTCTTTCACTATCAAGTCAACATTTTTTGGGGAAGGTGCATACAGTGCGTTCTGTTTACTACGCGATCGTTTTTATACGCTGTCGTTTTAATCAGATTACATATTGATCAATGAAACAGGACAATATTTTTTTAGTTATTTTAAAATCTCATCGAAACACAGTCATGTGTAACAAACTTCAAAGAAGATTGCAAAAATGGTAGCTTGACGAAGGTGACTTGTGTGAACACACTAAAATAATAACAACGCTTCGATCAGAAACTTTCAACCAAACTAGTCATTTTATGAATTGGCATATTCAAAATAATTAGTGGTTTCTCTCTCGGATATTTTCTATTGATTATTTATCGAGTCACATTTTTTCATACCGATTTCTGCATGTAGCAATGACGATTTTTCATTTCCTTTTGACTGCACTTGATTTTTTTTATCGCGATGAAATATTAATAAATTTTTACTTCATCTTTTCACAAGAAAGATTTGGACTACTTTGAAATTTTTATTCCAGCCTTCATGATTCGCGCCGAACTTGGTCATTTTTTTTTTAAATGAATGGTTATTCAAGGGGCGTATTTATCCGATTGGACTTTGATTATTGTAGCACAAGGACCAATTAGGTCAAACTACGCCAAAACAAATGACCAATTGAAAATAATTGTGCTTGTCATGTCAGGAAAGAAGGCAATTGCGCTGGGACCTCTCGTAACAGAGACGGACTTCAAGATTTTGCCACCCCGTTGCTCTTATATGTTAGATTTTTTCCGAAAAATCATGCTTACCCCCCCCCCTGGTTTTCAATTTTCGAAATTTGAGAATTTTTTATCACCATGCCTTTACTGTCAGTTGCTCCAAATATGGTTTTGAGTAGAGCCTACTGTTTCATACGTACATTCATATCATAAATGTGATGCCGTAAAAATTTTAAACTGTAATTGTTAAACTGTGATCGTGACAATTTGCAACTGTGATCGATTTCATGCATTGTGTTTGTTGTGTTACTCAGTTTTAATTGTGTTGCAGAATTTCGATCAAAAGCTGTGATATCCAACATGTAAATCTTCCAGAACTTCTGAATTGGAACTGGAAAAAAAAACTCATCTTAAAATTGTTGGAGATGATTTATTCATTTAAGGGGTGTCATGACCCGTGAAGTCGAATTTTCAAACATGACTTTAAAAAATATTTCATTAAATCGTGAAAATCAGATGCAAAAAATTTCTTGTCAATCGGGTTAATTTTTTTTTTCAAAATAAAATTAAAAATTAATGAACTATAGTGTAAAAATGTGAACAAGAAAAACACTTTTCACAAATTTCAGTTTTTGAGCTCATCCGTTTAAGATTTGAAAGAAACCTATATATAGTACACCAAAAATTTTGAAATTTTGCAGAAATATTTATATGGCATTTTTTAGTGAGATGAATCTCGAACATCGATGTTTGATCATCCGTTAGAATTTTACGATTTTTAAAGTTTGAAAAAAAAATGTATAAATTTTTAAAAATACGAGAAAATATTTAATATTTGTTTCAAAAAAATACTAGGGTTGACTTCGAAATCCGAGATTCATTTTACTAAACATGGCGAGTAACACATTTCAGCAAAATTTCAGAATTTTCGGGGTGGCAGTAGCTTTTTTTTTTAATGTTATGGATGAACTCAAAAACATCCGCAACCTTATAAAAAATTGTAATAATTAACACCCACTTAAAAATATGAAAAGTGTGCACACAACAGCAAATGATGGAAAAGAAACTGGTTTACTTTCTCGATTGCATAGGGTTATATCATTGTGCAGTTTAAAAAAACGCCAAGTTATACATTTGGGGAATTTGGCCGGATTTTTAAATGACGTCATCAATTTTTAAAGCGTTATAACTCATTAATTATGGGTCAGATCAAAAAATTGAAAACACTTTTCCATATTAGTTTTTCACAAGGAATCACGTGTGTAGTTATTGGGCGGTCGATAGTTACCATCCTGTAGATATGATTTATTTCTGATAGTTTTCTAACCAAGCGTAAGATTTAAAAAAAAAAACAAAAAAAAACAATAAGTGAACCATTATGTGCACGGGAAGATTCTTGAGAAAAAATAAAATAGTATACTGCAGGGGTCTTCAACTTTCATACACGGCGGAAAAAATTGAAACTTCCCGTGAAGCCCGTGGGCCACCAACTTATGTAATTTTGTGCCATCTTAATAGAAGGGGTCAATGGGGCCCCGAGTTAAACAGGGAGAAAAATAATTGAAGATTGTTTGATTTATTCATTTATTCTGAAATCATTATCTTTCAATTTTGATAAGTTATGAAATATTTTTTTCACTGATCCTGAAAAAGTTTTTGATTAATTACTGATTAAATTAATTAATTCTGAGATTAATTTGACTCAGAAATCACTTAAAACGATCTTGTCGTTATTTATTTCGGTAGTTCTGAAATTATTTTCCTTCTTACTGCATTATACGTATCTTGAAATAATTTCTTTCAATAATTATGCTATATTGTAAAATAATTTCTATTAGAAAATATTTTCTCATTGATTTGTAAGTTCTTTTTTTGCACTAATTCGGAAATTATTAACGTCAAAAATTCAAAAATTATTACTTTTAATAATTCTGAATTCTCATCAACTCTGGAATTATTCCTTAAATAAATTATAGAAATATTTCTTTTATTTTTATTTATTCTAGAATTATTTCATTCGTAAATTCTGAAATTACATGTAACTACTGAAATTACATGATATAATATGAATATGAATGATATGCATGATGTAATAATCTCCATGTAATTGAATTACATGTGGTTACATGTTATGAAAGAAATGCTGCAGTATTTATTTCTTCCTTCATAAATTCGGGAATTACTTTTTTCATTGAGAGAGAGAGATCATGAAATAATTTCTTTAATTTTCTGTAATAAAACATTTTTCAATATTTTCAACTATTTTCTGAAAATGATCGATGGGTTACGACAAAAATCAAATCTCCAAGGGCCAAATGTGGCCCACGTTGAAGATTCCTGGTATAACCGAAAAGCTAATACAAGGCCGTAACGAGGGGGGATAGACTTGGGGTCTGCCCCCCCCCCCGAAATTGGAGAAAATTTCTAAAAATTGGGGAAAAGATGACCAAATCTATTGTTCGACCGTTTACCCCCCCCCCCCACTCCCGAACGAAATTTCTGGTTACGGGCCTTAGCATGACCCCCCCCCCCCCCCTTGTCAGCAAAATTTCGTCATCAGCTCTGCCCATCTGAGTACTAACGCATATTGGTGGGATCAGAGACGTACGCAGTACGCAGTGGGGAGGAGGGCATGGGGGGATCGTGCCAACACCTTCTAGAGCAAGCTCTGCTTTAGAAGGTATTGATCGTGCCCCCCTCCCACGATCAAAAATTTATTTTTTCAATGCAAAAAAAATTTTTTTTTAAATTGAAATTTCGGAAGAAAATGCCTTCATATGTTATTGTAATAAATTTCTCTTAATTTCAATGTTATTTGAAGGCTATGAACTCAAAATTTATGTATAATAAATTCATTGCGACCCACCCTCTATAAGCCATATAATGATGAATCGCATAAAGGCCCATGGCTCGCAGACCAAATATGACCTTGGGGGTTATCTGATGCGGCCTGCCCTCTTCAAACCTAATTTTGTAAAGATGAACTAAGCGGCACATTTACAGATCGTTTAAGTGTCCCCGTGGTACAACTCCAGAACATTTAAGCGGCCCGTGGCACATTCAAAGATCACTTAAATGACTCGGGACACAGTTCCAGAACACTTAAGCGATCCGTTACACGTTTAGAGATCCCTTCAGTGACGTGTGACGTAGTTTTGGAGTACTTAAGTGGCCTCCAGTGCGGTTCGACATCACTCAAGTTACTCGCGGCACATTCTCAGATTATTCAAGTGATGCATGGAACAGTTCCAGAGCACTTAAGAAGGGGATTTTGCACATTTGCAGAGCACTTGGATCTGCGAAACATTTACAGATCCCTATAATGGCTCTGTAGGGCACTTATGAATGGGGGGGGGGGGGAATGTTACTTCAAGTGTCCACAAACTGTCGAAAGGTTTATTCGTTTTTGGCGCACCAAGTAAGATGCCATTAAAAAAATTTCATATTTTCATAAAGGGCGGTTGCTGACGTAAGCATTATCCAAAATTAATGAAAGAAAAATTCTAGAATTAATTAAAGAGATAATTCCAAGTTAATGAAGGAAAAAATTATAGAATTGATGGAAGAGATAATTCCCAAATCAGTGAAAGAGGTAATTTCAGCATCAATGAAGTGGCAATTCCAAAATAATTGAAAGCGGTAACTCCAGAATTAATGAAAGATCATTCGAGAACAAATGAATAATTCCAGAATTAAGGAAAAAGAGATAATTCCAAAATTGATGAAAGCTATTATTCCAGAAATAATGAAAAAAATAATAATAATTAATAAAGGAAATCCGAATTAATGAAAGAAAGTAAGAATCGATGAAAGAAAGTTCAAGAATTAATGAAGGAAAATTCAAGAATTGATGAAAGAAATTTTTCAGCATTAACGAAAAAAATTAGTCCAGTATTAATGAAATAAATAATTTAATCTTCTTTCATCTTTAGATGAGCTCTCTATCCTTTCTTTTAATCTTTAAAACGCAATATTTAGAGACGGAACTGTGCATTTCTATGAGCGAACTTTGTTTCCACCGAGTCACGTGGTTTCCTTGCATTTGATGTCACTGCCGTCGTGGCTCACAGTGGTGCGTTTTGCGAAAAACGTGGTCAAAACTCTTTACTCGCCTTGAAATTTGTTGCATACTCTTGAAAACTGTTTGGAACAATAAATATTATGCTTTTTTTAACGGCAGGGCGCAGATTATATGATTAAAGGGATTTTAAGGATATGAAATGGATAAAATATGATATGTTTGCATTATGGCTATTGATAGAATTGCGGTAAAAAACATAGTAATGAACAGTAAGAATATTAAGGAAACAGTTATTTTCCGGATATTATGCTGAGGTGAGCTCGGAAAGAAAAGTCATCACGTCTCCGCCGGGACTCGAACCCAGGCCTCTTGCATACGGGGCAAGCATGCTACCATCTACACCACTGGAGACACATGAATCCGCCTTCCTAATTTCACGCACTGTGTCGTGAGGCGCTGAAGTAGAGGCATTGGTAGCCTCTCTTAACTTCAGGAAATGGCCCACGGGTGGGACGGTTTAGAGAGATATAGATGGCTTCTTTCTCAGCCAGAGATATCAAGGAAACAGTTATTTTCCGGATATTATGCTGAGCGCTCAGATTACGCTGAGATGCATTAAAAAACATATAATAACATAAAAATGCTGCATAAAATAATTGATTAAGAATTCAAAAACAAGTAAAAACAGGGAATTAAAATAAGCATAAAACGTAATTTAAGCACAGAAATTTATGATAAAAGTTAAAGTTTGTAATGGATGGAAAAATGTTTCTGGTCGTGGTCTGGGTGTTAAATTTTATGGTCACTACTATATATTAATTATGTATCATAGTAATATTATAATCATAATTATGATTTATTAACTATCTATAATAGCCGGCGTTGCCTAGGTTTTGATCAACATACTGCGAGCATTGAAGAATTGACAAACCATTGTAAAGGAATAAACATGTCTGAAGCGCATTGTTAGGGAACCACGGTGAATAAAGTAAACATTCCGAAAGTCATTGTTGAGACCCAAGAACCATTTTTGCCTGACAATTTCGGCCATTTGACCTGTTTTGTCGAACTTTTACAGTGACCTATCGTTCAAGTCGGGTCCTGTATCGTTTACGAGTATACGTAAAATTTGGTAACGGTAGATCCAAAATTGTGGATTTGTAGAGAGAACATATATACACACACACAGACAGACATACAGAAAATCAATTTAACATACATAGATGTGCTCAAATAGTCAAAACTAGTTTTGGGTTATTGAAGACGTTTTGGGGCAATCTTAAATTTTTTTTTTCGTGGTTTCCCCCATGCTAGATATGAATGCATGAGAAAAAGTTATTAATTCGTGCATCACATCTTGAAAATTTTTGCAAGAAACTTTTTCGAATTTATTCAAGTTTTTGATGTATCTGCTGTTTCCTTAATGAATATCAGTTATTGTCCTTTTTGTTCTCTTATTAGTCTCAGCAAATTCTGATATGTGTTCACCACCGATTCTTTTTGTGAAAATGAGAACGTTTGTTAAGATCAGTCAAGATTTGTAATTCCTTTTTTTACGTTTTCTATACACCCTTCAAACTTTACTTAATTTAAGCATTTAAAACGTCATTCTGTGTTCATTTCTTTACGCGATTTTCTAAATCGGTGCATTGCTGCCTAAAATTTGAGCTATGATCCTTTATGATTATAAGTATTTCGTTAAAAATCTAAATTTTTTTCAGAGTGGAGCACCCTGAGTTTGAAACTAAAAAAGGGGGGGGGGGGAATCTGAGGCATGTTGCATGTTTTGCAGCTTTCAATGTTAAAGCTCAAATAATCTCTGCAGTTATCAGAGCAATAATCTGCCATTTTTAAAGAAATTTCTCAAATTCAAATCTATTCCGCCTTTGTATGGGCAAGCCTCAGCTATGGCATGGTGAAAAAAAGGCGATGGGACAAAAAAGGTTGGGAACCTATGGTTTAGATTGATGTGCGGTATGCTGCTACTTGAATCACCATATTGGAGCTCCTTCTGGGCGAAAACTAAGAGGTGATGAAAGAAAAAAAACGTACGTCGAGAAGCCGGGGGTTATTCACTCTTCATCTGTGAAAAATCAGGGTCGAACAGCAAAACTTTTTTTTGGGGTTTTGGCCACGATTTTCGCAATACGCACCACTGTGCGGCGGCTGGATGCTCCCTCCAGTAATATAAGCTCGATGGTTCACACCACAGTGATAAAAGTTCGTCTTCGACCGTTGAGTTCGGCATGCACCATCGACGCTGTCGCATTTGTCGTTCTTTGTAAATATGTTTAATAAATAGTAATATTCATTTCCGTACCGCTCTCGCCCCAACAGTCTTTCTCTGCATTTCCAAATCGGAAAAAAGTCGTTATGAAAGTTTTTTTTCAGCCACATCAAGGTCAACCCCATTCGTGTGAACTATCAGGGACTTCGAACCAATAACCGTAAGTAGGTCCCAACAGTAGACACTACTGCCAGGAATTTCCATATCCCTCACTTTAACGAATATTTTCAAGATGTGGCGTTCATTTGCGAGAGATGTGAGAGTCCACTTAGCGAATGTCTAGGAAACAACAGTCATGGAGCTTGGACGTAGTGCGTCAAACATTATAAGCAGATGACGTTGCTTACCAGCCTGGCTCATGCTATATCTCCCCGATTTCCTAATTCCCTCGATCCCCCCGACTAAAGTGGAAGATTATAGTCCTCACCCGTCGGCACGCTGGATTATCCTAGGAAAGTTTCCGGCTAGAAGGAGATCTGACTCACTATAACCGACCGGTACGAGTTTACCAACCAGTCAAATGAGGGTTGTCCCTCATTCGTCTCGCCGCCTTCAGTATATAGCGTATTTTTCATTGTTGAGAAAAAATATTTTGATTCGACATTGTTATCGCTTTGTTACTTTGTTGCTACGGATTCTATTGTTGCATTGTTATTAACATTCTACTGAGGAAAAAAAGCGATGTGCTTGTGTTAATTTTATTTATTTATTTTCATTTACAATCCAACAACAGAAATGCATTGAATTACAGTTGAAGAAAAATGAAGACAAAATACAAGAAACTCTTCAAGCAAGTGCGATTAAAAATGAATGTATGGACAGCATAGGCGGAGATAGACTTGGAAGTCTGTGGGGGGGGGGGGGGGCACGGTCATTATTGCTGGAGGGGGGCAAGATGATGATGATGACAATTCATATATATACATTAGATCAGTCGACTCCATCTTTGACGCCCCCCCCCCGTATCTCCGCCCATGATGGACAGTATATAGAAAAGGTCCCAAATTACAGATGCGTACTCCGGCTTCGATCGCACCAATGAATGAATATACAACACAATATGAATATTACACAATACAAGAAATATTAAAAAAAAACTAGGTTTTCTTTTGGGGGAAGAACCAAAAACAAAACACGGAACAAACAAAACAACCAGGAACAAAACACGGTACATATAATCTAATATTATGAGTGAAAGAACTGAAATGAGAGAGATGTATAAATTACTTCTAGGTCTGTTTTCTCGATAAAAGGGAATGGTTTTTGGCAACCGGAAATTTCGCCTCTGTCAATCTCTCGCACCTGATATAAAGGGGATGAGTGACCATGAGTGACCATGTGAGTGACCAAGTGATTCTGAAATCGACTTTAGGAGTGACCGTACAAATGACCAAGTCAGTGACAGAATGACTGATCACGTGAGCGATAGTATCGCGATAGTAGCGTGGAATTGGCTATGAGTGAGTGACCTTATGTGTGTTCAAGTAAGTGATTGACCGTATCAGTGACCGAGTAATTGACCCATGAATGATTGTATGAGTGACCAGGTGAGTGGCGGTATGATTGTCAGAGCGAGTGATTGAGTGGTTGACCGTATTAGTGTCCAAGCAAGTTACTGAGCGATTGACAGTATGAGTAACCAAGTGAGTGACCGACTTAATGCTTGTATGAGTTTCCAAGTGAGGGACTGATTGACTGATCGTATGAGTGACCAAGAGAGTGACTAAGTGTTTGATCGTATGAGTGACCAAGTGATTTACTGTATGAGTGACCAACTGAATGCTTGCATGAGTGACCGACTGAATGCTTGTATGAGTTTCCAAGTGAGTGACTGATTGATTGAGCGTATGAGTGACCAAGAGAGTGACTAAGTGTTTGATCGTATGAATGACCGAGTGATTCACTGTAGGAGCGACCAAGTGAGTAACCGAGCGATTGACCGTGTAAGTGTCCAAGTGACTGACCATATGAATGATTATATTACCGTCAGGCGAGTGACGGTATGAATGTTCAAGGGAGTTGCTGAGTGATTGACCACAAGGTTGACCGAATGTGTGACCGAGTGAGTGCTTATTTGAGTGTCCAAGTGAGTGACTGATTGTGGGTGACAGTATGTATTTAAGCCACCAAAAAGAAAAAAAGTATACTCAGCGCCTTCTTAAGGCATGGGCCCACCCGGGCACCGCCCGGGAAACCTCAAGAGAAAAGGGACCTCACAAAAATGAGATTTGGTTGAAATTTTCAAGAATTTGTCTGGTAGAGCCTCAGAAAAATCACTTGGCCCGGGAGCCCCATGATGCTCTTAAGACGGCCCTGAGTATACTGTGTATAAGTAGGCGTTACTGGCAGAAAATTCTTCCCGACTCCTGTAGTAACCAGGCAGAATTCGTAGTTCAAAGGTGTCGTTCATCTGAGCCAGCGGTTCCCAACCGGGGGTACGCGTAGCCGGTCAATTTGTCGCGGTACAAATTCGTCGCAGTGCGTATTCGTCACGGTACAAGTTTGCAGCCCTGTCAATTCGTCGTGACGTCAATTTACATATATTACAGCGCAGAATCAATTCGTCGAACCGTCGATTCTTCACTGTACATGTTCCACGCGAGCTTGTATGTGGGTTTTTGTCTTACACGTGAAATAAAAAACACGAACAAAAGTGTACACGCAGTTAACTGAAAATAATTATTTTTTGTCAATGTGGAAAGGTCATCGAAATTAAAATTACAATATCAATTACATTTAAAAATTTTATTATATTTGAAAATTCAGTTATAAAAATTTGAAATGTTAAATAATTGATTTTTGCTGTGATAAAATTTCAATATCATGTGGAAAAATTTCGGTTTGTGTGTATGATATTCCCCAAATTACAGTGAGCCTTAACGGTAAATTTCTATCTGCCCCATGGGCTCGAGAGTTCCCCCCCCCCCTCCGAGAGTCACCATCATTTACCATTACAGTATCTCCATAAGAACTTGAAATATTTCATTAATTAATAATTCAATTAAATTAATATTTAATTTTCACCGTATAAGCCGCACTTCACGCTTTTGTTGGGAATTTCTATTTCTCGCAGCGAAGGGAGTTGGGCCGCAGATCAAGGGTAGAAATGTACAGTGCTTATGAATGACGATTCGATGAAGTTTTCATAATGCCCACAGGATGAGCACCGACAAAGGCAATGTAATCACCAATAAGAAAGATGACTATGGGTCAGTCGCATAGATATAATATAACCATTAATCTTATGTTTATAATCAGTCGCATATCTTTGGCTGGCTTGTTTGAATATTTTCGCATAGTTTTCATTAGCGTCTAAGCTTTTGATACAAGGTTGGTGTGCTTGGTCTACATATTTCTGTTGGCAAAAACATGGAATATTGCAAAACCGAACGTGGAAATGATATGTTGGTTTGCGTGTGTGTTTAAGTCTTTCCCCCATAATTCATGTTCCGAAATTAGAAAAACTTTTAATGCAATTGAAAATGAATTAGCCTATTATTAATTTTCTTTATTTAATTTTTTGTTGTATCATAAAACAGAGATACAGATTATATGGATGACAAAATATAATATAGTGCTTTTTAAATTAAGTTGTTTCAATTCAATATAAATTGCAATAAATTGAAATCTTTTCCTACGTATCGTTAAAAAAAGAAAAAAAATTATGGTAGTTTAAAATAGCATCACCTATTATTCTATTAATCATCATCAGGCTTTTTATTGCGATATTCACGTTCGATAAGTGTTTAAATAAAATGTTACTCAAAGGCACTGAAAATAAATAAAGGTTTAGATATTGTGGAGTGTTTATACAGGGTGATCAGCGAATAAGCCCTTATTTCAAAATTAAATATCTCTACAACAAAGATCAATAGAATTATGCGGTAAACGGTACGTTTATTAGCAAAACTGTAAGAATGTTGTACAGAAATTTCGAAAATTTAGTTGTTTTTTCTTAATTTTTTAAAATTTGAAAGAAAAAACAACAAAACTGGAGATTTTGGGGTTCCGAAAATCCTCATTTGTGTGAAGAGAAACCACTGCATTCGCCTAAAGTTACTGTATGGGCTGCGGACAGAGGCATTATCGGCCCCCTTCTTCGTGCGAGAAACGATTACTACTGAACGTTACGTTTCAATTTTGGAACAATTTGTCAGCACACATGGCGCATACCGCAGTCCATGCAGTAACTTTAGGCGAATGCAGTGGTTTCTCTTCACACAAATGAGGATTTTCGGAACCCCAAAATCTCCAGTTTTGTTGTTTTTTTTTCAAATTTTAAAAAATTAAAAAAAAACAACTAAATTTTCGAAATTTCTGTACAACATTCTTACAGTTTTGCTAATAAACGTACCGTTTACCGCATAATTCTTTGTTGTAGAGATATTTAATTTTGAAATAAGGGCTTATTCGCTGATCACCCTGTATGTACAATACGAAAAGTGTTTTTAAAATTAAAATTATCCTGATAAATGTATGCTATAATCAGAGGCGGATTTATAGTTTTCCCACCTGTGGGCTATTCAAACCTTGCCTCCCTTCTTTCTCCCTTTCTAATCTTGATCACCAATTACTCAATTTCGGTTACTCCTTTTCACTTGAACTTGTCATCTAGGGATAAAGCCCGGATATACCCCCCTCCCCACCCAGGAAATATACATCTGAATATAATCTTATATTGTCTGTTAATGTTAATTCACTTGTGTTGTAAGAAGAAATTTGTACTAATCGTTGACTGGAGCCGTATGAGTGTCATGTACATGAAGTTACATACAATGGG
The DNA here is from genome assembly GCF_987345545.1 of Pholcus phalangioides. NCBI lineage: Eukaryota > Metazoa > Arthropoda > Arachnida > Araneae > Pholcidae > Pholcus > Pholcus phalangioides. Next base: position 38,900,509 of record NW_028301603.1, read on the forward strand.
CTATTTAAAAGTCTGATTTCATTCTTTTTACTTGAGAGTTGTTACTTTAGAGTTGAAAAAAAAATCAAAAATCGATTGACATTTGCAGTGGTGTCAAAGACAGCACTTCCGGCATCCTTGGCTAGTCAAAGGTGCCGACATGAAAGAAACATTGAGGAAGGAGGGGGGGGGGCTGAAAATCACCATTCATTCCGTATATAAGGAACTCAAATCCGTACTCAGGAGGCGAAATAGTACATTGCATTGTATATTCATGAGTTATTGGGGTGGGGGGGGGGGACTCAAATGGCACCAACCCCCAGTTTCTGGCGCTTATGGTCGGAGTGTTTGAATATTATTTCGGTGTGATAATACAAAGTAATTTGAAATGTGCATCGCATTGCAAAAAAATAATTTGGAAATAAGACTTTTCGCTGCTGTTACACATAAAACTTAGATACATTGTCGATAAAAAAAATCCTGAAAGATATATTCTATGCATGGATACATTTAACAGTGAATTACGGAAATCGTGCTGGGGGGGGGGGGGGTACATTGATCGCAATTTATTATCTCGATGTGCACCCCCAACGCCCCTCACTGCGGGAAACGTAAATCCCGACCTAAATGCGGCTTATATGGTGAAAATTAAATTGTAAAAATTTATTGGATCCCAATTTATTATCATGGTGTACGTTCCAATGTCCCTCGATGACTTCAATGAATACTTTCCTTCAATTGTTAAAAATTAAAACAGACATGGGAAGGGGGGAAACATTTCCAATAAATCAGAAAAAACAAATTAGTTCCATTTTTTACGCCTAAAGCAATTATATTTATAAGATCACAACAAACATTTGAATTTTAAAGCAATTCAAATTTGCCGCGACGAAATGAGTCTGCGAAAAATTTGTACCGCGACGAATTTGTAGCACGACGAATTGACGCTGCGACAAGTTGAGCGCGATGAATTGATCTACACACACACCCGTATTTTTACCACTACTACTGAACCACACAAGCACCTCGTCCATATTCCTCTGCGGAACTTTTAACGGATTTTGATACGTGTTGTGAACCTGATGTGATATTTGTTTCTGTGTAATGCTTGTTGTGCGTAGTGCTGCCATCTGCCACCGGTTTTTCTAACTATGAGTGAAGTTTAATGATTGAATAATTTATTGTTGTAGGTCTGTTGCTCTGTGGCGAGACTTGATAATGGGGAGATCGGCTCGCATTTGCGCCTCGAAGTTGGGAACCACAGGAAACCAACTTCAGCCAGCCGACCACCACTGCGGTGACGGCGGGGTTCGAAACCGGATCCTCGCGAAGCGAGTCCGTCATTTATTAACTCGACCACCACAGCGGCTGTTATGTGTAGTGCTGCCATCTGCCACCAATCTTTCTCACTATGGCTGAAGTCTAATGACTGAATAATTTTATCGTTGTAGGCCTGTTGCTCTCCGTGCGACAGGCCTACAACGATAAAATTATTCAGTCATTACACTTCAGTCATTTTTACCGCTGCGATGTCCGCCATGATTTCGATTTCGCGTGGGCGAGGATGTTCAACTGCACGTGTTGTTTCCGGTTTAATGAAATGCTTTGGAAAAACCTGTGTAAATTACATCAACTTGGATGCCAGCATTTATTGCATTTGTAATATGAGTGTTCAGAGTATACATTAATACTTGCAGAGCCACCCTTACAGGTATGCATAAAGTGTGATTGCATGGACTCCTCACTCATAGTGGGTGACTAAATACATTTTTTTTCCTGGTTGTGGGTCAGAGAAAGAGTGTGCGAGGAGTGCGATCTAAAGCCCCCCAAATCAAATAGAGGGTCTCAAATTATTAGGGGCTTTCACACACACACACTAACTCTTAAATTATTTTTCGTTAAATCTCAATTTTAATCAATTCTGAAATTATTTGTGTCATTAATTCTGAATTGACATGGGTGCTGAAATTATATATTAATTATACATTTATTCTTTTAGGTTAACTATAGTTAAAAGCGTCTTTGAAGGACATTCTAGTGGGTGAGGTATATTAAAGCTGGTCTCTGAGGTTAAATCTAGAAAGAGAAGAAAACAACCCCTTCCCAGTGTCGTCTTAACGCATGGGCCGCCCGGAAGCCTCAAGAGTAGAGGGCCTCACAAAAATGAGATCTAATTAAATTTTCTAGAATTTACTAGGTAGGGTCTCAGAAAAACCACTTGGCCCGGGGGGGGGGGGGGCATATAGCTCTTAAGACAAATGGGTTATTTTTTACTAAAACGCTACCTCTTAAAATTCCAGGGCAGCTAATGGCAATTAACCAGTTCTGTCAGGGCAATGATATAGCTATATATACACAACTCCGGTGCATCATGAGACAGCTCTTATATGGCCCTGGTTGCAACCCCAAATTGACAGATAAGATGACATAGATGGTTTTCATTTCATCTGGAAATTATAATTGCATAGGTGTCAATTCCCACTTTAAAAATGTGTAATTCATCACATGATGAAATATTTAGCACCAAAGAAAACATATCATGTACAAATATAAGAAAGAACTAGAGGGATTCTTTGGAGCTACCTAGGGTGTTAGGAACTACCTAGACCCATACTACACAGGAATGTCCCATTTTTTTGGGACATTCCTGTATTTTTGCCAATTTTTTACAAAAAAATGTCCGGTTTTTTTCAACGAGACCTACCTGAACTTTTTATCTTTCACTGAAATCGAGGATTAAAATTATTTTGCCAACTTATACAAAAATCGACTATAAATATGAATATTGTATCTCACATATTTGTCATATTAAACATTTTTCTTTGTATAATTCATTTTAATCCACTGTAATTCACAGTAGAGTTCCATTTCCCCCACCATTTGCAGTTTTTAGGTGGTTTTAGCATTAATTGGCAATTTTGCTTACTTTTGGCATTATATTTGTTTGGAAGCAATTGTTGATTTCTTGCACTTGAAATCGTAATTTCCCATATTTTTCCTGAGAAAACATGGTCAGCCTGGAATTGCAAGGACTGAAAAGTATTTCTCTTCAGAGATTCTTCATTCATGTAAAGCACAATTTGGGGATTTTTAGGAATTTTTCTACAAAAAAAATAGGAAAAGTCATAAGGCTTCACCCGAATTCTTCTTGCCTTATATGTAATTAATAAAAAAAATCATTCTTAGTGAGGATTGAGGATTCTTTAAACTGCAGAACTTGTGTAAACTTTATAGGACACCAAGTATATTTGAAAAATATTCAAAATTTTTTCGGTTGAACAGCTTCTTATAACAGATAAGGGCTCTGCAGAACACCCTCATAAACACCTAGGGTTCTGTGAGAGCTTTCATATTGAAAAAATGTTTGGCATAAATTAACAAGAAATGAGATGCCTTAATAAATATCAACAAAAAGAAACACTCCGCAGTTTTAATAGGTATTTTATTATTTTTGTATCTGAATAAAAAATATTGTTGAAATATGAATTCCAGTGAATAGACGGCAATAGATGTAGGATCTTGAGCACTTTTTTTCTTTATATTATAATAATGAACTTTTTTTTCCTTTCACATAAAATAAAAACCTAAGTTAATCTAAATTGACCAACAGGGAATTCGCAAATGCATTTTGGTGTATTACAGCTGTCTCCATTCAAATCTTCAAATCTATAGATTTTAACTATGATTCCTGTCAGAAACTGACTCATAGACAGAGAATTTTACAGAGCATTTCCAAGCACAAAACACTGTGGAATAAATATTAATAGGCATTAAAAAAAGAAATTCCTCCTATGGAAATGCATAGACTGATAGCAAAATGGGTTATAATTGAAGATTCAGTTTCCTAGGAGTCATAAACTGCTTTACGATATTGTCGGTGACAAGTTTCCTACGTTCCTGGTGATCTGCTACTATTTTCTGTAATATTCCTATGAGCTCTTTCTTTAGGTATCCTGTCAATAACTTTCCGGATGTATAATCCTGGAAGGAGAAAATGTTCACAAATCAACTGGAATTAATAACTGTGTTCAGAGTGTTTCACGAAGAGCGTTCAAGAAAAATAATTTTAGAATCCATAAAATTTGCAAAGTTATGTATACCACATATAATAAAGTGTCAGCAAAAAAGAAAACTCAGCTGCGGTAGCCTCACAATCATAAAATATATATAAAAATTTGAATATTTATATGGCCTATAAGTCGAAAAATATCATTTAGTAAAATTTGCATAATCATAACATTTATATGAAAAGGAGGCTGAAAATACTTTGAGAGAAAGTGTTACAGACATTTTCAGAGAAATGAATATAGAGTGGAACTTCGGTTAATAAGCATAATTCGTTCGGCCCTTTTGCACAGTTTCCTACATTCTATACATCTCTCTGATCTCATTTGAGGTGTGAGGGACTTTTCCTCAGACCAGATACCGTCCATAAACTCTTGCTGTTGTATGTAAAGGAGATCCATCAGTTTGTCTACGGTCAAGTTCTGGCCCATGTTCTACTACTAGTTCTTCAATGTTATCCTCATGTACCTCGAGGTGCATACATATTGGGGAAGACAGCGGGACTAGATCTAGTCCCATGGTCTTCCCCAATATACATGTGGGCTCTTCACAGAGAAAAAACATACAACATTTATTGTGTGCACAAAAAATACCAGACGATAACAGACATGAAAAAACCGTGGCGTTTCCTGCCAACCTCTCTCAACAACTCACTGTTGCCAATTTTAATCTCTTCATCTTCATAATCTTGTTTATTTTCCTGCATGCAGAAGCACCATCTACCGATTAGAAAAGAAAGCTACAACCAAAAATACCACATACATAATCTCCTCGACAAATGTTGGAAGACTCCTGTTCATGAGCTTTTTCATCCCCTCAAAGTCACATTCAATAATGCAATCAGCTTGCAGTTTTCTCCAAGCAGAATTTAAAACTTGGTATCTAGTTTTGTATCGTAAACAGTCATGCTCGCGCATGTGTTCATTTTTCGAGTGAAGCGAGCTGATCTGAGACTAAGCGTGAGAATATTACCCACAATTCAGTGTTTAAGGGAAAGCGAAAAAGCATAGACTCAGTTATGATTAATGAAACTGAATAAGCAAAACGCAAAATTTTTTGCTTGTAATATGTGAGAGAATCACTCATTAACTAAAGTTCCATTGTAAACTGTCTGACAAGCTGACAAAGAAACAAAAAGTATGGCAAAAAAAAAATTATCACTGATCATTCTGCACATCGTCCTCTAAAACCTTGTACATAGAAAATTCCCAACTTTATAGGAAGAAAAAAAAAAGTGGGATGTCCCACTGAATAACATCCAAAACGGAGTTCATTTTTTTTTCTATAGAGAGCAGATCATTGCTGATTTTCTTTTCTTTTATTTCAAAAGCTATAATATAGATATGGCGTTCTCAATCTAAAAGTGTCAAAAAGTCATTTATGCAAAAAAATTTATGGGTTTTCATTATAAGGTGACGATATGTCTTGAGCGTTTCAAGAACGAGCTAAAAATCCTCTGCTGGAATATATGCCTTATATATATAACTTGTACTGATGTTTTGGATTGTCTTGACATCATTAAATCACTTTTGTTTCAGCCTTGAAAACAATGTAATTCATTGACACTCAATCTGGTGAATAAAGAGGATAGTGTAACACAGCTCCTTTTTTTTTCATCCCCAAAAATTGACAAATAATAGCAGAAAATTGGGATGGTGCATTGTTGTATAGTGAGAGCTTATTTTTCTGGTTGCCCTCAATACGTTTCATTAGTCAAATCCATTATATCCATTTAGAATGCTGCATTCACACTATTTACCCTTCAAGAACAAATTCCAGGTGAATTAGTCCCCTGCAGTCAGTGCAGCTCACAAAGCTTCGATGTTCAATTCAGTTTGAGTAGTATGAGAAAATACAGATCTCCCAATACTTACATAACATACTTTATGTTCTGGAGGCCACGCACTCAGACCACATATTCTGTCAGGTACAGATTAGAAATTTTGAAGAGGAATTTATTCGAAGGAGCGTGTATGGTTAAGTAGAGGTAGTATGAGGACACCATACTATTTATATGTCATATGCTCTCTCTACTATCCTAAATGTTTTTAAACAACAAAAGCACATTTAGACTGACACAAATAGTCACCACCACATGCATTCTCCATTATTCAATAGGTTTTGCCACTTTTGAAACACAATCACACACCTCTGTTCCAGATACGACTCCATTACAATAGTAAACAACAGATGAGAGGCGAAATTCTGTATGTCAGTAAGGACGCATCATTAATCAGTAAGGACGACATCAACTGACATAATTTACATTGGACTCTATTATCTGTGCTGTTGAATCCCTCAAGGGCGAAAGATAATCTGTAAATTGACTTTAAGCAATAAAAACTCAATTTAAATGGGGAAAAATTCATTTATTCTTCAACTGCAATTTCCAAATAATGTTAATACGTTGATGTTGTTACGAGAATTTCGTTAATACAAGGTATCTATAATTTCATTTGACATGTGCTCAGAACTGACTACAGCTTTAAATGACGCCAGAGGACTACAATACTTTGGGAAAGTCTTAACGAAGGGATGGAAAAGAAAATTACAGCAAAATAGGCCTAAATAGATAATTAAAAATCAGTTCTGACATTCACCACTACAGGCTGTATTTTTTTTAAACAATATTGCAAGTGCTAATTTCTTGTAAACATGTGACCAAACTGCTCAAGGTTTGCAGCAGGATATCTAAGTAACTTCAGCACAACTATTTACATTCTCATTTTTTTTGCCAAATATAATGACAATGAATTTACAAGCTTTGCTGGTGAAACTATTCTACAAACACTATGATTCCAAATCAAAAGCTGCGCAACAATCTTTTATCCTATAATTGAGCATGAAAATACTCTCCATTTTTTAGTCTTGTTATTTTTTTTTAAATTCAGGAAAAGCAATTTAAGCATATTTAATGAGAAATCGCACTATCTCTCCGTGAGTTTCCATGAGTACTTTTTTTAAGAAATCACATCCTGTGTTTTATTGGAAATTTAATTCTAACACTATCGCATCAATCTTTCAAAGACAATTGAGCAGCTAAAGGGTTAAATCGGATTTGAAAATTATCCCCAACTCTTCATTAAGATATTTGTAACATGTGACATATTTTTTTTATGGTTAGTTGAGACTGTAGGCAACTCGAAACACATGCTGCAGGCATCAATTTAGACATCCTGTATATTAACCTATTGACGCTATTCGGTAAGAAAATTTGACATTCAAAATTTCAATTTTTTTCTTTCCCAATAAATGGTGGGAGTGGTTCCACACTCAGTGTTTTTCTTCTTCTTCCTAAACATCAAAGTGGTCTTTAATGGGTTAAGATTCTTTTAAAAAAAAGAAAATCTGTGAAAGCTACAAATAATCGAGAATCTACTGTATCAGGCCATTTTATAAGAAATTCAAGCTGTCGGACCACTTTGAAGAGAAAGGACATATAACAGTGTGGCAGAAGTCATAATCGTTGACAGAAAAAAAGATCATAACCCATGAGTGAACATGTTTTCTCTTTTACTGGTGGGTCGAAAATCCCACCAGTTAATATGTCAAAAAAAAGCTTGAATTGTATTAGCCAATCTGATTTTCCAAGCATTTTTTCCACCACTTCGATTATATCCAGTCTTTTGGAGCAGTTGAAGGAAATGATTTGGAAAAAAAACCAGCGAAGTATACATATTTTAAGCGAACATCGATTTTAGAAGAAATAGCGATGGTATATCCTCTCTGCTAAAGCACGAGAAATACAGTAATGCGATAACAACAATCCTATTTACCTTTTTAACTGTTTCTAGCCTGTCATCATCTTCCATGAAAAACCTAAGGTACTGGTATGATATATCAACATCACAGTTTCCCCCGTACTTCTGATGTTCCTCAATGGTTGCGCCGCCACCGGAAAATGCATATTTATTGATCTGAAATATTTGTTGAAATAAATTTTTTATTTACTTCATTAAAACATATGTGACAGAAAAAAAAAGTTTAAACATCATGAAAAAATAATCGAACTATAACGTAACGAGCGGGGGAACCATTTGACCGGGTAATACAAATGATAGAAAATTCAAACTGAGCTCCACACATGATGATGTATATGCTACAACCAAATTCTGAAGTCTAGTCACTTCAAAGTCACCAGAAACTGGTCAGTCACTTTGTAAAATGCCTAATTTCGGACACGAGCGCAATATATGTAAAAAAACAAATTTCTGGTCCAGTCATATCGCCATAGAGCAATTCACTACCAATGGAATTGGGTCGGAAATCTTCCTTTCCAGAGAAAGTTGTGATATATTTCTGTCCTTGTCTGGAGCACTGAGGGGACATTCAATAAGGGTGCATTGAGAAAGCACCATCTATTGATGGCTACTTCATGTCCAAAAAAGAAAAGAACTTTTCTTTGCAAACCTGCAAACTTGACAGTAGCCTCTTCATAGTGTTAGAGGAGCATCTTACCACTGCACCCTAATCCTGCTTTAACTGTAACAATACCTTCTCCCTTTAGATTTGCAACTGCTTTGAACATAGAGGACATGTGATGAGACTGCAAAAAGTGATCCAGCAATCATCCTAAGTGATCCAGCAATGTACTGCTTAATTCATTTTTACAAAATTATGTTTGAGGTTGCAGGCCACATCAGATAACTCCTGAGGGACACATTTGGCTCGCAGGCCATGTGTTGAGCATGTGTGCTTCAGATATAATTGTTGGTTGATTTGTTCAAATTTTTGTTTTTAGAAATTCTAATCAATTTTTTTTTTGTCATACACAAACATTCGAACCACCAGATTTTGTCTCTGGTAGCTCTTTCATGGTACATCGACTATTTTGTGACAAAGTGTATTCAATAACTAAAATAACCATTTACATGCATACATGTCTATGAGCTCCACAACTAACACGGTGTGTTGCCATGAGAAAACACCGGTATGATTTTCATGCATCTGCCCTGGATGGACATAATAGGGTCCCTGGGAGATCGGTTGTGTGTAGTTTATATGTTGCGTGTTTGTTTTTGTATTGTCTTTGTCAGGGACGGATCTAGAGCTCGCTGTTGTGAGAAGTGATTTCACAAATCACTAAAAAAATTAGGCTCACATTGGGTGACTACATGTCCCGCTTTCGTCATGTATTTTTCACGATAATCCTGTTTTTTGGTTGTTTTTCTTCCATCCTGACTTTTTTGAAAAATGTTCTGGTTTTAAAAGTTTTTTTGAGAAGTTTTCTTGAATTTGTTGTTGCAATGTTATCATATAGAAGTTCTGAGAATTTCAAGAATTATCACATTTCGCTTGGGGGAAGGGTGGTCACCTTCCCCATAGATCCGCACCTAGTCTTTGTATTGTACTTATATGTATGAAAATGATAAATTCAAAATTTTATAATTGTAACAAAAAATAACAAAGCACCGAAATTAATGTGCAACAGTAACACTCTGTTGACACTTGCGAGTTCAAGTATAGAAGCGGTTTTGCGTGCGTCATGCTTTGAATTGGAACAGATGCATGATAGGTCAAACATTACCTTGTTCTTAATTTGATTCGGTGTATCTGTCAGAAAGACTGAGCTGTTTGGATCACTGGCACTCATCTTTGTTTGTGCTCCTTGCAGGGCAGGGAAAAACTCTGAATGTATCAACGCTGGTTTGGGAAGGCCGAGCCTAGGCGCAACATCTCTCGTCATCCTGAAATAGGGATCCTGTAAATATTTCATTTATAAAAATCTAAATATATATTTTTAAGGGAGAAAAAATTGGTAAAATATTATTTATCTGAATTACGATGCAATAATCCCAAAGCTGAAAATGTTTGAATGTAATTTCATAGATTTAAGGAAACATCAGATACAAAATTTTATTGCAGATGTAACTATAATCAAGTCTGAGATTCGCTTAGGAGATTTCAAAAATTGAACATCATTGTCTGGATTACCTGATCGATGGCGCATGGGATAAGGCAAGGTATGTCAGCTTTGTTCCCGAATATTCCTGGGAACGAAGAACTGAACGAAGGTGCCGCCTGTACTGCTGGAAAAGCTATTTTACCAATAGAATCGCTGTCACCAAAGCCAAATATACCTTTCACTTGATTGAACGTGACACTCTTTTGAACTCTCACAATATTACGGTAGAAATTCTGACATTGCCTGAATAGAAAAAATAAAAAAAAACTTGTTGGGTCATACTGAAAAGTTTACATCTCATACACTTTGCGATAATGGACTCAGAAAAAAAACTGTAAAACCTCAAATAAGTAGCATCTACTAAACCACACATGCACCTCGTCCATATTCCTCTCCAGAACTTCTAACAAATTAATGTGCGTGCATGTGAGCATATTGCGACTCTAATGCAAAGTTTGTTTTTGTGTAATGCTTATTATGTGTAGTGCTTCCATCAATTTCTATCTTTGAATGAAATGTAATGATTGAATAGTAATAATTAATCATTCACGCTTCGAATTTGGGAACCACAGAAAATCAACTTCAGCTACCCACTCACCACTTGGCCACAGTGGGGTTCGAGAACCCGAATCCTTAATTAAGTAATGTCGTTGAATCAAAACTTCCAGGCAATCTAATATGCATTGATTTTGAGATCTAGGTCCGTGAAAACTAATTATACTCAAATAATGGACATTGGAAAATATTCAGCCAACTTAAGCTTAGGAGCTGAATGTGATAAGTATTTTTGCCACCAATATTGAATTGTTGAGTCCCAATATTGTTGCCACACAATTCCTTACAAGCAACACAAATCATTGTTGATAATTCGCACTTGCAAAGTCCCATTTTAATTCATTAACATTTTCATATGCAGCAGAGTTCTGATTTTTGGCAATAATCTCTCCACTGACAAGTGAAGAAAAATTGTCAAAAAGGAAAAATATATTGATTGACAAAGAGTTCTGGATGATCGAGATTCTACTGTATTCATAGATTATTCTTTCAGTGAGACTACAGTCCTCTTTACACTGGAAAACTCGAATCAATTTTGATTAGCCTAGAGACCAAAAGACAGAATAAATTTGCTTTTTCTCGCACACATGACGTTATTAAAAAACACATTGAAACCCAGCAGACTCATTAGACATAATTTTTGATACCACCTTTTTTACCAACTTCACACTACTACACAAATATTTACCAATACTATGGAACTGTAAGAAAGATGCTTTACATACAAGACAGAAATCTCTCTCAAATGGAGTTAAAAGATAGTCCCCGTCTATGATTAGTGATTTGACATGAGAGAATTTTTCAAAACAGAAAATTGTTTTAGTTCTTTGACATTCACATTCCGTTTCATGCAATTTTCACTGTACTATAGTGTGAGAAGATAGAGGAGCCATTTATTAGTGTATATGAAAGACACAAGTATACATGATTGCCCAAGAACGTTGAACAATCAACTAACTGCAAAAGAACACATATGTGAGAGGAGAATGTGCCCTTTGTATGTAAAAGGGTGCATTGCAAATATAAAGAAATATTTCTGACTGCAAGACTGGAGTAGTGAGGAGACTACCACAACAAGTTTCAAATCAACCGGTTGCGCAGGTATTCTAATTGTCAATGCTTCAGTATTCCAGTCTGAGTAGCGTCATAGAAATACATATGTTTTGTCACCTGATATCTAGGCAGCATCAGTATCATTATGTGAGAAGGGCCTAACGATAATTGCATTTTTCGAAATGATTGAACATGAATGTCATCAATTTTTTTTTTTCAAAATGGTGTAACGATATTCTACTCACCCCATATATTCAAAGTCTGAGAATATAAATGTCTTTTCGATGTCGAAACCACAAGCAATAATATCCTTTGCATTTTCAAAGGCCAATCGATTAGCTTCTTCAGCAGTGAGATCTTTCCACAGGAATTTTTCATCATCAGTCAGCTGAATCACAAGAGGAACGTCAAACGTTTCCTGTAACCATCTATGTCAAAGATAAAAAAAAATATCTATACATATGTGAGAATATAAATTTTTTTATACAGGGTGTTAAGAAATTCATGGTTCAAAAACATTAGGGAGAGATAGAACACAACCTGACAGGCACAAATCGCCCTGTAATGTACATTTGGAATTCAAGAAATAAAGCGTTAGAGGGCAAGTGAATGCAATAAAAATGTGTTTCACAGAAGCTATCTAGATTTGTACTTTCTGATTACTGGCAAGAAACAATGTAGGTATGAAAACGAATCTGAAAAAGTAAAATATGAATTACATGTGTAGGGTTGCAGACAAAAATGCATTATTTATAAAATGTAGCATGTGCGGCTCTAAAATTTGAGATGCACCTTAGTTTCACACTTCACTTCTTATGCTCCATGGGCAGGGAATAAACACAGTTTATATGGATCGACCACATTGATAAACACGGACAATTTGAATGGATCTAACCCTGGGGGTCCATCTTAAAATGTGCATATCCACTCATTAACCAAATTGATTATTGAAATGAGCTGTCTACATTAACCGGAGACTAAAAGTGGTAAACGATGTAAGTGGCAAAAAAAATTGAAACACTGTGCTTCACGTCAAAGTGTCAAATGAGCAAGGTTTTATAATGTAGTAAACGTGAAAAGCTTCTGGTAGTACTGTGAGATGTTCAAAAGAGCATGTAAAGAGGTCACTAGAGTGAACATCCCTGCGGGCTGCAAAATCAGTTTTTTTGCGATTTCTCAACATTTTAGATTTTGGCACTTACTACATTTACCATTCAACTGTTTTTCTAGCTTTTCAACTTCCTTCGAACCGATGAAAATAGTTGAACAATTTCCTGGACTTCCACTACTTGACTGTACACGCAACTCATATTGCATTGATACTTATGCATTATGTTGTTCAATCCCTTCAGTGAGTAAAAAAAATAAAGGTCAAACGTGCCATTCAGAATCGGAAATAAATTGTAGGTCCCGTCTAATTAGCCCTATGTGTAGAAAATACATTATGATCACATTATTTAAAAAAAATTACTGTGGAGCAACAAAAATGATCAAATAACCCCAAACAGTGTACTTCAAGCACCAATAAAAGATGGGAGTGTCACCACAACATATTTATACAATTTCTGCCTTGTTTTCTGGCAACCCTGATGAATTCTCTATAAACTATTTTTGTTTTTGGCGTGGTATCTGGGCAAACTCCAAAATGGTTGACCTGAGTACCTACACATTCCTTTAGGAGAATTTCTAATGAATCGGTACATGTAAGAATTTTTCTGTGTTTGTGTGCATATGCACAACCCTAATATATTTATGTTGTCAGAATCATGATAGTTTTGTGTTGTACTGGTGTTGCCATCTGTCTTCTATATTTTGAAGTGATCATTTTTGATTTTTCGGCACATGAGGGCTAATTAGACCGGGACCTACAATTTATTGCCGATTCCGAACGGCAGGTTTGTTTTTTATACTCATCGAGAGGTTGGTGCACTGACCCCTCGATAGGCGACTCTTTACAAATGCAATTTTTTGCTGCGGTCAAGTCACAGTTTTTTGTTGTATCCCTGTGTCAGGAAAGTTTTCTGACAAGGACAAACCGGGTATCAAACTTGCGACATCTCTAAACATCCTTTGGTACTTTAGGCGAGTATCTTATCAACAGGGATATCGCATCCTATATTTTGAAGTGAAAATAGCAAATGCCTGAATATTTTTGTGATGTAAGTGTCGTGTTAAAGTCCTGGCTGCCCTCTGCGGAGGAGAGACTTTCAAATGTAAGATCAAATTTTACACATGGGTCAAAATGGGATACATAGTTTGCTAAACTACTGACAGCCAAGATAAATGAAATAAGAAAATCAATACAAAGACAATATTTTAATAAATTTAAAATTCTGAAGCCGCTACAAATACAAATACAATGCCACAACAGGCAAAATGCCCAACAAGGTGGCTGAGAAATGGGTGAAATGAGAATTGGGTGAAATGTTTAACAAGGAATTCCCATGAGCACTGGTCTACACAGTGCACTTGTTGAATCAAACCTCCCACCCCAATCAATGAGGCTGAACAGTGTAGCCTTTGTTTCGAGATCAGTCTGATAAAACATGACAACTTTGAACATGCAGCAACCAGCATCATGTGTTCTACCATTTATGATAAGCAAAGGTAAATCTGCACCAACATATGATGAATGGACTTCTTACTTTGTGAAAATGAATGGGATCAGATGACCCAGATGCAGAGCTTCCGACGAAGGTCCTCGCCCGGTGTACAAGAAGAAGGGTTTCTTCTCACGATGCCTCTTCAAGATTTCAAACACATCCCTTCAAACGAATGAAAAGAAATAGATTAAATACAATTTTACAACATCATCCTCTTGTTAGCACAAAAGTTAGAATACAGTAGGACCTCGATTAATGGAACAATCAAGTTCAGGGAGTCACCTAAAATATTGAGTTATAATAATTTGTTCTGCATTCATGACCCAAAGTTGAAGGAGCAGGAGATGTGAGGTAAGAATATTCTCTGAGAACGAGAATATTCTGAGATAGTCAAATACATTATGAGATAGTCAAATACATTATGAGATAGTCAATATAAAATATTCTTTATGTAAAAATTGGAGAATAATCGAGAATATTACTTTTTCTTTTAAATAATTTAAAATTTTTCACTAAGTTTGTTTATATTATGAAATATAATTCAGTTTTTATTGAGAGAAACATTTAAAACAAAACAATTTTTAACATAATCTAAAAGTTGTCATTATGAGGTCATAATGAAAACTTTTAGATTGAGAATATTCTCAGAATTCGTGAGGATATTCTCGGTACTAGTGTGAGAGGTTTCAAAAGTTTTCATTAAGATTTTGAAAACTTTAACAGATTAAATTTTTTTTTTTTCATTAGATAAGTTTTCAGAAATAAGTTCAAAGCAGAAAATAAAGTCAAAATTGATTGATAGAGGGAGCTATTTCTTATAATCACCTTTATTCTAAGAAGATACAGAACTGTTGTTTTCTTCGATGTAGGTCTACATCTTTATGTAAATTTAAATATTAATACTTTTATCACTCATATTTCTTTGCAAGTTGTGCAACTCAGCCATGTTGGTTTCATTTTCTTGCTTTTAAAGTTTAATATTGTGGGATACAAACTTCGATTTTCCACGTCTTCTTGATGGGGAGGGAGAATATTCTCTAAAAAGGCTACCATTTTTTTTCATAAATTACTAGAGAATATTCTTATCGAAAATAATAATTGTTCTCAATAATTTACAACAATCATTTTGGAGAATATTCTCGATTATTAATCCTGAAGTGATTATTCTCAAGCACACAATTTATAGAAATTTATTATAATATTACATATACTAGCTATAATATCCGGCGTTGCCCGGGTTTTCTTCAATGAGGCTTTTTGGATCTCTTTCTTCGAGGGACATACAAACCGTGTCCAAGTTGAACCAATATGGCGACTAACTGCGCGACTCATGAAAGAAACAAATCTAGATTTCAAGAAACGTAGAATTGAATATATATTTTTTTGCTTTTTTAACGGCGCTAAGTATTTCGATTCTCCCCCCCCCCCCTTTTTAACTTCAAGTTATCCATCTGCCTATTTCAGCTTCCAAAAATGCTTAGTTAAAGCTGTGGAATTTCTTCGATGCACTTTATGGGCCCATAATTCATTTTATAACAACCTAAACTATATGAATTTATACAGTTGAATATTAAAAGACTCTTTTTCGAGGGGTGCCAAGTATTTCGATTCCCCCCCCCCCTCCCTGAAGTTCTAGTTATTCATCTGCCTGTTTCTGCTTCAAAAAATATCAATAAAGCTGTGGAATTTCTTCGATGTACTTTATGAGCCCATAATTAATTTGAAAACAATCTAAACTATATGTGTGAATTTATGCAGTTAGACAATAAGGAGACATTAATTTTCATACTTGAGAAGATATAAATAAGAAGTTGAAATCAATGTTACTGCATGGATCTCCACTCAAAAGTAGGTCTGGCTAATTACTTCATATTTAATCTCCTGGACTTCGTATATCTCTAAGCAAACTCAATATTTCAAAAATCTAGAATTCAATAGAATTTTTAAAATTTTGATGTGTGGCAGAAAACCCGCCAAATTTCTGCATTTCTACAGTAAAATCGGCAATTTTAACACTGATTTCTATGAGGATTACCCTTTTCCTGACCCTCAAAGTGATGCTGATGATGATTATGACGTATATTCAGAAAGCCTCATTACTGAGAGTTTTGAAAATGCGGCCAACCATTATAAAGGCAGGCATAAACTATTATACATATACATATGCTAACAGGATTAGAGAAGTGACAAACCATTGTAAAGGCATAAAACACGTCTGAAACGCATTGCTGGGGAACCACGGTAACCAAAGTAAATGTTTGGAAAATGATTGTTGAGGCCCAAAAACCATTGTTGCCCATTTGGGGCATTTGCCCTGCTCTGACAAAATTTTAAAGTAGCCTATTGTTCAAGTCGGGTCCCATTTGGTATATATGCAAAATTTGGTGACGATCGATCTAAAATTGTAGATTTGTATAGAGAACATATACACACACACACACACACACACAGAAAATCAATTTTATATATATAGATTACTATAAACATTCTTGAGAATATTTTCTGGAAGGACTATTACAAATAACTGGAGAGTATTCTCATCCAGAATATAATAAGAATATTCTCAAGTTATTTATAATAGTAGGCCTTCTCTCGAGAGAGAAAGAAAGAGCGAATATACTCCCCTAAAGATTATTCTCTGACATTTTGCATCTCTATCTGCTCTGACTTTAGTTTTTCATGTATGGTTTTTGAGGCAGAGATTTTTGAAAGTACGGTAAAAACCATGGTATTTACCATACTGCCCAAAAAACCTTGCCAACCTTGATATATATGAATATATTCTTTATGTCGAAGAAAACAACAGTTCTATATCTTCTTAGAATAAAGATGATTATAAGAATAGCTCCCTCTGTCAATCACTTTTGACTTTATTTTCTACTTTGAACTTATTTCTGAAAGTTTATCAAATTTTAAAGAGAATTTTTTTTAATCTTTAAAGGTTTCCAAGATCTTGTAAAATATACAATTTGAATACAGCATAGCATAAAAGCTGAAGGAAAAACTTCGGCATTGATACACTCAAAAGTTCACTATAAGTTAGAAGCATAATTCGTCTTTCCCTTTGCAAAATTGCAAATTACAATTAATATTTTGTTTTAATTATTATAATAAATTGGTGTTTAAAAACAAAACATTGTAATATGTAAAAAGTAAGTTTCTTATTATTTTGTAAACATATTCGATTCAAAATATCGTCCAAAAGCATTCATTTAGGTTTTCAACAGTTTAAATCAGTTTTTTGATAATTGTCACATCAAAAACCCAACATTGATTCTTTCCTGTACTACTCTGGGGAGCTACAGATAAATGATGACCAAGGCGAGAGGGCTGCGGATGGTGAAAGTTTGAGATGAAACGACAAATGCATACCTATGCGAGAAAAAAATTCCTCTTCTCAGAAAATGATGAACTGGTTTCCCTGTAACCTTCTCCATTTCTTCTATCAACTTCTCATCGATTTTCGAGCTTCCAAAGCGAACTGCAAAAATAAAGTCCAAGATATTCTTTATACAGAGTTTTTTTTTTAAAGTGACGCTTTGAATTTGATACAATTTTAAAAGAACTGAAACTATACAAAAATGAAACCGACATCAATAGAACACCTCTTGTTGGATTATTATTCACTCATGGGGGAAAAATTTTCGATGTATAGATGTATATTTAAGTAACGAGCATGAAACACAAGAGAACAAAGACGCTAACAACTACAGGAATTTAAAATGGCATGAAGATAAGTACAGCATGTTGACTCGAGAAACCTTCGGGTCTCAAAATTTTTGAGATCCAAAGTGCCAAGGTAAATTACTCGTGACAGAGGAAATTGCCGATTTGGCAGCAACCTTGCTCACCGAATCATAGCCTAACTAGATAACACTATATTATTGTTCCTGCTGGTAACAAACGGGAAACAATTATTGAAATTGACGACTAGGCAGAAAGTGACAAAATGGCTAATATCTTTTTATTGAAATCTTGTCTGCCTCAAAGGGAAACAGCTATAGTATTCCCCCTTCTTTCCATTATCAATTTTTCCCCATTTCCTATCTGGTTTGGCATTTTTTACTTTTGGCAATTTTTTTTCCTGTCAATTATTCTTCTCACAGTGAAACCCGTAAATGTTGTCCTTTAAAGCCCACCTCCAAACAATGGCAAAATTTTGTTGGAACAGAATACATCCCATAGCATTAACATTACAGATAACCTCTGAACAACAGCCACTTTCGGCAAGTAGTCGGGGGGGGGGGATATGTGTATTGTTATGAGAAAAATAAGTTTCAAGATGATTTTCAACAGATTTCTCTCTTTCTTTACCTATTTTTAGCACCATGCTCATTTCTTATTGCTATCATCACCGAAATTTTTGATGTCATTATTGTGTTCATCACAATTGAAATTGATTAAGCAATAGGATAAAGCCCTATTCCTTGTTGCGCATCCTTTGGTCATGAATTTTTTCATTTATCCATGGATCAGCTTTCTTCAGTCAGACAAAAAAATACTTCAGTTTTCGACCACACGCGGAGATAGGCTTCAAAGGCTGATGATGTCAATTCATAAACATTAAATCAATGGGCTCAGTCATTGACACTGCCTTCTCCCCATCTCTCCCATGTTTTTGACTGAAGTCGCCCCTGTAAAAGAACTTGTAGTTTTTCGCCTGAAATGAGCTACTAGCATCAGGGCCACAACTAGGAAGGAGCAGGTGAGTCTTACACTCTAGGCACTGGTTTAGAGGTGCAAACAGAAGCAGAACAAAGTCGATTGAAGCCCCAATAAAAAAAAATATTGGGCTCTATAAATTAGAAAAAAGTGTAAAGTTGGGAGATTTTATTTGAGACCCTCCAGAAGTTGAGGCAAATAGTACATGTCCAGTAACCATTAAATCTACCTAATTAAACATTTAACTACTACTTGAGCATCACAAGGGGGCGACAAAATGTGTACTTGCCGCAGCTGTCAAAGTATGTAGTTTGGGCCATAGCTATCATGGTTTCGAAACAAGATCGCACCAAGAAATTCAGTTGGCGTCAGGTTGCCAGAATAGGGACACAAAATCCCAATGTAATGGGTCTGTGAATTCCACAGCCAATGCTTTCTTTCTTCATTGGCTCCAGAATACCTCCTTGTGATGTTCTAGCTTGCCAAAAAAAAAATTGTGGAGGTGAATTTTTGTCGGCTGTCTTGATTTTTATGATGTGAAAGATGTGTGGCAAGCAAAAAGAAAAAATTCTGTGTCGCCAATGGTTCTACATGAAACTGAAAATCATCAAATTTTGGTGCAACCATCCCCTTCCCCCGCTTATGGAACCTTAGCCTGTGTTATTTTTTGGTTCTGATAACTATAGTATAATTCCTTTTTGGTGATGTGTTGATTTTTTTTCTTTGGCAGACATCTTTCTCGCCAAAGAAAAAATCTGCCACCACTGCCAAAAATCGATCACACTATAGCTGCTTCACTAAGGGCCGTATTCACGGACATGGTTTAAACCTGTAGTTACAATTTTTGGATAAGAGATCAACATAGATTGGTTAAAACCCAGAATTTAACCAATCCGTGTCTATCTCTTATCAAAAAATTGTGACTATAGCTTGAACCATGTTGGTGAATACCGCCCTAAAAGCTATCACATATTGTTACAAGACCATAATTGCACAAGAAAAAAATACAGGATCCTAAAAGCGGAACATAGCCAATCGCCACTAAAAGTCACAATGGCGTTAAACTACTAATAATTGACGAAATTGTAAAATGAAAGCCAATTGGCATAAATTCAAGCAGGCTTTGTTTAATGTGGAAAAAACCCGGACATATGTATATTATATAAAATAATTATAAAAAATAATTCTTGGCTGTCAAAATTATGGAAAAATACGGGTCATATGGTCACATAAATAATGTTACTAGATATATCTATGACATCACAATGAAAATTTTATCTTTTGTATTCCAAAAAAGATCTTCCCCATCCTTTTCTTCCATATTACAAGTCCACTTGATGGTATTAACAGTATATAAAAACAATTTCCCCACCGCAACCGAGTAAATATTAGTTTGCAGACAACACATGCATTGTACAGAAACTTGCGGACCTATCAACTTGTCGTAATCCACTCCAGTTGCGGATTTGCTGACAACTTCCCACGGATTAACGCAATCCTCTTCAACCCCATTTTCACAACAAGTTTCGGTCTCGTTCACAGAATCCGACATGTCACTAGTTCTTTGCTAAACGATCTTTTTTTTGATTACGTTGAAAATTGCATCAGCTCGACACTCATAAACAACCGGATCAGTTAAGGAGAACAAGGACAAGTGAGATTCATACAGACGATGGCTTTCAACTCGAGAATGTAAAAATTATTGAGAAGTGCACAAGTATCCGAACAAACAGTTCTGTACTCCTAAGACCACGATATGACACTCTGGTAGTTTTATGCCATCTAACTTTTATGTATGTAACTGAAAACATATTTCTTTACTTTTTAGTTTTAAATAAAACTCAAACTACATGGTAGACAAAAAGTCCGTGTAGAAACTATAAAAATTCATAAAAACCGGAAAAATAACTGATGGTCCACATACACGGTTTACAACGGTGTGGATTAGGAGCGCAAGTTCTTATAGCCAGAACGCATGGATCTACTCGGGCACGGCCCGGGGCCTCAGAAAAAGGAGCAGTTGAATTTTTAGAGCATTTGATAGGTAATGCCTAGGGTGACCATACGTCCCGTATTTCCCGGGACAGTCCCGGTATTTTCTGTATTTTTGGTCGTCCCGACTTTTTCGCAAAAGTGTCCCGGTTTTTCCCGTATTTTACACGACGCTTACTTGAATTTTTATTCTTTATTGAAGTCAAAGATTGAAATTATTTTTCAACTAATAAACTATATTATGATAATTACAACTATAAATGAGAATATTTATCTCCCACATTTGTCTCGGTGAACGTTTTTTTCGTGAAATTCATTTTAATCCACTGCAATTTGCAGTAACGTTTCATTTCCCGCCATTGTGATTTTACCGTAATTTTAACAATATTTGGCAACTTTGCTTGGTTTTGGCGTCATTTTTGGCGATAATTGGCGAGGTCCCGTATTTTCCCGTATTTGGAATCTCAATGTCCCGTATTTCTCTCGAGGAAATATGGTCAGCCTAGTAATGCCTCAGAAAACTCATGATGCTGTTAAGACGGCCCTGCTTATAACCGTCTCATTTGCATATTTCAACCGAAGTAGCTGGTACCAAAGTCACCTATCGGCTTTTTTTTTCGTCTTAAAAAGATTCCCGTGATTTAGCGATGCTACCGCTGCAAACAGTTTTTTATTTTGGTTATTTTCCCTGTTTTTATGAATTTTTAAAGTTTTTAGAGACTTTTTGCTACCCTATATATAACATTTTACATGGCGAAATACTGCTGCGCTTAGTGCCATCTATGCATTAAATTTATAAACCTCAAAAATGAATCACGAATAGAAAAAGGACTCGTGTTGCTGTTACCTATTATTTAGAAAGCAAACGAAAAACTGTCGATTCTCTAGCATTGATGGCAGCGAATTTTCTATTTACGCCCGCCGTTTTTATTTTCTTTGGTCAAGGACGTCTAAATTTCGATATAGCAACAAAAATGGTGGCCTGCAAATTGAATTCGCAACCGCACTATGATGGAATGTTCCTGATGATATTGCTGATAAAGGCTACCATCGATGTGACAAACTTTCCTTAAAAAGCGCCAGTTGGAAAAAATAAACGCGCCTACGTTTGTCCAGGTAACTGATAAGTACGAAATCGGTTCCGTTCATAACCCGACAGGGCTGAAATTCCGACAAATCAAAATTCCGACAGGGTCAAAATCCCGACAAATCAAAATCCCGACAGGGTAGAAATCCCGACACGGTCAAATTGAAAAATTTAATTTCACCCTATAAGCCGCACTTCGCTCTTTCTGTCGGTATTCGCATTTCTCACGGTGAGAGGGCTTAAGGCGCCGATAAGAATAATAAATGGCGATCGAATAGATTTTAAAATTTTAATTTCGCTGTATAAGACGCACTTCACGCTTTCTGTAGAGATTTTCATTCCTCGCTGTGAGGGGCGTTGGGGTGCCGATAAAAATAATAAATTGCAATGAAATAAATTTTGAAATTTTAAATTCGCCGTATAAGCCACTCTTCGCACGTTCTCTCTGACGGGATTCCTATTTCTCGCGGAGAGGGACGTTAGGGCGCAGACAAGGTAGTAAATTAAGATTTAAAAAAATTAAAAAATTCAACACGTAATCGTTGCTTTAGGCTTCTTTTCTCTACCCGATTTCCTGCACTAGAGAACTATAAAATATTGCGAGGTGGATTAGAATAACAAATCAAAAGTAAAAAAAAAATCGTACCACAAGGTTCTGTTCTAGGACCATAGTTGTTTCTAATTTATATCAATGGTTTTTGCAAATTTAACCTAAATAGATAAGTGTTATCTTCAATTGATGATATAGTACTATACGTTAAGAACACTGAAAGGGGATATCTCATAAAAAAAGTAGAACAGGACTAAAATCAATTTATGGCTAGTCAAAGATTAACTGAAATTAAACGGACAAAAAAATAAATACATGTTTTCAAAGACCAGTTACATAAATGCTAACACACATCTGCATTAAGATCCTGTCAAACAACTACTCAATGTAACTGACAAGAAATAGGGTCTGAATATTATTTTGGCATGATAATGCAAGATGATCTGAAATATACATGGGTATTGCGAGGAAATTTAAAAATAAGACTTTTTTACAGCTGTTAAAATTCAAATTTCTATACATTGTCGACAAGAAATTCCTCAAATATATATTCTCTGCATGATATATTTAATAGTGAATCACAGAATTTGTGCTTGGGTCAGGGTGTGACAATGATAGCAACATAAATCAACCCCAACTGAGCAACATAAGCAATATAGAACTTATAACGTATACAAATACTTCTAACTAAAATAAACATAATACCATAAATTACATACTAATGCAGGTAATTAGCATCAGAGTTTTCCGCATGCTAAGGTTATCCATTAACTTTGTTTTTCCTAATAATAAAATTTTTGGGCTTTTTGTGGTTCAGGTGAATATTTTGGGTATCCGAACTTTTTACTAGCTTTTAGCTACTGCTCTCTTCCCTGTCCCAGATTTCTTCATGACATTATGAATTAGCTTTCCACCGTGTCCATTCAAATATAATTTTTTCTATCTCTCTTTTTATTTCCTTTCGGATGTTATAAAGCATGCAATTTAATTGTAAACTCTAATTTGTATAGTTTTATCGTAATTGACTGGGGACAAATAAATTATGTTATGTTTCCTTTGTTTATATCTCTTTCATTTAATATAATGATTTTTGAATGATTTTTAAGCACAATCACCCCTATGTCAACCACTCACTGAGGCAAGTGGTACCCCTTCGCCATCTACAAATAAAATTAAATCTTGAAAAAGAAACACTAAAGAAAATCATTTTAAAACATTAGTCCTATGGAAGCACGATTAAAAAAACTTGCTGTCATATTTTCAAGAAATTTCGTTCACTTCTCCAAGGTAGTTGCTATGTTGAATTTGAGCTAATGAAAATAGTGGTTTCACTTACCTTAATGTATCTTAAATGTTAAAGACTAAAAAACATTTAAACGGAAACTCAAATTACGAAGTTAATTCAAGTTGGGAAACATTCAGAGCGACAAGTTGTGAGTTATACCTCTTAGATAGTCCATCAGAGGTCGATTATCATAATCGTTCACCATGGTTAAGATTCTTTTTTCTCTTTCGATATCAACTTTTCTGCCCAGTCGCGCTGGGCGAGAATCAGGGGCGCCGGGCCAGGGCGCCACCCGGAGAATATCCGGAAGGCGCCCCCCTTTGCGCCCCCAACCCTCTATCCAAGACTACAGTCGCCAACAAGCTCCATGCACGGCCCCCAGGGCATCTCAATAAGCAGCCCCCCTCCGGGCAGCCACCAGGAGGAGCCCACAAGCCCGAGCAACAGCCCGGAGCAACCCCATCCAGACCCCCGGGACCCAACCGCAAAAACCCCTGGATTTTAATGACAGAAAAAATATACAATATATACATATACACAATATGCATCACACAGTCATCTATTTACACGTGACAGATCCGCCCACGCGACAGCTGCCCCTGTAAGGCGCGGAGTCTTTATGTGTTCTGTTCGTTTTCAAAGTCCGAAGACTCCTCCTCTGTGGAAAGTGCCCTGCAGTTTCTTGCTCTTTGCGATCGAAGCGGCTTTCCGTCGGGGATGAATGTTCTCTCGTCTGTTGTTATCCTCTCCATCAATCTTCCAATTTTTTCTTTTCGGTCAGTTCTTTTTAACAACTCGGCTCTCCAAAGGGCCAAGTTTTCTTGTGTAGGCTTCCCGAAGTGAAATTTCTTGGTCAGTGGGCATTCAGTGGCATAGTGCAGTGGTGTTCCCACCATTCCACATCTGCAGGCGTCTGTACCCCGAAGGTGGAATCGCTTGAGGTATGCAGGGAATGGCCCATGTTCTGTGAAGAACAAGATCATTGCTCTTGACCACCCCTGATCCTGGAGCCTCACCCTCGGAAGTACCTGGTGGATCTTTCTCCCTGTTTTATTGTTGCTGTCCCACTGCACCTGCCACTGCCTTAGAAGATGTTGTTTTATCTTTGCCGAATATGTACAACTGGCACCGCATTTGTTTGGCTCTGGTTAGCATCCAATTGAAGCAGCCTCGAATGCTGCCGTTTGATCATTCACATCCCATATCTAATCAGTTTGTTAAAGGGTCGACGACCATCAAGAGGAGCTGTTTCCGAGTGTACGTGTGACATTCTTGGGTATAATCCGCCTGCATGAGTACCAACTTTGCTCTAGTCTTGACTCTAGGCAAGCGTTCTCGTACTTTCTTCACCCGTTCCTTTGTCCAGTCACAGCATATACACGACTTCTTATGAGTACTGTAGATAAACGGGTACCCTCCTAGACAAAGTACCTATTCAAAACACAGACACAAATAAATATCGCCAGCTCACCGCGACATACACCTTCAGAAACACTTTCCTAAGGGAATACTGTATACAATCGACATACAATGGGTGACAAGTGAGTGAATCAACCTATGGCTACTATCCCTTTTTCGAACTCACGCAAAAATATATTCTCTACATTTTTTCCTCTTCAAAAGGAGTGTCGTGAAACGAAGGGAAAAAATACTTCAAAGATTTTGGAAGTGCACGTTCCCCCGCCCTCTCGACTTCTATAATTAATAGTCTTTCGGTCATTCTCTGATCTGTCAGTTTCTTATTTGGCCCTTCCTTGGGATATCAACGTTATTTATCTCTCTCTCATTTGCCACTTCCTTTTTTCACCAATGTTTTTTTTTTTTTAAATTCTCAATCTTTTTTCCCTACAAAATGTCGCTTTCTGGAGAGATAAAGGGTAAGGCTGAACACACATAGTGGGACGGAGAGCAAAGCAACGATGAGAGAAGAGATCAGCAGCGAAATCAAACACACTGATTCCAATGCGCCTGCGTATAGCGGCGCACACCGCAGCAGAGCGAGAATTCCGCCACAAGCGATAATAGCAGCGCATTCAAGATATTTTGTTTTCACTGCTCTGCTCGCTTGTGTGTAGCTTCAAGATCTCCGTCGAAGAGCTTGTTTTCGCTGTTAAAACGCGGTAGTGAAGTCAAAAATGTCACCAGAATCGTTCATGTTAAGTTCTCGACGTACTTCAAAAAGGTGTGGACGATCAAATGAAAACAGCAATTACCGAATATAATTTTCATATATTTCCCGTCAAACGTTTTTCGTGTCACGTGCTTAACCAAACCGAAAATGATTTATATTTTGAGTTTATACTACACTGCTCAAAACAAATAGGGGAGCAAACAAAAAAGTGAAGAAAACCGTGCGAGACAGCCACGTATTGGCATACAATGGATAGTACACTCGTATCAATGCGCAATACAGCAAAAAGACGTAAAAAAATTTGGAATTAAGCTTTAATTCTTTGAAAATATGGAAAAAACATGAAAAGATGATTTAGGGCAACAATTTGGTTACATGTAAACGATAAAAAAAAAGTACTGTTTAGACATGATGCATGAGTTTTAATAGGGCGTGTGGTCTCCTCGAACAACTAAGACTGCTGCACACCTGTTTGCCATGGATGCGATGAGGTTATCGATCAGACTTTGGGGAATACTGTTCCACTCCTCAAGAAGTGCAATCTGCAAGTCTCGGACAGTAACAGGCGGCCACATGCTCGATTGGATTCAGGTCAGGAGAGCACGCTGTCCATTCCATACGCTGTATTGTTTCAGCTTCAAGCATTTTCTCCACCAGACGAGCTCTATGCGGTCGGGCATTATCATCCTGGAAAACAAAGGAATCTCCAATGGCTCCAGCGTAAGGGATGACATGAGGTCGCAGTATCTCGTCTGCATACCTTCGGGCCATCAAAGTGCCATTCCGAATGATATGCAGGTCCGTACGTCCGCCTATGCTGATTCCACCCCATACCATCCAACCAGCTCGTCTGTATTGTGACCTTTCACGAACGAATGCGGGGTTATTTCGAGTGCCCCTGTCCCTCCATACCAGAACGCGTCGGGTGTCACACTCCAGACTGAATCGGGACTCGTCTGTAAACAGCACTTGGCTCCAATCATGTTGCTCCCAATCTCGATGTTCAGCAGCCCATCTTCTTCGGGCCGCACGGTGGCGTGAGGTCAACGGAATGCAGACCATCGGCCTACGTGCATAGAGCCCTCCCTCATGAAGCCGATTACGTACTGTTTGGCTGGACACCCTTCGTCCTGTTGCCAAGAGCAACCGTCTTTGCAGCTGCGTAGCATTCTCTGTTCTGTTTCGACGGGCTGTTAAACGTATATACCGGTCATCAGTTGCTGTAGCGGCGCGTGGCCGACCTTGCCCTATTGACGTCTAACATTTCCTGTTTCTTGGAATCGATTCCACGGCCTTGCAACAACACTTCTGGCGACTCCAACAGCATCCGCGACACTACGTTGTGTTTGCCCGGATTCCAGTCTGCCTATAACACGCCATGCCATGGATTCCGGTAAATCACGTTGTTGAGACATCCTCAAGTCACCTTGTCTCAAAAAAAAAATACTGCGCAATCGAATTTCACAGTTACGGCAGTAAAACAGACGTTTCTGCAACATCCCGATTTCTGCCCTTATCTCCTTTTTCTGGTTTTTGACATCATGAACTTTGATTTGCATATGAAGTTTTCTTCTTCCGTTTCCTGCTAGGCTTTAAATTATGGATGATTCATTTTATGTTACTTATCGGTATACATCTTTGCGTAATTTTGTTAAAACCATGTGCTCCCCTAATTGTTTTGAGCAGTGTATTTATATTTTGAGTTTTAAGCTAATTTGTCATGCACCGTGTGTGGGTACGTGTATTTGAGTAGTGTGAATTAAAAATCACGCATGTTTCTGTGGAAAAATTGGCAAGTTTTATTTGTTTATTTTCTGTGTACCGTCAATATTTCCATACTGGAAGCGTACCGAATGTTTTTATGCTGGATTTTTGGGTGTCAATAATTACGTTTCTTGTGTAAAAAAAAAATGAAGCAAACAAATATTTGTACAAATAAAGCTATTCGAGGGGGAGGATTTTCCACTTCTACCCTCCCGCCTATGCTAATAATACAAATTTAAACGGTGGGGAGCTTTGATAAACTTGATATTTTTCTCAACTTTTTACTCCTAAATTTAGTATAAAATATTATTGATCTTTCGAGAAGTGATTGCACTCAAGTGCCGCGGAAAAGATGTGTAGGGAGGAAGCGACCAAAATATGAGGAATATTTCCGTAGTTTATATTTAAAAATAGTGATATTCACACATTATTTCTAAATTGTTGTCTGAACAATGATTTTTATAATTATGAAATTTTTAAGCATTCTTTATTTAAAAAAAACCAAGCTGATAGCGGGTTTCTATTTGATACACTCTGCTACATCAAACGCCCCCACTATGTGTACTATGTTCCTTGCTCGCAGCTATATTCACGTGTCGCTTCCATTATGTTCTTAAGCAGGGAACCAAAATAAGATATAATTACCTTGAAGTCGTTTCTTTTCTTAATATCTCTCATTTCACTTTAATCCAATTTTGAAATTTCTTTCAGTAAATATTCATAAAAATGAATTTTAAGCATGTTTTATAACGCAAAAAATATATTCACCATGTGCCACAGGGCAGTAGCAATATTTGCCTCCCCACTAACCCAAGAATTACGCATTTAGAACAGAACCAGTGCCCGGGACAGCAGATATGGCCTCATGACAATGACAAAAATTTCTGGTCCGGAATACTTAGATTTTTGCCGCGGTGTAAAATCTAATAAATTTAGGAATTTTCTGATAGCAGTTTATCATCTCTAAAAGATTTTCTTGATAAATTTTGCTCCTCGAAAACATGGGCGTAGATAGAGGGGGAAGACAAAAGATGTATGCGTGTGATCTAAAATTTTATGTAATTTCAGTTGCACACGCAGGCTTTTCTCGGGGGAGGGGTCTTTTTGTAGAAATACACCATCTCGGCTCATAGTGTTTACACCCATTATTGGCATTATCATTTCCCACCCCGGGTCTTTATGTCTATCTCCGCTTATGCCTAATACTTCTATAAGGGATGAGACATGCTACTTCCAAGCAATTGCAACTTCAAGCTTATTAGCATTCGAGTAAATGTTACCAGAATAAGCTTATTGGTTGCATTTACTTGAAAGTAGTGTCAGTCTTTGAGCAAAGAGCCAGTGTCATCTTAGCGCAAGATCCTGGAACCTCACAAAAATTAGATCTGGTTGAAATTTTCAAAAATAAGCATGTAAATTTATCTGAAAGGGCTTCAGAAAAATCACTTGGCTATGGGGCCCATGATGTTCTTAAGACAGCCCTGCAAAGAACAGGTTTTACCACTCCACATGTCTCCGAAATCATGAAAAAGTCTATACAGTGGAACCTGTGATGAACACCACGAAACCAACCTGCTAACGGGGAGTGTCCGTTGATGTATAGCAAAATATGCTGGGATTATCTCTCTTCACTACTGTCTGTTAACGGGAGATCTAGGGTATGGAGTTTCTATAACAGACTTGCTTTTGCTCAAAGATGGCACTAGAGTCAGCCAAGTATTTCAAAAAATAGAATCTCTATAAGTTCCCAATTGAGACACTACATAATATTTTTAAATATATAATTATATGCGAAACAGCTGAAAATCAAATGACTAACATTCACAAGTCTGTTTATTCTACAGCAGCTATAAAAAACTTGGCTCTCGGTTAATCATAACACATTTTATGGGAGAAAAAAAAATTGATATCAAGTTTCATAACACTTACATATCCATATGATTTCCTCAATAAAATATACATCGATTACATATATATATATGGAATGGTAACTCTAACATTCAAATTATCAATATCAACAAATTGTAATAGACACGTTCATATAACCGACACCGTACAATTTGATCCTGACTAGCACATAGATCTTTTTTTTTTTTTGCAGCTGCACGATAATGAAGAAGCCATCCCTCATTCTAATCACGGAATTTCCTGTTTGCATTACTTCCAAAGAGAGCTTCACGGATTTCAGGAAGCAGCTGGCATGAATAAATCAGAAAAAAGCATGAAAGAACGGTACCCACACACATTTACAACACTATATATAATTACTGCAGATAAAAAAAAAACTTGGACAAAAGAGAAACATGATGCAAGACGAATTGATTCCCAGAGGCAGATTTAAGGTTTTGCCGCATGTGGGTTACAGAAATTAAGCTGCCTTTCACCCATTGTAGTCTTATTTTCTTGAACACCATTCTTCAAATATGCCACCCTTGGGGGCTAGAGTCTGCTCAGCTTGTTTCTCGTAGATGTCCCATGGCAACCCCACAAAGCTGGGAGAGCTGACAGGGGTTCCAGCCTAAAGCCTGGGGCAATTCTTCCTATTTTTTATTTTTTCACACTGTAAATTCACCATGAAGGTGGCAGTCAAAGATCCCAACCTAGGGGTCCTGATGCAGGATGTGGGGGGGAGGGAAGCATGAAATATATCTTTGTCTTGAAGTCAATTTTTTGTTCACTTATTCACATGCCTCTACACCCCTCTAGATCAGTTTTTGTGCCTCCCTTATAGGGTCGCATTTTTGGTCACTCACTAACGAGGTTCCTTGCTATGTAGGCCACTCCCAGGGCCCTAACTAAGGAAGGGGGCAAGTAGAACTGGTGCCCCGGGCACTAGA
Source organism: Pholcus phalangioides (assembly GCF_987345545.1). NCBI lineage: Eukaryota > Metazoa > Arthropoda > Arachnida > Araneae > Pholcidae > Pholcus > Pholcus phalangioides. The sequence continues at coordinate 38,930,977 of NW_028301603.1, forward strand.
CCAGAGGGGGCACCAAATTCACTCTTTAATGGCTCCTTCTACATTACACAAAATGCATGCTTGCCCCCGGCCGACAAAGTATCTAGTTGCAGCCCCACTCATTCCCATGCGTACACATTCGTTTTGTCGCTTGCTGACTTGACCCCTCATTCTCCAGGTCAGCTAATATGCTTGCACACTCCCCAGATCACTTACATGCTTGCATACTCTTTGGGTCATTCGGGTCACTCTTTTTGTCATTCACATGCTTCCACACCCTCTTAGGGCACTCTTTATATGTCTCACTAGATAACTTTTTCGGTCACTCACCAACAAGAATCCATGATCCGTAGGTCACTCCCATACTCCCTAGATCACTAATCAGGACCCGTCACTATTTTGGTCTCTCACAGGCTTGGATGCTGTTTTGGTCACTCTTTTGGTCATACATTGACTTGGTTCTTTACTCTCTAGGTCAACGTTTCTCAATCTATGGTCCACGGACCAGAGGTGGACGATGGTGTAGGCAGTCCAACAGGCAAACAATAATTTAATTCTAACTGAAGGAAAAATTATTCAACCATTGTGATTGATAGGCCCCTTAGTACTAATGACACAAAAATTATGATTTCATGCGTTACATGTAATAACGTATAATATGTAACAAAATATCATGTAGTAACATATGTAGGTTCACCATACATCATCAAGGAAAATGCAATTTGAAATCCGGGATATCACTAAAGCTTGACAAAGAATGTCATTCATTACCTTAAATGCAATTTGCTAAAATTGCTGAAGTGTGGGGGGAATGAAGAGTTGCTAGAAATCACTGTTAAAGAATGTATTGCACACAAAAAAAATAAAAATAAAATGAACAGATAACCCTATTTCATTGAGAAAAATACGGTAACTGGGATCTCTTAAATGAAGTAAAATACGGGCCATTATGAATTGTCACAAAAAATGTTGCCAGAAGTTGGCACAATCATCAATTGTTATTAAAATTACTGAAAATTGAGGAAAAACTTTGACAAATATGCTAGATGCATATTTATATTTTTTGCCATAATTATCATAATATAATTTATATATTATGGAAACGATGTGCGTATTCCCAACTTTAGTAATTATTAAAAAGTGAAATAAATGGAGAAAAACGAAACAAACGTGTAAAAAAGCTGGTACAACCAAAATTATAAGAATGTCCTGTAATACGGGACACAAGTGGTTTGTCATTTCGTTTCAGACATTATACTGGTCCTTGGTTTCAAAAATATTGAGAAACGCTGCTATAGGTCATTCCTATGCTTACACCGGTTTCTCACTCTCCAGGTGACTCACACGATCGCACACAGTTTTGGTAGCTCACATGCTCTTGCAAACTGTTTAGATTGATCACATGCTTGCACACTCTATTCGCCACTTTTTCTAGGCAGAGGTGAATTTTTATGGTTTTGACCACCTGTAAGCTATAAAAATTTCGATGCTCTTCTCTCAATCTATTAATTTTCTTGACCACTCATTACTTCGAATTTGCCGTCCCTCCGACCTAGCCATGCTGGGCTATATATAGCCCACTGGGTCTCCCGGTGAATATGTAAATACACTTCTGGTATACCTTGTTTTTTCCCTACATGCCGGAAAACAAGGCAAATACAGTATTTTTATCTAGAGAATCTACAGCACATAATGTCAAAAATAATGCAAAGAATTAGGGGTATATTTTGGGACACTGATTTAAAAAAAAATTACAAAAATCAATTTGAAATCAAAAATTGATCAATTACCTGTTGACTGATCATTTCCAAGCGGCTCTCAAGGGTGTTGTTAATTTTTATTTTTCCTTTCTGTGCAGATAACTCAACACCACCGGCGCTAAATGAAAGAAGGGATGAAAAAAATATATGGTGGAATAGCTCTTTAACACGGAGTATTTCAATTTTACGTTACTGAATACATTTTTATTGCATATAAAAATTTTTATGTATAACTCAGAATAATGCAATACACTTAATGTGATCACATCAGGGCTTTTATTAACCTCATTTAAACCAGAGCCACCTTAAGAGCACCATAACCCCCCCCCCCCTCGCATTCCTCCGATAATTTTCTTCGGCAAAAGAACTTTGATATGCAGTTTTTGCTGCTTCCTGCAGTAAGAAATTAAATCTTTAAAACTCCAATCTACCATGACCATACTATAACCCTAAATACTGAAATCCAGTCTTAATGTGGCATGGTCACTTGGTCTTCATTAGCACAGTTGAGTATCAAATTATTGATACTCAACTGCACTGATGAAGACCAAGAGTGACCATACAATATTATGACTGGATTTCAGTACAGTTAAACCTCTCTTTTGCGGATACTGGTGGGACAAAAAAAATTCGTCCGTGAAAGAGGAGGAGGTGGTTAATCAAGAGTTTAAAATGCATACTTTTATTATACAAGGAGAAATTATCATAAAAGAGGGGATGACCGCATCTGAGAGGGTGTCTGTAAGGAGGAGTTTTACTGTATTTAGGCCATGGTACGGTCAGTCATGATAGATCAAAGTTTGAAGGATTTCATTTTGGCATTAAATAATCAGAAAAATGCTTTTGAACTCACATTAACATTTAAAAAAAAAGAACCACTCGTAAAATTTAGAAACTTGCCTATGGGATGGAATGAACGATTCCTTGTCTATGACTAGTTTTAAAGGCTTGTTGACCCTCTCTTGATACTGCTTCAAAACTTCTGGCATTAATCCCTCGATGAGTCTGACATCTTCTTTGCGACAGCGGATCAGAACATCCTGCTCTATCAGTTGAAATAAAGCCTAAAGTGCAAAATTGGAATATAATTTTACTTCATATAAATAAGAGCATTATATAAAACTAAAGAATATTACAGCAGTTATAGTCTGTCTCAAAAGTTTAAGAGCAAGAAAAATGTATGACAAATACAGAGAAATAATTATAAAAATAATTATTATAATCAGAAAAGTAATAGTTGTGGATACTGACCATCTCTGTGGGACTTTTAGTTTATCAAAAAAAAAAATCATATGAGAAGCGGCAGTTGCAATCATATGAGCCTTTCTTTCAAAGCGAGCACAACTCTGATCAATCCCCATAGATAATTTACTACAGACTGAGTTGTATCGAAAGTGTACATGTGTACCTAACAGTCCGAGTCTGTATCAAGTGTGAATTTTAACGCTGCCATTTCATCTTTCAAACTATGGGTGAAATGTAATAATAGAATATTTGTACCATTGTAGGTCCGTTGCTTTCTGTGACAAGACAGTAACAGGAAAATTGGCCCGCATTCACCCTTCAAAGTTAGAAACCACAGAAAGACTTCTGATCAGCAGGCAGCTTGCATGGACATCTCCGGCAGTTACGCAAAATACATAGAGCCTTCACTGTAATAGAAAATGGGGGCACGTCCCTTCTCTTCCCCCCCCCCCTCATCAAGGGGACTGAACCAGTAATTCCTCACTTATATGCTTCTCTGAGTAATAAGACAATTTTCTGCAATCAAAGATATGATGAATAATGCTATTCACTTATATGTCTCTCTCACTTATGTGCCTGTTTTTCGTCCCCCCTTACACAGATGCATAAGTGAGAAATTGCGGCAACGAACAAATATACTTATATTGTTGAATGTACTCTTTCCTGTGGACGTCCTTGAACTCAGTACATACTGGAAGTAGCTGACTATAATATCTTTCTGACGTTTGCCAACAATTGAGGTTTGAGAAGAGCTTCAAGCACGCTACTGGAAAGATCCAGTCCCCAGCTGTAGCATGCAATGTCGAAGATGTCAGGGTCATAGCTCTGTGTGTTTCTTTTCTAATTTGTGGAGTTACATATCAATACTTGTGACATTGACAGAAAAAAATTACACATGTAGGCACATTTAGAAAAATAATATATGAACCTAGCAACAGTATTAAAATTTGAGTTGAACGCTTCAGAACAAGGATGTGCAATCTTCCCATCCTGTGGGGCCAGGTATGGAAAATTGTTATGGTCAATGAGTAAGACAAATATGGTGAGTGGGTTGGTATTTTTCTTAGGAATACCTTTTGTGGGATCAGAGATTGTGCACACCTGCTTTAGAACAGTTTTCTTAAACTGGCACCATATGACCAGCCCCTTGCAGTCCTGGGATAGTCTAAAGAGACTTTGAGTGAGAATCAAATGGAAGGGGAGACATGACAGGTGGCTGGGGGGGGGGAACCACAGAGAGCCGTGAAAAAATTTCAGATGTGAAGAAATAGCTTTTGCGAGAGAGATGCAAGGAGAAATTGTGACTACTTTCACATTCGAGCAGCAATGCCTATAAAACCAAGGCCATCTCAACACGTCTCTATCTATCCAACCATTACCCTGGGGTCCTCATGTCCACAAGCATACATGATCTTATATACATAAGATCTAGTACAATTACTCAAAAAATCAATTTAATAAGTGGAAATGGTTTCGTTCCGAGATTAAGGGGGTAGGGATCACAAGAAAGAAAAACAGTCCAAAGGGAGCCATGAACAAACAATGGTCAAGAAACACTGCTTTAGAACATCAAAATATCAGTATGGAACATAATTCAGATTAAAAAAAAACATCCAGAAAATACGGACCTGAAGAATGAGATTTCTTATGACTTCCTTGTACTGATTAGCATCATGAGTTCTAGAATGCAAAGCTGTTTTAGCTTCTTCCAGCACGCCCTTTATGTGAAAAATTAGATATTTCAAGATATTTTTTTTATAATCAAAAGAAAAAAAAAAGGTAGATTTTTATGAAGCAGCATTAATGAAAGTTTCCTAACAAAACATATACAGCAATACCCTGAAGTTAAGGGATAGACGATGACCGCTTAGTCAGGGTACGATTTTACATACAAACACATAGTTATTGGTTAATTGGGACCAAAGTTTACCTAATGGTAATTAAACCTGTACTTAAAGAGAGATGAAACTATCATTCCAAGTTAGTTCACTGATATATCTGACTGGTTCTGGTTAAAATACTGAATTAATGAAATTAATTTTTCTTGGAAATAAATAAATATATATCTATATATATAAAATTGATTTTCTGTGTGTGTGTCTGTGTGTGTGTGTGTATGTTCTCTATACAAATCTACAATTTTAGATCGATCGTCGCCAAATTTTGCATATATACCAAATGGGACCCGACTTGAACGATAGGCTACTTTAAAATTTCGTCAGACCAGGGCAAATGCCCCAAATGGGCAAAAAACTGTCCGGCAAAAATGGGTTTTGGGCCTCAACAATCACTTTCCGAACGTTTACTTTGGTTACCGTGGTTCCCTAGCAATGCGTTTCAGACGTGTATATGCCTTTACAACGGTTTGTCACTTCTTTAATCCTGTTAGTATATGTATGATAGTTTATGCCTTTATAATGGTTTGCCACATTTTCAATATACTCTCAGTAATGAGGCTTTTTGAATAGACGTCATAATCATCATCAGCATCGCTTTGAAAGTCAGGAAAATGGTGATCCTCATAGAAATCAGTGCTAAAATTGTCGATTTTACTGTAGAAATGCGGAAATTAGTGGGATTTTCCGCCCCATCAATAATTTTAAAAATTGTATTGAATTCTCAATTTTTGAAATATTGAGGTCGCTTAGAGATATACGAAGCCCAGGAGATTAAAAATGAAGTGATTAGGCGGACCTACTTTTGAGTTGGATATTCATGCAATAATATTGATTTTAACTTTCCATTTATATCTTCTCAAGCATGAAAATAAATGTTTCAATATTCAACTGCATAAATTCATATAATTTAGGTTGTTTTAAAATTAATTATGGGCCCATAAAGTGCATCGAAGAAATTCCACAGCTTTAACTAAGCATTTTTGGAAGCTTAAACAGGCAGATGGATAACTTGAAGTTTAAAAAGAGAGGGGGGAGGGAAAATCGAACTAACTACCTAGCGCCCTTTAAAAAAGGAAAAAAATGTTCACTTCTACGTTTCTTTAAATCTAGATTTGTTTATTTCATGAGTCGCGCAGGAAGTTGTCATATTGGTTAACTTGGACACAGTTTGTATGTCCCTCAAAGAAAGAGGGAGATATCACGTGATCCAAAAAGCCTCATTGAAGAAAACCCGGGCAACGCCGGGTAATATAGCTAGTGAATAAATAAATTCCCAGCAGAAAGCTGTTGTCCCCCGTCTCTCCCGAATATTACACTTAGAAACATGGAATTTTTTCTGTTGCGTTGGAAGAGACAAGGCAACATCTTTATGATTAGGAGTTAGAGGACAAGGGGGAACGTGTAAAAATTTAGATTTTTCATTTTATGATATACTGTATTTTTCACTCTCGAAACTGGTTCAGAGTGATTTCTAAATGCATTTTGAACATTTTTCAAGTTGGAACTATGCTTCCACGACGGATGGTTGATGAAATAAAGGCCATATTAGCACTTACAGGACACCCTGTATATGAGACGGTAAATGAGACAAATCAGTTATATGTACAATCACAGACTACTTTGGTAAGTTTGATAAATTTATAATGTATAATGTATAAACATGCATAATGCCTGAGCGGTGTTGGTAAACATGACAAATCGTACTAAATTCGTAACATTCGAAGGTTATTATGCCATTTTGTGTTGGTAAATATGATAAGTTGATCCCGTTGTCATAAGATAAATGTGAATTGAGATTCTCTGTACTTGTGAACCCAGATAAACCCTCATTATGACCGGTTTAGTCAGACCAGTTATAATCAGGCTCGTAACTCAGTGCCGTCTTAACGCATGGGCCTGGGGGGCCTCAAGAGAAGAGGGGGCCTCACAAAAATGAGATCAGGTTGAAATTTTCTAGGATTTACCAGGTAGGGCCTTCGAAAAACCACTTGGCCCGGGGGCCCATGATACTCTTAAGTCGTCCCTGTCGTAACTAGGCTCCACAACCGGTGCACTGCCACCTGGCCCCCGAGACGAATGCCCCCTCCCCAAACAAAAATATAAACTTCTTTTGCGTAAAAAATAGCCTTTTCAAGGGGGGGCCTCAAGAAAAAAGTCTGCCCCGGAGCCACGAGAAAGCAAGCTACGGCCCTGGATACAATGAACTGTTATTTAATGAATTTTTCCGAAAGTCCCCAAAATAGTAACTCATATTTGACGAATTTTGAAATCGGACCTCGATATAATGAACTCCTGTTTAAAAATGTTTACGATCGCACCCGGGTACAATAATCTACCATTTAACAAATTTTACGATCTTACCTCGATATAATGAACCTCTAATTAAAAAATTTTGCTATCGTACCATGGTATAACGAATTTTCAGCAATCAAATTCTTTGATTTAACGTATGAAATTCATAATCACCATTAAAGTGGTAATTTTTTAGTATTTATCAAATTATCAACGACGCTTAATAATTTGGGTAATATGCATAATAGCTGATAAGTGTAAGGAAATTTATCAAACCGAGACGATTGGTGATATTATGCATAATTAGCCGATTTATCACATTTACCTTTACCGTAAACATACATGTTACGATAGATGGGATTAATAGGTTGTTGTGAACAATAACCAGTTATTATGCATAATCATCAATCGTCTCGGTAAGTTTGATGAATTTGTCACTTTTGCCGCCGTGGCGATTATGCATAACCCAAGCATCGTTCTTAAATTTGATAAATACTATAGAAATCACTTCTGCAGTCGATTATGTACAACTCCCAAGCGTCGATGGTAAATTTGATAAATATTAAAAAGTTATTACTTTTACCGGTGATCATGCATAATACTAGTGTAATCGGTGAATCTTATGAATATGAAGAAAATTTCCAAATGAGTCTAGTATGTTTGAAAAACATAATCGGATTCCGATATAACGAATTCCCATTAAATGAATATTTCATGATTTAACGATTTTTTTTTCGAATACTGTTCGCGTGCGAATATTTTCGTCTATCGGAACCCCGATGTATTATAATTTTTATCGATATAATAAATAAAAATATCGGATTAGCTCATTCGTTAAATCGGGGTTTTAATGAAAACGGACAATTTTTTAATTGTAATAACATTTAGATAGTAAAGACAAATGAAATCACTTTCCCCTGTTACAGTCGATCTCTTTATAACGTTTCATCTTATAGCAGTTCCCACTTAGTACGACTGACTTATTTTACGTCGAACTTCATTATATTGGGGTCCAATACTTAGAGTAGAAAAATCTATATATATAAAATTGATTTTCTGTGTGTGTGTCTGTGTGTGTATGTTCTCTATACAAATCTACAATTTTAGATCGATCGTCGCCAAATTTTGCATATATACCAAATGTGACCCGACTTGAACGATAGGCTACTTTAAAATTTCGTCAGACCAGGGCAAATGCCCCAAATGGGCAAAAAACTGTCCGGCAACAATGGGTTTTGGGCCTCAACAATCACTTTCCGAACGTTTACTTTGGTTACCGTGGTTCCCTAGCAATGCGTTTCAGACGTGTTTATGCCTTTACAATGGTTTATCACTTCTTTAATGCTGTCAGTTATGTATAATAGTTTATGCCTTTATAATGGTTTGCCACATTTTCAATACTCTCAGTAATGAGGCTTTTTGAATAGACGTCATAATCATCACCATCATCGCTTTGAGGGTCAGGAAAAGGGTGATCCTCATAGAAATCAGTATTAAAATTGCCGATTTAACTGCATAAATACGGAAATTTAGTGGGGGGGGGGGTTTCCTGCCACATCAATAATTTTAAAAATTAAATTGAATTCTCGATTTTTGAAATATTGAATTCACTTGGAGATACGAAGCCCAGAAAATTAAAAATATGAATAATTTGCCGGATCTACTACTTTTGAGTTGGATATCCATGTAATAACATTGATTTCAACCGTTTATTTATATCTTCTCAATCATGAAAATTAATGTCTCCGTATTGTCTTTTGATATTTATTTGCATAAATTCATATAGTTTAGGATGTTTTTAAAATTAGTTATGGGCCCCGTAAAGTGCATCGAAAAAATTCCACAGCTTTAATTATTCATTTTTGGAAGCTGAAACAGGCAGAAATTGATAACTTGAAGTTCAGGGGGAGGGAATCGAAATACCTAACACCCATTAAAAAAAGGGGGGGGGGACTATTCATTTCTACGTTTCTTTAAATTTAGATTTGTTTCTTTCATCAGTCGCGCAGGACGTCGCCATACTGGTTAACTTAGACACGGTTTGCATGTCCCTCAAAGAAAGAGGGAGATATCGCATGATCCAAAAAGCCTCATTGAAGAAAACCCGGGCAGCGCCGGGTATTGTAGCTAGTACTGTATATAATTCAGATGTTTTCAAACTTTTTTCATCCGCAGTGCCCTCTTTCCACTGATTAACGCTTATCTGCTGCTCCTCAAAGTAGTTTAACAAAGAGTTTCTCCGAAACACCTTTGTCAAGGACGCTGTTCCGTGGCATCTCTGACGAAGGTTGGTGGCACGCCAGGGTGTAACTACGCACAGTTTGAGAACCCCTGCCATCAGTCAATTTATTTTATTTATATATGTTTAACCTTATTCAAATTTAGTTGATTGCAGTTTCTAGAGATAAAAAATTATTCTGCATGTTTAATAAGTACCCAGTAGTGATCAACTGCATTTTTCTACTACGTTTTCTGGAAATTCCTGGTTGAATTTGAGATTCCGGGGAAAGAGAAACACTAATATGGTGTTCTGATAGAATAAAACAATTCTTTACTTGATAACCTCTATTATTTCAGTTATAAACCGATGATTGCACTTAAATTTCAGAAAAAAGCATTTTTCACAAAAATTCATGTAACACCGAAATCTGGGTACTACTAAACAGAACTGGGTATCGACCAGATATGTAAAAAATAATAATTTTTAATAGAGAAGCAAAATATAAAAATAATACCAACTCTTATATGGTCCTCTCTAGCTTTGAGTACTCGAAGTCTAGCTTGATTCAGCATATTTGAGCTTTGACTGAAATAGAAATACGCCTGAATTAAACAATGAGTTGCGAAATATATGCAATTTTATTGATAAGTATATCCTGGAAAAAAAGAATTTCAAAATCAAAAATGCAGAAACAGGAGTACTGTTTCAGAACAGCATGTTTAGCGAAGGGAAGCATTTCGACTGTCATGATTTGGTTTGGATTTTTTGGTATAGGTGAATGTTCTAAGAATAATGTTGAATTATTTGATAAAACTTCATGAGAACTGGAAGCTAGCTTGAAAAAATTGGTAAAGAATATCAGCGCATGTTGTCTAAACATGCCATTTCAGCCAAATAATGATTTTTTATACAATTACAAGATTCTCAGCTGAATTGGAATCTCCTGCAGTCTACGAAAGTGGTTCCCAAACTTTTGTCACCTATGGCTCCCTTGACTTAATCAAGATATATCCACAGCTCCCAGAACAGTCCGTTAAGGAACCACTTCAAGACAGCAAACACGCACATATCTATATCTGCAGATCACTCCAAGGTCCCTGACAAAGATGGTGACACCCGTAGGAACTACCATGTATTTTTTGAGAATCAAAAGTTTATGATCATTTACAAAAGGTTTCAATGAGTCATAATACATAGTATCTACGCAGTATGTAAAAAAAATCAAAACAACTTCATTAACCCCATTTATATCCACAGGTGGAATAATTTCAATAACTTTCATCATTAAATATGAAAATTCAACGACACAATATCAATCAACCTATTTATGCCCGAGAGTATATTTTTCTGAAAAAAAAAATCAGCAACACATACACTCTTTCTTGTTAAGCTGTACTCAAATGAGTACAGTGGGTAGAAATGGGTTAAAACAACCCTGGTAAGACCAATCATTCATAACTGCAAAAGACACAGATCATGAACACAGTCATTCCCAATAATACAGAAATTACTGATTACAATAACAGATGCTTTGACTCATTACAATAAAAGATATATTGACATTTAATATTGGGAAATTTTTGGCATTTAATACCACTACTACTTAATCCAGAGGTCTACAACCTTTCGCTAGTCACAAGCACTGCTTGTACATATCATTAGAAGAGCACCCTTACGGCAAGTTTGACATACATAATGCATGAAATCAGAATAGTTTCAATCTTTGAATGCAATTCTTGTATTGTCCTGCTCGAATTCATTAACATCGAGTCCCATTTCTGATTACATCCTCTAACATTATGCTTAATTAAATCATATCTTTAAATCACCTCCCATAATCCTGTACAAATTCATGTGTTGGCTCCATATTTATTATGTATATCGTTAACATGTTATTCATATTTTTTTTTTCTTTTGTGTATTTTGGGTAAATATTGAGTCTATATTAAGAACTCATGTTGATATTATTCATATGTAATTTTTATAGCACCTCCGCCGTTGCATGAGAATATTCTTTATTGTTTATATTGCAATTTTTAACATTTATTTTTTGTTAATTATACTACTTTTATCTGTAACTATATTTTTTATATTTTTTTCCCCATCATGTATCTGAAAATAATATCACTGTACTATATTTTTTAAACCTATTCATTGTAACAACCAGTATGGGACATTTGTCTCCTTGGTTGCCAATAATATCATATAACATGTATTCACACAAATTTTAAAATAAATTTGAAATTGAAAAAAATTCTTACAAGACAATAACTTACGAGACAATGATCAAGTGCTCACGAGCACAAAATCGAACACGACACTCTGGGTTCTTCAGGGAGCACCGTGGTGCTCACGAGCAAAGGGTTGAAGATGCCTGACTTAACCATACATACATCCCATGCACATTCTTCTGCAGAATTTCTAACAAACTTGTACATGCCGGAATGTGCATTTATGACCCCCCCCCCCGACGCATTCATGTTCTTAGTTTTGTGATTGTTTCATGTTTTTGCTGATTTAAAATTTCATTTTTAATTGGGGAGGGGAAGGGGGGGGGTTGCTTTATTTTAGAAATATATGACATCCATATTTGTTGTGGGCATCTTTTTCTCAGCCACCTCGTTGGGCATTTTGCCTGTTGTGGCCTTGTATTTATATTATACTGTATAGTTGAACCTTGGTTACTCGCTTAACTTGACCTTATTTTTTGACAACTGCACAGCTGATTTGCAAATTATGAATATTTTTAGCAATTAAAATATACATTTATTGCCCTGATTTCTGATTATTCTCAGCACAGGAACTTTTCACCGAAAATTGCTGATAAAATATTTTGTGAATTTATAAATGATAAACTTGACTTTTCAACTCTTTCTATATGCAGATACATATAAATGGTGGCATAAATGATTTTTAAAAATTCTTAAGGGTAAGATCAAATGAAACCTTGTTAACTTGACATCCCTGCTTGGGTCAACATTTTTTTTGGTTCCCCTTTGGGTGTTGAGTTTTTTCATGTGGCGAGCTTTAGGTGCGAAGGGCAAAGTTACAGAAATTGAATCGTCACACCAATCTTTATGATAGTCCATTCCGCAAACACTTTTTCAGCTACAGCCGGTCAAATTCACCTAAACTTTCCTATTCCAGCAGCTTTAAGAAACAGCCTACAGTAAACCATATCAGTGTTCTGGTTCAGGAGAAATTCATCCCTTTGTTCACAATACATCACTGAAATTTGTCAAAGTAGATATCTGAAGAAAATTCAGTATTGGCAGTTACAGATTTTGGGGACAATTTGATTTTGCAGAAAAAAAATCCTATAAGACGGCACCACCTCTATCAGGATATCTGTATTTCAGAGCAAGCTACAAGCGTCGACAGATTGGCGAAGTGGGAAATAAAATTGTTGCCGAAATCTAGTAAAATGTCCATTCTGACAAACGCTGCTTTCAGCCAATGTATTGCAAACAAAAAGCTAAATTTCTCCTGAACCTGTAGGCCTAGACTCTTTTGAAAGCTGGTGCAATGAACAAGTTTTGGTAAATTTGACCAATCGTAGCTAAAGAGGTGTTTGCAAAACTGATTATTAAGAAGATTGGAGACAATCCAATTTTGAACTTTGCAGATCATTTACCAGCTTGTGGCTCCCCAATAAATCCAGATATTTCGATGGAAATTGCCACCTTACAGGATTTTATCTGCTCATTCCAAATATGTGCTTAGTTTGCGTAACTCAGAAACTTCACAAATTTGTTTTTTTAGACTCTACACATTTTTCTTAAACAATTGATTATCCTCTAACTCAAAAACAGAGATAGGACAGGGTTGGTAGGGCTTCATGTTCCACTCCGGCTCATCTATAACTCCCTTTCATTTTACAGAATATATCACGTTCACCTTGTATATAAAAAACAAAATAAGAAAAATCATGCTCACATTTTCTTCTGCAGTTCTACTTGTTTTTCTTTTTTATCATAATACTCCATGATTTTCAACCGCTGCTCCTGAACCAACCTACCCTTTTCGATGTTGAATTCCTCTTCAGCCTGAGATGAAACACACAAGAAAAAATATATATACCATGTGTATAAAATGACACTAACCGTTCAGAAGTAACATCTGAATGAAAGAACAGAATGGTAAGAAAATCCATTAACAATGAAAGATTATGACAAAGATAAAGTCGAAGCTTATTATGACCCTCATCGTTCCACAGAAAACAACTATTATATACAAAATAAAATATATAGGATAGTCACTGTATCAAAACATTTGGGACTTGTTGCAACTGAATGAGTACTACAACAAGCATGGACTGTATTACCAGGGCGAATCGGGCCTGAAATCAGAAAAAACTCTCCCAGACACGTGTGTTCTTAAGAAACAGCTTCAAAGGAATTTGAATGGTAGAAAAGTGTAGTTATAGTTTTCCTTAACACTACTTTTAAACTGGTTGTATAAGGACCTATCTAAATACTGCTCAGCAAACTACAGTCGAATCCCGTTATAACGAACGTCAAGATACCGAAGGAATCCCTTCGTTCTAACGAAATTTCGTTATAAAGGAATTCCAGGTTACCTAGCATTGTCCCTATGTAAACTTATTTGGGGGATTAGAAAAGTGTTCATTAAAACGAGATTTTCGTTATAACGGTATTCGTTAAAACGGGATTCGACTGTATATTTAAATCAGGCATCATCATCATCCCTCGTAGGCAATCTTTACCCAATAAACCAAGAAAATAGCTAGATGAATGATGACAGTCGCTCTGAATGAAAAAGGTAAATCTTGCAATTACCTTGCTTTTTCCTCAACAAGGCCAAAAATACCGGAAGCAAGGTTGCTTCGGGTTTTTACAACAACTGTTGTTTTTTACCTGTTTTTGCTCACCAAACATCTTCAAAATCATAAAACATTCGAGATGGCCACTAAAGGTTATCTGCAATTTCACTATGAATGCAAAAACAATAACGAGTATCCACATACATGAAAATATTTATCCCCCCCCCCCACTCGTATTATTTGATCATTTTCTTTAGCAAAAACGTTTTGAGGCTTCAAAACTTTGATATTCATTTTTTGCTTCAGTGTTTATTTTTCATAATGTGCATTGGCAAGAGAATGGGAACAAATAAAATTCAGGGATTTGGTGTTCATTTTTCAATATCAAGAGGTTCTACATTTTTAGTTGCAAAAAGGGAGGGGGAAAAAGATATATGCAACATATTATTTAACACATTCTAATGGTTTTATTTCCTTCATTCATTGAGCCCGATTTTACAGAAGAGCTGGACAAGTGCCAGGTTGCCATGGCAACTAAAAAATTGGTATTGGCACCTTAAATTTTCTTTGTGCAGTTAATAAATTGCAGGCTCTGAGAAGGCAAAATATTTGGAATTTATAGCAGCATATCTGCTAACATATGAAAGAGGATCAACATGCCTTCAAAAAAAATCAAAAGCAGTATTTTTTTGGGATTTTATATAATTTTTTTTGGGTAACAATTTTTTGGCACCTGATTTTTTTTTTTTGCACCTAGATTATTTTACAGTTTATCCAACCCTGTGTTACAATGTAGTTAAAAGGAAACAAATATAATCATAAATTATTTGTCATCACCTTAGCTTCGATTTCTTCAACTTTTTCAGTGGCTTCTTGCTCGATGAAAGCCATCATATGAGCAATCTACAGTAAAAAACAGAAAATTATAATAAACATTAGACAAAATTACAATTTCAACGCAAACAAAGATAATGCATACATTTTTCACTCGCAGTGTTCCCTTTTCTAATCAACGCTTATCTGTGGCTCCCCAAAGCAGTTTAACAAAGAATTGCTTCCAAAACCTTTCCCAGGGATACAGCAGAAGCTACATTATGCTCCGTAGGTTAATGATAGAGTACTTGCCCAAACAGTGACAGGTTGGTGGTTTTATTCCGCACAGAGGAATGAATTTTCTATCCAAATTCATCTTCGCTTGGTATCCAGGGAACTGTACTTTGTAATGTTGTATAAGAATGTGAGAGGGTGGCATAGAGGCAACTTGGGTCCTTGTTATCTGGGAATTTCAGTGGCGATTGGTCAAAGCACATAAACATGTGTGACAAAAAAACACACACAACGAAAATTAAAATTATATCCCTTTCAAAATTTTATGAGGATGTCTGGTAATCCTATGAATAGCCGCATTTGTTACATAAAAAGTCTATATTAGCTGCGATTTCAAACAGAGGCGTGTTAAGGTGGGGAGTAGGTATACCTTCTCAATTCACAAAGCTACTCGGTGAGAAGTTTAATTACTGTTTGAGGTATCGAATAGCTACGGAGCTACTACAACAATAAGTTTTATGAACCCCTGCCCAATATAAAAAGTATGGGCCCAGACACCTTCCCCTCAGTGCCGTCTTAATGCATGGGCACAGCCCGGAGGCCTCGAGAAAAAGGGTCCCACAAAAATGAGATTTGGTTGAAATTTTCTAGAATTTACCTGGTAGAGCCTCAGAAAAACCACTTGGACCAGGGGGCCCATGATCCAGGGGCCTTACTGATCCCTTAAGACGGTCCTGCTTCCCCCCCCCCACCCCGTGGCAAACAAATTTTACCACCTTTCTCTTATTCTCGCCAATTTCTTTTACCACTCTTTCCTGGAATTTGGCATCGTGAGCCATAGCCCACTTGCCCCTGTAAATTCACTACTGTCTCCCGCTACTACAGTTTTTTGGCCACTCACTGACATGGTCCCTTACTCTCTAGGCAATTTGTTTGGCCATTCATGTGCCTGCATACAGTCTGGGTCACTGACCTAATCCCTTGCTCTCCTGGCTATTTTTTCAATTATTTTCTATGCGCACAAAATCTCTAGGCTGTTCATTTACATAGTTCATCACTCTTTTGGTCATTCTCATGTTTGCACATGCTATATTTTTATTTTTAGGTTGTTAATCTACCTGGTCCCTCGCTCTCTAGGTCAGTTTTGTTCACTCACAAGCGTGAACACAATCTTGGTCACTAACATGCTTGCAGGCTGTTTAAATCAAATACAAATACAGCACCACTCACTGATCTGGTCGCTTGCTCTCTAGAAATCTATTTTGTACATTCACATGCTTGTAAACTACTTAGGTCACTCGTTTAGTCATTCACTGCCCTAATGAGAGGCCAATTCATGTTTTATTTTACCACCCTTCCCCCCCCCCTAAATTTCTTAACCAATCATTCCTTAAATATGTCACAGTGGGCTATAGCCAGTTAAGCCCTCTTGTAAATGGACCTGTTTCCATAATGCCTATAGAAATATTGGATTCCAGCCTTTCCAATAACTTCACACCTATAAAGACCACTCCCCCTTATTGTGAAAGACCCTGTATATAAATGGACTTCTCTAAACTATTAGAAAAATCCTATCCATTTTCGAAGCCTTTGTTAAGGAACTTAAGTTCAGCGAAAATTTCAAAGGATATGTTCACAAATAAAATCAGCAAATATATATATTTTTTATCAGTGTTATGCAAAATGTAACCCAGCCCATCAAACAAAATTATCATTTATAATTACCTGCTTCTGGACATCATCATCGCTCAGTGCCATGGTTGATACAGTTTTGAATAGTTCAAAACTAAAAACTTTGTCTTAAATAAATAATTAATTATATAATTCCCCACTTCAAATTATAATATCAAATCTCAACAGGTCCCGTGAGTGCAACAAGGTCATACATCCAGTCCCTTTCTTTTGGGTAACATCGACAAAACGGACTAGTCACCAAAAAAAACTTTTCTACCTTTTTTTGAAAATTGAAAAACACAGCAAGGAAAGTTTTTCGTAAGAGAAATTTAAAATATAAAATTCAAAATTAATTTAACAATTAATATTTATTAGATGATCTGGAAAATTTGAAGGTTCATCTAAAAAATTTATGAAAGTCCTAAGCGGAGGGGGGTTCAATTTTTCATTCAGTTCCTTACGAACGAAGCACACAAACTGAACCGAATCGAAAGTTGAGTACTTTTTTTTATATATATAAGGCACTGAGCTATAAGTAAACTTTACTTATAGCTCAGTGATAGCTAAAGATGTAATGCATCAAAATAATTCGCTTCTTCCGCAAATTACTCCATCCAATACAATCATCCACATAAGTTTCATGTTTTTTAAAACCGAGGCCATTACAGAGGTTGCAAATGATAAATTTCCTATAGCAAATTGTAAAAAAATTTCTTCATCCGTAACTACTACCAGCAACAGCACTAGACTAAGGCCGGGATTACACTATAACAGTTTGATAAAAGTTCGTTTATAAAACTTCAAAAATGCAACCAATAGGCGGATCAGTTAAGTTCACTCGA
Organism: Pholcus phalangioides; assembly: GCF_987345545.1. NCBI lineage: Eukaryota > Metazoa > Arthropoda > Arachnida > Araneae > Pholcidae > Pholcus > Pholcus phalangioides. Next base: position 38,948,718 of record NW_028301603.1, read on the forward strand.
ATGCAACAAATGTGTTTATTGGTTACATTTTCAAGTTTTATGAAAGAATTTTTATCAAAGTTTTATAGTGTAATACCAGCCTAACGAAGACTGACAAACGGACGAAAACTTTTGCAAAAGCAATTTCATGTGGTCCATTTCCTTTATAAAATAAATTAAAAAAAAAATCGAATACAAAATTTATAAAAGATCTTTGCCAAGTTTTATAAAAGAAAATTTATCTAACTTTTATAGTGTAACGCCGGCCTTACGCTCTAACCACTGTACTAATTGCGGTTATAAAACACCTGTAAAATTACTGCGTTGCCAGATGAAGCCAGTGATCGCTCTATTAAAGGGACCAAGTAAGCCCAAACAAACCGTGGCTTCCCATGCTTTCCTATGAGAAACATCCCCGTTTTTAAAAATCATTTAAAAATTTACTATTCACTTTAGGAACTCGATTTTTTCCCCTCAAATTCTGTGGATATATTTATACAATTGAACGAGAGCTTTTACAATTTCAGTTGTTATTTGTTTTCGAATATTAACTTCAACAACATGGAACCTTTTACAAAAAGAACCAAAATTTACCCATATCTTGTGCCACAAAATTTCTTCTCGGCATTTTAATTTTAAAAAAATTATGCCAAAGTATGTAACACCTCAGTGCTGAGCGAAATACAATGTTTAAAGACACTTGAACAAGCGGTGTTTGAAAAAATCTGACTTTTTTGCGAAAAACATTATATATATGCAAAACATTAGCATATATAATGCCTTTCAGCTGTTTAGATTAAAATATTGTAGAAATATTTCTCCATTCCAGGCAAAAACTCGAACACAGACACAATTTTAGATTTCAATTTAGAATTCAATTCGAAACTTTTTTGTCAAATTTTCGTACACATACCTTTAAAAGCAAAGTAATTGGTACAAAATGAAGAAAAAAAAAACAGCCCAGATTATTTTTCTAAATACTATAGGCCAGAGAGATGACTTATCACGGTTCGTAAAAAAAGTTTTTTATTTTTTAATATTGTTTTCTCAATACATCTACATAGCGGAAAGTTCGGATGGGCGGCATATATTTCCAGTGATACGTATTCAAGAATATAAGAGTGGAACGGAAGAAGGGTGGCGAAATTTGTACAGCCTACAGGCAGCAAAACCATAAATACAAAGTGGCGGACGACTTTCGAGCACTTCCAGTACTTTGAGGCACGGGGGCGGCAAAATGCTGTTTGCCCCGGGTGGCAAAAATCCTAGCTACGGCCCTGTCAGAAGGTGCTCGAGCACTTCAGGAATGATTCAGAAATCAAAATTCCTCATGTAAAGCTTAAGACGAGCGCCCACGGGCCTGAAACACTTTCGAAATGTCCCGGATCTATCATAATGATGAACGAAACAAAAAGGCAAGATAAACAGTTAAAAGAAAAAAATTATGAAATTGCATTTTATTGCAGCTTCATATTATTTTAATCAATCATATTCCCATAGACATTAATGTGACACATCGAATTTTTAAAATAAATTGAAGGCACTGAACTAAATACTTATGAGTAGGGTGACCATACGTCCCGTATTTCCCGGGACAGTCCCGGTATTTTCTGTTTTTTTGGTCGTCCCGACTTTTTGGCAAAAGTGTCCCGGTTTTTCCCGTATTTTACACGAAGCCTACATAAATATTTACTCTTTATTGAAGTCAAAGATTGACATTATTTTTCAACTCATAAATTATTTTATGATAATTACAACTATAAATAAGAATATTAATCTCCCACATTCGTCTTGGTGAACGTTTTTCTTCGTGGAATTCATTTTAATCCACTTCAATTTGCAGTAATGGTTCATTTCCCACCATTTCGATTTTTCTGTAATTTCAACAATATTTGGCAACTTTGTTTGGTTTTGGCGTTCTTTTTGGCGATAGTTGGCAGTGTCCCGTATTTTCCCGTATTTGGAATCTTAATGTCCCGTATTTCTCTCGAGGAAATATGGTCAGTCTACTTATGAGTCGAGAGTGAAAAATGATCTTCCCCTTTTTCAAAAATAAATTAAAAATATATCAACCACTTATATAAGGATAAGATTTTATTTTTCCCCTTTATTAGATCATGTAGATTACCTGAAGACGCATTAAATGGTCATGGTGCTTAAATTTATTTAGTTATTAATATTTTAAAAGAATTCGATCCGACAAAACACATGTTAAGTATAGGGAAAAGAGCGGTTTGTTTGAGCTTACTCGCCTGCCCATAGGGTTGCCACAACGGCTTCAATTTTCGTTCCTGATGTCACCTCCTGTTATTCTTTCCTCCATGGATATAAGGAGACGTCTGAAACAAAGAAGCAGGTAGGGGATTATCATAGTAGCCAAAAGCCCTGTATAATTATTATCGTATTGTAAGAAGCAGCTGAGAAGTGAAGTGAAAAAAAAGTTTCTCTGATGTTCAATTGATAGTATTGGTGCTGCCATCTAACCTCGAATAGATAGATAACTCATATAGTAATTTTGAGCAAGAGAACTGGATTTTTTTTTGTTTAGTTTCGACGAGCAAATTTTGGAGTTTTAGCGGAAGTGTCCGTGATAGACCTGTGGTGCTCAACATTAGCTTCATATGCTGGAAATTCTGAATTATATACCGGGTTTTCCTAAGAGCGGGTATGCCGCGTGCAACGTGAATTGCCCAGCGCGACATGCCGTCTATTCACCAATAAGGAAGGCTGTACGACCGTTTTCCTACAGAACGCAACAAGCTCACGCCAGTGCTTTACGTCGAGCGATTGGCCGACTGCTTCTGGAGGAGTCAAATGCGTCGTACACGCCACGTGTTTTGTCGATCTTCTCTTCTTGTTGCGTTTTCTTTCTTTTCTCTTCAAACCGGAGCATGCAGACGACAGAATAGTTGATGTCAGAGCGCTATACTATAATGCTGCCCTTAGTTGATCGTCCAAGCTAGGAAAACATAAAGCGTGATTTGTTACACGTTTCTGCCGACGCGAAATGGTCCAATTTGGTTCACGTGGTGCAAAAAACCTACAAGCAAATCCTGGCTCAAAAGCCGGGTTTTCCTAGGGGCAGGTTATTCTGCGCAGAGTGAACCGAATAAAGCTATTCATATCAGCAGAAACGTGTAACCTTATGACTCTGCACGTTTGTTTTTCTAGCCTGTGCATCTGTTCTGTCACCTTTTTTTCAAACCCAGCACACCTCAGGTCTATCACCATCTATGGGCGATTTACTATCTAGTGAGTTGTGCCGGAAGTGCAACTGTATGTACCCAACAGTCTGAGTACATATGTAGTGTTGTGTTTGATTTTTCAGTGCTGCCATCTGTATTTCAGAAAGGAAGCGAGTGACGTGTTACGATTGAATTACATTTGTACTTTTTTTAGGTTGACCTGTACACAGGTCTATAGCTCTCTGGCGAGACTTTTTAAAGGGGAGATCGGCTCGCATTCGCGCCTTGAAGTTAAAAACCACAGAAATACACGGCGTATTTGACTCCTCCAGAAGTCGGCCAATCACACCCCGACATTTTTCCAATTGGTGACTGAATGGCGTGTCGCGCTGGGTGATTCGCTTAACACGCAGCACAGAAAATCTGCTACAGGAAAACCCGGTTTAAAGCTGGGTTTTCTTAGTGCGTGCAAACGCCGATTAGTTAAAAACCTGAAAACCAATCAGCATTTTCACGCTGTACAGAAATTCTACTCCTAGGAAAACCCCGGCTTAAGGATTGTTTTTGACGCTACTCAACTCCGTTCAACGTAACATTGGGATAGCTGGAACATCCAGTGAAAACTATTTAAATTCCCCAGAGAAATTTGCACGAGTTGCATGTATGGCTGAGTAATAGTAATGAAAATGTGTGATGCAATAGATTATTACAACGCAGACTTTCGAGAAAGTAGGTGCGATTCCCGCTGGTGCACCAGCGGTAGTCTGCTGAAGTTTGTTTTCCAACTTCAAGCCTGTTAACTATTTAAGAATTATTAAGACGACTTATTAAGAAGTCTTACGGGGAGCACACACACAGGCAGACTTTCAACGCAGTACCTATAACATAAACATAAAAATTTAGACCTTTAGCCCCTTTCACTTCCTAATAAGTGAAGACAAGTGATCACTTTTAAACATGAAATTCTGGCACAATAAATCGACAGCTACACAAAGTTCCTCAGAGGAACATTAACGACACACATGCACAAGCTAAAGCGCCTATGAGGGGAGTGAACCCGTCCTCCATCTTTGGGCATAGAAAAAATTTGCCATTCCAAATCACTCGGAGATCATGGGGCAAGCAAGGCAGGGAATCGTCAGCGATTGGCTATAGCGATAATACTATGTTAACAATAACACCCGTTTTCGATATTTATCTCCGGTATTTGATCGTCCGAATTTGTCACCTAAAGCCTGCACATAAAGCAGCTAAACCTGAAACTAAATCCCTGGTGAATAGCTCGAATGTCAGTGTTAAATCTGGTGTTATTCTATGTCTTTTGTGATTTTTTCATAAGTTATAATGATGAGTGATTATAATGCTACCTTTCAATGCAGTTTCCACAGATGAAGCTGAGGACCCTGGTGAATAAACCCTGAACAAAAGTCCAACATACAGGGCCACAACTAGTGAAGAAAAATACTAGATGCTTAGGGTCAAGCATAGTTTGAAGTTCTGATACCTTAGGCGAAGATTCAGGGATTGACGTCAGCCATGCAACTTGTAGGGCATATGAAGTAAACATGTATTTGCCTCTCTTTTCTCACCTTAGAACTTGAATTACGATTCAAGTCTGAATTCTAGCGTCTTCGTCAAGTAACTACATGCTAACCACTTTCGACTTTGACTAAGATATATAACAATGACAAACAGATTCAATTCTGTCAAAAATGAGAATAATCTAAAATCCTTCAACAGATTAATTACAGTGGACGAATCCTTCACCAGATGTTGCTATCTTGAAAAAAAAACCCGGTCCAGTGTATAGAAACACAAGTCATTGCCTCGTAAAAAAAATAATGTCTGGTTTCTAGTTCCCGCAGGAAATAAGTTGCTAGCGGACAAACTTGTTGAAATTTATCCAAAAAAAAGGTGGCTACTTCACAACTACAAAATTAACAATCATTTTTACATTTTAAACATTCACGTGTAAGTCCGCATCTCGAAAAATACAAAATATATACCAAACTTCCTGGTGACAGTGATTAGTTGGCGATTCACAGTTCCGCAACAGCACTAATGTTAAAGGAACGTTGAACGAAAAAGACATTTATCGGACAAAAACTTTTTTTTGTAAAAAAGAACTTTATTACTAGACAGTATACATTGTTTTTGTTTGTAAGCCATGTAAAAGCTTACTACAGAACAAAAGCAATGCTTCATAAATCCCATCGCCTTTCCAGGATGCAAAATTAAAAAATACAATGTCTACCTGAGAAAGAAAAAAAAGAGAAAGGGAAGGGAGGAAAAACCCGTTCAACAGTTCAAATCTACAATAAAAAAGAAAAAAAATGTCTTGATCATCAAAAAATTGATAAATAATCGAGAAGGAAAAAAATAATTCGTGATAAATTCCCCTTCGAAAACTGGATTAATTAACGCATCGCCTTACATATATATAACACTTGTATATAAAAAAGGAAAGGAATAGATTATTTCTCCCTTCCAACACGAATCCATTAAAACAAGATGATTACAATTTGGGAAAATGAAGCTGCACTGCAACAACTGCAGCAGTTCTAGGTAAAAGGGAAGTGCAGCGGCCTCTTCCTTTTGACACAGTTTGCCTAAACCATAATTATTATTGTTACTTTAAAAACTCCCAACCTGCAAAAATTAAAAAAAAAAATGAAGGCAAGTAAACAGAAAGAATAAAGGCATTAATTTACAAGTGCAAACAGTTTCAAAAAATATGAATTTCAGAAAAATCTCAAGTTAAATCGAATTCCCCCCCCCCCTCAACAATCTTGACCTAAATAAAAGTCAGTTATGAAACTAGAGAGCGAGAGGAAGAAGGCCTGCGAATCGACGTAATCTTGAAGCATGATACAGACATAAATAATGAAGCTGCTACTGCTTACTAAGAAGCACGAAGAAAGATCAAATGTGGAATACCGGCAAGTTGGAAAATAAATACATGTAACAATAGAAAAAAAAAAAGCTTGATTCTTTCGTGATCGAAGATATTTTCTCTTAAAGAATTACTTCACTACCTCACGTGCAAAACTCTCTCTCTCTCTGCGCACATCTATGATGAACTTCCATGTAACACATTAAGATTATACAAAAAACGACAGACCAGACACCTTTGCTTTTCTTCTTTCAAGGAAAAAAAAAAATCTACAGTTTTACCAAATTGTAAAGAGTGACTGAAACGGGAATCCAATTTAATTTTTTTTAACGTCTTTTCTGTTGTTCGGATGATTCTTGGAGTCCTGAAAAGAGACAAAGGCAGACAACAACGGCCCCACATGTACATTACAATTTATGCAAAATAACTGTCGCAAATTACAGTGGATTAAAAAAAAAGAGCCATGAAAAAATAGTAGAGAAATTGAAAACTATGCTAGTGTCCATGAAAAACCAAACACCTGGAATGAAGTTGACACCTCCATTATTTCCCCCCTCCCCCCGAGATACGTGAGAAAGAGAAAGTATAGTCGAGCCCAGATATAAGGAAGTCACACAAGAAAGTGAAAAACATTTGCCAATATCGGATATTTGTTATAGCCGATAAATACTTTGGTTTAATGAGAGGAATCAACTGGAAGCAGCATTTCCCAACCCATGCTCCGCAAAGATGTGACAAGTGGAATATTAAGACTTACAATGAAAATTATTCACGTATGTCACAAAATAATATTTACATGGGTTTAATAAAATATTAGACCCATATACTGACAGAACACACCCAAAGCATTTCTCGGAATTGTACAGTGGTACTTCACATTCAGACTTTGTTTCTGAAAGAGAATTTTTGGTTTTATGGAACTGAATTCTATGAGTAAAATTCCATTCTTGCCAAAAACTTTGTTATATAATATATTCATAAATACAACAATTCGTTATAAGCAATATTTTCAACATTTTGGTATTGCAGGTTCACTTGGATGGGAAAAAAATTTGTTATAACCAATGCTTCGTAATATTCAATTTCATTATAAGTGGGCTCAACTATTAGCATTTTATTACAATTACAATCACGGCTCATTTATACAAACTTCAACAGACTTGAAAACTAGCTCGTAAATGATAAAGATGTTTATTATCAACAGCATATTGATTGGGACCAGAGGACTAGTTTCTAAAAATGTGTTGGTTGTGGCTTGTACTCACAGTGCCCCCAAGGTTTTTCCACTGAATGTGTTAGAATTTCCACTAACACCGGAAAACTATGAATTGTGTCAGATATGAAAAGAAAAACCACCTGGCACAGTTTTGGCCAACAAATGACATAAAACATGCCACCGTACAGCTCTAATCTGACTTTTATTGGTTTCAAACATAAAAGCCACAACTTTTATTGCGAGAGCATTTTAATATAAAGACTCTTAATTTCTTTTAATCAATCATAGAAATAAACATGCCTGGTTAACTTCTTATCTTTGGTAAAAACCTTTTGAAGAGCATGCATCAAACTGTTGTTTCATTCAATGATTGCTGTCAAATAGCAAAAGTTTTCTCCTGTCAGGTTTGCATATTTGGACAATATTCCAGAAGTCTAACAACCAATTTTGGACAAATTAAAGCGTAGAACACAAGACGGAGTGCTCAAAATCTAGGTGACACACTTCTTGGCGGGAACGTTTAGGGTTGAGAGGTCTGGTTCTCTACAGCTGGATCGACCCAAATTTCTTTGTAATTAAGTTTGAAACAAAACAATGTATTGCATGAGTTTTCTTGCCATGGGATGCTCCCAAGGGCAGAAGATGAGTGTAGTTATTTGTATTATTAACTAGTGGTTTTCTGGTTAGGTTATCTTTTGTTAACTTTCATTATAATTTCTATTTTCACCAGCCCATAGGTTTAATTTCTTGTAATGTGAACTATGCTTTTTTAATTGATATTATTCTTTCTTGGCAGTGTGGTGTGGTATGGATATGGATCAATGATTTTTAAATATGTCTGAATGATGAATAATTGCGATTAAATTTTACAGTTCACAATGTTCAATGTCTCAGGAGTAATTTTAATGAGTAATGTTTATTTAATTTTTAATATGCTCTTGATCCAGCCTAACCACAGCTGTAATGAAATAAATGGAGGTAATTCTGAAGGCCCACCGAAAATTGACTCCAGTGTATGTTTGAAGATTGGAAAAAGCGAGCTTAAAGAAGTCAATTGCGATGAAAGTCTAAAATAAAAACTATTACTGAAAAGAAAAAAGTCTCGTTCTGAATTGAACAGCCAAAACATTTTCTGTCCATATGCCTTGTCAAAATTTCAAATGTGGTAACATGGTCAATGTATGCAATATACAACCCATTTCCACACTCTTAAGCAAAAAGGATGATATTCATCTTTCACTACAAGTAGCTTCCAACAAAATTGTAGGTGGCTTATCAAACAGTATGTGTTGCACCATTAAATCTGGATTTCTTTGAGATTCATAGAGAGATAACATTTCAATACCTCCATATCCAACCCCCCACAAAATATAGCCGGCATGCCGGGTATATCAGTATTTTGTCAGGAAATTCAAGTTACGAATTCCAGATATATACATATTCTTAAATATCTGCACTATAGCAGTCGGTTGAATTGGCTGATTTAAACCACCATTTTACAATCCTTTCGGTTTTATGAACAATGTTCAGATAGTTACTATGCTTTGTGTGTTTGCTTTTGATACCACAAATCTTGATCTATCAAAAAGGCCAGATACTAAGCATATCTATTGCATAGATTAGATGAGTTAAATGGAGATAGAAATAGACAGTAAATTTTTTTAACCCTTTAAGCGGTTTCTAAAATTTTCCCAATCTGCATTATAACTGCCACATTGGAAATAAATGCATGTTAAGAATCCGAGATATTTTGGGTGACCAAAATAAAGCCCATGAAGTTTCACGAGATGTCTCGGGATTGCCACTGAAAGGATTAAAATCTTTGATCAATTTTAAAATCTGTGTAAAATTGTGACAAGCAGAGAAAAAAAGAATTACATTACAAAACATGATGTAATACAAAAGTCACAGCATATTTCTCCACTGTACATGCAAAAAATAAGGGGGGGGGGAACTTGTGAAATATCCATATTTTTGGATAAGGTTTGCAATAATTAAATCTAAGCAAGTAAAAAAGTGTTGAATTTTCATTATTTTTTATCTAATTTCTGGGCAACATACATTTGCTACAGTGGAAAACTATTATTTTGATTTGCTTATTTATTTAGTACTTGATATATATATATATACACACACACACACACACACACATATATATATACAGATCCTAATTAAACCTTATTTATCCCAGCACCCCAGGAATGGACCAGACTAGTATTGGAAATCGGTGTTCCCCCAACTTTTCCAGCATTCTCCGAGAGAATATTACAATTTGTTCTAGATTGTCTAAATCACTCAACATATCTCAAAAAATGTGAAAACTTTAGTCACACTCCCTCCAAGTGTTCAACTTTTCATGAACAGCAGTGTATTTCCATCATCAATGATAGCACAAATTTTCTTCAGAACTTATTATTTGTGTTATCACCTTGACAACAATTTAATATATTTTTAACATTCAACATTTAGGAAATCGACTGCTTTCAAAAAATAATCTTACCAGACCTGTCAGGAAAGAAAATTTTCCAAAAAATTCTCTGTACCAAAAAGTAACAAGATTAGAGACAAGTTAGGATGCCAAAAAACAAACATATTCAGGTACTACATGTAAGTACAGTCGAGTGCACTTGTAACATATCTTGGATATAACATATGGGGGTTTGGCGATCCCAGAATTTAGGCCCATTTACTTCTATGTATTTTTACTTCTATTATTACATACCCTGCTTAAAACATACACTGCGGATAAAACATACCACATACATATTAGCCTAGAAAATAATTTGGTTACAACTTACTGAGAACAAAAACCAAACCTATAAACACTTATTTGTGCAACATGTATTGTTGCAGGTGATATCTTGTTGTATCTTTCACAGAAAGTAGTGGTAATTTTTATAATAATGAAAAATTTATTCGAAATAATTACATCAGCACTGTAATGGTCTACAGCTAAAAAGCACTACCTGTTAGCAACAAATATTACTGTACAAACAAGTAAAATTATGAGTTATTTAAAAAGTTCTGTCTTTCTATGGCATTTCTGTGAAACTGCATGGAATACTCTCTTCAAATTATTGAATGTTTAACTTTCTCCGTTACTTTTGAAATCCATTAGCATAAACTCAAATAATATCAGTTAAAATCAAATTTTAAAAAAAACTAACAAAATGTATGCATGGTCTATATATTATTTACTTAAAATATATCTACATAATGCATATTATTCATCTATACAACTGTAATACTAGCTAATTTGAAGACCTTGCTGTGTAATAACCATTTGTATGTTAGATACAAATTAATATATGTTTATAACAACCACTTCTCGAATCTTCAGGGGGGTGGGGGGGAAGGTATGTTATAAGTGAACTCGACTGTATTAACCACATTTAGGCACTAAATACGCTGTTGACCGAAGATACGATCTGCATCAAAACCACTGTTTCAATGTAATATTGAAATATGGCATAGCTGTCAACCCTGGCAAATGAAAATAAGGGAGATTTGGGCACCAATACAAACTTTGTGCAAAAACCCCATAGAATCTAATAAAAAAACCTGGATTTTTGTAAACTAATTCTGGATTTTTCTTTTAATAAATGAAAGTCAAATCATAGGGAATTTTTCCCTATACTATCTCAAGTGAAATAATGATAAAAAAATTCAAATGGTGATCTAAAAACTGCATCAAAAGACATATTGGAAAACCAGATGCAAAGAATTAGTGCTGGGGAGCACTAACATAAGCTAAATCGACCAAAACTGCTATTCAGCAAAAAAATTTGAGATTATGATTCATACATGAGGGAGGGGGGACGCGGTAGCCCAGGTCGATAAGATACTTGCCTAAAGTACCAAAGGATGTTTAGAGGTGTCGCGAGTTCGATATCCGGTTCGTCCTTGTCAGAAAACTTTACTGACACAGGGGTACAACAAAAACGGCAAAATAACAGCAGAAAAAATTGTTACCGCAGGGAGTCCCCCATCGAGGGGTTAGTGCACCAACCTCTCGATGAGTATAAAAAACAAGCCTGCCATTCGGAATCGGCAATAAATTGTAGGTCCCGGTCTAATTAGTTCTTGTGTGCAGAAAATGACCATGGTGCAACAAAAATGATCAAATGATCATACAGAGTCTAGTTATTGCCCAACAAGAGGTTAAATTACTCATCATTACTACACAAAAGAGAAAGGCTTATTAAAATGGGATGCACCATCTAGTCGATTGAATGATTAATAGATTGAATTAAAGCCATCCTCTTAGCAAATTTCATCTTTCCTCGCTAGAATGAAACATTTTGAAATGATTTGGTGCAATGGTGAAAACTAACATATCACATATGCGACATCCTTTTGGAAGTAGGAAAATAAGGGTAAGACTTTTTCCTAGCAAACTCTTTAAAAACAGTTTTTCTCTCACAAATAGTAAGAAATTTTTGTGGTTACAGTAAAAATTTGGGGGGAGATAGTGTAAAAAATTCTGGAGACTCGCCAGCAAAGACATGGTTCCTTTCATCAGTGATTCTCAAAGACAGTTGCTGCATATTTTAGGGGTGAAATATCAAACCTAATAATAATGCTGTGATTCAAGTGTCACAACACTGGTTCAAGATCGGGCAGGGGTGCCAGGAGTTATTTGAAAATTCCTATCAGCACAAAAATTTGGAAAACACTTCATCCAATATATATGACTCCCAAGGTTGTACAAGCACACCAAAATTAAGTGAAAACTAAAGATTGTTTTGTTATATGATCGAAAATGTGTTAAAAATTATTGATATCCAAGCACAAAACTCATTGGCACCCATCTTTTCATGATGTTTGTGTATTTTGGTGATGTTTCTTCATCACCAAGCACATAGTAATCCACTGGAATAGTGGGTAAAACCTGTTTATCAATGCACAGTGATACATGTCAGAAAGCAAATTAAGAGGAGAAAATGCAAATGAGTCAATAATTTAAATCACTGAAGGGTTCAATACGAAACCATCCAAAAGAGAAATAGTAAACAACCAACATTATTTATCCATGCACTAGACTATTATAAATATTTTGTATAAAAAATAAATAATAACATAAATATGCCAAGTTCATCGAAGCTCAGGAAAAAAGTCACTCAAGAATTATGCTAATGATAAAAATCAAGGGTGAAAATATAGCGACCCGCTCGAGACTATAATCGAACATTACATACACACCTTCAAAAAAGCGATAAATTCATTCTTGATTTATGTGAAACAGATCATGATGGAGAAACAACATCACTATCTGTAGATTTTGTGTTATTTGTGCAACATTTATCTCCGACATTACTTAAATCCATATCCACGCTCTGAAAGAAAGAATAACATGAGATTTTGTGACTCAGTCGGAAAAAAAAGCTACCAATGCAGAATGAAAAAAATAACCTTTGAAATACAGAACTGGGTATACGTAGGTCATGCTACATCTGATTTGTATGAACTTGCTTTTATTAGCCAACTCAAATAAGATTCCTGATCAGCATGATAATGTTAGGAAATACAAGGCAATAAAATTTTTACTTCTGACTTTCCTCAATCGGATAGTGAGTGCGGGTCTTTTCTATCCTGAACAGTCTAATATGATAAGTTGATAACTTTTCTTAATGAAAGCCGAGATTCAGCTGAAAAGCAGCATTCTTTGTCTCTTAAAAAAAACTTAGGTAGCAAAGCCAATAGAATTCTGAATATCTCTTGCGCATAAGAAAATTTTAATGCCATCATTTTCTTTGATTTAAAAATATAATGACATTGTAAATGTGTTACCAAAAAATGTCTATTACTAAGTTCTGGTGATTTGGATTTCGAACATTTCCTTTTTAGATTGTCATTTTTATTACGATATAACCATATATCTTTAATTTTAATATTAAAATTGAGCTCACAAATTAAACAGCCAAATTTCTCAGGTTATGGTTTCTTAAAATGAGAGTCTTGACATCTCATGAAAGCAAAGGATACCTGTAGTTACATATTCATTTACAATACAGTGCATGAAAATAAACATATTAGTCTGACAAAAAAAATTTAAGTGTGGGTATCGCATGCGATGCCATGCCAGCCTTGAGAAACAACATAAGATGACATTCAATTTGTAGCCTATCAATAGTGCTATGAGAATGAAATATGCTAGAATATTGATCTGATGCGAATTAACAAGGTTGCAATATTCATATTCCTTATAAATAATAATCATATTATGCTTGAAAGTGCTGACCACAGGTTCAACATGTAAACGAAATAATATTTTTTTACTGCTCATGATCCATTACAGAGAATAAGTACCTGCAAATGATTGGGCGAAGCAGAAACATGAGCGTTTAAACAATCCTCTTTGCTCAGTGAAAGTTTTTTTCTAGGAATATCCGATGTCTCCACTTCATTTTTTCCATCGTCGTTTATGGATCTCTTGCATGGCTGTGCCGAATTGCTATTACCACAGGGTTCATGGTCTCCACCCTATTAGTGAAGGAATTAAATAAAATAACATTCAATACGAGGGGTTCAGCATGTATATGAAATAATATTTTTTTACTGCTCATGATCCATTAAAGAGAATAAGTACCTGCAAATGATTGGGCAAAGCAGAAACATGAGCGTTTAAACAATCCTCTTTGCTCAGTGAAACTTTTTTCCTAGGAATATCCGATGTCTCCACTTCATTGTTTCCATCGTCGCTTATGGATCTCTTGCGTGGCTTTGCAGAATTGTCATTACCACAGGGTTCATGGTCTCCACCCTATTAGTGAAGGAATTAAATAAAATAACATTCAACATGTAGAAGAGCATAAGGATACAAAATACATTATTCAAAAAGAATTTTTGAAGGATATACGGGGTGATTACAAAAAAACTATCCCGACATATGGGCCCTTAACTATCATACCATTCACAGAAACTGAATGAAATTTTGGCATAAGGAATTTTGAGGTATGCGCTCAAGAATGATATGGAAAACAACAGTGTCACTCTAACAGTTACGGTTACAGTGAGAAAATTTCGAAAATATCAAATGGCAACACCAAGTTTTTTGTATTGGAATGCGATCTCCATACTGAAAAACACTAAATAGCGTTGGAATGGCACCTGTAGCATGAAAATCCCCGGAGCTAGGCAAGGAAAAAGTAAAAAGGATTTTGCCGTGCACCAGAGCATTAATGTTCGTTTCATTCGTCACACCGTTTCTTCGGCTGAGATCCCAGCCTGATTAGTCCTCCACAAGGTCATGTGGAAAATTTGTGAAACACAATAAAATGCTTTATTTTATGCTGCTTCTCTGTCCTTATTGGTTGTCCTCACCTTTAGCCTATCTACCTCCGGTGATTTTCATGCTGCAGTTGCCGTTTGAACACTATTTAGGGTTTTTCACGATGGAGATCACATTCCAATACTTGGTGTTGCCATTTAATATTTTCGAAATTTTCTCACTGTAACCGTAACTGTTAGAGCGACACTGTTGTTTTCCATATCATTCTTGAGCGCATACATCAAAATACCTTATGCCAAAATTTCATTTTCTGTGAATGGTATGATAGTTAGGGGCCCATATGTTGGGATAGTTTTTTTATAATCACCCTGTATATATATTTAAAAATAATAATTTCCTGCTGCTATTCAAAACTGATGTGAATGGAGAAAAATAGTGGGGGGAAGAGAAGCAAAACAACATCTCTATAACACTGGTTCTGAAATGCAGAAATTTTTAGGGGTAATATAAATGATTGCAATAGTGTAAAAGAATTTTAAAAAAAAATGCACTTGCCAGTGCGATCCAGTAAAAAAGAACCACTACGCTATTTGTAGGAAACAAGTTTCTTAACTTTGTAGGAAAGTGAAACATATTCAGCACACCTACCCCATACAACATCTTTAGTTTTTTGCCGACTTTTGCTTGCACATGAAAGCATGCTTAGAAGCGATAATACTGTGGTATTGTCATTGAGATTTCGGCTTGATAGCATCATTTTTTTCTTGTTTCTGTTTCAATGTGAACATTGCTACTTCTTTAGCAATGAGAAACAAATAGCAATGACCTCTAGCATGTCAAATTTTTACCATCCTTCCAAGTTTGTTTCAAAAACACAGTGACTGTACCGTCTTCACAATTGTCTCGCTTCTTCGTACAAGTCTATATACTCCTGTATATAGACTCCTGAGGTATGATAGATATGCAATTAACCACTAGTATGAATGGACATTGAAATTGCCCTGTTACATTACATGGTATCCCTATAGCAGTGTTGCGACCACTAAAAACAAACCCTTGTGCATGAATTGAAGAGAAAAAAAAAGAAAGAAAATATTACCTCCAACTGATTGGATGATAAAGAAACATCAGTGGAATCCTGTTTGGTTGAAGAAGAAACCTCTTTATATGAATCGCCTGAATTCTCTCCATTGTTTCTATTTTTATGGCTCAGACAGGGTTGAGTTGAACTATTTGTATCACATGAAATTTGCACCATGGCCTGTAATATCAGCAACAGAGAATGAAATCAGCTGTGACATAAAACATGCATCTTATTAGATTTAAGACATCAAAAAGCGATGTTCACCCAACCATCATTATGACATCATTTGAATACAGATTTTGCAATGCCTGCCTGTATTTCAAAATTATATTAGAAAAACTAAACCATACAATATATGGCACAATAACACCAAACCTGTGAATCATCAGAGAAGACATCTATTGAGTTTTGAGAAAGTGATCCAATTCCTTCATCAGAGACCTCAGCGGAGTTAGATTCTTCTTGCGAATTTTTTGCAGTCATATTTGATGAAGATGTATCACATGTAATATTCACAGAAATCTAAATTTAAAGAAAAATGTAAAATATGCAATTAAAGATTGTTCAATACAACCATCATTGCAAAATCCACAATATCATAGAACATGCATGAAGAACTGTTATTATTCACTGGGTACTAATACTCACCCTGCCCCCTTAAAAACAAAATCTGTTT
Organism: Pholcus phalangioides; assembly: GCF_987345545.1. Lineage (NCBI taxonomy): Eukaryota > Metazoa > Arthropoda > Arachnida > Araneae > Pholcidae > Pholcus > Pholcus phalangioides. The sequence goes on from NW_028301603.1 coordinate 38,964,982, forward strand.
ATATAGTTGTGTGTTAGAATCAGTGTCACAATTTGATTTTTTTTCAATCTCTGAAAAGCAGTATATACCGCTTATTAAAATCACAGATCAATATCAAAACACGTGGGAAAAAACATTTTTATAGTTGTTGGGACTTTAGCTTTTTTTTGTACATTTTGAAGTTAAGATTCAACCAAACTTATTTTTTCCTCCTATAAGTAATCATTATCAACTTGCAAGACAATGAGGGAAGTCAGGTGTACCCTACTCCCTTGTTTACAACCATTCGCATACTTTTTTCACAATGCCCTAAATGGATAGTAGTAGCCGCTATAATATCTATGAGCATGTGGAGGTGCTTTTGCAATGGCTTTCCTGTATTGTAAACTAGTGGTGTGCAGCAAAACTGCAGTCCACTTAGAGGTTCTTTCCGATCTGCTGCAGATTCTAAAATAGTAGTATAAATTTTCCAATTTCAGTGTTTTCAAAAAAATTCATTTAATGGGAGGGGTGTTTGTTTTTTCAGCACATGGAAAGTATAGTTGTAAGAATTTAACTCTTTATAGGTCTCTGGGATAATAATTTCCTACCATTGAGTAAAGTAATTATTGAAATTTTTTTTTGTGAAGTTGGGAATGTTGTTCACAGATGGACGAATTTTATTGATACTCGTTACGATACTTAGCTGGATATCATTGCTTGCATTCAAATTTTCCTTATTAAAAAAGTAGTGACTTATTTGAAAGGCATGTAGCCAATTCATTGTAATTCAATGCATAATTCAGTATTAAAAATTTCTCAATGACGTTAAAAATCTTGCTCAAAAGAGAGCTTTAAAATAATGTTTTAATTATATATTCTTAATTTTTCTTATGTTTTTTTTTATCATCAATATGTCATAATTTATGATTTTTGTTTTCGAATTATTGAATGTGTAACCCTTTTATAAATAGCATTTTTTTTTGGTCAAATGTTATGGCAAAGATGTTATAGGCAGTAATTCCTTTATCATTGCATGCATAGATTCTAGCTCCTCGAAAGGCATGAGCATGCAAGTAATAGAGAAATTAAGCTCGATAAAGAGAAGATCAAACATAAAAAACAAATACATTCATGACTCATAACCCAGAAACCCATTAGTCATTGACAGTTCCGTGCAATTTTAGCTAATCAATTGATAAGCACATTTTTCAGCAAAAAACACCCTGGTTACGTATCCTTACATGGAGTTTGTAAAAATAGAAATAATCTTTATGGTGGCCTAAGATCAAAAATAAATTGCATCTTTCAGATGTAGGATCACATATATCAATTTGTATTTATAAATACAGGGGTTATGTATTCTGCAGCACAAAAGCCAAACAAAAAAGGAGCAATATGATTAGTAAGAAATGTGAATGGCTTTATGTAAAGTTTGTTTTGGTCCTTTTCACAGCTCCTAAGTCTGATATTCATTAATTCTTTTTCATTTTATGTATTAGGTTCTTAGTTTTTAATGTTTTATAACAAGAATAAGGCTGGTATTATACTATAAAAGTTTGGTAAAAGTCCTTTTATAAAACTTGAAAAATGCAGCCAATTAAGTCACCGATTGCATTTTCTAGAATGTAACCAATAACCTTATTGGTTAGATTTTTCAAGTTTTATAAAAGGGATTTTATCAAACTTTTACAGTGTAATACCGGCCTAAGACAATTTCATACATCACTTTAATTTTGTTTCATTCCCTCAATGTTTTATATGGATACAAAGTGAGAAATTATCATATTGCTCACGTGATCCAGCACGTTGCGCTAAATGGGCAGTGGGATAATAATTTCCTACCCCATAATTTGCATAATATCAATGATATCCATAAACTTTTTACAGTGAAATGAGCTTATATACCTTCCGACATATAACAAAGCACAAAAATAATTAAAATCTGTGCCTTAGTCTTGCCCTATAAAGGGTTAGATAGAAATTGATTTAAAAACTCTTGCATGTGTAAAAAGAAAATAAAATAAAAAATATGCAATAAATATGCACAAAGTTAAAATATACTTACTGTATTCTTTCACGGTTGTAAAATATAACACATTGTCTCATTTGCAAAGAAACTGTGGCTGTCTTCAAAGTATACAACACATTCTGCCAATTAATTTCTTAGCATATAAATTCCAATTAATGTATATATTCCCCTTCTTTAGCCGGCATGCTGGGAATACCCGGCATGATGAGAAATTAGAGTCACTGATTTTATAAAATTATTAAGTACTATAACTATATTTAAAAAATTTATTGGTTAAATGCACATTATGATCCTTATTAAACCTAGCTTTTCCCAGCATGCTGGAAACAGACCACACCCCCCAACATCCAAAAGTCTGATGTCCCTCAAGTTTTCCAGTACATCAGCTAATGCAGGGGAATATAGTATGAATTAATGTACAGCCAAAATTATTCCCATTTGTTTTTTGGCCCACTTCTAAAGTTTGCCTATCACTGGTGTAGACAAATGATATGACAAACAAGTAAGGGTGAAAAAAAAACCATTTCCTTCAGTTCTTGGCCTATTTCTTTCAGTTGACCAGATTCAGTTACTTGGCCAAAATCAAGGAATATATTGAATATACCATTTACATTCCAAAAATTATCAGTCATAAAACTGTTCTATTCTAACTCCTCGCATTGGCTGAATAATAATAAACACCAGATTTTAGCTTGAAGGAAAAAGATCTAATTTTAGTACAATATGAAAAATAAAATGACACGATTAACATTCTTCAACCAATTAGGAGGTAAAGAAAAAATTGGTTGTCCCAACCAAATGAAAAAGATGATCATTGCTTTTGCTTCTGAATTTCTTTTGAATATAGTTATCGATAATTATTGTTTTTGGAAACCTCAAGTCCTGATGTGATCACACTAAGCAGCGTGCATTGTATTAGGATTTTACTCTGGTATCAGTTGATATTAAAACCCTTTCTTTACTAACAATCGCAAAAATCTAAAAAAAGAGGGAGGAGCCACAAACCTGAGAATCTTCATTTGTGGAATCATCAAGACTTCTTTCGAGAAAAGGCAACTGAACATCATTCTTGGATAAAACTAGATAAGAAGCGTCTGGAACGCCTTCAACAGATTTAGAACGTTTCCTCTCAGAAGACCTTTCTTCTTCAGATTTCCTCTTTAAAGTGAGATCATGGTGTTTCGGTTCACATGGAATGTCACTCTGAAAAATTTAGTTTCATTTTATGAGTATCAAGATTATTCTTAGTGCTTGTAAACACTTTTCCAAAAGCCAAAATTAGAGGCAGGACGAATATTTGGCTGCTATTTGGTATTCAGCCCTTCTGCCAAATATTTGGTTCCGCCAAATATCTGTAAATATAAACACAAACACATAACAAACTAAGTATAAACAAATACAACAAATTTAATATAATTTTTAAAAAAACTTAATTGAAATTTTTCCTATAAATTAAAAATTCACCAATAAAATTTTATTGTGCGGTAAATATTCCTTTCTGTGGAGATGTTATGTCAGGGTGAATTTCTAGGATAAGCAAAACATGAAACTGAAAATGTAATCCTACTGCAATAAGGTGGAAGTGAGCGTGAATTACACAAGTTCACTAACTGAAGGATGTACCTAGACAAGATATATATTGAGCTACTGAAAGAGACAAAAGGGGGCAAAGAACACCAAATGGGAAAAATAAAAAAATAAGTCAAATTTTATGATGCATTACTAGTTGAGAGTAAATAATGGGTGACATTCTTTTTGATTAGATGTAAAATAGTAACAAGTGATGATAAAAAAATTGTTTCTGTAAGTAATATTCAAACACAACATATTATAGTTAAATTTGATTGCCAGTTTCATGGCAATAACAATCTTTCAATTACCAGTTTAAAATTTATTCATAATTAAAATTCAATATCAATCATTTAAAATTAATAATAATTATATTTTCAATTAGAAATGCCAATTTTAATAAAATCTCAATAATTGTGATGAATTTTAAGAAAATTTGGCCAATTCAATTTTCTAAAAACCGATATTCTTCCGATGAATATTATGTATTTGGCCAAATCACTATTCCTCTCATCCCCTACTGAAAATTATATACATTAAAATCCCTCTTAATGGCCACCTATATTTTACAGTCAAATAATTTCTTGGTAAAACCCAATTGGAATTATGAATTTTGAACCCCTGAATATTGGTCATCCTTAGATATGGTCATGAACACTATTTTCATTTTCATCATTTATTCTATTTAACTAGAAACGCTGTACAGATACAAACATTCTGTATTGTTCGCAAATCCCTCTCACAAATTTCCTTTAATAAAGCTGTGGCTTATACAACTTAGAAAGTAGTTTTAGATTTTGAAGCTCGTTTGAACCTACTGAATAGGTAACCAATTTTTTCTGACTGATGAATTTTAATGAATTTTTATAAATAACTTTGCATGTTTCATTATGGTTAAAAATATTTTTTTACACCAGGAAAATGTATTTAATGTTCAATCAGTATTATTCATACAACTCTTGAAGGAAAACTTGAGCAGTAAGTGAAATATACAAAATTGAGTTTTATTTAATTGCTAGTGTTTTACAAAAATACCATACCGGCATATTATACTTGGCTTATATAAAGCGTCAGGGTTTCCTTGATAACTTTTTTTTCCAAGGGATTTTTTTTGGATGTGCCTTATTTACAGGAAACCAATGTAATTTTTTTAGGGATGGGACAAATAGTGATTTAGCCGAATACAGAATACATCAAATTTCTTAAAATCCATCACAATTATAAAATTTTCATTTTTAATTGAAAATAAAATTAATTATAAATTGAAATTATCAATTTTAATTACACAATTTTATTATTTAAATAAAAATTAAAAAACTAGTAGCAGAAATATTTTTATCTCCATGATACTAACAATCAAATTTAACAATGATATATTGTATTTTAATATTAGTTATACCTTGGCTAACGATGATTCGTTCTGGAACAACGTTCATTAGCAAAAACATGATTTCCCATAGTTTTCTATGAAAAATTGTTTGATTCGTTCCAGCTTCTGCCTAAAATTTAAAGATAAGTGTTGTAAAACACCAAGGAATGCTATAAAAAGATAAAAAAAAGATTGGAGGCTAAAATTAACAGCTTCAAAATTGTGTATATGTGAATATACAGGAAGATGAGAGATGTTGAAGCTCTTTTTATTTTCCAGTATATACACAACCAATACCAGCTTTGGTCTACAATAAAGCTTGTGTTGACACAACTCAATCGAGTTCATAGGTTTCCCCATCCATTTGTGACCTCGTCAGCTCATTTCTGTCTGATACATGCAGATGGAAAAGGTTATCTCCCAGACTGTTCAGCTTGCTGCTAAGTCTTGAAAGAACACAGCTCTGAAAACACTGGCTATGTTTTTTTATGGTGCATTTTGTACTGTGGCTGAATCTTTCATTTTATATGAAATGGTTCAAAGAATTTCAGATAGAAAAGAGTAGGTGCACCTGAAGAAAGATTCCGAGGTGGACATTAGTTAATCAGGCTGTAGCGATAGTAATTCTGATGATGAATGGTGCGAAAATTTAGCTCATGACATGCCTATTTTATGTTGGGTGCGTGCATTCATATCATCGAAAATGTCTGTTAGCTGAATCTGTATTTGCTAACCAAGCAGAAAAATCATGAAAAATCTTCATTAGATAGAAAATTTTTAACCCAAGGTATCACTGTACTTACAGAATTAAATTCTTTTTTTCAACACTTGTTACAATTTTACATCTAATTAAGAAAATGCCAACCATCACTCTCAATGCATCATAAAATTTAAGATTTTTCTTCTCTAGATGTTCTTTGACCCTTTCAGTAGCTGAATACATTTCTTGTCTAGGTATATCCTTCAGTTAGTGAATTTGTGTAATTCATTGTCACTTCAACCTTATTGCACTAGGGTTATATTTCAAGTTTCGTGTTTTACTTATCCTAGAAATTCACCCTGACATAATCTCTTGCACAGAAAGGGATACATACCACACAAAATATATAATCAGAAAATTAATTTATAAGAAAAAAATTCCAATATAATTTTTTTTTAATTAGTTTGTTGTGCTTAGTGATTATATTTACACAGATATTCTGTCAAATAACTAAGCATTATTTGGCTGAACCAAACATTCGGCGAAAGGGCAAAACAAGCTGAATATTCATCCCATCTTTAAATTTTTTTCCATTCCATTGCAGAGTGAATTGGTATTTGTACAAAAGTATGTACAATATTAGTTTCACACACAATGTTAAAAATTGTTATTAAAACTGCATTTATTTCTCAAAACGAATTATTTTAAAGGCTTCAATAAGACCCCCTCCCCCACCATAGCCCAATTTTTTCTGTCCCACTGTTGTCCATAAAATAGTATATATTCTACTACTGTATTTTATCAATCAGCATGCTTCACAAACCAAGGTTCCTAGCAAAATCTGCTTTATCTTTTTTCTGACCAAAACCTAAAAATTTCTATTTTAAAAACACCAGGAAAAAAAAAATACAATTCAAAATCCAAATTCTGAAGTTTTGGTTTCTTAGTTTTTTTGCCCTTTACAGAACTGTTCCCTTTTTATCACATATGAATTTTTCTGAGACTGGTTTACGAGTTTCGATATACAAGAGGGAAGTTTGAACTAATTGTCTCTATAGTCGAGCAACGATTTGCATTACAAGCACAAAAATTTATGCTTTGTTTATGTGATCACAACTGAATCAATGCTTTTGCCCATACACGTGTTGTGGGAGTATGCATAGTCTTCAACAAACAGAACAGCCTTCCCCTTCAGAGTTTTGGAAAAACCATTTCAAGATCATTAACAAAGTTTGGGATGGGATTTTCAAGAAAACCACCAATTCTGCTTGGAGAAAACTGGGCAGATTGCATTGTTAAATGTAACTTTGAGAAGTTAGCAGATGAATAGAAGCCATCATTTGTCAGAGAGATTGTGTCCCCAGAGAAGACCATTGGGGCTAGAGGCGAATGTGACATTGAAGAACTAGAGGAAGAACATGGTTAGAAGTTGAGTGCAGACAAACTGATGCATCTCCATTACATGTAGCAGCAAGAGCTGAAGGACGAAATCTCGTTTTCAGAGAAAAAAGAAATTCCTCAATTTAAATGAAATTAGAGATATTTAAAATGCGAGTAGAGGAGCAAAATTTTGTAGAAAAGAAAAATCACTGAAATAAAGCTGTAGCAGAGTACGAGCAATGAATCAATCTAACAATGACAATTCAATTTCTCATTTCCACAAAATCCTCAAAAGCAAGTGTCATCAGTCACCATTGCATTGGTTCTTTTTTTTAAAATTGTACGAAAAGAAAAAGGTTGTGGTGAGCCAGCATACAACGAGTCCTACACAATAAGTCCTCACAACTCTCATTGTTTAGAGTAGGTTAGGTTAATTTGTAAAATTATTGTATGATACGTTTAATTGATTGTGTTATTGTATTATTTCTTACATTACTGTATTACATTAATGATTAAATATTTTTATGTGAATGAATAACCATAGAGCAAATCATCTGAGAGTTTACATTATCTCCTATGGGGAAGATTCATTCAATATACCAGTGATTCAGATTACGAGCTGGTTCACAGAAACAAATTATGCTTGTAAACCAAGGTCCCACTGCACTTTGATGTAATAGTGCCATATTGAGTAATACTATTCCAGACATAAATAATCCAAAAAACACAACTATAATTTAGAGATTAAAGAAGCTTAAGAACGTGAAGCATAAAAAAACTCATTTGACGAAAACTCTCTGAACAAATCTAAATCCGCAGTATCATCTGTTTACTGTGTCATAAGGGCACTCACAATTTCACAGATTATTGAACTTGTGGATGCAAATAGACAAACACTAATTAAAACAAAAGCACAATATTTTCTCAAACAAAATTCCTTATTAGTTACATATCTTTTAAGACCGAACAAGTATGGACAGCCTTCAGCACCCATGAAAGGTAATCTTAAAAAAGTATCAATCTAATATCAATACAATAAATACAATAGGTTGTGGCCTGGGAAGCAATAGCCATCATGCATATCTGGCCTCTAGATTTTTAATCATTTTATTTAAGTCAGGTTATTTTTTTTAAGTCAGGATACTTAGCTGATAAAGATGAAGATAATTTAACCTTCCTACATCGATAAAAAATAAATACACACACACACACACACATATATATATATATATATATATATATATATAGTGAAGCTCTATAAACCTTTATGGGTAGATTTCAAGAGCCACCAATTAAAGTATGAAACACAATACAATCAATTCATGATAAGTGAAATTCTGATGAGTCGAATATCGTTCAAGTGAAATTTTTTACATGGTCATCCTAAAACCTTAAATATTATAGTGTAGTTCGATCAATCAAACTAATGATAAGTCAAAGTCATGGTTCCGAGTAATTGAGATTTAACTATGTCACATTGACTGTTTTATCATTTACAAAGAATACTTTTGTTTACCTCAACATTTTTTGAAATTGGCTCTCCATATACACACAGAATTTTTAAACTTTGTCACTTCAACAAGTAAAAGCTTTAGAAAGATAATGAAACATATCAAACTTTCACAGCCATCATTCAGAGGATGCAGGGTAAAAAAAAATCATGATTAAAAAAAAAAAAAAATTAAGAATGCATATTTTCATATCACTTAACTGCTTTTTTCTCCTCTTGTTTAAATTTAATTAAGCATTAATGAATAAACAAACGAACTAAACATACAAAAAAAAGAAAAAACGAACACCAAAAATCTGTTAATGTAACACGAAAGGTCATTGAGCACAAATTAACTTCATGGATTAACATTGTTTTTTGTAGAGAAAGGTGTTTTTTACTCATGAATCCCCCACCCGCATTAAAGTGAATAAGTGGTGGCATCTCAGTATCACACACCTGGCACAGACATGTCAATTCACTCGATATACAACCAAAGGGATATTCAGCATCAACTAAATAAAACAAATTCTACTGGCAAGATTGTTTCTTGCACAATGAATGGATGTGTTTCTGACTTGCATGATGTTGCTTAATAGTTGACACATTTTCATTCTTTCATAGATTTAATGAGTTTTGGTAAAAAAACAAGCAAACACAAAATTTTAATACAAAAAATAAAGTTGAATACCCAGTGATATGTTGGTACAACATCTATTACTATTTTGAATCGGCCATCAGGGTATAGAATTAAAAGCTTTACATAAAAAATAATTGTTTTTTAATCATTGGAACCCTAGTGCCACATGGCAATGCATTGAATATAATGCAATTTTTAGCCAAGTCTATCTCCTTATATTTTTCTTTAATATTTTCCATGAACAAAATCTAGAAATAGAGCAGGTTTCTATCTGCACTGAATCTAGGGATTAAGTTCGAGTCTATATTTATCCCAAAAGAGATCTTCTATATTTCTTTTAATCACAAACTTATCACACATCAGTAACATGCAAACCACATACCAGGTTACATATACTTTAATATCATTGAATTTATGTAAAGAAAAAACAAAACTTAAATTTTATGTGATTTAAATCAATTATTTTTTTTAAAAAATCAAGTGATTTAAATCGGCGTACCCTTGGAAAATGATGAAAGGCTGTTTAGATGCAAATGCAAATAATTCAAGTAGAACTGCATAGGGTTTTAACCTTTGACCTTTGTTTCGTGGGAGTCCTACACTCTACCCACTACACAACAGCAGATAAAACAAATGAGCATTATTTGTTTACCTGCTGTTGTGTAGTATATGTTGAAAATAAGCATTAAAACTCAAAATTGGGCTACCTTGAGTGAAAGAAAGTGATGTGAAACGTTTAACAAATCCCGTATTTGGTTAGTTGTCTAGTTGGATTTGCACTCCTATGAAACAACTCATAGTTCGGTAATTTTTGCCAAACCATGGTAATGTTTTTACAAAGGAGAGCTAATTCGACCAAGATCTTCAGTTTGTTGTATTCCAAACAGAAGCATTTGAATCTTTTCTTCCCAAGAGGTTGGCATATTAAGATTTCGGTGGGGAAACTTTCCACAGTAGTCTTATTGCAACTTCTGTTGTACCTCTGTATCAGGAAAGATACTGATGAGGACTAGTCGAGTATAAAACTCGTAATATATCTGAACAATTTTTGGTTAAGCAGATGAATAACTCATTGATCTGATCCATTCTGTCTAGTGATGCAAATACTTTGAGTATTTATTGAGAAATCAACTTTACACAATATCTGGGCTTGCCAATGCTAAAACAAGAAATTTTTAAGATGAGATATCTCGTTAATGATGCTGAAAGGGTTAATATATAACCAAGAGTTAATTTTGAACCAAGTCTTAACTGTTAAATCTGAGAGACAGAAAATAAATTATAAAAATTCTGACATACATTTCAGCTCAAAGAGGTGCAAGAAAGAAATACAATTTAAAATCTTAACCTTTCAAATGTTTTTTGAGTTTTTTCCCTTAACAGAAATTGACTTATTTTACATTTTCCCAGACCATTTTTTATTTTCCTGACTTTCTCAATTGCTGAGAACCCTGTCATATGACCTGGGATCTCTGCTACAACTTATGTATTACTTCTCGACAAGTTAATCAAAGGACAAAATGAAAGCATGTCTGTTCAGGCTGGATACTTCAAGTAGAAAAAAAAAAGTTACCCATCATATGATGAAATCCCGGTTCGGGCATGGATGTTTACTAACGCTAACAAATTCCCTGGACAGATCATGCTGATCCCTTGGTAATGTAAAAAAAAAAAAACGTGTTCCACATGTGCCAATTCCCAGATTCAAAAAAATCTGTAGTTTGTCACATAAACATTTCGCTACTGAAGAAAACGTGCCATGAAAATAAAATGGAAAATTGAGGGTTTTTTCGGATAATCATACTACTCGTTTTTAGGGCATTCCCATATTTTCCTGAAATTTTATTTTTTTTCAAATACAAATTGTCCAGTTTCTTTCTGTATTTTCAATGAAGCCTACTTTTTATTCTTTACTGAAATCAAGCTGATTATGAACATTCATTTCACATATTTGTCATGTTAAAGCTTTTTTTTCCTCCATGGAATTAATTTTAATCCACTGATTTGCAGTAGGTAGCACTTCATTTACTCCCATTGGCAATATTTCTGGAGATTTTTAGCAATAATTGAAAACATTGCTCAGTTTTGATAAGATATTTGGCAACAAGATATTGGCAACTTCCCATATCATTCCTCAAGAAAATATGCTCACATTGAGATTGCAAGGAGTGAAGGACTTTCTTTAAAGTTTTAATTTCTGCAGAGCACAATTTTAGGACCTTTCGAGATTTCTCTAATAAAGATATAGAAAATCTGAGAAATCTGGTCCCAGACTGGAAGATTTTAATAAGGCTAAACAATTGGAAGCATTAGCACCTATGGTACCATAAAATAAACTTTTATTTGCTTTTTCTGTTGGATTTATTGTTTTAACAATTTGATTCAGGTAAAGCCTAGTACTGGTTGCATTTTTTTTTAAATATAAGTTTGCTTGCTTAAAAATTTAGATCCCCCCCCCCTCAAGATGTATTTAATTAAAAAATCCAACCAAACAAGTAATTTCTACATTAATTTAATAGAAAGCTGAACTATAATTTGAATTACACATGTCAACGTAGTCCAGCACAAACAAATGGCGTTATTATTTAAGATTGAATATTCAAGATTGAACAAAAACAGTATATTTGTGAGAACATATACCTTTCTCGATTTTGTTGCTGTGGAAGAGTTATTTACAATCTCTGTAGATTTTGAGCCAGTCTTTACATCAGATGCCAAAACGTTAGTAGAGCTGTTTGCACCTGACTGCAATACAATGATTGGATAAGGGAAACAATAAAAAAAAAACCATTTAAGGAAAAACATTAGTATAATGCAATTCACAACATATATACAAGCACAAAAAACAAAACAGTTGTGTCATTCATTTTTACTTTCCCCTCTGCATGAAATCAAGTGAAAGTCTAAATATTTAATGGAAAGTCTTTTTAACAAATGGAGTCATAGAACTGATATGTTAATTTTGTTAGTTAATTTTGATTCACAATTAGAATTTTCCTAAAATACAATTTGGAAGCAATAAAATTCTGGTCTGATATGGGATAAGCATGAAAATGTATTCACCAATGAATAAATGAAAAAGTGTAGAAAAATAAAGTAGATCAACTAGCAGGGATTGAAAAATCAAAAATATATATTAGGTGCTAACCCAATTTCTGAGGAGCCATGCATGGTATTTTACTCAAGAAAAACGCTCCTAAATAATTTTTTTTACTTTTCCCATGGTAGAAAACGTATCATAATGAAATCACAAAATTTTCATCCTTAGACTCAAATTCAGCAACCACATTTAGAAAATTTTAGGTGCCAATACTGGTTTTCTAGTCACCATGGCACCTGAGGCTTTTCCAGCCATGTGCAATTAGCATGACCAAATTGAAACCAAAATTTATTTTAGTTTCATAATATATTGCCCATGTACGATACTCAAGTATTTACCCGTGTACAAAACTTAAGTTTTTAACAATCATGAAAAAATTGTGCATTTCAATATGGTTCAAATCTGGCCTATACCTATGCTTAACTTGCTGGAACATTTTTTACTTACTTATTATACTATTATGTATGTGAAAAATTATTATAAATATCAGATTTAAGACAATACCTAACTTGGTAAATAATGGGGGTAAAAATCATGCTGAAAGTAAAACAATTGGAAATTTTACAAAAACATAATACAGGAATGAAAGATCAAGCTCTTTAATATGATTTCGAAACAGACAAAACAATGTCACAATACAAAAAATACAGAATCAACATGTAATGTACAACTTGTAAAGTATGGCAACCTTGATAAAAATGTGTCATTTTCATTCAAAATGAAATCATTTTCAAAAATGCAATTAATTTTCAAAAACTCAAATTTTTTTTTTTCGAGTCATCCATAATACAATCATTAAGTTTTGTGACAGAAAAAAATTATTGAATGCATCACATCATAGAATTATACCTAACTGGTTTTGAACTCTCCTAATTTCACTGAAACACTTGAATTTTGTTATTAAAAAAAAACACACACATTGTTTTATGCAAAATATTAAGTACTCAAGATACAGAAACTTTAAAGGATAAATGAGGGAATAAAAAACAATCTGACAAAATATTAACATTCACCGGAATAACAAAATTACAAACTATATTTTTCAAACGAGTTAAGGAAATAAATTCGAAGTTTTTTCAACACATTACAAAGAGCATCAAAGAATTTGTTTCTGAGAGTTCTGTGAATCATTCAATACATGTTAAAATTTTGATTAGATCTAAAAACAGAATTTACCAAGTGTGATAGAGCTATTCCTGTGATTTATAATCCATATTTTAACAAGACCCTCAAGTTCTGTTTGGTTGTGATCTTCTATTAATTTCTGATGTTTTACCCAAAGCTGTGACATGTGAAATGCTAGAAATTAATAGAAGACCATAGCCAAGCCATCTGGCAGGTTCTTTTTCACTGGAAGCCAGCGGTAAAATCCTACATGTCAATCCCCATATTACCTTAGCAAAGATAACCTTCAGAAATTGGTAGTAATTTCCTGCATTGTTTGTTTTAAAGGGGAAAATGTAACATTGACTAGATGAAATATATAAGCTACATCTATGCAAAAAAATTTTCAGCTCAAATAATGAGCAAAAAAAAAAAAACTGAATCTTTATATTAAGGTACAATGAACTTTCTTACAAAAAACCATCTAAAAGAAAAATTATGAAATTGATAGATGGTCTGAACTTTAAGTCTAGGCATCGAGTTACAAATATTATTTGCACATTGATAATTATGTAACAATTGTAACAAATATTAAACGCTAGGTACAAAATAACAGGTTCCAGTAAAAAGTTTGTTACAAAATACAAAAAAATGAAATATATGAATGAAAAAGAAATAAGCAGAATCAAATTTTGAAATTTTTTTTATTAAATACTCAATATCAAAAGTATTCAAGGATGTTCAGAGGAACTGAACTTGAATTTTTTTTAAATTCTTTTTTAGCATTTTTTAAATGCAATTTTATAAGAATAACACAAACAAGTTTAAACACAGTACAATCCTTTGGTGTTTTTTTTTTCTTTTTCAAACCCCAAACACTTTAATTGTTTACAATTCTATAAAGTATAAAAAACAATGAAGTTTATGCATATTGTTATGCACTTGATCAATCAGTCCTGGAGTGTTGTGGCCAAGTTCTCATGAGAGATTTAAAGGAAACGTCCAAACGCTGTTATTGAGCACATTTCAAAACGTTGCCGTAGATTGGAAATTGTGAAAATATTCATTCAGGGAAAAAGTTCTCACTTATATCTCGACTGATAAACCTAAGGTGCAAGAGATAGAGCACAGCAGTCAATTCGATTTAATAAGATACAAAACGTTACACACATCTTTCATCCATAATGAAATCTATAAAGCGTTTTTCTTTTTTTAAGTACATTAACACCAGAGTGCTTACTAAATTGAGTTATTTTCCACTAATAATCCATGAGAAGTTTTTAATCACTTGATTTTTTATTCTATTATTATTAAAATTATTTTCTCTTTATTTATTAAAAAAAATTTACATAAACAGTCAGCATGTGTTCACAAATTATTCTAACAAATGAAGATAAATGAATAAAATCAAAGCCAATGATTTGAATATAGACATTTCTGTGACCAAGCAACATGCAGTATGCCACATTTTGTCAAAGGTTAATGGGGAAAAACAAAATAGTGACAGCAACCTAGGCACTTGGATGTAATGTCCCCGACAATTATAATAAAAATAAATGATAAATTTGTATTTGAAAGATTATCTTGAACATCTAACAAAATAAATAAAAATTAATCAGCAATAGTGAAATATTTAGCAGTAGGTAAAACTTATATTTTATACAAACACAAGGCTACAACAGGCAAAATGCCCAAAGAGATGGCTGAAATGTACAAACTTTAAAACTTCTTCCCCCCCCCCCCCCCCCCAATTTCAAGGAGGTTTTTATCACATTAAATTTTTGTGATGAGAAAGTAAGTGTTATAAGTGAATATATCAAAATTATTATAATTTTGCTCCATATAAGTAACATTTTCGATGGCTTTAAGTAAGATATATATTTGCAATATTAATAAAAGAACCTTTTCACAGTGAGAAGCAGAATGAGTATGCAATTTAATGTTAAAAGGAAAAAACAAAAACAATCCAGTATTTTCATTGAAGTTAATACTTCGGAATGCATAATTTTAATGTTATAATACAACAAAAAACTCCCAATGTCTTACACCAGTGATCCTGTAATTCTTAAATCAGACATTCAATATTTTTTCTCTCAAACAATAAGAGAAATAGACTACATAATGATACAAATTTAAGTTCACTGACATATAACTGATTTTTCCATAGAAACCAGACCAACATTCACAACTGCTAATTCAAGAACACATTTTCTGATAATTGGATACATATTTTTTGATTGTTACATAGAAGTTAGAAAAACTATACAAATGACACAAAACTAATTATAAGAAGTCATAGGTAGTTGTAGGACATGATTGCTTGATCTTAATTCTATAGTTCTGAGATTTCATCTCATTATGTTAGATTATATTAAAAAAATTCAAGTTGTAGATGAAACATCTACTCGTAATTTGCATACATTTATATTTGTCTCCTAAATAATATGCATAACATTTCTAAAGGTTGCTACGTATATATATAGGTTTGGTATTTATTTGAATTATCTGATAAAACACGTAAAAAAGTATAATTTTTTATACAGTACATACATATATAATACATGACTAGACATTTTTCTCCTTGACGTAGCAAAATTAAAGCTCTCAAAAAAAATATTTATTGTTACATAACAGACTTTAGTCAAAACTCTCAAATGTGAGAAAATGGCAGATTCTTGAGCAAAAAGCAGAGAAACTTTCAGGCACGTGTTAATAAGGCAACACTATATATGATATGTATAACAACTGCTCATCATACAAATTCAAGACAGTCAATGCAACAGTGTTTCATAATTTACAATATTGAAATATATAGCAGCATAACAGTTTTCATTTACCAATATATTACACCATTTTAAGCACAAAAATTCTTTTCGTAGAATAAAAAGTATGGAAAAGAAAAACTAATAGAAAAAATTATATTCAATATCATGGCTACCATAGAAGTGAATGATAAATTACATAACACAAAAACGATAAAATACTAATAAAATCCCTCAACCACTTCGAGAAAAAATACAAACACATACCTATATCAACATATTTCAATTTTTTTTGGTACAGACACATATATTATAGACCTGAATGCAAAAAAATTAAATTCACTCATCTCATTATAATTTCACGAAACAAATCATGGGTACAATTCATACACACGAGCAGCTGATGTTACCAAGATTCCTGTTTAAAATCCATATACACTGAAGAAACTCATGTTTTAACAAGCCAATAGTAATTTCATATAAAAGTGTTTAGAAAAATAAATATATGTAAGATACTTCAAATCGGAATAGTAAATGATATTTTTAATACATGGTCACATGATCATAGAATAGTTTTCATTTTTACCTAACTAAAGCAGATGAAACTTGATAGGAAAAGTATACAAAAAGCACTGAGATTTTAATAAATCATTTTGCATCAACCAAGTTTCATGTTGTCCAATGATAAGTTTTTTGAATTAACTTTGACAAGACAAATGCTCTACATAAAGCAGTGTTTTGTATTACCAAGGAAGTTATAGCACCAAAACGTTATTAATATATTAGTAAGGTTACTTTAAAATTGCAAAAAAGTGAGAGGTTATTTGTATTTATCTTTTGTTGAAGTAAAAAAGGTTTATTTCTTAAAATGAATTCAATTAAATTTCCAATTCATCACATAAATGATGTATCAAATCAACACACTTTATTTTTTATGCTTGAATTTCTCTTTTTTCACCCTTAACACAAAAAGTTTGGGGTAATTTAGTTACATTAGAACTTACAATAGTGAACATACATTCAGATCCATAATCAAGGTTTTTTTCCAATATCGAAGCCATATTAAATCAAATGTGAATTTTTTAGAAATAATGTAAAAAAAAACCAGGAGAACACCATTGATCATGATGCTTAGAAAACCCGATATAACAAATATTCTTACTGAAATATATATATACACCCAGAATTCCTCATAAATATAAAAACATTCAAGAACCTACATAGAAAAAAAAGAATGTTATTCTTGTCTCATGTTAATATCAAGTCGAATGACAAGAGAGAGAAACATTCCAAATCATTCAAGGAAATACTTTGGCAGTAAGTAACAGTTCCTTTGGTTTTTTTCTCATGACTTACATTTCGGTCTTTCTTCTTGCTCTTGTTTGAACTGAGGTAAACATTAGGTGGAAGGTATTTTGACAGCTCTTTCCTATAATTAAAAAAGTTTGATTCATTTTGAGATATCTAATGACACTATTTAATTAAAAACAGTACAGTATAATTTGCTATTTTCTAAACTTTTATACCCAGTGGTGAAATTTCTTCTGATTGAATTTGAGGAGGTGGGGGAAAGGGGATGGTACACCTGTGATTTTCAGCATATTACACAGCATTACAAAAAAAACATTTTTTTTTGTGCCTAAAACTTATGTTGACTATATTTGGTGAGCTGATTTCAAACATGAAAACAATTTTTCTCTATCAGCTCTGCTTTTTGAGATTCAGCATAGTTCAATTATTCAATATTTTAAAGTTTTTTATGTGGAATAATTTTCCTCTGCTTTTTTTCTTCTTGCTCCATGTGTCCAAGTTAAATGTATGTTGTCCTGCTTTCGTAATGCATGGGCGTGAAACAATCCGGATCTAAATAAAGTTTTGGTTTTTAATCAGGATTTTATTCCACAAATCACAAACTATATAAATTATAAAGTCCTTTGTTTTGAGAGCTGAATAAAAGAAAAAATGACATCCAGTTGAAGTTGTAATGACATCATGTATTTTGCGAGTACACCCCTAAAAGAGAAGGGTAAAGCCATTTTTTCTGATTTTGTTAAAAGAGCTTACCTTGTGTATTTTGACGTTAGGCTTGGTGACCAAGATAAAGTTTGGACTCCACATAGTGTGTAAAATTTGTACATAACATCTATGACAGTGGACTAATGGGAAGAGAAGGGGTCTAAATGGGGTCAATACCCATTGCTTAAACAAAATGAAAGAGGAATACAATACTATCACTTTGGTCATAGACAAGATAGTTTCACGAACATCAATTAGTAATTTGTGTGGACTTGAAAATGATTAAGTTTCTTCTTGGTCAGCAAGGGGGCTACACGAAATATCATTGCTTCGTGTGCTTATGGGATAGCAGAGCCTAACAATACCACTGGATAGGAAAAGAGTGGCCCATGAGAGAAAACATGGTTGTTGAAGAAAGAAATGTCATTCTGGACCCCTTAGCCAGACGAGAAAGAATCATCTCGCTTCTGTTGAGTATAAATCTAGGGGAAAAAACCTGGCACCAAAATCAGTGTTACGCAGTGTAATCTGCAGATTATTCACATTTAAAAGTTCCAAAATTGCCAAGTGCTGATTTTCTAAAAAAATCTAGCAATTCATGAAACCTAGCAATTTACAATGATATTTTTTAATCTCGCTTGAAAATGTCTATACTGTAATGTTAAACTGCTGCCTTTTGATTATAATGTGTTGATATAATCCCTCTGCAACAATATTTTTCTTGGTCCGTAGAGTATCTTTATATTGCTATTTATCTGTATCAATACATTAAAAGTAATGTATGAAATCACAGATTTTGATGCGGGGGATACAGAAGGAAAAATTTTTCAACATGAAACATCACTATGGGCAAAAACTACATGGGATAAGATCTGAAACACACAAGCACAATGATAATTTCTGAAAATACTAAAAATATGTGACAATTATTTATTCAAGATGGTGATACAGATCTTGAGGAAAACTAAAATAGTGCAAGTGATTCGATTCAAAAAAAGCTACACCCCCCCCCCTTCTTCCTGGACAAAAAAAATAAAAATTCATAGTGATAAAAACTTTAGTTCATATTATATTGTCAACATTCGCAACCTAATCTGCATAAGCACTAAATTAAACATTAGAAAAAATTAGTTTTCAGCTATAACATGGAAGAGGATTAAAATTGCCACACATACTCATGCATAAGCAGACCCCCTGCTCCCATATTATATATACAGGGTGATATATAATATGGGGGGTCAACGTACTTACTTTTAGGGGAGGTAGAAAAAACAAAACAAACACATAGGAATGTATGACCGGAAACCCAAACATGATCAACTGGAGGTTAAACAAACATGCAGAAATGACAAGCCAATAATGGGTGGAAAAACTTTTTTTATTTAGCGATACTTTACACATGTACAGTATGTGTACACATTAAGTTTCACCAGTGCTAAAAGTTCTTACCATCCATAGTTATTGAAAAAAAAAAATTGTGATTGTTTTGTTTTTTGTTTTCTACCTGCCCTAAAAGTTTGTACATTAGAGTTTTAAAAATCACCCTATAAATATATATAAAGCTGCAATTTTTTGAAACAAAAAAACTCAGTTCATACATTAGTATATATGGTAGATATCAGAATGATAAGCATCAAACTGAAATGTAACTCAACTCAAGTAACATCTTTTAAACCTATCTTAATGCAATTCAGAATACAAGAGTAGAACTCACTCTCCACACACATACTTAACAATGAAATTTCAGTCAACATTTGATACTGTTATGTAAAATTCTAAACAGAGGAAACTCATTTAATCAATTATATCAGAAAGTGTCTTCAAGAAAAAATGTTGTGTATCTACCTACAAAATTTTTTCTTGAAAAGCAGTGTTAATAATAAAATTATTCAAAATGAAACTGAAAAAGTTGAGTGTGAAGAATATCTTTTTTTTATGCCTTTACATCATGCCTTATTAACATGGAAAAACTTTATTTAAAAAATGTACTCTTAGTTACTCTTCTTCAATGCGCAAGGGTGAATGCAAACACACACAAACATGAGATAATGATAACAAAATTTGATGCAATAGTTTAAAACCGATGGCTTAAAAAATCCACAAAATAGAATTACAAAAAATAGTTTCTTTTCATAAGAAACTTTCATTTTATTTTAATTACTAATCTTAAAATGACCACCATTGAAGTTAACTTACAATTCAAAGACACAAGAATTCCCTAGAATATTAGAAAAGAACCTCATCGTCATTTGGTGTTCACACAGCATAATGATATGATAACATTATTACCACGTATTCTCAAGAGATCTTTACAATCTGTCCAGGGAGTTTATTAGTGTGTTAGTAGACATCCATGCCCGAACCGAGATTTGAACCCAGACCTGCACAATCAGAAGCTAGCTCCCTAACCATTATTTATCAAAGGAATTTCTATGTTATGGTAAATGTGATAAATTCGGTTATTATTGTATGCATAATCACCAACCATTTTGGTAAGTTTGATACATTTTCACAAATTTATCACTTTTACCAGCGATTCCATAGAATTTATGTCTCAAGCACAATCTTTTCCATTTTGTTAACATAGTGATTTGCGAAGAGGAAAGTAAACAAACAACAGTTGGCCAAAGACGACTTTGATCCAGCTTTAACAACAAGCTAATGCAACCTTTGACTCGCATATCCATTTTCAGTCTATAATTTCTATAGGAAAGTCCAGTAGGCCACTTTTCAAAATTTATCTATCTAATTTACTGATTTATTTTATTTTCCTGAGCATCCATGGAGCCCCCAAAAAAAAGCACACATGGAGCCCTAAGAGTTTCACGAAGTAAAGGTTAAGAACCCCTGAGCAAATGTATCGTGCTGTTTCCTCCAACCACTAGATCGATCAATCATAATGCACAAAGAGTGAATTATGCTGTCAACACATCTTCACTTCATAATCACCCCCACCAACAATAGAACTCTCTTCCTAGCATGTGTGCATGCTGCTCATAACAAATTGGCTCAACTCTCCAACCATTCCCTAGCCCCCCCCCCCCCCACTCTAATTTCTCTTAAGACGCCTAGAAAGTCATAATTGAAATTTACTTTTAATACAAAGAATTCAGAGTTGGCTGGAAAAATAAAATAGCAGAAGAAAAACAAATTTGGTAAAATATAGAGTTAACAGAAACAAAAGTTCGTTAAATAGATCTGATTTTAACATTAGCTCTATGGTATGCTGTATGGGACAGAAAAACAGTTCATAAAAAAAAAGAACGTGCTCGTAAAATCAAGAATCGACCGTTAATCATATTAACCCATTAACGCTGATTGGTAAGAAAATTTGCCATTCTAAATTTTAAGTTTTTTCTTTGCCAATAAATGGTGGAAATGGTTCTACTCATTTTTTGTTTTTAAAAAATCAAAGTCATTGTTAATGGATTAAATTCATCACATTTACTGGTAATTATTATCACTTCGTACTGGTAAATATGATAAATCAGTCCCACATTTCCATGATACATAAGATTTGTTATTTATTATATTATATTATAATAATTTAGATAAATCAACTTAGAGATGATTGGCAATTGTACATAATATATAACCAATTTATCACATTTACTGTAACATCTATATTTAATCGAAGTCAATATATAAGCCGATATATGAACAATTGAGTAAATTTAATTATGTCTCATTGGATTTCAATCTAGAATTTAATTTCACTATGAAATAGAATTTTACGCAGAAAATTTTAAGTATTAAAACAAATATTTTAATACTTCTTACAATTATAATATACATGTATTTCAAAATAAAAAAATTTTTAATTTGAATAAAAATAAATTTGTTTGTTGATTACATCTATTAATGCAAAAATATATCTTAATTCAGAAATGATTTAGGTCTTTAACAACTTCTTAATAGATCAAACCAGTTTTTGTTTGCTCATCAAAAATATAAAAAAAAAACCAACTCTAAGAATGTACAGCAATGTTCTACTCGATATAATTTATGACACTTTGGTTAAAAAATTATCAAATTCACCTTCTAACGTGCTTGGTCTCGATTTTCATATCGGTCTTGAATAAATTACTCGACATGGCCTGCATCGTAACTTGAAGTAAAATAAAAACATCACTGTATATTTGTTAAGTTTCAAATGGAAAAAAGTAAGCATATTATAAGTTGAAAATGGTGCAAATTTATAACAGAGATATGAACAAAACCAACCTGTATTCGTGAAAGACTGAATATCATATGTAAGATCAACATTCACATTTTCAGATTTTGAAAATTGAAGACCCATAAACCACATCGATTGGAAGGTATTCCTACACATTCAAAAACAGATATTGAAATACATAGCATCACAGTATGCGTCGAGAATGTGAGAATGTTTAGTTATTTAGAATTTATATAAATTGAATGTCATAATTTTTTAAAAATAAACAATTAAATTTATAAAAAATGAATATTTTCTGTATTAATAACTTCTAAATCTATGATTGTACGTGGTCTTAAAATGTAAACAGACGTGCCAACTTTTGGAATCTAGAAATCTGGAGATTCTCCCGCAGGAGGGAAGGGGGGTCCCCCCCCCCCCCCCCCGCTCATAGACCCGATCAAAATTTTTCACAAAATATTTTTTGAAAATTTTTTTTTTTTTTTTTCATCTATTAAGAACAATTTCCAACCCCCCCCCCCCCAGGCAGGTTCTGCATTGTCCCTGAGCAGAATATAATTCAATGTCAGTCTTTCCATGCCGAATAGGGAAATCATATCTACATACTTTACATTAATGTTTTCTTTTGTGAATGTTATCAGTGATTGATAATCTTGGGTATATGAACTCTTGAAAGCAGTTTTATATTTTCTTTCAGACGGCATATTTAATCAGAGGGAACAATTAAAATCCTCAAAATACAAAGCTGCTGATGAAAAAACTTAGTGTTAAATTAACATGGCTGTTAATGGAATACAATAATGATTATACAGGAATTTTGGCAACCAAGGTCATACCCCTGATAAATGGCGATAAACACGATGTAAACAAAGTCGCATCTTTGCCAGTTGCTTAAATGCGATCACCAATACCTTTTTTTATGGCTGCTCTACAGAAATAACCACGGCTGCCCTCTATGGGTGTTTTCTCTAACGATGATGGTAGTCATTGATGGCACGACAACGTGCAAGCTCGAAGAAAATCTAATTTTCTGCCAAAATCCGGAAAAATTTTAACAAATCTGGAGAGCAGGAGAAAGGGTTAAAAATCTGGAGTCGCCCGCCTAAATCCGGAGAGTTGGCAGGTCTGTGTAAAATATTGGATTTCTTAGATGGCACAAATAGAATTGCATATATTAACATATAATCGATTGCATTATTTGGGAATTTTATGCCTTCTTTACAGAGAAGTTACATTGTTTCCACCAATAAAAAAACTTAATGGCTGTTAATGGAATGATTGCAAACACAGGCAAATCATATGAAAATCCCAACTAAATTGGGCATGTAACATGGAAATGATTCACCAATGAATGTCTATAGCAACGTCAATCCGCCAGTATATAATTACCTTAAGACTCCTTGGTTGAACACATAAGGAATCAAGGACACGCCTGCTCGATGTCATAGCTTCAAGGTTATTCTACTGTCTTTTTTCTAAATCGGATCCCACAGACCCTTGAGCATCCTCTTGTGCTACTGGGGATTGGGGGAGGGGGAATCATTTGATAGTAGTATACAGTATCAAATGTTGTAATAATTGTTTTTAATATATAAACAATCTCCCTGAAACCCTCAACTGCACCACCAGATTTTTTGCTGATGACTGTGCGATCTACTGTGCAATTAATCACAAGTCCAATCAAGAAGCTCTCCAATGTAATCATGTTTCCATCTCAGACTGGTGCTCATTTTAGGCATAGGCCTATCGACCTATCTAAACAGTTTTCATGAGAGCTACTTGTAACACTCTTCCCCTCGAATTCTCGTACTTGATCAATAACACAACCATATCCAAAGTTTCTCAATTTAAATATCTGGGTGTCATAACCTCAGCTGAAATATATATCCATTGGAATAATCATATCAATTATGTCTACCAGAAATGTCTGAACAAATTTTTCCTTCGCCACACCCTCAAACATCCGACTTCTCTGTTACAAAACATATTTCTCCCATTCTTTCTTACACAGCCGAGGTCTGGGACCCCCTCACCTCTAGTAACATTGACAAACTTGAATCTATTCAAAATAAATCCACCTGCTTTATTTACGACAGCTGGTCATCTCCACCCACTCGCTACTCAGACTTATCTCCCACTTGGCCATGCTTTACAAGATTATTCATGGTCATTTAAAAATTTTCAGTTTTTTTCCTAATACCATAGTTGAATGGAGCAAGCTCCCCTCTACTATTGTTAACTTCCCCATGATCTCCCATTTCTTGTCAAATGTTACAAAACATCTGTGTGTAAATCTACTGCGTCCTCTTGTATAGGCCTTGAAAGGCCAACAATATTGCATAAATAAATCAAATCGTCGCTGGTGAATTACAGGGTTTTAAGGTTTAGAAGTAATGGTTGCCTAGCTACTGACACAAGAACACAAAAACATTTTAAAGCAGCTTTTTGCATCTTTTTATTGTTTGAGAAGTTCAAAAGTGGCCCCAGAATCTGAACAGAAAACACCACTCGAACCATACTATAGAGCATATAAGCTCTATAAACCATATTATAGAGTATAAATTATAATTGTTGAAGAGAAACTAGCTGTCACAATTGTGAAAGAAGAAACTTACGGTTCCACATCTACCGGAGTATAAACCTCAGGATTAATGTGTACCAATTCTAAGCTAGGGTGCCTCTCTAAATTTGTGATGAGCAGACGAATTTTTGATTCCACTAAACCATACCTGAAAAAATAAAAATTTAAAAATAAAGAGTTTTCATTAAACATAATAGTCAGCTGCTGAATTGCAGGCTGCATTAGGAATGTGACTGATGTAAAAGCAGAATCAGTAAAATGACCCAGAAAACTTGCAGATTTCTTAACGCCACAAGTAATATGATGAAACATAGCCAATTTAATTAACGTAAAAAAGGTAAAACTTTTATCCTGGAAATTGTGTTCTTCCACTTCTTTATAAACTAGAACATATTCGTTATTTATCTGGTTGCGTTCCTAGCCAGATGTGATGTATCTAAAAATTAAAGTTTCCTCTGCAATTTATTCCATCCAATCATTCATAGTTTTACAGATGAAAAATTTCAAAATTCTTCTGCAATTATTATTTCAGTAACATAGGAAATTTGCCAACCAAAATGGCGGAAAAAATAGGGTAAAAAAATCCCATGACAAGCTTCATGAGCAGTTTGTTTGAAAAGGCAATATGGTGAGAACATGGTAAATTACTTTCATCGTTAATAATGCAAACAGTTTTTTCGTCAACCACGTCTGCTGTTGAAACTAATAACTCAAATACCTTGAAAATTGTTTATTTAAATTTAATATATTTTTACCTTGTCGCAAGCTGCAAAAAAATTGCCTTGTGGGCTGCATGCAGCCTGTGGGCCAGCTGTTGCCCACCCCTGTGATGTATGATAGAGTTAAGCTGAGATAATAGCTTGGTGTAACCCAATTTGAGAAAAATGTTATTAATAAATCTGGTTCGAATAAAACACAAATACACAAGTTCTTTTTTGTCTACTGAAAATGGAGTCTGAACATAAAAAATGAATGTCTTGAAGTTTTTGTTTCGGTTTTGGTTCAATACACAAATTTAATCAAGAACATTATCAATATTTTTTGACTACACACAATGGTTTTTTGATTGAAATTATTTGAATCATTTCTTCTTTTCATAGAATTCTATTTCTCAAGAACTTTGAATCTTGAATTTTGTTTTCTCGCTCTTCTGTTATGTAACCATAATAATTCTTTCAATTACCTTAACCACCACCTACTACTTACAAATCACCATATAGTATCAGTAGTTTTGAGATGAAAAGATTGTACTTTGTGAGAACTAAATTTACTATTGGTAGTAATTTTGATAAAAATTTAGCACTATATTTTTAATCTTTGATTCACAGATAAATTCAGCTTGATATAACTACCGTATTTTCCTCCGCATAATCTGCGGATTATCTGTTAAAAAAGGTGTGAAACATTAAAAAATGTGGATCATCTACTGCTGAAGACAATCTGAAGAAAATGTTATCAGCCGCTAATAGATGGCACAACCACTAGTTAAGTGACAAAGTTTTTTTTGCAGCTGCTTTATATCCCACTAATCAAAAAAAACTTTGCTGGTCAGTGGGCAATTCAGATTAGCAGGAAAGGACAAAAAAGAAAAAAAAAACCTCATTTGCAGTGACGTTGTCCTATTCAGCTATAGGAGAAAAATTTACCATTTATGGTTACATTCAAACAAAAGACAATAATGAAAGAAAATCTTCCGAAAAGATTAAAAATTCCGTTGCAATTCAAGAGGGTGGATGAATGCGAAAACCATGATTTTATGGCTAAAGAGTATATGATGTAAAAGAAAAGGCAGCACTTTTAAGCCACATGCTCTCCTAGTTATGGATTCAGTGGAAAGCTAATATTAAAGAAAACATAAAAGACGCCTGCAAAAATTGTGGTTCTTGTCTTTGTCATACCTGGCAGTTTGAGAAAGAAGTTGCAGCCTTAAGATTCAGGAATAAACAGGTCATTTAACAGCAAATCTAGAGCCTATTGGGAAAAGTGAATGACTGAAGGAATTTATTCCTATGTAAAACGCAGAAATTTACCCCAAGTTTCTTATGCTAAAGTATGTCGGCGGGTTATCAATGCCGAAAAGAGGTGACTGCAAAAACCATAAGAGTTCATTCACAAAATTTGGACTCCAGTGATTCTGACTCTGAAAATCCTCTTGACTACATTGACCCTTTCGAATTAGGTGATGAAATGGTGCGATTATTTAGTTCTAATTCAGATGAGTCTGAATTTGAAGGTTTGTGGTTGAATTGTAAATTTTTGTTTTGTGTGTAAATAATGTTGTCGTTTCATAAATAAATTTCATTAATCATCTTACCAATAATTGATTATTAAAACACAAAGTATGTTTTTATTTATTTACTTTTTAATCCTGCACATAATATGCCACCTCAGATTATACACAGGAAAATGTAGTATAAATATTCTTATAAATTTCTACAACCACAAACTTGACTCTAACTGCAATATAAAAACTTGAATTTTAAATTTTTTATTATAACAGGATAAATACTTTATATAATAAACTTACAAATACAGCGGAACTTCAGTTAACGAGCAATTTGCATAACAAGCAAAAATTTTGAAGAAATTTAGATTCGTTAATGAGCGATGATTCACATTAGGAACAAAAATTTATGTTTTTTTAATTTATTTTCACGTTACCACACTCAGCTGATGGTTTTTTGTTTTTGCCCTTGCACGCCTTATGGAATTTCAGATAATATTCGCCCCTAAAGTCTCCAGTAAATGTGCCTCACTCAAAAAATAAACACATGTGCGAGTCAGAATGTTTACGATATGAAACTAGATGTAGCATTGTGGCCATACGTATATGAGCATTAAGTTTTCTTCAAGTTCTGCTTGTAGAAAACAGTAGGCTGATTTGCATTACAGGGTTCCCAGCAAAATCTGCTTGATCATTTCCCTGACTTTCCCCAACTCTCCTTGACCAAAAGTGAGCACACTGATGCTCATATATAATTCTAAACCATTTAATATCACTCTAAATTATAGTGTCCCCTTGTATTCGTGGGGGTTTTATTCTTATATTCTGGGGATGGGGAAAATAGAAATCTGCGAACCGAAATTTATTTGTTTATTCTCACTTATTGAACATCATGAGAAGAGCAGGGTGACGCAAAAGTATAAGGAAATGTAAAAGAGGGTGCAGCGATTGATTGTTGATGTTTTCTGGAAGAACATTGTGATTTCTGTTTGCCGTTTCTTCTTCATATCATCAAGTATGTTGACAAGACTTCCTCTACCAATTTTTCTACATGTGAAGAACGTACCATAGAGGGATCTATATCATGAAAAT
Source organism: Pholcus phalangioides (assembly GCF_987345545.1). NCBI lineage: Eukaryota > Metazoa > Arthropoda > Arachnida > Araneae > Pholcidae > Pholcus > Pholcus phalangioides. The sequence goes on from NW_028301603.1 coordinate 38,993,175, forward strand.
AATCTATTGCTGATTTGAACTTGCGAAGCCCTCTCCTTATGCTACTCATGGTGAAATTGTCCTTTACTTCTTTATTTTGATCTTCGTCTGGTACCGCTTGTTTCATGAGCAATCAGCTGCATTAATTCCTCCTTGGTAAATGCCTCTAAATTGCTATTAATTAGCTGTCCGACTTCTCTTCTATATCCATATCATTGAACCCTTCTCCACCCACCTGTTTTACTAATGTGACGATGTCTTTTGTAATCTCTTCAGTTGGCTCTGCAAAAATCATTGTGTCCTGGAATGCACATTGTGGCCAAAGATCAATCCAACCCGAGTTGACTGTATCTCTCTTAAGAGCTGCCATGGTTCTAGTGATGACAGTAATGGCATAAGTGATACCTTCAAGATATTTTCTTCATTTGCATCTTCTTCTATTGCATGCACAATCATTTTCATTGAGTGACATGTATAGTGAGCCTTGAATGCTCGCATTACCCCTCTGATGAAGGGGGCTGAATGATAGATGCTGTATTAGGAGACACAACAGACTTCCACACCATCAGCTTTGAACTCATTGACATCTGGGTATCCAAGAGTTTTATTCAGTATCAAAAGAACTTTGAATGGCATGTCTTCACTCTCAAGGTACTTCTCAAGGACTTTTTGGAACGAAACATTGTTTAAACCAATCCAGGGAAAGTTTTCATAGTTCAAGCTTTTCTATTGTTCATCCGAAATACTGTGCGAGAGCTTTTGACTTATCCTTTCCCTTCAATGCTCACGGATTCATAGATTTGAAAATGACGGTGAGCTTTACTATGTACCTATACACATTTGCACAAACAACATAGTTAACATTAACTTGCCTTAAAACTAGGGGCTCACTTTTCTTCTTGGATGATAAATGTTCTCTGCAGTATTTTCTTCCAAAATAGTGGTTTCAACAGCATTAAACACCTGCTGAGGTGAATATCCCTTCTCTTCAATAATTTTCTGCAGTCTTTGGAAATTTTTTAACTGCCTCCTGGTTGGCAGCGGCTTGTTTGCCAGTGATTTTTACATTGCATAATCAAAATAGTTTCTTAAACCTATGAAATCAACTTTTACTTGTATAAAATTCTGATGAAACAGACATTTCACTAGCCTTTCCCTTTATAGAAGAGTAAATTAATCTTTTTGCCTTTTTCCATTATAATATTACAATCAATTGGACTACCTTCTTTGTAGCAATCTTGTACCCACAAAAAAAAACCCCAGCATTTTCGGTATGAGAAACACATGGATTCCATAGGCTATGCAGAGTTTTCGCTGCCACAGGTGCAGCTACAGCCATGGCTGATCAAATTTCAGATTCCTTCGTCTTGATATACAGTCGAATCCTGTTTCAACAAATGCCGTTATAGCAAAAATCTTGTTTTAACAAACACTTTTCTAATCCCTCAAATAAGCATACATAGGAACAATGAAAAAACCTGAAATTCCTTTATAACGAAGTGATTTCTTCTGTCTCTTGGAGTTCGTAATAATGGGATTCAACTGTATATCAGCGTAGATTCGTTGATTCCATAATGGTGAGCCACCGCAGTAATTGACTTACTTTTACGAATCATAGCCAATATGCCTAATTTTTTTGTAGTTTTCACTTTTTTTCCTCTTTTCAGAGCAATATCAGTAGCACTAGACAAATGAGCCATCCTAAACACACAACTCAAATTTTGTAAAAAAAAAATCCAATGAAGGAAAAACCGCAAATACGGGAACTGCGAATATATATGGGGGAGGGGCTGTATATCATTGACGGTAATATATCATTGAAAAGCACAAAAAGCACATAATAGACAGAATGCTAATATTTTGCTGCCACCACCCCTTACAAAATCAAAGTGTATATGATCTTGAACACAATACTAGTTTCCTAGGAAATCTCATACACAGATAATTGAATTCAAATCATTCTTCAACATATAAAGGTTCTCTACCCACAGGCAGGAAAAAAAAAAGCAAGAGGATAAAATGTTTTTTCAGAAGCGATAGAAAAGAAGTTAAGAGCTGGGATTGCCTTTGTTTCCAACAATGATATATATATATATATATATATATATATATAAAAGGAAGGTGGTCTCTCCACTTTAGATCCCTTCATCTATTTACTCAAAGGGCAGATTGTTCCTTGGCCAACATTGTTTTCCGGTATGTAAAATCCCACCTTTCAACTGATAAGACATTTCTCTCACTGGAGGAAAATTCTAATAATTTTTTTTTTCTCTCGCTGGGGTTTTGAAAATTAATCTTACATGGGAAAAAGTGAAGGTTAACCACTGGAATGTAGATTTATCTTGATTTTTTCCCACTTCAGATTTTCCCTGACCTTTCTCAAGTATTTAGAATTCTCACTGACTTTTGACAGATATTTCATATTTTCCCTGATCGTTTTCCAATTCCCCGACTTTCCTGGTCGCTGGGAAACCAGCATTACTGAATGTGACCTTGAGGAGGGCTAGCTCATGAATAGGAGCCACTACTTGTCAAAGAGACTGTGTGCTTGGGGAAGACCATAGACTTGAGGTGCATGAGGATGACATTCGGGAACTAGTGGTGAAAAATGTCTATGAGTTGACGGTAGATGAAGTCATGCATTTCCTTTGCACGCACCAGCAAGAGTTTATGGATGGCATCTCCTGAGGAAGAAAGTAAGGAGATGTCCCTCACATAAAATGAGATAAGAGAGCTGTGTAGAATGTGGAAATCTGTGCAAAACTCTGTAGAAAAGAACCACCGAAATAAAGCTGTATCAGTGTGCGAGCAATGAATCGGTCCAATGTGCACTGCAATTTCCCATTCCCCAGAAATCATAAAAAGGAAGCAAAAGCAATAGTGTCATTGGATAAGACTGTTTTTGGAAGTAACGCAAAAAGGATAAATTTGCAAACCGTCCAGTCTTTAAATCAGTCCTCCTCCTTCTCGTCGTTTAAAATAAGTTAATAGTCAATAATGATTGTAAACATTATCGTATTGTATTATATTTTATTATTGTGTTGTATTATTGATTGAATACCATTTCTAAGTCATTTTTGTGTGAATGAATGATTGAGGAATGAATTATGCGAGTTTCCATTATTTCCTATGGAGAAGTTTGATTCGAATAATGAGCTATTTGGATAATGAGTACGTTGGCAGAACAAATTAAGGTTGTTAACTGAAGTTCCACTGTACAGCCCCCCACACTGAAGTACACTAATTTTAGAGTGACAAAGGCAACAGCAATTACTGTATGATAGAGTGATGGGATAGATTTTTATACCAAAATAATGTGCAAAACAAAAAAAACGAAATCTCAATGTTCCATGAACATTAAAATAAACAATTTCTGCATTTTTCAGCTTAATCACTGCAGTGTTGAAGGGAAAAACTGTTGGCTAAAAACAATTTTTCCAGTGTTTGTACCACAGCATAACAGCAGCATCGTTCCAGAGAAAAATTATACTTTCACTGTAATTATAATTTCCATGTATTCCACAAGCAGATAGAGAAAAGTACTTGATAATTGCTTGAAGTAGTTCTTGAAAGTAAATTTGCATAGTATATTTGAAACAAAAATTAATGTAGACGACAATGAATGAGTAATCACAGTAATGCAATAAAAAATCAATCACAAGATAGAAAATTAACAAAATGATTATGATGAAAAAAAACTAACCATTCTAAATGATGATCTTTAGATGATGCTGTTGCAACAAGGACAATAAAATGCCTTCAAAGAAAACTTTAGAATCAGATATGCATTTGCATCACTATTTTTTACTATAAACAAAAATTCCACAAAGATTAACATGAATGGACTATATATATTCCAAATGTTTTTCAGAAATGTACTGCTTGTGTACACAATATATTAGGCTCCCCCAACCAAGCATTCCAATAAAATTGCCCCCTTTCAAGATGAAGTTTTAAAAGCTAGTTAGCAAAAATTATACTTTTGAAAAGGCCTTGCTTGCTAAACTTTTCAGCACAAATATTGCTGAAAAACTGTGGTAAAGCTGTAGAATGAAAGATAACCAAGTTGTCTATCTCCTATTAAGTACAATTTTGGCTCTTGTTATTTTATCTATTTTTTAAAATAAGCCTTAAATAGCCAAAATATTAATAAAATACTATTAAAAGTGATATTTTTATGAAAATGTGTAAAAAAAAAATCTATAAACAACATACTTGTACTTTCCAAAAAAGTTTAATGGCTCAAACAACTTAGTCCATGAACCCTTGCCTCGAAAAATTTCATCTGTTATTGATAACCCTAGAAAATAAATATAAAATTAACTTGGCATACATGTTTAGGGGAAAAACACCCCATAGAAAGACTTTTCTTTGAAAGCAATCATTATTCAAATGAAAAAATCATATGACTTATCAAAAATAGTAAAAATGAGCACAGCAAACTGATACACAAAATGTTTAAAAATTTCACCTTCACGAAACTTTTCTTCCATGATTGTTCTTGTGGACAATGATACATTGAATGTGGAATTCTGATGTGGATATGCAGGAGTAATAATGGGCATTAAATGAAACCTATCTGGAATATTTACCTGAAAATATAGAATAATATTCATGTGCATGCAGGGTTGGTAAAAAAAACAGTTTTTTTGAAAAAAACCAAAAAACCGGGTTTTTTCTGGTTTAAACCAGGTTTTTTTGGTTTAAACCGTTTCTTTTGTTTTAAATAGTATTAACATTAAAAACAATAAAATTTGTGAAAAATCATTTAAACCTCTAATAATTAATTGAAATAAAATGTTTATTAATGTAATTAACACTATTCCCATACTAATTAATACAAATATTTCTTGCATTTTAACAAAAACCAACTTTTGCCATTTAATTATTTTTTGCTTAACTCAATGGATTACTGTGTGTATGAAAATTCTTTTAATGTAATATAATGTAATGTATTTAATGTAATATTTTTTTAATCATATAATATATAAAGGTTTTTCTCCAGTTACTTTTAATATACTTAATTAGGAAGATATTTTGCAAAAAAGTAATAAAAATTAGGTGAATATAATGAGGCATAAATAATGCAGATTAATTAGCAATGATTTACAATATACAGGGTGATTATAACTAAGGTTCTGATTTCAAAACACTGTAAAAAAAGAACGATTGTCAGAATGACTTGAAAATTGACATGAATATTCCTGAAAAAATTCAATTTTATTTGGTAAAGGGGAAAAAATACTTAAAAATGTAAAATTAATGACATCATCCAACATGTGGGAAATTTGTTCGCAGAATGGAAACAATAGCCAGTCATGGCAAAATGATAACTTTCATAATTCACGGAACTATTTCATAATTCATGGAAACATCACAAAAAAAGAAGTAATTGAAAAATAACTACAACTTACTTAAGAAATGTTAAATATGTTGTCCACCGTGTTCTGGCTATGAGGTTGAAAGCACAAAAATTCTTGTTCAACAACAGATCGGAGTATGCCATAGTCATGATGTGGATGTGCTTGCAATTCAGCTTTATTAAATCAAACGCGAGCAGTATATACATGATCATAATCTGGGCCCCAGGGCCCAGATATGATTATGTAATAGAGGGCTCCAGATATGAAAATGATCATATTTATGCTCTCGCTTCATTAATTATCATATCTGGACCTTCATTTGTTCATTATTATCTCTTTTAAAAATATACCTTTTAAGTATATACTACTAACGCGCCCCCACATTAATATTCCTGAGGAACTTTTAACATATAGGGGATGTGCTGGAGATGGCAATTCACCAAAGTTTGCAATCTGACCACTGTTTATAACATTTCGAGGTACCCCACAGCCAGAAGTTTCAAGGATTAAGGTGATCCTGTCAAAAAAGGGTCTTCAGCAGCTGCTTTACTGGTATTGCAATGTGCATCTTGATAGAAGTTCTATCCCCACACTGATGCTGTGGACGCACGGAAATGTGGTTGCACAAAATAGATTATACTGCTCGCCAAGTACAGCATCATCTACCTGCACATTTTGCATTACTTGCATTTTTTTCCCTTTTGCAAAAGAAACTTCCATTGCTTCAGGAGTATTCATGCAAATTTTCAAGTCATTCTGATCAGTACTTATTGCATAGTTTTTGAATCAAAACTTTAATTATAACCACCCTGTATATAGCTGATTATTTTTCATAAATCTGTTACTACTATACAGTAGAACCTTGATTAACTGGGCTTAACAGTGAAAGTATAAAAAAAAATTACTATTGAATATTAAGACTGGGAGAGGAGATGTGCTACTTCTTATGGGGGGAAAAAAATGAAAATGTATGGGAGGTAATGCAACTATTAGTCTTTGTCCTTCAAAGACAGCTGGTGTCTATTGGATTATAGGACCACCTGCCCCTAGCATGATGGTGTCACTACTGTTGCTGCTTCTTTGTGAAGGGAAAAAGAAACGTTGTCAGATAATACACTACTACATCTAGATGTGTGATGCAATCCTTATTCATGAATTTGCTAAAGATAGATCATCAGAATGTAGCCAAAGGTTAGAAAATGTTGCAAGAATGAGACATTTTGGCTTTTGTATGAAACTTTAAATGACTAAGATACTTCATATGAAAAATATATATATTATATATTCTGGCCACTTTTATGAGACTTTTTGAAAAAAACCACTTATAAAATCTTATGTCATTTAAAGATATACCATCAGAATGTACCCCAAGGATATAAAATGTGGTCAAAATGAAATATTTTGGCTAATAATGAACCAATATGATATTTTTCAAAGAAAAAAACGATATTTAGGCCACTTTTATTTGATTTTTTGAAAAAAACCACTTGGTTAAAATCAAGGTTTAAACCAAACAACCCTGTATGCATTGATACACAATAAGTAACATGTACTGAGTGTAGCAAGAAAGAATAATTACGTCTTTGATGAGCTTATTTGCAGACCTTGCTACAAATTTCTTTAATTATTTGTTTCTCTTTATTTCCTCTCATACGATTCATTTATACATAAGGATCTACTAAATAAAATGGTTTTATTTAAAAAAATAAGTTTTTTTTAAATGATTTCTTCCATATTGGATCAATTAGTTTGGATATCAATTAACCACTAACAAAACCTTTACATCAAACTAAAATAGCTTGGGAAAATTATTCAAAACTTGTAAAATACCCGAGAGATTAGATTTGAAAAAAAGACATCATATTTAGAAGTTTGATATCACCAACCCCTTCCACTTTCAAACAATTTTACTCATAATACACAATCATCACAGGCATATGCCAAGTTCGTGCATTAATGACAAATATAAGAACAGTAGCCTATATGACATACATGGGTAATGGTCTACGATAAAATCATGATCAATGCAACGTACAGGCATAGAGATGAAATGGTTACTAGATCTCATACAAAAAAAAAGAGCTTAGTGATTTTCTTACTCTGGGATCCCACACGGTATACCCAAGCTTGTTCTCCTCTGGTTGTTTCAATAGAACTGGCTTTGGCCAAGGCCTGAAGAAAAAATTCAATAAAAAATAAAGTTCACATACAAACAACTATAGTTTTAATATAGCAGCTGTTGTAGAAGCTACTAGAAACGAAACATTCTAAAGAATTCAATATTGATGAAATAACATGGGAAACTTTATACCCTCCACCATAAAGAAGCCCATTTTTCCAAATCCAATCAGAATTTAAAAAAAAAAAGTCAATATGACAGGTTAGCCATATTAAGAGGAATTGAAAACCATTCATACATTGAGGAATTAAAAGCCATTCATGCATTCAGAGAAATTTTTATAAGAGGGGGATCTCAACCAATAAAAGAAAATTTGTTAGCATTTAACAGAAAAACACAGCGAAATATATAAAAATACTTATAAGAAAATAACAAAAGCGCCATAGTGTTTTCTGAATATCTATGGCTAGCCTTGGCTTTTAAGGACAGAAGATCTCACCACTATACTTCTCCCCTGTTATTAGATTTCTTTCATGAGAAGAAAAAGAAACCTTGTGTAAAACACATTCTTGATGGATTCCAAGAGGAATAAGTTTTACTATTTTTGAGTTAAGAAATAGAAAATTTAATTGAATGTGTGGAGGAAGAAAGTGGCGAGCACTGGATCTGGTAGTGCAAGTTAGGCAGATGGTGATTTTTTACAGGATTGTGATAGTGAAGGCAAAAGTTACGTTGAGATACCAGAAAAGGACTATGATCTCTATTTCTCTTGGGTTTGGATCAATTTTGATGAGCATAAAATTCCAAAAAAAAAAAAAATTCTATTTACTGGGAAATGAGCCCAACAATATTCTTGAGTCTTTAACAAATATCCTTAATGGAGACCTAATAGAAACAATTGTTTTGGAAACTAACTGATATGAACATAATATATGCTACTTACAAAATCATGCTCTATCTTTGCCTTCATGACTGAACCAATGGAAAACGGTAGATGGAGAGATTTATGTTTATTTAAAATTGATAATGTTGATGGGCGTTGTGCAGACACCTAGCATCCGTTCGTATTTTTTAAGAATTCACTTCTGCAAACAATTTTTTTTCAAACTATGTCTCAGGATAGGTTTGAAAGTATTAAATTTCCATATTATTACATTTTGCTGATAAGGCTGAAATTCATATTTATAGTGGAAAAACTGTTCAAAATTCATCCCATTCTTGATTACTTGAATAAATTTTAAAGCATTTATTTTCTGAAGGAAAATATTGCTGTTGATGAGTCCCTTACACTGTGGAAGAGGCGCCTGTCATCACAGGCAGTACATCCCTCTCAAATTATCTAAATTTCACATAAAAACCTTTGAACTTTGTGAATCAGACACTGGCTACTTATGGAGTTTTATGAATCGCAGCACAAATGTTGCTGGAACTTTATGGTCATCTAAAAAAAAATGTTCTGAAAGAGGTAAAAACCGCAAAGTTGATGAGTGGAGAGCATATTTCATAAATTGACAAAATTATGGTCATAAAGTGGAAGGATAAAAAACCAGTGTAGCATTTATCTCAACCTTCTATTGCAATAACTTACGAGAGAAGAATGGAAAATTTAAACCAGAATGCATTTTAGAATATAATACAGCGATGAGTGGAGTTGATTTGGAAGATCAAAAGCTTTAGCCATACTTATTAGAATACAAAAAAAAAAACAAAAAAAAACAAGAAATGGAACATGAATTTAGGCAACTATTGAATGTCTGTGTTCATAACGCACTAGTAATGTTCAATAGCAGTCAAAATAAGGTATATCATCTAAAAAGTTTGCCTTGGGCTAAATCGACAGTTCTTTGAAAAATACAGAACTATCACAAACCCCTCAAGTGAGAGGAGACCCCCCCACCCCATAAACCTGTCACCACGCTATTTGGTCACGAGACACTCGGTTGAAAAGATCGCCAACCTTGCAGAAATCTAGGCTTCAAAGAAGATGCAACTCTACTTCTAGAACACAAGTTAAATACTTGGAAGCTAATGAAGCAAAATTATAAAATACAATGCGAAATTTTTATTGTGTAGAGTAGGCGTATTACTATAACACAATTTGTTTTTTAATTTTAGAATTATAATTGAAAAAGATATGAATTATTTTCAACAGGGCTGCAGAAAAGTTGATTTTTTTTGAAAATTTAAATATCATGAAAAAGGCCCCTGCATTTAAATTTCTGTACCAGCTTGAAGGGTTAAAGAAAATCTACACACTAAATGAGAATTTTATGAAATCAAGCTCACATGAATGGAAGTATTAATAAATCTGTTATGTTATTAAAATTGTATTAAAACTAAAATCGTTTCAAATCAGAACTTATTCTCAGAAGAATTTTGAATGTGCATAAATTACCATTTTGAGAACACCAGAAAGAATTTGATAACTAATGTCGCTGCACACGCATTTGGATAAAGCTGACAAGTCCTAGCTACAAGCATTGCCCATGAAACACCTCCCAAGTAACCCAGAACATTGGAGTACACGCCCTGTTCTGGTGGGGAGAAAAAAAAACAAATATATGTATTTACATTTTTAAAAAAAACATGAAAAACTCAAAAATTACAAAATACACACGTATCTGATTCCTGAAACTAATTCCACCGGGAGTAAATCCACAGGATCCAATTAGAGCAAAACTATATAAATGGTTACCGTTGAAATGATTAAGTGATATAGTCTGAATATGTACAAAAGGTAGTTCCAGTGATTTTATGACAATTTCCAGTGAACTTCTTCTATACATACATTTCTTTCTCTTTAAGCAACAGATATCATTTCCTTTCTAACATTAGCACAGAAATTATTATCTAATTTTTAGCATACATACATAACAGTTACAGCAGTTTAACTGTACTTAATGAGTAATGAACAACATTTATGTCTTAATATCCCCCCCATCTGTCTATGTGAGTCAATCATTTTCATTCCTGACTAAAATTTGTATATACGCACATCAAAGTATACAACTTATTATACAACTATTATAGTATATGTGGGGGATATAACATACTTATCTATATATAATACCCAAGTAAATACATATTCTGGTTATAAGAGGATATTTTTATATATCTACATTAAAAACTCACAAAACTCAAAAGTTACATAACACACATGTATCTGATTCTCGAACTTAATTCCACTGAGAGCACATACACTTTTCAAAAACAAAAATTTTTCTCAACAACTAGACATTCTTTTGTCTTTTTTTTATCTTTGGAGATGTTTTGATTTGTCTCTAGCTACAGCAACGGGTTCAGCTGCTATACACTAAGCAAGCTTCAGTTAATTTATCCATGACATTGTAGTAATAAATGTATGATCACATTAAATGATCATATGATGTCTTTGCATGTCAGAAAGAGGTTACATTAAAAGGGTTATAGAAGGTTAGGCTAGGCCCAGTGACCTCATAGTGCTGATGACCTGAAAATGGTTTTCTGCAACCCTTAACAGCTCAAGATGTGAATGTGAACCAGCTTCCTGCTAAGAAAGCCTTGGCATAGTCTCCTGCTACGATAATTGGTAAGGTAACACTGACGTATCCGAGGAGGAGGTCACTCTTTGCTATCCATACAAAGGTTTTTAACAGCTGGCTCATGTGAAGATATATTTTTGGAAAGAGAAAATCAAATTGCCCTGCAGGCTATTGAATTCACGTCCTTTCACTTTCCGGGTGAACGCCCTAGACCACTAGCATAGCTGCCAACTTTTGAAAATGAAAATTAGGGAGATTTTTGCGCGGACCTTGGGAATAAAATCCCTACACAAAAAACAAGTGAAATTGGAGGCCAAAACTTCAATGGTGATGTAAAAAAATATATATATTGTGTTCAATCAGAAACGATATGAACAAACATTCTGCCGAATGACCACAAAATCATTGGAAGATGAAGGAAAAAAGTGTCAATTTTTGAAGAACACTGACTTTTTGTGACACTTGCCTGATGCTTTTTTGATTTCGCATGGGTGATGATGTCAGTCTTTCCACCATGTTTATGTCCGTAACACAACTTGTACGAAAAGAAAAAGTCTGCCCTTTTTCTGGAACGTTTGATGAAAGAAAATTCCCCGAGAATAAGTATATTTAAAATTGATTTTTTTCTTATCGGTATTCATGTTTTGTTATCGCACTTATGTAACTTCAACAAAAGAGTAAGTTTTGACCACATGCGTGGCATCACCATGATCTTCAATTATTATCCAGGACTATTGGCTGCGAAAAAAAAGCTATTTCCCTGCACAATAAGGCAAACAGCTTTTCTTGTTACCATCAGAGGGTTTGTAAAACTTCCTTAAAAAAGAATTTCCCACTGTTCCCCCCATTTACGATGCGCGACGCCATTTCGAAAGAGGAAAAAAAGAGGCAAAAGACTTCCCCCCCCCACGAGAAATTCCTTAGGGATTGTTTTCAGAAGTGGGGATTCTTTTTAAATGAAGTAGGGAATTTTTAGGGATGATTAGAGATTTTTTGTGATTTTCGTAAAAATTCGGGAGATTTAAGAACTTTTTGGGAGATCGAGAGATGAAGCTAAAATTCGGGAGACTTGGCAGCTATGCACTAGACTACAGCGGCAACGAATATCTCAATCTTTCCTTGGTGCTCGTGTGCACTGAATGGGACCGTACAGGGACGGTCGGACACAATTAAGGCCAAAGCTCACAATTGCAGACGATGCCACCACATGGTGACTTATCCGAGGATGATGTCACTCTCTGCTATCCATACAAACTGAAATGTTGACCAATAACATTTCATCGACTAACTCATAGATAATTACACAACACATTGTCACACCTATTAACACATCCCTTGGTCAGGGCTTGACTAATCTCAGGTGCCAGGTCACAATGACAGCTAAAAAACTTAGCATTGGTGACAAAAAAAAAAATTTGTGCATGTGATAACACGATAACTAACAAATTGAAGTGTCAAGACAACATAAAATTTTTGGATATAATGTTAGTGTGTTGATCAAGACAGAAAAAGATCACAAATCCCATAAAAAAATTTTGGCCATTTTACTTTAAAAAAATACGCTTGGCACTTAAGAAACTTATTGCTTTTAACTTTTTTTTAAACCCTGCTCATCAGTACCTATTTTAAATTGCATGGTCTTGCTGAAATCTGAAGATAGAAAATCACAATATGTAAGTAACTAAACATTTAAAAAGCCAATCATTCAGTATATTTCAGTTACTTTATTACGCATATCTATAGACAATAAAGCTTACTTTTTGCCCAAAGCTTTATGGATCGCAAAGCCAAACGGAAATTTTCACGATTTGGAACTAAATGCAAAATTTCATCTGTTACACGGCACCCTATGGGGAAAAAAATAAAATTACTAAAGAAACTGATTCTAACATAAGCAATAACATTTATCTTTGGTGAAACATAAAGCAGAACATACCATTTAAGCTACGCACACACTTTGGGTCAAGATTTTTCAACAAAGAAACATCTCTAAGATCTTGATCCTCAGGTATATCTTTGAGAGCAAGTCGAGCAAACAGCATATCAAGCTGCAATATAAATTCAGAATGAAAGAATTAAAAAGTGCACATTAATAAATCTGCATATAATATAATATTTAATACATATATATAATATAATATTTAATACATATATATAATATAATATTTAATACATATATATAATATAATATTTAATATATATATATAATATAATATTTAATATATATATAATATAATATATAAATCATGCTTTAAACATGTATAAAACTTTTTATCTTAACAGTCACACAAGTGAAACAGAAATTAATTCCGTGTTCTCGACCTTGTTTGTGTAAATGCAAAAACAGCTTCACCTCACCAGAGACAAAAGAGCTGCTCTGTAACATTGTTAGCACCAGCGAAAAACGCCACCAGAAAGTATTGCTGATAGAGTACCAGGAGAGAGAAAAACGAAAAGGGAATGAACCAAAATAATAATGAGAACCAGAAAATTATGGATGACCGAGCAAAAGGTTGGTCCAAGAAAGGCCACAAAAAAAAATATATAAAATAAAGAATAGTATGGTATTGAACATTTAGAAGTTTAAGAACTGAAGCTGCCGAACTCTGAGAGTTCAATGACAAATATTCAGAAAGCATCATTATGCATTTGTTACAAGTCAACTAGAGATAAGACGAATATTCGGCCCTTTTGCTACTACTACTACTAAACCACACATGCACCTCATTCATATTCCTCTTCGGAACGTCTAACGAATTGGTACATGTTGGAATATGCGTGTACGTGTAGTGCTACCATCTGCCACCAGTTTTTTTAACTATGAGTGAAGTGCAATGATTGAATAATTTATTGTTGTAGGCCTGTTGATCTATGTGGCGTGACTTTTTAATGGGGAGATCGGCTCGAAGTTGGGACCCACAGCAAACGAACTTCAGACAACCACCACTATGGGGATGGTGATGTTCGAACCCGGATTTTCGCGATGCAAGTCCGTCACTATGACCACTCGACCCCCACAGGGGCTCGACCCTTTTGCTAAATAATGCTGAGGTATTTGACCAAATATCTGTGTAAATTTAAGTACACCAAACTAATTATATTAACTATCAAAACTAACTATATTAATTAGAGTATTTCCCATAAATTAAAAATTTACTGATATTTTATTATGTGATGTATATCAAACAAAATATTTTCTGTGTAAAAAGGCTGTCAGGGTGAATTTCTAGGATAAGGAAAACATGAAACTGAAAATAGAATCCTACTGCAATAAAGTGGAAGTGAGTATGAATTGCAGAAGTTCACTACCTGAAAGATGTACCTAGAGAAGATAAGTATTGAGCTACTGAGAGAAGCAAAAGGGGCAAAGAACATCAAGAGGATAAATTACAAATAATTTGTGAATTTTATGATGCATTACTAGTTGAGAGAGTAAATAGTGATTTTGATATTTTCTTAATTAGATGTAAAATTGATAAAAATGGTTAGAAAAAAACTAATTCTGTAATATTAAAATACAATTTATCATTGTTGAATTTGATTGTCAGTATCATGGCAACGAGTCTTCAAATTGCCATTTTTTTAAATAAATTGCATTAATTAAATTCAATTTCAATCATTTAAAATTACCACACACACAATAAATGTTTTTAATTAAAAACATCAATTTTATTTATAATTGCGATGAATTTTAACAAAATTGATATTCGGCCGCCTAATATCCAGTATTCGCCAAATCACTATTTATTCCATCCCTAAAGCCAACAAAGTGAAAAATGAGAAAATTTGTGTCAACATAAATAAAAGATTTTTTCAAAATTTTCTGTGGAGATACTAGCACTCATGCGTGGTGAACCTGATTTCCTCTTAAGGATCAAGCTTTTCAGATGAGGCAACATTTCACGTCCTCAACACGGTTAATAACCACAATTGCCGAATTTGAAGCTCAAAACATCCCTATGTAATTTCTTAAGCACAGAGAAACGATCTTCAAATCAATGTGAGTGCTCTCAAGTGATATGGTCATTAGGCCTTTTTCCATCCAGGCAAAAAAAGGAGTACATGTGGAGAAGTGCACTGATTTAAAAAAAAAAAACCTTTTGAGCGTTGCTTTCACAATTTATATACTTTCTTATCCTTTCAAACTTGTCGTAAAACATAAGAACTAATTCAAAATTGAGACATCTGATCAAGGCAACCTGTATATATTTCAAGGATGCTCATGAAATTTTGGATGTTTTCAAATTAATGCTTGGTTGGAATTGACTACACAATATATAGCATAATTTATTTGACCTTGATTATTAAATAAAAATGCAGATTTATAAGTTCAAGTTTAAAATATGTGCAAATATTCCATGAAATCAAATAATGTACTTGAATAACTACAATTAGAGAAAGTTACCTCGATTCCATCAAATTTCATTTTTATTACAGGGACAAAAGCTTCTTCAACAGTCTAGGTAAGAAAAATAAAAGTGAAAATGAGGAATATATCATATGAAAATGTTAGAAAATAAAACTATTTGAAAGACATAGATATATGGCATGGTACTTTAGCTCAGTGATACTCAAAGTTAAAACAGCGAAGCCTAAAGGCATTGCCAACCTTTCTAAGGGACATCGCTGTGAGAAAGATATTAATGCTAACAGCTATAAAACCAATATTGATGTTTGCTATTCTAAAGCGGCTCATTGTTAGACTGTTAGACTAATATGGGGAGCCACTGATAGGCATTGACTGACACAAGAGAGCTGCAAGTAACTTAAATTTGAGAATATCTCTGCTTCAGCTGATGAAAATTACATTTCACTATACTTACTCGAAGATCTTTAACTTCTATCTGTTCCTTCAACAACTCAACAAAAGATGTGAAAAAATCGTTTCTTTCAACATGTCTTGGAGCAACGCACAAGGTATCTATATCAGCCCCTGTTGACAATTCACAGTAATAAAGTAAATAGCAATGAAGAATATTTTCCCACTTCACATATATAATATTGTGTTCTATGTCTATTTTTCAAACATAATATGGTTCAAGCTCAATAGACAAAAAAAAAAAAAAAAAAAATCAATGACTGTTTTATAATTTTTCTAAAAATTCTATGATTTATATTTTATAAATTTGTGGTGCGATTTTTCAGTGGAGGGATGGGGAAGGAGGTTGAGAGAGCAGAATTTTGATTTTTTTTTCCCAGAATCCTTACAATGCAGGAGCAATCGAAACAGTGCCTCCATGATCCCTGCAGCCAACTGCACAGCCCTGTTTTCTGCTAGTCAGATCAGAATTATGCCAGTTTTGGGTTCTACTCGGGTATCTGTCTTCCATATTTCAAAGTGAAAATGACAAATACCTGAATTTTCATGTTATGCAAGTGTTGTGTGAAAGGCCTGCCTGCTCTCTGCCATGTTCATTACATGGTTTTTAACAAAATAAACCTTCTTGAAAAACATCAAAACACTCTCTGGACATGTGCATCGCAAACATTAATGAAATCCTTCATTACCAACAGACAAAATTTATGCTTACATAATTTTTTTACTTCATAAACTGATATTGATCAGTTTTGTCATACCACTGCCATTTTCTGCACACGAGAGCTTTTTAGACCGGGACCTACAATTTATTGTATATTCCAAATGAGTTTTTTTATACTCACAGAGAGGTTGGTGGTCTCACACCGAAGGGTTAACGCACCAACCTCTCTGTGAGTATAAGAAAGCTGCCATTTGGAATATACAATACCTGTGGTAGCAATTTTTTTTCTGTGGTCATGTCGCCATTTCTGTTGTACCCATACATCAAGAAAGTTTCCAACAAGGATGGACTGGGTATCAAACTGGCAACAACTCTAAACATCCTTTATAGTTTAGTATCTTATCGACCTGCTACAGCACACATAAACTTACATGCTTGAACATGAGGAAAAAGCATTCATTAATCATACCACTTTCTCATAAATAAAGTATGAAAAAAACTACCTTTCGTATGAACTCCCAGACGATATGAGCCAAATGTATAAATTTTGCCTCCAACATTGTCTGCTACATTAGGTGGCATATTCTAAAAATATAATAAAGATCAGAAAAAGTACATGTCATTCTTCTTCATTCATTATGAAACTTACATTAAAATATTATACAGTCTGACGTGCTTATAACGAACACGGATATTATAAATTTTCACATATAACCAAGTTTTTCCATGTCTCATGAATTTCACATTGCTTATCTATATTATTTTGATTGCTCACGACAAACTCAGATCTTAACAAGGTACACCTATAATGAATTTTCAAACATCAATTTTCAGGAATTTCTTCATAATTGGTATATAAATCTTACCTGCAAATTTACCTTTCTCCAATGTGGAAAGAACTCATAATGAACCCTTTCTTTCCCTGGAAGATATTCCAGAATTGACATTTTTGGGTATAGTAAAATTCTCCTTGCATATTTTTTTTTTCTTTTCCTGTTTAAATCTTATTTTGCTTGTGGAAAACCTCATTAGAAAGGCAAGAAGGGGTAATTATCCCCAAGAATCTAATCTCCAGAGTACACCTTTAATGCACATTTATCAATCTTTAGGTAGATTAAGGCATTGGTTGTTGTAGTACTATCATGAGTAGGTACCTTTTGCATAACCTTTTTTGCATTTGACATTCTCCAAAGCAGGGTTGTTTGGTTTAAACCTTGGTTTTAACCAACTGGTTTTTTTAAAAAAACCACTTTGGTTTTTTTCAAAAAATCCGATAAAAGTGGCCTAAATATCATTTTTTTTCCCTGAAAAATATCATATTTGTTCATTATTAGCCAAAATGTTTCATTTTTACCTTATTTTATATCCTTGGGGTACATTCTGACGGTATATCTTTAAATGACATAAGATTTTATAAGTGGTTTTTTTCAAAAAGTCTCATAAAAGTGGCCAGAATATATATATATATTTTTCATATGAAGTATCTTAGTCATTTAAAGTTATATATAAAAGCCAAAATTTCTCATTCTTACAACATTTTCTAACCTTTGGCTACATTCTGATGCTCTATCTTTATCAAATTCATGAATAAAGATTGCATCACACATCTAAATGTAGTGGTGTATTATCTCACAGGGTTTCTTTTTCCGTTCACAAAGAAGCAGCTACAGTAGTGACACCATCATGCTAGGGGCAAGTGGTCCTATAATCCAATAAAGACACCAGCTGTCCTTGAAGGACAAAGACTAGTGTACTAGTTGTTACATTACCTCACATACATTTTCATTCCCATAAGAAGTAGCACATCTCCTACTGTATATCTCCCAGTCTTAATATATTCAATAGTTGTTTTTTTTATAATTTCACACACACACTGTTAAGCCCAGTTAATCAAGGTTCTACTGTATAGTAGTAACAGATTTATAAAAAATAATCAGCTATATACAGGGTGATTATAGTTATAATTTAAGTTTTGATTCCAAAACTATACAATAAGTACTGATCGGAATGACCTGAAAATTTGCATGGATACTCCTGAAGCAATGGACGTTTCTTTCGCAAAAGAAAAAAGTGCAAAATGTGCAAGTAGACGATGCTGTACTTGGCCAGCAGTATAATCTATTTTGTGCAACCACATCATTTCGGCACTTCCACAGCATCAGTGTGTGGATAGAACTTCTATCAAGATGCACATTGCAATACCAGCAAAGCAGCTGCTGAAGACCCATTTTGACAGAATGCACCTTAACCCTTGCAACTTCTGGCTGTGGGGGTACCTCAAAATGTTATAAACAGTGGTCAGATTGCAAACTTTGGTGAATTGTAATCTCCAGCACATTCCCTATATGTTAGAAGTTCCTCATTCCTCAGGAATATGAACGGGGGAAAGGGGGCGCGTTTGGTTTAATAAAGCTGAATTGCAAGCACATCCACATTATGACCATGGCATACTCCGATTCTGCTGTTGAACAAGAATATTTGTGCTTTCAGCCTCATAGCCAGAACACGCGGTGGACAACATATTTAAAATAGTTTGAGTAAGTTGTAGTTATTTGTTCAATTACTTCATTTTTTTTGTGATGTTTCCGTGAATTATGGACTCGTGCAATGCTATAATTAAGTTATAATTTTCCCATGACTGGCTATCGTTTCCATTCTGCAAGCAAATTTCCCACGTGTTGGATGATGCCATTAATTTTACATTTTAAAGTATTTTTTCCCCTTTATCAAATAAAATTGAATTTTTTCAGGAATATTCATGTCAATTTTCAAGTCATTCTGACAATCACTCTTTTTTTACAGTATTTTGAAATCAGAACCTTAGTTATAATCACCCTGTATATCGTAAATCATTGCTAATTAATTTGCATTATTTATGCTTCATTAAATGCATTATATTCACCTAATTTATATTACTTTTTGCAAAATAGCTTTGTAATTAAGTATACTGAAAGTAACTGGAGAAAAACCTTTATATATTATATGATTAATAATAACATTAAAAGAATTTTCAAACACACAGTAATCCATTGAGTTAAGCAAAAAATAATTAAATGGCAAAATGGTTTTTGTTAAAATGTAATAAATATTTATTGATTAATTAGCATGGGAATAGTGTTTATTGCATTAATAAACATTTTATTTTAGTTAATTATTACAAGTTTGAATGATTTTTCAGAAATTTCATTGTTTTTAATGTTAATACTATTTAAAACAAAAAAACCGGTTTAAACCAAAAAAACCTGGTTTAAACCAAAAACCCGGTTTTTTTGTTTTTTTCAAAAAAACCGGTTTTTTTACCAACCCTGCTCCAAAGTTCACCTACTTAAAGAATTTAAGCAACTTTTGAAAGCGATGGTGAACTGAAATCTGCAAGAACAAATTCAGAGAAGCTCATACTAATGTGTTCTTTTTAAAATGGTTCGAAAAAAGAAAAAAATTTTTCCAGTAATGGGGAGCTTGGAAAAAGAAAATTCATAAAGACAAGAATGATTTTAACACAAAATGTTCAATGTCCACAGTGATATCAAAGAAAAAACAATTTGTATGTGTGACAAATATTTTCATTGATGTATTAAATTACACAAACATAAGATTTTAATTATTTTTTAATTTTTTCAAAAACAAATCAATTTAATTCTATTTATTTGAAGAATGCTCTCAGATTGTTAAGTGTGTATCATGTACTTGAATTAAGTTTAATTTTGCTTACACACATCATTATTCAAGCCATATCTATATAACAGAGTTTGCATATAACAAATAACTTCGCCTTTTCCCCCTTCGTTATATTTTACAAAATAGTCGAACACTCTTATAACTCAAAAACTAACAAGTCTAACTTTATATAAATGCACATCAGAATTTAACAATGAAATTTTCTTAGCCCACCATAGCAACCTGGAACTAAGGATTTATCAGGCCCTGCCATACACAATGATAGCAGGAGTATTTTTGCCATGTGCAACTACACAGCTTAAGCAGAACTCAAATTAGATAGCTACAGCTGGTGTTGAAAGTACACCTAATATAAAATAATTTAAACATTTTTACCTTTCTGATGCTGATGTCACGGATCCATTGCTTTACCAATTCATTGATCTTACATAGAACTTCCATTCTATATTAAAAATAAAAGTGATTATATTGATTTCATGAAATTCTTAATAGATATTGAATAAGATTCAATTCATCACAGATTCATGAATCAAAATAAAAAATGTATTACATTATTCTGATTTAATATGTTCAGAACAGGTTTGGAAAGGACAATTCAGAAAAATCCCATGGTGCTTAATGTGATCACATCTGGACTCTGGGTTTCTGATAACAATAACCAAATGATGACCATATCTGAAAAAAAGTCCAGTTTGCAAAACCAGTGACCATACATCCCATTTGGTCGAAGGGGGCGTATAGTAAATAGGTAATCTGTAAAACAGAACTGTTTTTTTTTTCTAAAAAGTTCGATTTTTTTCTATTAAACTTTGAGAGCAAAAACTTTGCTTATGGACATTCTCCCCCCTAAAAATAAAGAACACAACACACAGTAAAGGGAAAAAAATTCCACTGATGATCCTCACACTCAAAAATGAGTATTAGAGTTGAACAAAAGATGAATTGGTATTATTTTTTTAAAGAATCTGATTATTATGTTTCTTATCTATATTTCCTATGCTCATGTCTTCTTTTTAGACAAAGTGATGCTATTCCCAAGCATTGTCTACAGACCTGGGGGGGGGGGGATAAACCTTTTGTCTGCCCATTTGATTGATAATCGTACTTCATCAAAGCGCATTATCTTCATATTATAAGAGAGATAAAAGAAACTCAAGTAGTTTTGTGGTCAAAAAGTGGATCTATTGGTGGGGATCACCTCGATTAACACCTCCCTTCTAAGTGAAATGCGATAATTCATGAACTTTTCTGAACTTCCCTATGATTATCTTCAACCAATCCATTTAGAAACACATGACATTCCATGCTATAATTTAAAAAAAAACGTGAAAAGTAGAATTTTTCTTTAATAATTTCTATCAATGTGTAACCCCCAATAGCAAGCTCTAGATCCGATCACGTTTTTGGTACCTCTTGCATTTACGATTCATTTTTTCCAGGTTTCTTTTTTCGACCCCTTGTTAAATCTAAGATACTGTAAGAAAACCTGCTTGTTGAAAGCAACAAAATAGCAAAACAATTTACATTGTGCCAAACAAAATGTATTAATTTGCTCGTAAATCGATTTTCTAACTGAAAGCTAGCTCCTTTTATGTCGGTGCAATGGTTTTCTATATTTGCATAACCAAACAAGAAACATCAAGCTATGTTAACAAGTAACTAGTTAAGTTGTTAATAAGTTGTAGGTAAACAGTGTGGTATCTTTCATATAGTTCACATTCTGAGTATTTCCACTTGCAAAAAATTGTAACTAGAAAATATAAGTTACGAATGCTTTTCAACCAGAAAACAACGGATCGATATGCAATTATGAAATTCGAAGGAAAAATCTCTCACTACATACAAAAGTTCTTGAACAAATAAAAGCAGTCCAAACTATTTTCTACTGTACTGTGGATCATTTTAGGCTTGTAATAAAAAAAAAAAATTCCTGAATAGAATACACTATACTGTATCATGCAATTAATATTAATAGGGTTGATGAGAAGTCCTGGATACATTTTAAAAATTAATAACAAATCAACCAATTGACATAAAAAGATGTGGCTTGCACTAAAATACTTATGGCTCAGAGCAGGGATTCTGAAACTATGCGCTGCCAACCTTTGTCAGGGGTGGCGGTCTGACAAACTGCTCGGAGGAGCCACAGATAAGCATTGATTAGGGTAAGGGGCACGTGAAAAAGGTTTGAGAGTCTTTGGCCTAAAGTTTTTTTTGATAAATAAAAAAAGTTTAAATTTCACCCATAGGTGGCACCATAAAACTAAAAACTCAATATAGCACATAAAATGCAACACTAACAGTGCATAATGTTTATGAAAATTTGAATTACATAAAACTATCACATTTCAATACAATTGTTTTTTTAAAGCTCTGGCTACATCTAAACGGGTGTCCGATTTGAAATATGGTAGTTATAGGTAATGGAAAAGGTCATAAACATTAATTATGCACCATTTGTGTTATATTTTATATATCGAGGATTTTCATTTCCTTCATTAACCCTTTAATACTGAAAGACAGCCCAGATAGAGAGTATGGACATGCTTTGGGGACTTTTGTGAACGGCCGGAAGCAAGATGAAAGCTCTTGTTAGAGGTAGGAACGGGTAAGATAGGTCGAAGTCCCACAAGAGTGCAAGGTGAAAAAAAATTAGTCAAAACTTGGTTGACTTAGAAAAAAATATATATGTGCGATAAAGAGTGAATGGCAGAAATTCTAAAAGATAAGTAACATTTTATTTAGACTGTGGCTAAATGAATGAACCCAAATATTTCTTCCATATTTAAAAGAAATAATCATTCAAGTAAACCTGTGTGCCAGTTCTTCTTCTGTTTCAAACAAGCCATACTGTTTTAGGACTTCTTCAAGCTCTTTTGTTTTCTGCAAATCATCAGGTTTTGGCATAGCTGTGCTGATAGGCGACGTGACGCCATACACTTTCGGGGCTGATGAAGCCGGCTCACTGGTTGTGTTAGCTGCAGTCAGGCTACGCCCCATCTTTGACTGAGAATTGTGGAGCTCAATTTTTAAAACTAGGGTAGAATAAGAAAAGAAATATGATTTTAAGAATGATAGACTATACAAAAAGTTGTGTTAAAAAAAGACTGATGTATGCAAAAGCAATATACAGATGCAATTTTAATTTTTCTGCTTTACAAAGTTCTGCAACACTTGCAGCACTACACAGTAAATTTTCCCTCTCATATAAACGAGAAATATCAGCAGTCTGTATCAGGGCTTGACAAATTGCAAAAAAGATTAGGTGTCAGAATAATTTTTTACGAAACAAACATTTTTTTTACACACACAAAAAAAAAAAAAAAAAAAAATAGTATTTCTTTTTACTTTTCCAGGAAATAGTTATCGTCTTTGTTATAGATAGATACACTGATATATATTCCAAAAATTTTGTATTACCCTCAGATTCAAACTAAGTATAACCACATGTAAAAAATTTTAGGTGCCAATCCTAATCATTTCTTAGGGTCAAGGTTGCCAGGTCGACCTAGGATTTGTCCAGCCCTGCTCTATATCATCAGAAATGAAAATATGAAACAAACGACCAAAAAAACAATTGGAAAAATAATGATTTTGAAAACTACTATAATTTCCTGCCTAAATGTAATCCCAGATGACGTTTGACACACACACATACAAATTTCCCTAGTTTGAGGGAAGGTGAGAAGTAATTTTATAATTCACACATATAAATTTCTGGTAGTTTTTTATAACAACCCTACTGAAATTTAAAGAAATCAGAAGGGTTATTCAAAAAGTTTTTTTTTTTAAGTTAATCCTTTCACTCATACATATACTAGCACTTTGGCTTCAAAAATTTAAAAAAAAAAAAAAAAATTGAAACCAGAAAAATTCTGCAGGAACTAAGAATTCACCACCTGGCCCTCTACTCTCCAAAACAGGATACGTGGAAAACTGACCTTAAGGTCTAAATTACTTATCTTTGCAACCATTGACTTTAGAAGTATACTTTACAAATACTTACAAATGTAAAGTTTACAAATGACACACAGTATCTTGAAATGTTTTTATTTTTTGAGGGGGGATCGTATACATATAAAAAAATTAACTC
Source organism: Pholcus phalangioides (assembly GCF_987345545.1). Lineage (NCBI taxonomy): Eukaryota > Metazoa > Arthropoda > Arachnida > Araneae > Pholcidae > Pholcus > Pholcus phalangioides. The sequence goes on from NW_028301603.1 coordinate 39,017,408, forward strand.
GTATACAGTCCCAGGGTGCCAAAATTTCCAATTGGTGAAATGAAGATCGTGCTCTGAAAAATCATTTGCAAAAAATTTCATGTTTTCAAAAGTAATATTTATGGCAATATTTGACTTTTTCAGCATTTATCACCTGTGATTGAGTGTGATTCACAAATTGCAAAACGTAACTTAAATTCAAAGTGTAAAAATTCTGTAAGCGTAATGTAACTAACTGTGACTAAAAAATGTTCACTCTTATGATTTTAATGATAAAGCCTTTCCAGTCAAGTTGTTTCACAATAAAACCAACCATCTTTTAATTTGCTTTTCTTATGCGACCAGTGGTCAGGCGCAAACACAAGACTGTGTCAGAGGGGGGGGGGGGGATTTTACCCGTAGGTTCTTAGTATTGCCCTGCATTTTATGGGACACAGTTATTCCCCATATTAGCTGACCCATGGGAGATATGATAATCTCCATCGTCCCTTCTTCTGGATCCACTTTCAAATAGCTTATATCCCTTGCAGGACAGAGCATGGGTCTCGTCTGGTTCTGAATCCTTTTGCCCATGGCTGGAAATTTGAACCAGGAACATTTTATGCAATTTGATTCTGTCCGGAAGAGACATTCATAAATTGTGTTATTTTTTTCCCTTCTTGGTCTTCAAAGTTAAATTATTATAATTTTGTCTAAGAAGAATGAAAAGTATCAAGCAATAAACAATGAAAAGCATTTATCTTTTGAATGCACTATAAAATAACATTAATAGTTAAAAAATATGTAATCTTTTTGCAAATGCCTTCTTAAAGTCAGTTCTACATTTCATTAGTTGAAAGTTTTGGAACACACAGGTTACACAACAATCTGGAAAATTTTCTGGAAAAGTTAAAAACAGAACATTTTCCCTTTGCAAAGAAAAATGTTTTTCCTCATGTTTCATCTAATAGTTCAATTCTCATTAACAGTTTTTTCTGTACTAAAGTTTCAATTAGCATGTTCTGATATCATTCAAGATAACTATGATAGTCAGTATTTATAATTGCTAGCCCTACTTTGTCATACCAGATTATAATACACGCATAAATGCTGTTGATATAAAATTTATGTTGCAATGAATTGAAACTAATTCAAATCTATTCACACACGATGGTTATGCAAAGGGGAAAAAAACGATGGTCTTTCACATTTACTGACCACTCATGTTGATGATACCAAACATTGAATGCAACAAAATATAGAAAACTGATAGGCTATCAATACGGCTAAATCTCAAGTCACATGCACCTTAAACTGTGAGTAAATCTAATTTTCAAGCAAAAAAATAAATTGCAAGCAAACTTACAAGCCAAAGCTCACTTGACAAGCAAAGGCTCAGATACTGTGAAGATGCTAAAATAGAAATTGATTGTCACTGTAAAATGTTTTACATTGTTCTGCAATGAGCCCTTAGGTGAACAGAAACATTTTGTAGTAAAAATCCCCGCTGCTGTGCGACCGCGTGGGGCATCATGCTGGACTTTCGTCCCAAGGATCCAGGTTCGAACCCTTGTTGATGGCACAGTGGTGGTCGGCTGAAGTTGGTTTGAGGTTTTTCAGCTTCGAGGCATGAATATGAGCCCCCCCCCCCGGTCCCCCATTTGAAAGTCTCTCCACAGAGAGCAGGCCGGCCTACAACATGATACTGACAAAACATGAAAATTCAAGCATTTCCATCTTTACTTCAGAAAATAGAAGCCAGATGGCAGCATGAACTCAAAACAAGCACAAATTGACAATATAAATATGTTAGGGCCAAGCATAATCATTAAGGGTCAGGTGGGGTAAAATGGTCATACTTCAGAATTTAAATTGATATTGTTACCAAATTTCTGTTTGAACTTTCACCTACAAGTAGCAGGTTTTCACTTAAAATTTTATGCAAGCAGTATTTTAGTGGCAATAAACAGGCTTTTTTGTTGTTCAAACTTGGGTTCCATTTTTTAAGTGCCTGAATAACTTCTCTTTATTTTAGTTGCTGAAACTTTTTATAGATTGGCTGTGCAGGTCACTCCAGAAGTGTCTCAAGAACATTTCATTCAAATTGTAATCATTATAATTCATATTTTATAGTAATTTAAACAATGTGGGGTAAAGTGGTCATAGCATTAAGCTTAACGAACACCTAGTTACTAGGAGCTATTTTGCCTAACATATAATTGAGCTCGTAAGAATTTCTTTTACTTAATACAGTTCAACTTTTTCTTTTCCAAAGCCAAGCTTGGAAAGTAGTTGTTTGAACCTTATATGTGAAAGAATATACAACAGTACTCTGACACACTTCCATTAGTATTGCTAGCTGTTGAAAAGAGCATTCGAGTATCATGTGAGCTACAAGAACACAAGTTCAAGATTCCGCATCACTTAAGAAAGATGGATCATTAACAAGTCAAGACAAAAGGATCCTAGAAGAAAATCATGGTTAAAATGCACAGGAGAATTTAAGTATTGAAGGGTTTAAATCTCTTGCTCAATGTGAACAACCCCCACCCTTTTGTAGATGTTGAACTTTCACAATTCATGACCACGGAAAATAAAGATACAGAATCAACTTCATGAATGAATTTGAACTTTTAGAAGGTGACGAAGTGTCAAGATTAGCTAATATTAGTGTTGCGTCTGATGACAGACTTGAAACAAGCCATGACTACCTTATCCTTCTTACACAGAACTCAAAGGCAAAACAAAAACATGTTCAAGATAGCACAGGAGAAACCTTAATTAAGGAAACAGTTGCTGAACTTTGACCACCATGAAATAGAAATATGCGAAAATTACATTAAACTCTAACAGCCAAAGAAACATTTTCCTGAAGGAGATCTGAGGCAAATCTATAACTATTCAATCTTTATGAAAGTTGTCAGAAGGCTGTGTGTGTGGGGTGCTGGTTTATGATAAAGAGAACAAAAACCAATGATGCAAATTATCAGGCAAGTGATTAATAAGTATTCATTACCTTGAAAAAACCAAATAATGAATTTTTATACGTTTCTAGAAAATAAGGACATACAGTGAAACTTCAGTCAACGAGTGGTTCTGTTAACGAGCAAATTTTGAACAAATTTTAACTCAGTTAACGATGATTTGCATTACGAGCAAATATTTTGCACTTTATTTATTTTCATGTCATTACAACTGAGCTGATGGTTTTTCGCTTTCACTCTCACACGTTATGGAATTGTGGGTAATATAGGTCCTGCAGTCTCAGATAAGCGTGTCTCCCTCTGAAAATTAACACATGTGAAGCGTGAATATTTATGATGCGAAACTAGAAGTAGCATTGTAGCCATGCATACGTGCACTTGAAGGTTTTTCAAAATTTGAATTCAAGAAAACTGTGGGCTGATTACATTATTGAACATGACTTAGAAGGGCTAGCTCATGAACAGGAACCACTACTTGTCGAAGAGATTGTGTGCTCAGGGAAGACCATGGATTGGAGGGGCACGAGGGTGACATTGAAGAACTGGTGGTGGAAAATATCAAGAAGTTGACGGTAGATGAAGTGATGGATCTCTCATGCACGCACCAGCAAAACTGTAGCAGTGTGTGAGCAACAAATCTGTCGAATGAACGCTGCACTTTCCCATTTCCCAGAAATCCTAAAAAAGGAGGCAAAAGCAAATGTCATTGGATAAGGTTCCTTTTGAAATTCACACAAAAAGAATTAGTTTGCAAACAGCAAGTCTGTAAATCATCCTAAATAATAGTCCTCCTCTCTCATTTTATTAATTAATTTTATTAAGTTAATTTGTAAGCATTATCATATTGTATGTTTATTTATGACGTTATTTATATTATGTATTAATATTATTGTGCGAAATTATTGATTGAATGCAGTGTTTATTAGTCATTTTTCTATGCGAGTGAATAATTGTGGAACGGATTATCTGAGTTTCCATTATTTCCTATGGGGAAATTGGATTCGAATAACAAGCATGTTCGGGAAACGAATTAAACTCATTAACCAAAGTTCCACTATAGATGAAATAAGGGGTCAGTTGTATTTCAAGATCCTAATGAAACAAAGTTTTAACCGTAGAGTACATTAACAGTTTGAAATGTAAAGGTAGAAAATTACTGTTTGATAAATGTGTTAAATAAAATTTCAATGCCGACTGATATTTGCTTAAAATTTTATTTGTACGACCACTTTACCCCACGCTCATAAAAATGATGTCTAAAAAGTTGCTGAAAAAAAAACTTACATTCAAAAAAATGTGCAAATGAATGTACATTCATTTGCACATTTTTTTGAAATTTGCACATTTTTCAAAAAATAGGATATCTTTTGAAAAATTACCATATGGCCATACCTCTTCAAAGATGAAAACACCTCTTTTTATGACCATTTTACACCATCTGACGAATGCATGTTCGGTTAAGCAGTAGTAAAAATCCCTCATCAAATAATGTGTTTTCTATACACTTTTCCTTAAAATTCTTTCAGATTGTTCTGTGACATATGTCGACCCACATATTCTGCTTTGGGGACTACAACAGAGCACCTCATATAGAGCATCAATTAACATTAGGTTATTCTATCACTTAGTACAAGGCTATAGCGGAGGGGGCGGCGGAAGGAGCAGGGAATCTAGTCTATTAGAAAATGAATTTTATGGAATAACATTGTTGTCTATTGTGTTTTACCACTCTGGTTCCCGCCACGAAATACTAGTTCCTATGAAAAAAAATTCTGGTTATAAGCCTGGCTTAGTAACCAACTTTTTTGTAAGGATAACAGCTAAATACAGAAATCTAGGGACACATTACAAAGTGAAGTACAATTTTCACGTACTAAAATTCAAAGACTTGCATAATCATCCCGCACAAGATGTACGACTCAATTATTTTAAGAATTCAGCACATCACTTCTCTGTGAAGTTTCTTACCCGATTACAGTGTATCTATAGATCTATAATTACAAGACATTATGACATTATATTTAATGACTCTGACATTAGAATAAAACTAAACCATCTTTACAATTAACTTTTAACGGCCAAATGAAAATTTGATGTTCATAGAAACATTAAGATTTTTAAAAAAAATATAAATTTTATTTTTCCTAAAAAAATTTAATAGCACCAGTGCTGAAATGAAATTTTTCTTTTCTAAATATAGATATATCTCTAGTATGGTCTTGGCTATATATAAAGGTAGTACACGTAATAAGAGTAAACGTGTCGCAATTCTAGTTCCGTGTAATTTTATGGAGGTACAAGAACACAAGGTCAGAGATGCCACTGACGCGCTATAACGTGTGAAATACCAAGAATTTCGGAACAGGACGCATAGAAATTTTGTTCACGCGTCCTCAGGGATGCGTTCTTTCCTAGTTCTAAGAAGAAAAAGCACACACACTTCCCCAACTTTTTTCCTTTCTTTTTGTTTACCATGTGTTATGATCGCGCAATCTTGAAGTGGTTTTATTACTTTGTACATTGTACTATATTGATACTCGCGGGTTGTTGATGAATAAGATAAGAGTTATCTAGTTGCTCCCCTGAATGAGGGGGTGTGTAGTCAAATTTTGGAGTTTTTATTCCCCTGTGGATTTTCTCCCTTCCGGTTACATACCAGAAATTATGGTAATTTTGCAGCTATCTACCGGCATTCAAAGACAGTGTTTATACGGCATAAATTTGCCTTGTTCCTACAATATTTTTTTTAAATAAATCTTTAAAGGATTGGAACGGCAGTGCAAATTGTAAAACTTTCCTGAGATCATGGAAAAAACTAATCTGTAAAAACTCCACCGTGGATATCCAGTTTTGTCATCTAGCTGCTATGTATTAGTCACCATTCCGCATCGCGAAAATCTTGGGTGTGTACTCAAAATCTACATTTGGAGGGGCACAAGGATCTAATTCTTCACAGAAAGTCACTAACACTCGAAAACAATTTTAAGTTAACAGGGAGTATAAAATAAATTACTTTTTTATTTCAATATTTCAATTCTCTACAAAAATTTTTAATTTTCAAGGGGGAAAGGGCTCTTTATAACCCCACCCCCCCCCCAAAAAAAAAAATTTTGTTTTGGTGAAAATCCAAGTTTGGAACCTGCGATTGTGCAATGGTAATAGACTAAAAATTTGACTTTCTAAGGTAAATTAGAGTACAGTGGCATCTCTGCTAGGTGATGGTGTGTATCCACAACAACAGGTAATGTGCCTGATCTATATGTGTATTGGTCCATCTAATGTTGGTACCATCACGGGTTCACCCATTCTGGACACCCTCGGAATGGATGGTCATTATGATCCTGGTGATTGGCTTTTGACATGCTTTGTTTCATGATAATAATATCCTATCTATTTGATGTGTTTGGCCTCTGTGGGGGAAGGACTGCCATTTCAAGATGCAAGGGAAAAATTTAAAAAGTTTTCTCTGTTGAAGCTTGAACTATGAATGTATTGGACAGAAAAAGTTGTAGAAGAAACTTTTTTTATAATGCATAGCATCTTTGCTTTAAACTAATAAAACTCTGGTCTATTGCCATAGGCAATTTACTACTGAGCGGGTTGTGCTGGATACTTAACAGTCTGAGTGTGTACAGTGTTATGTCTGATTTTTCAGTGCTGCCATCTATATTTTGTGAGTGAAGTGTAATGATTCAATATTTGTACCATTGTAGGCCTGTTTATTTCTGTGGCGAGACGTTTTTAACAGAGAGATCAGCTCATATTTGCACCTTGCAGTTGGGAAACACTGAAAACCAACTTCAGCCGACCACCACTGTGGCAATAGCGAGGTTTGAACCAGGACAGCATGTAGCTAGGAATGCAAGATACATAACGAATATATGTCAGATCATGAATAAATGGAGGAATAGAAAGTCCAAGGTGAATGTTTAATCACAAAATTGCCCCATGTGTGTTTCACCATGTTACTTATGACACATACAAATCTAAATTTTCCAGGTCATTTTACTGGTGCGACTTATACACTAGAATAACTGTCCGCGATGCTCTATCTGACCATCATGGTGGCCTGTAAACAAAAAAAATTTGGCCATCACTGATCTATACCGATAGTGGCCTATACAAGGGTCATATTTTCTCATCTCGGAAAATAGACTTCACCATAATACTAATATATTCCAACTATAACAATAAATCCAGCATGACAATATATTTCTCCGATCACTTGTGAGCAGTATTATATGAGTTTCACTGTGTGCATGATAGATACCACGAGTAATATGTGAGAGACCAGTGAAAGACTCTCTGATCAGGAAAAAAGTAAAAAAAAAAATTTTTGAACTCTTACATTACTTTTTTTGAGCTCAGAAAGTCTTTTCATAAATTCAAAAATGAGCAATATAATGAATCAAAATAGTATTAACACAAAAAAATTACAATATTTTAACATAGAAAGATGAGCACCTTATCAACATCAAAATTCTTGATAAACCTACATCTACAATTTCCTCAAAAAATTTAATGATTATCATTTTGGGCAATGAATCAACCAGTAAACGAGCTAAAAAAATAAAACTCTAACAGCTTTAGATTGATCAACATGATCCAAATCAACATTATAACAACAACGCCATAACCCTTTGTTGACATACCCTAGGAATGTTTACATCACAACATTAGCATGCACAACTCCAGCTTATATACCAAATAATTTTAATTATAAATTACATTGACCTAAACGGCGAATTTAGAGGAAAATTTGGATCTACAACAACATGAGTTGACTGTTTAGGGAAAGCGTAAGAAAAAAAAAAATGTACAGCGTCAGTCCAAACCACAACTTACTTCGCCTCTCACCTCAGGTAAAGTTTTATTTGAAAACACACACAGTCAACTAATTTTCCAACTTCACGTGAACTTTGGGATATTTTGAAGCGCACATTCATAGCCATAATTTGAGGCGACGACGGAATTGAAAACCTACATCGGAGAAATAAACATTGATAATTTAACACGCAACTAAATTGAGCAACGCATTGCCTGGGATGAGTGTACAAAACAAAGAGATCAACGAATATGGCGGATAAATCCTTACATCACAGCCGCCAACATATATATACCATTCCTAGATCTTACAGAAATGGATCCTCCAGATTGGCTGAGATTTATGACGTCACACTGGAAGTCGTCACACGACGACGATAATTTACGTAAATTATATATTTTTCAGAGTTATATTTCATCACATAATCGAAAAAAAATGGGGTTTTATTCTTTGAACACTCTTAAAATTTATCTGAATAAAAACGTGGTAAGCTATTAGCTTCATTTCAGAATCAGCCAATCAGAATGCACGTATCATTCTGTAATATCGAGGATCATAGTGTGAGATCATCCAGCCAGGCCATTGATCTTGAATATTTATCATAATGACTAGGGTGACCATACGTCCCGTATTTCCCGGGACAGTCACGGTATTTTCTGTATTTTTGGTCGTCCCGACTTTTTCGCAAAAGTGTCCCGGTTTTTCCCGTATTTTACACGACGCTTGCTTGAACTTTTATTCTTTATTGAAGTCAAAGATTGAAATTATTTTTCTCTTTGAGAGTATATATATATATATTTTTTTTCTCTCTCGCTCCTCTCATCTATTCTTGAACAAGAGCTGACTCTGCCCACTGGAAGTTAATTGATTGGAGGGGGTGGATGCATGTTTTACTGTGATCTTACTTTTTTAAAGATCAAATTTGACGAGATATTCTCGGGTGACTGAAATAAAACGGATCGTTTGACGAGATATCTCGGAATTGCTGCTGAAAGGGTTTAACATTTTGTTTCGTAGAATTCCTTTTAATCCACAGCATGGCGATTTTCAGTGATTTTTCTAATAGTTGGCAACCTTGCTTACTTTTGGCAATAGTAGGTAAGTTCCGTATTTTAAATCCTATTACAGTCGAATCCCATTTTAACTAATACCGATATAGCGAAAATCTCGTTTTAACGAAGACGTTTCTAATCCCTCAGATAAGTTTACATAGGAATAATGCAAAAAACCTAGAATTCCTTCATAACGAAATTTCGTTATAACGGGATTCGACTGTACATCGCGAATTTCTCCAGCAAATAGTCACCCAGGCCATCCCTAAAGTTTTTCAGTATATAGCCAAAAGGGAGTTTACTTGAATTATTGCTCTTTATTGAAACTATTTCAATTTTTTTAGTAAATGCACATAAAAAGAATATGAATCGTTTCCCTTAACCCTCTCGGCGGCAATCCCGAGATATCTCGTCAAACTTGATCTGCTTTATTTCTGTCACCACGAGACATTTTGCCATCTAAAAACGCAATGAAGCTGTTTTTACAATAAACCTGTTTTCCATCCACACTTCCAACAATCAACTGTCAGTGGGCGGAGTCAGCCCTTGTTCAAGATTAAATATGAAGGATTGAGACAAATAGAGTACGAAATATATGCTCAGTATAAATAGTAAAAGAAAGATTTGTTTTCCCCAAAAACAGTATCTCTTCTTATAGAAAGCCACACACGTCATCACAGGTGTTTTTGTATCGTACCCCACTAGAATAAGTCCTTAACAAGTCGCCTTACCCAGTAGCACACATATAGAACGACGTAGAGATTTCTATACGGTTCTACGTAGCTCGACATAGAAACTTGGATTATTTCAAAAAAGACTAATTATCGTACAAGATATTCTCCTTCGAAACGAAATGCTGTAAAAATAAGAGTAAAACTATTTTTAGAGAGAAAAATATATTTTGGCGTTTATTGAGTGAATACATTTTTATTATACATTATTTTATTTACATTTTTATTGTATTGATATCGCATGCGTAAAAACTTCAGGCATTCGATATTCATTCGACGTTGGACCGGTACGATATCCTAATGATGTTATGCTACTGGAACAGTGAGAGAAATAAAAGCGATGGGCGGAGTAAATTTTCATTCTCTTGTTGGGGAGAAGAGGTGTTAGCAATTGGAATAAATTCTTCGAAAAAAATTAAAAAGAAAAGCTTTAAAATTTTTTTTCAAATACTTCTAGAGTTACATTTTTAAATTGAAGTTGAATTCGAAAGGGAAATGTGATGTAACAGGCAAATTACAAACATTAAATTTGCCACTGAAGGCAAAATAATAAACTATATGAAAACAGAAAGAGTTCTTTTTTCATGTACACTTTATCAGATCTGATAGTTCATTCTGGTTTGTATTTTAAAAAAAACCCATTTTTTCCTTAAATACTTTCACTGCAACTTTGATAACTTGGCATTTATCATTTTCACGGTTGGCACAATACTAAATTCAATCGGGGGGGGGGGGGGGGGGGAAGAGACGATACATGAGGACCCCATCCTGATTAAGTCAACCACAATTTATACTCCATTATCACAATTCAATTGCAGAAATTGCTAATTTGATCAGTTCGAGAAATTTTAATGACTACTTCCATGTGTTTCGAAAATTCCGCAGTGGTGGTAAATTGAAGTTAGTTTTCTGTGGTTCCCAACTTCAAGACGCAAATGCGAGCCAATCTTCCCATTAAAAAAGTCTTGCCACAGACAGCACAGGCCTACAATGATACAATTATTCAATCACTCCACTCCACTTATAGTTTGAAAAATTGATGGCAGATGACGGCACTCTGTAACAAGCGTTACACAGAAACAAACTTCACATTAGTGTTTCACAACATATACGGGCATATTTTCCAGCATGACCCTGGTCTTCGATCACTTGCAAAAATCTCTTAATTGAGACAGAGCGGGCGGGCCATAATCTGGTTAGAAGGTGAAGGAAAGCTAGATAGAAATGTTCTGAGAGGAGGAAAGTTATTTTTGGACAATTACAATGCTCATTCACAAATAACAGATCTTCCAGCAATCAAAATATGCTTTTACCACCTAATTCAGGATTATTCTTACTACAAAAGCTTTTCATAGAAAATTGCAGATCAAAACATTTTATGAATTCGTAGATGAATTTATGGGCATCTTTTTCTCAGCCACCTCGTTGGGCATTTTGCTTGTTGTGGCGTTGCATTTGTATTTATATAATGGAATATAGAATTGTTAAATAATATACAAGTACATATACATACATAAATGATTTTGAAAAATAGTTAAAGGTGAAATGAAATAAACACTCGCTAACTTGGCATCCGCTTGAGTCGACATGTTTTTCTATGCCACTGGTTCCAACCGGGGGTGCGGGATAGCATTTTTGGGGAGATGGAAAAAAAAATTACAACACGTTGACTGATTATTCAGGAAAATTAAAATGATAAAAATGGATTTTTCAGTTCCTAAAAAAATATGAATTGTACCAATATTTCGATGCCTCATTTTCTGACTTCTGCTTGCAGAAATGTGTCATATGAATTTTGCTTTGATTAGTTTCTTTTCGATTAGCGATCATACTTGTTTTCCATTTTGGTTGAGAGAGAAAATACCATTATTTACATAAACTACTCCATGGTTTGTTTACATTGGTACCTCATGTTATTAGCAGGTTGTGTTAGATTTGATACTGTCGTGAACACACAACTCAGTAAAAATGTCAAAAAATCAGTCAACTGTCAAAAAGAAACATTAATTTATAGTCATTGGGGCTGGAATCAATAAGTGAAGAACTATTCAATTTTAATCTTTCTTTCCAAATCACAAAAAATTAGAAAGTTTTTTTAGTTTCGTTATTGAATTAATTTTAAAAAAAAGGCAAAATTAAATATTAACAATAGCCAAAAAAGACATAAAACTGTAAGTAAAATAATTCATAGAAATTGATATGGGTAATAATGATTATTGGGTAATTAATGCAATCAATTACAGAAAAAAAAAACTGAATTTTTTCAAACAGAATTTTTTCCAAAGCTGGATTCTTTGCCAATTTTGAAGCAACCTTGTTGACCGAATGGCCAAATTTTTATGAAAGTGAAGGATAAAAAAAAATTAACCAAAATTGTGAGGGTGAAATGCTCATCCTATATTTATAGTTTTAATAAGAGCATGGCTCTGAAAAGTTTGCCCTCCCCTTTCCAAGTTAAAGGACACATGTAAGATAAAATTACAATCGTGAGACCAAACAAAGTAACAAAAAAATGAAACAAACACAGCAGAAATATTTGCAACAAAAATAACTTTCTTTTTGCATTGATCAAACCAGAATGTACAAAAGAACCCTGGGTGATTCGTGCTAGAATAAACCTCTCGAAAACAAAGAAAAGGAAAAAACTCTAGCCTTAAGCACACCACTTACACCACTAAAATCTGCATGGGGTACATGTTCCAAATTATTTATTAGAGCTCTCTTTCGTTTCTACAGTCTTTTTTATGGAGGCATAATTTTAAATATCTAGAAACATTATCCTCGGATCTTCCACTGCTGCTTTAACTTTACGTAGGAATAGCACAGCTTCTCGTCCATCTATCAAACGGTGATCATAAGTTAAAGCCACATACATCATTGGTCTGATCTCGATCTGAAATGAGAAATCATAAAATAAAAACGACATATCATTCAAATGAACTGTTTTGCATCTATCTCAATATAAAATTCTTGCAATAAAGCAATGTACAGTGAAACTTTGGTTTTCAAGTGAATCAGTTTAAGAGTGTTTCAAAACGCGAGCAGAACATTTGAGAAAATTTTGACTCAATAAACAAACAATGGTTAGCATGACCAGCAAACATTTTGCAATATGTTTACATGATAACAACTGATGGTTCTTTCCCTTCACCGATACACATATACTGTAGAATTATGCACGATATTCAACAAACAGAACAAACCTTATCCTCTAAGAGTTTTGCAATAACCATTTTCACATCATACTGCCTCAAGATTGTCGATAAAAAATGGTATGGAGTCACCAAAAAAAAACCCCCAATTCAGCTTGGAGAAAACTGGAGGATGGTTGCATTATTGAATGTGACTTTGGGGGGTTAGCTCATGAACAGAAGCCGCCATTTTTCGAAGATATTGTTCTTGTGGAAGACCATGGGACTGGAAGTAAATGAGAATGACATTTAAGAACTAGTGGAAGAACACAGAAGTTGACCACAAACTGATTGATCTCATATTGTGTGCAAGAGCTTATGTACGGGATTTCATCCGAAGAAAAGAGAAATAAGGAGAAATCAATCACTTCAAATGAGATTAGAGAAGAACGGAGGAAGCAGAGAAAAATTTTGTAGAAAAGAACCACAGAATTAAAGCTGTAGCAATGTATCCGCCTAACGACAATGCATTTCTCAATTTCTGCTAAATCCTTAAAAAGGAGACAAAAGCAAGCTTCATTGGAATGATTCCTTCTTTTGAAGTTACACAAAAAGAAAAAGTTTGTTGTCAGCTAGCAGATATAACAGTGAGTCTATCTTCCTAATAACTTAACCGTTTGAGTCCCAAGCAGCGCAATCGCGCTGTTGAGATTTTATGTCGAGAAAACCCAGTACATTTCGAACATTCTGGACAACTGACGGCACGTTATCGATTGTTGAAGTCACGCGCTCAGATTTACTGAAGCAAGTACATCACACAGCTCCTTTTAATGTAAATAGTACATTTTACAATAGGTAGAATAATACTTGCACTTTACAGGAACAATGTAGTCGTCATCGTCGTCAATAATATGATCACATGGATTTGTGATTATGCTCATAGATTTTCCTTTTCGATTCATTTTACCTTTTTGGGGATACACCAAATTTAAAAAAGTTAAGCAGTAAATCTAGATTAATTTTTTACTTACTTTTTGCGTTGCTTCGTCTAATCATTTTGAAACACACAATTATTAACAATGAGAAACACTTATGCAAGAATACGTCCGATCGCTTTGCAAACTGCAATAAACGTGATGGAGCAATGAGAAAGAGACAAAATCGTGTTACCTAACAAATACAAGAAGCGCTATTGCTCTGATTGGGATTCATCGATGTAAAATAAACAAGCGATATCGCGCTGCTTGGGTCTTTTCGTACTCATTTAGAGAAAGGGCGGTTGCGCTGTTTGGGATTCTTCGACAGTGTTTTTTCAATACCCCCTGGGACTCAAACGGTTAAAACTTGAAAACATTCAAAGCCATCCTAAACAATAATCCTCACTCTTGTTGTTTAGAGTAGATTAGTTTGCAAACCTTTTGTATTGCATTATACAGTAGAGTCTCCATAATCGATTTGGATGGGACTGAGGCCACCTCCAATTACTAAAAAACTTTAATTATCCAAAAAACAATAAAGAATGCTTTAAATGTTGGGTTTTACTTTAAAAAAAAGAACAAGCAAAAGCAGCACTAGTATACTTACTGTATTTGCAATATTTTTAATTCTTTCACTTCTATTCAGTCTTTTTATAGCTTCAAACTTAGTTAACAACAGCGTTGATAAAAAAAACTTTTTTTTTAAACAAAAACTGTGTTTTTGGTTTAAAGCAGGTTTTTTTTGGCGTAAACCATTTTTTTATTGGTTTAAATAGCATTTACATTGCAAACAATAAAATTTCCGAAAAATCATTCAAACTGATAATTAATTATAAGCAAATGTTTAATAATTAAATCAACACTATTCCCATATTAAGTAATCCATAAACATTTCTTACATTTCAACAATAACCAACTTTTGCAATTCAATTATTTTATGGCTTAACCTCTTTGCAATCATGGGCGTAAATATTACATCCAAACACCAGTGGAACAAATTTAAAAATGTTCACTGTTTTTCCCTTCTCTATTCATCATTGTGGGAAGCTTTATAATAACCCTATCTCTATGGAAATTGCTCTTCCTTTCCCTCCTTTTTTCCCTATACTCCTGTTAATGATCCCCCCCCCCCCGACATATAATGTATCTTTCTATACATGTAAGCAGGGTTTAAGCTGGATAAAAAATTCCTTTCGCAAAAAAAGCTAAAATGGGGGGAAAAAGCTTTAGCAAAATGCTGCAATGCTAATGTAATGATTGATGGTTGGACGTTTACTTGTTGCGTACCTCCTGTACGCATTTTTGCAAAAGTGGTTGCTACTTTTTTGGCATTCTATGATTTTCTTTCGCATTTTGCAAAAAATTCAACCGTAGCTTAAACCCTGCATGTAAGTCCCAAAACAGAATGGGCCAAAATCTGTGACGTATGTCGCAGAACAATTAGCGCTACTGCAGAACAATCTGGGAATATTTTAAGAAAAAGTGGAAAACATTTCCAGTCAGCCAAGGGTTCGTTGCAGAACAATTCAAAACATTCTGGAGTCCCTGTGATGGAAGAGATAAATTTTCTTTCTTGTAATCATCATCTCTAAAAATATAACCAGTCTTTCAAGGAATCTAGTAGGAGATGAGATGTGCTGCTTGTTATGGAAAGAGAATGAAAATGTCTGAGAACAATGAACTATCCTACACTGGTCTTCCTTCTTGAGGGGCAGCTGGTGTAGTGTGTTTATTGAATTATAAGACCACCTGCCCTAGTGTAATGGTGAAGTTAATACTGTTGCTGCTTCTTTGGGAAGTAGAGAAAAAAAAAGTCTTTCAGATATACCACTACATTTAGATATGTAATGCAATCCTCATTCATAAATTTGCTAAAGAAACAGAATCAGAATATACCCCCAAGGTTATAGAAAATCTGGTAGGAATTTTGGTACTGCATGTAACTTTATGTAATTAAGACAATTTATATGAAAAAAATATATTCAGGTCACTTTTATGAGATCTTTTGGAAAAATCCACTTATACCAACAAAGACATACTATCAGAATGTGCCCCAAAAATAGAAAATGTGGTAAGATTGAAAAATTTTGGCTAATAAACCAATATATTTTTCAAATGAAAAAATTATATTCAAGCCACTTCTATGTGATTTAAAATATAAAAAAAATCAGGTGGGTTTTTAAAAAAAAAAATCGAAGTTAAAACCCTGGTTAGCAAAGAAACAAACTTTCTTTTTACTCTCGTACAATATTTGTTAAGTCATTTTGTACTACCTCACGAAGATAACAAACAGCACAGAATAGAGATCTTAGCCATACGCTGTGTTTAAAAAAATCAAGAATGTGAAAAAGGAGCACAGATCGGATGAGAGGGTGACTGAGCAAACAGCACAGAATAGAGATCTTAGCCATACGTTGTGTTTAAAAAAATCAAGAATGTGAAAAAGGAGCACAGATCGGATGAGAGGGTGACTGAGAAGAGTTTGGGATGAAATTCAATAACGCTGAGACACTGATAGCTTTCAACTGCATTTTCAGTGATTTTACGTATGCAATTAGGGAATAATGTCATTGTCCACTGTCCTTTCCCAATGAAACACCCCAAAGTTAAAAATGGTCCACATCCATTCAAGGGAGTCTAATATATTACTACACCAGTTTACCTATTATAAGGCTGGGGCTGCCTCGTCCCTTTCAAACTGAAAATTACTGTACAATATGAACATACTATGCAGGGCTTAGCCAGAAATTTCATTCGGTGTGGGGGGGGGGGGGCAAAGTGATAGAACAACAGATTTGACCATCTTTTTCCCTTTTTTCTGTCATTTTCTAACATTTTCATTTTCTCTCACAGTGAGGAGGTGAGTCCCCCCCACTATGCCCTTGATACTACATAGTATTCCTCGAAGGAAAAATAAAGAGGTTGGTTCTTGGAGGGGAAAAAAAGAGAAAGAGGGTCTCATGAAGGAAATTAAAAACTTTCCAGTGCTTCGTATTATCCGTAAACTTGAGCTTTCGAGGCTTAGATTTTTAAGACTTTACTGTATTGATTAAATGCCATTTTTATCAATCATTTTTATGTGAATAATTGTGGAACAAATCATCCAAGTTTACATCATGTCCTATGGGGAAGTTTGATTCCATGTATGAGTGATTCAGATTATGAGCACATTCCCAGAACGAATGATGCTAGAAAACCGAAGTTCAACTCCTTATAGTATTTCAACCCTGCTAATCAGAAAAGCTAACCAAATATACATGTAAAACAATGGGAGAAACCACTCCCTCCCCCTTCATGCACAGGGTCATCCCAGGCATCATGCACCACCAGGACCATTAAGGACACACCCATAGTAGAGGTCACAATCATACATGGTGTCCTCCATAAACCAAGAGATGCCTGATTATGTCTTTGCCTTAAGACAGACCCTTCTCACAAGTGTTTTCACTTGCCTATTTAGTATATGTGGTGTATTTTTAGGGGGGGGGGGGAATATAAGTAGCAGGCTCTATCAGATCTCAATCATTGTAAAACAGTATTCAAGTAACCAGAAAAACTGTCTACATTACAAAAGAAAAGGAAATCTATTTGACTGCCTCTGTAATTTGATTAACTGTGGATCATAAGGATTTGTGAAGATATGAAGTTATTACATGCCTAAGGTTGCCAGGCGCTCTGTATTTTACAGAAATGTCTCAGACCCGAAAAAAATTTTTTTTTAAGCCACTTCATGTGTGTCCTGTATTTCAATTTTCACACAAAGTTTAGTCAAGTCTTGATAGGATATCTTTCATTACCATCAAGATTTATCTATGGAAGTTCTAGATGGCTAGCGATGGTTGCTACTTACAAACCTTACATGCATCTCGTAAATATTCCTCTGGAGATTTTTCTGGCAGTGGTGCACTATGGGAAGTGTTGCATGCATATGTATGTTCCATAATGTATTTATGATTTTCTGAGGTGTGCATGTTTTATGTTTCACATAAGTGGTGCCATTTATCTTCCACATTGAAAGACACGAGTGTATGAATTTAAAGGTGTTTGCGAGTCTGCTAGATCACTTTGCAAAGACTTTTTCCGAAGAGCAGATCAACTTGCCTCTGCGTCTAAAAGTTAGAAAACAAACTTCAGTTGTGCCACTGTGTCGGAAAAGTTGAAAAGATATGCCTATTAAATATCAATGTATAAAAAAACCCTCCTAATTATGGGACCCAATTTTTGGGGAAAAAGGGGTTCCTTATACATGTTAAAATATGGTAATCATGATTTTGATTATAGCTAAAAAATCAACTCTTAATACTCACTTTCCCTTTAATTGCAACTGGCCTATCAAATATACCATGCATTCCTAATATCGCTGACTGAGGAGGATTTATAATAGGTGTTCCCATGAGAGAGCCAAACACACCTCCATTGCTGATGGTGAAAGTTCCGCCATCCATATCTTCAATTGCAAGAGAACCTGTACGTGCCTGAAAGTGCAAAATAACAAAAATTATAAGAATTTCATGAGGGGAGAGAAATTTTTTCAGAAATATGAGACACAGGACCATGGACATCAAATTTACCTTTTCTCCTAAAGCGTGGATAGCTTTTTCGATGTCAGTGTAATTCATCCGTTCTACATTTCTTACCACAGGCACTACTAGACCCTAAAAATATTTTTAAAAATCATAGGTTACTCTGCTATATACAACACAGAGGACATACAGATGAAAGATTTAAGCAATTGAGATAATCCTGACCAGTTGCCATATTGACTTTTTCAAATAAGACTGACTACCTTGTGCACTAATTTGAAAAACTATGAGTATATTAAGTGTGGTCAAATTTCTATAATTGTTTTTTACAATCGTTCAACAAAAAAATATGTAATTTTACCTTCGGTGTTGCCACTGCCACACTTATATCAATATAGTCTCTGTAGACGATTTCTGTTTCATCAATAACTACAGGAGCAAAGATATAATGAGTGTTGATAAAAAAAAGAACAGTCTATTACATTTCAAAAATATGCAAAAGCAGCAAAACCTCTTCATACCACTATTATTAGGGATTAAAAAAAATCAGCGTAGGCTATGTTGAGGTATAAGTTTTTAATTCAGGTACATTAATTAGTAATACATTAGTATTAAGTAAAACATTGGCATCTTTGATCCTTTCGAATCTCCACAAGTTGCTCTATTCTCTAAAATCTTTTTTGACATTTCAAAAACAATTATTTATTAGTCACATCTCAAATTATTTTGGGAAAAACAAATATTTTTTTTATTTTTGGATCGTAATTTTTTATTTTACTCCATTCTTGTTGAACTTGCTAAGACAAATCTACTGACATCTCACATACGGTGATAGCAAGTCGTGGTTCCCAAGCTATACCTATTTTTTATGTGTAATACAGCAGTTTTTGCACTTCATGTTCGTGACAGTATTGTATACCCCAATGCCATCATATCAATTATCACACTCTTATCACTAGAAATTTTGTATCTTCATCTTTTAAACAAGATACTGAACATTGCCTTCATTTGTGTTGTCCAGAAGTTACTTGGATTCAAAGTCTGACCAATTTTTGTGACGCTCAAAAATCATTCTGGTTTATAAGGTGTAGTCACACCAAAATTGATGGTATAAGCTAAGTGTCGCAAGATGGACAAAAATGAATGGAGTGAAAATAATCAGCAAAGAAATATGATAATTTTGAGGATGAAAAATTCAGCAGCAATTCTATAACACCTTTTCTCTCCCTGTCAATATGGTTCGGGAAATCAGTAATCAGTTACCATATTTTTTTGTGTAAAATCTATAATTACACATTAAAAAAACATAATTTCTTAATGCAGATTACATATTGCTGTGTATTATTTGCAACTCCCCACAAGTATAGAATAGAAATAAATGTTTACAAAAATTAATTTTGTACAGATTTGTAGATCAAAATAACAGGGGTGGGAAGCGACAAAGTCCATTTCGGAGCGGTTTTGGAGCAGTAAAATATAGGATTCTGAGCAGATATTTATAAATTGAGCAGCGAAATTAACTTGCAAGAATATTTTTGTTAACCCCACTCCCTTTTCAAAATTAAACAACTGCACTGTCTTTTGTTATCAAACATCTTTTCACCAGCTTGTTTCTTGTTTTTTGGTGTTTCAGGCTTTTGACACCTTGTTTGAAAGAGCGGCTATTGAAAGAGCACACCAGTCTATTTAAGATGACACAGTTTTCGCGTACTGAGGGCACTATTTGCTGTCTGAAACAGCAGCAGTTTAATTAGGCTAAAAATTTTCTATAAGTTTTAAAATTTTTTTTATACTCTGAAAGAAATTGTTGAAAAATGGGAGAGAATTTCAGAAGATTCAACACAATGTTTGCGATTCAGCACTCGTTATTTGGCAAAGTTGCTAAATTAGAATTTGTAATTCGTGGACTTGATCTTTTACTCCTGGAATGAAAATTTTTTCATGAAACATTGGGATTTGATGCAATGACAATACACTATAGTAATTTCTGCAGCTGGCAGTGGAGATTTTTTTTTTTTTTAAAACAGAAACTGACTCACATTTGCACTTTAAAGCAGAAAGATCATTGCAAACCATCTTCAGTTGCACGATCACGGATATTATCGGGTTTTCGCAATAGAAAGCCAGATGAGAGGCCGATAGTTTAAATAAGTGTCTGCAGTTATTCCAATCCGATTTTCGGAGACAAAGTCGAGTGCGGGAACTCGCCAGGAAGATTCAAAAATTTATTTGGAAAAAAACTAAAAATCTGCTATATTCTCTCTAATTTTGAAAACTTTTCTGAACTTCTGGCAACTCTTTCAACGACAGACCAGATAGATTATCTGTTCAACATGCTTGTAGCACTTCAGGAACAAAATTTTTTTTGCCATCCTTTCAGAAATTCCGGGAATACTGAAGCAAAATTTTTTATTTTGGCTACTTGGCGCAGAAAAATACAAAAATACACTATTGCATAGCTGCCAACTTTTGAAAATGAAAATTCGGGAGATTTTCGCGCGGACCCGTATTTTATGCTAAAACCATTCCTTAATAAATACAAAAGGGATTTTTCCCAATAAAATAAGGGTTTTCTGCACATGAAAGTTAAAACATAGGGAATAAAATCCCTACTAAAAAATTGAAGTCAAATAAAATAGGGATTATGTATATATATATATACACACATGGAAGTTAAACCCTTGGGAATAAAATCCCTATGCAAGAACAAGTGAAATTGGAGGCGAAAACTTCAAAATGGTGATCTAAAAAATAAATAAATATTATGTTCACTCAGAAACGCTGTGAACAAACATTCTGCATGAATGACCCCAAAATCATCGGAAGATGAAGGGAAAGAAAAGAGTCAATTTTTAAAGAACACTGACTTTTTGTGACACTTGCTTGATATATTTTCATTTCACATGAGTGATGTCAGTCTTTCCACCATGACCAATGTTTATGTCCCTAACACAACTGTACAAACAGGAAAAGTCTGTCCTTTTCTGGAACGTTTGAGGAAAGGAAATTCATCGGGGGAATAAGTACCTTTAAAATTGATTAAATATCTTTTTGCTTATCAGTATTCATGTTCTGTTATATCGCACGTACATAATTTCAACAAAAGGAATTTTGACCACATGCGCGTCACTATAATTTTCAATTATTATCCAGAACTATTGACTGCTAAGCTATTTCCCTGCCCGATAAGTCAAACAACTTTCTTGTTACCATCAGAGGATTTGTAAAACTTCCTTAAAAAAGGAATTTCCCCATTTACGACGTGTCACGTCATTTCGAAAGGGGGAAAAACAGAGACAAAAGACTTCATGCCCCAAAAGAAATTCCTTAGGGATTGCTTACAGAAACGGGGATGGATTTTTTAAAATGAAGTAGGAAATTTTTAGGGACAATTAGAGATTTTTTGTGATTTTCGTAAAAATTCGCACGATTTAAGAACTTTTTGGGAGGTCGAGGGATAAAGCTAAAATTCAGGAGAATCTCGAAAAATTCGGGAGACTTGGCAGCTATGCACTATTATGCAAAATGGCGCAAGATGTTAATTTTGGCAAAGTGCGACACAATTGGGGCAGCGTTCCCATCCCTGAAGTAAGCATGGCTTGAGAAAACATTGATCACCACTGACATTGGAAAATTGGGACAGTTTAGATCAACGGTTCCCAACCAGTGCTCCGCTTAGGACTCTGCGTACACTCCCCAGGGGCTCCGCGGCCGCTCGAGAAAAATAACCAAACACAGTAAATTTGAAAAAAAAATAAGTATGAATATTGTTAAATAATAAAAATAAATCTGTAACTTTGATGTGTAAATAAAAATGTAGGCCTATGGAGCTCCGCCGTAGGAATTATACACCAGAAAGGGCTCCCCATGTCAAAAAAGGTTGAGAACCGCTGGTTTAGATCAATCAATGAATATGTTATTAAACTTTACAATTAAATCAATGAATTATTTCATCCCAAAATGGCTGCTTTATTGAAGATAACACATTAAAACTCCTGATTATGCAGCTTCTAATTTCATTTTGATAAAAATGCCATGGTTATTACAGACAAACGAATCAAACATGGTGAATTATTTTATTAAGCTACGCAAAATACAAGGACGAAAGAAATAGTGTGACCGAACACAACGAATACACAGATCAAACTGCTCAAAAACAAAATAATCAAAAAGAATAAACTCAAGTCACCATAGGAAAAAATAGTTTAAAAGAAATGAGATGGAGAAGACAGTCCTTTGTAAAGGCTTGTAGCCCTCATACATTGCAATAGCAATTAATACAGTGAAACCTTGATACATCAATACTATGCGGACCAAGGAAAAAATATTGTTGTATATAGAGGGATTATCGTTTACATCAAGAAACTACATTATAATCACGTGCCACCAAATTTATGCAGCTGTTTACATCTTTTTCAAAATTGGTGTTGCTACTACCATTGAACAACCGGACACAACCCAGTTCCCATCCCAGAGAGATATCGAAGCCTTCCTGGAGGATAGGTGTATACAGAAATTTATTGATTTATGTGAAAATGAATTGGTACTACCACCACAGAAAGTGCACTTTTAATTATTTATTAGCCACAAAAAATTAAAATTGATTAGTAGATTAATAAAAATTCAGTTATATGTCTTGCTCCTCCAAAGAGGTTTACCACATCACGCTTTTGAGTTTTACATAGAAAGTAGCGATACCAATAACATCATTAACACTTTCTATGATCATCAGGTGCAAAAAATTACAGATATTATTAGACCCTAGAAGAACAAAAACAAGTGACGAAGTTAAAATAGAATTTGACACGATTTTGAGAGAAATATAAGAAAAATATTGTTGTAACGGTCTCTTAAAAATATTGTTAAAGAGGGATTTATCATAGTAAAATCTATCATTGTACAAATTTGAGTTTGACATTACAAACTACTATCCAAACAAACTTTGAAAAAATATCATTGTAAATGGATTTATCGTTATATTGAGTATTGTTGTAGTGAGGTTTCACTGTAATTAATATATAGTCAGATAATTTATTAACCCCTTAATGATCAGAGTCAAGATATTTCAGCCCTGAGTAAATAGGAAAAATATATTCGAGCTCTCTCTACTTTCCTTTGGGACTCTTCATTGGTAACCCTTTAAAAGAAAATTGTCTTTGTTTTTCTTTTCCCTTTACTTGATCATTATATTTTTAATATTTCTTCCTCCGTATGGTTTGAGGAATAGAAATAAAATATAGTATAACATACACAGGGAAAAGGTAGCTGGGAGAAAAAACGGAAACCTGTTTTCCCATTTTTTTTTCATTCTCATGTGTAAACAATTATGCCAGTTTTATCTATGCTAGTTCAACTGCATGTCATCCGAGTTTGATGCCAAAAGCCTGTATGTGAAGGGAGTAAATACCTATTCAATATTTTTTGGGTTTTTTCTCGTGGAGTGATTAAAATGATTTAGTTTTTCCTGGATATCAGCTTTGGGCTGCAAGAGCATCACATAAAGCTTTACACCCGGGCAGGAGGTAAGCTAAAAATGTGATGTGTCAAAACAAGATTAAAATGCAGCCTTTGATTGTTTTAAATATTGTTTTAGAGCATTCATCAAATAAGTTTTAATCATGCCATGTATGACATTTCAGTTTTGAAATTTCTATACTGGGAGAAAAAAAGGCACTTTTAAATGGGGGAAAAAATCACCAACCTGCATTCACTATAGGTTGATCTTGCAAGGCAAAAGCGGCTGCTTTCACAAAAGCTGACATGAATCCTAGTTTAATGTTGTGCTTCTTCAGGAAGGCATCTTTATGAAGACTTCGCATTTCCATTGCATTGCTAAAGTAGGGAGGGGAAAAAAATCATTTTTCACACTTGCACAAAAGTATACGTTAAATACTGCTATAATGGACTTTAAGGGACCAAGCATTTGATTAACTATACTGAAAGGTTATCATTATCTGATAAAATAAGAGAACCAATATTATTAGATGGGACTAAATATTCTGTTCCTCTTGTTCTCCCATATCCAGAGGTTCATTGTAACCTGGCTTTCCTATCACAAACTTTGACCATATATCCAGTCGAACTTAATTTTTAATGGTTTCAGACATTAATTCATAGTGATATATTCATCTTTGATCAGATTTTCAAGAGATGAAGCATGACTTCATAATTATGGATATATCTGTAGACACAAAATCATCAAATACATGAGTTTTCGAAATGCAATGTCAAAACCAGAAATAAACAATCCTCTGCTTTTTTAACACACTAGATGCAGGTACCAACTATAACATTACTAAGCAGTTCATAACCTTACTTTGAGAGGATGACCAGGACTGCAAGATAAAGAAAAAAAAGAACCGCCATACCTCCAACCCACAAATTTCATGGTAATATTGAAGGAAGTTGTTAGCAACAGAAAATCATCTCTAAAAAATCCCGACCAAAGAGATCTCCAAAATTTACTGGGATGTTTAAAACAGATCACAGCCAAAAAAAAAGGAGAAAAAATCTACACAGGTTGGGAAAACCAAAGATTTACATTGTTATCTAGACTACAGTAGATGCAAAACGAAAGGAATTGAAGAAACAATTTTGAATGAACTGAATATTGTGCTATCCAATAAACTTAGAATATTTTTCTGTTTATTGGATAAAAATTAGCAGGAAGCAAAAACGTTCAGGACAATAGTGGTATTTTGCGTTATGTGGTTCCGTGTAAATGATGTTTAACTGTAGTTAGTCTGTTTTATCACACAATATCAAATATTTAAATATAGAAAAGAAATAATCAAGCAGTGGACTGGATACGAAACCTTTGTCATTCTTAATAGAATATCACTTGATCATTTAAAATATAATTAAATAATTCGAATGTGAAAACTATTGGTTCTAACCATTGAAAAAAAGTTATGAAAATTGTCACTTGTTTCTTAGATAAAGAGTAATGAAATATTGCTTACGACATATCTATTTCATTGAATGTTGTAAGCATTGCATAAGTGTTCTGGGCTTCTTTTAATCTTTGTGCAATACGCTGTCTCATCCGATTCATTTTAACCTGCAAGGAAAATACACAACTTCCATCAATGGGATAATTTACAGCGGGTATCAAGTTTGTCATTCTTTCATGCTAACAACATCAGTCTAAGGGAATGAGTGGTCATGGATGAGGTAGAGGGGGATAGTGATAGAGGTTTAATTATCGGCAATGCTATGGTTAGGGAACAGAGTATGTAGGGATTTTCAGCGTTTCGAGCGCTGTAGTCTACTTAGGAGGAAGATTAGTAACAATCGAGACATTTTTTATCGCAGAAAGCTCCCTCGGCAGGTAATTCTGTGGGTGGGAATGAATCAAGTAGGAGAGGATATTAGTGAGACTCTGTCAGAGTACCGGGGTTTACTATTATCCGTTCGAGAGGGGGGTTCAGAGGTGACAGTGATTCCAGTACTGCCAAGGGGTAGTAGGGGTATAAGAGAAGGATCCCCCATTTCAATTTAGGACTGAAAGACATTTGCTCCTCACTAGGGGTCACGTTCTTAGAGCTTCCCACATTTACCAATAGGTGGCTTTGTTGTGATGGGATTCATCTGAATAGGAGGGGGTCCAAGAGGTTTACAACAGGCTTATGTCAGATTTTTTACTCGCAGAAACACATAGACGGGAATACAGGTTAGTAAATGATACTAGCAACAGTATTGATGGGGAATTACCCACCTCTGACTTGGATAGCTTCTCGATTGGTACTAAATCACAGGGCAATTAAAAGTGAGCTAATTAATGCTAGGAGCTTGGGTAATAAGAAAGATTTTTTAGAAACTGTGATAGCTGTGGAGGGCCTGGATCTTATAGCCATTACAGAATCTTGGGCAAATGATGGGATGAATCTTTATTACATATCGCAGGATACGATACTTTGTAAGAAATAGATCTGATAAGAAAGGGGGTGGAGTCTTAATATATGTGAAATCATGTTTGAAGGCTAGACAATGTAAGGTGCAGAGAAGTGGTATTGAAACTATATGGGTTGAGCTTGAAAACAAAAGACGTCATAAACTTATTGTTGGGGTTTGTTACAATCCACCGAATAAGGACCTAAACTTCATGATGAAATTTCCTACATGTGTAAGCATAAGAGGATTGTCATGCTAGGGTATTTCAATTACCCGGGTATCGATTGGGAGAACCTTTCAGCCATATAGACCAATATGAAAGAGACTTTCTTATATAAGTTGGTGCACGTTTTTTTTTGTATCAACATGTATCAGAAGCCACAAGGGGTACTGCTGTTTTGGATTCAGTTCTCGTTAATTCCGAGGTGGGGTTGAGTTATGATGAGAGACTTCATTTTTTGCAATATGTTTTCATTGGGCAAATGCAGATGTCGGGAGATACGATAGAAGTGTTCAAAATTTTCAATGGCATGGATAGGATGGACCATGATTTAATAATTTGCCATAAATCAATTGCTTTTACAAGGGGTGTAAAAGCAGTATCATTTGGTAAGGGACAATACTAGGTTATGGTTTTGTAGGGAATTTTTCTCTAATAGGGTTGTTAATAATTACCTCCATTCTAACACAATTGACACGTTTAAAAAGAAATACGATAAACATGTTGGGGTAAATCGAGAAGCTATCCATACTTAGAATAAGACAACCATAAATATATTTTATGGGCATTGTATTATATTTTATCATGTATATATATTGTTTACAGTTTTTGTTATTGCATTTTTAATTGGGTTCATGTATTTAGAAATATATGATATCCATATCTGTTACGGGCAACTTTTTTTTCACCCACCTCGTTGGGCATTTTGCCTGTTCTGGCCTTGCATTTATATTTGTAAATGTGGAGTGCACAACCTTCAGCCCACCAAAGGGTTCCCTCTAGAAAGCAAAAGGTGTACAAAAAAAAGTATCAATCCATATAACACGAAAGTATGTAAGTGTGTCGCCTGCTAACAGGAACGAACTTGTATATCTGGATTTTTTTCCCATAGAACACTGGAACGAGTTTGATCTGAATGATATGATATAAGTATAATAGGCATTAATAGTGATTATTTTTTTAATGTTGAAATCTTTCAATTATAGTCTTATTGGCATCTTGTATGTATGAGCGTGAGGACAAAAAAACAAAACAAAAAAGTAAACAATGACCCACCCGCTGTTCAGACCTTGTCCCTTTAATGCCAGATTCTGCATGAGAAATTCGAAGTTTTTCTATGTTTATTGATGACACCGGGATTTCAGATATTGGTTCTGTCGGAACTGGTGGAATCGGAGGAACAACAGTAGGGATAGGTGCTGCCAGATCTGCATCACTGAGTGGTGGTGATGTTGACGTTGAAGGTGTGCTAGAAGATACCGGAGCTGGGGAAGGTTCTGCTGACTTTGCTGGTGCTTCGGTCGCTGGTTCGCTTTTCACTGCTCCCGTAGCTTAAAAAGGTTTTTTTTTTTTAATACAAGTCATCATTATAATTGTTACAAAATAAGGAAATTATATGGGTTAGATCAGGCTAGCATAGCATCTGAAATATTCTAAAGGTGTTTGTTTTTTTTGTAGAGTTAAATTCACCTCCAACTCTAATTTTACATATCTGCATTCCTGGTTGGACAGTGGAACCATCTTCAACCATCTGTTCTTCGAGTACACCAGCAGCAGGAGCATGTACAGGTATAGAAGTCTATATGAAAAAAAGAAGCATTAACAATGAACCCAATGATTAATTTCAGTTTGAAAAACATTTGAGTTTAAAACCAAGATCTGAAAAATTTTAACCTTGTCCGTTTCAACTTCACAAATGACATCATCCACAGCAATCTGGTCACCAACCTCTGTAGATATGCAAATAAAATGAATTTATAGGTGATACTTGAATTAGAAATTGAAACCATTAACACCATAGTCAAATCCCTGACTCAACAAATCACTTCATTTTTACTTCTTCCTGTATACAAATGTCTTAGCCCCCCCCACCCCCTCCCATTTAATGATCTGCCTTGATTTAATGAACAAAAATTTCAATCCGATCTAATTCATTAAATTGAGATGCAACTATATTTGCAATCAATACATTTATTGAACCAATAAATACATTGATTACAAATACAATCAAATATCAATTTAACGAATCAGATAGGACTGAAATGTTCAAAAACATATAAATAAAATGTATATTGAAAGGCAATTTATAATGGTTATGAAACAACATATTTAATTAATTCTTACGCTTTTCCCATCGTATGTCTCCCTCGCTTAGGGACTCTGCCAGCTGAGGGACCGTGATAATTCTAACTTCATCCCCTAAAAGTAAAACCAAGTATATATTCATAAATTACATCAATTTTTACATTGACAAAAATCAGTTTTTGATATAGTGAAACCTCTTGAGTCGTCGCTGTTTATGCTGTCCATTTTTGATTGTCCTGGCTGAAGAATAGAAAAAATTAAGGCTGATTGCCATCATATATACCAGCATCAATTTTACGCTTTATTGATACCCTGTCCTTTCCATGTGAGAAATAACTTTTTCTCCCGCTACTAACCCGTTTTTGCCCAACATTCTCATTTGAGGACAGCAAGGATTAGGTTCTATTTAATACTTTAGCCTGGCTGCTAGATGTTGAATATTTTAGCATGCCAAGATGACATCCCTACTCAGCGATTGGCATTGAAAAAATTCTTGAGAAACCATTTCTGATTTAGAAATGAACTCTTGAAGTGTGTGTATTTTATTACCTTGTGGGTACTTTTGTTTTCCACCTAATATTATCAACTTTCTTCTTATTTTCATGAAAGTGGCTCTTTTGTACTTGCTTATTTAGATTATAGTTTAATTTGAATAACTAACACCATTCGATTCCATTTCACTTCAACTTTTTTTCAACTATTTTGTCATATTTTGCTGTCTTCAATTGAGGACACTTGCCATCCTGTGTCATACTTCCTATTGATACATTTTAAAAATTTCTTGGAATATTCTTAATTGGTGCATCCAATAAAATATCCCCATATTAAAATGGAATTCGAAGTACATCAAGATATGGCGTTAACGGGATAATCACTGAACACTCCTATTTGACCAAACTGCTTTTGGTCATCACTGTATAAAAATATCATATTTGACCAAAAGCAGTTTGGTCAAATATGATATTTTTATACAGTGATGCCTGGATATTTTACATAAAGCAATCTGATAGTGGTAAAATTCAATTCTCAATTCTTTTAGACCTGCACGTGCATATACCTATATTAAATTGACGGATGTTATTTCTTCAAATTATTTTCTGTTGGGCTGTACTAAGTTTATTGGCATTGTTCAATTGCGATTTTGAATTCTAAATTTTTAACAACTTTGAAACGAATGCACATCCAGGTCCAAAAAGAAATGCGGGGGAAAAAGGAAAGAAAGGATTTAGAGATAAATTCCCGAAAAATTTACATGACAAGTGTGCTGAAGTCAAGAGAATGGTGTTTTTAGACAAATGTAACAGAGAGAAAAGATTGCCAGTGCTAGGCTCTATGCAAGAATAAAGTCTACTGTCGCTGCTGGGTGACTAAAGAGCTTCCACTATATATTAATCCCTGTAAACCAAACTTACTTAATGAGCAGCTTCTATGAATGTAACAAAATGGTGTTATTCCTGCGGGCTGAAATCGAGTACTTGAACAGTGGGATCTATGAAATATACAAGATATTTGTGGAAAACATTATTTTATATATATAACAACATACTGCATTCTTGCAATAAAAATTATAATTTATCAACCTAAAACTTTACAGAGCTCTATAATGTTTGAAATGTAAATAAATATTCAGAAGAAAATAATATGAACCTTTTAATTGTAAACTACAAGGAAAAACTTAGTTCATGTAATAAAAGATCATAATTTTAACATAAAATGTGCTGACCTTCCATTATCACCCTCCTCTGAAGGTGATATTGCCCATTTCTGGAAACATTGGTCTAGTCCCTACCTTTGGTTACATACTCTGTGAACCAGTCTACGTGTCTCATGTCATTTTACTAAACCTAATTTTCAAAATTACTTTATGAAAATTACCAAGGATAACCTGAAACTCGGTTAATCATGTTCCTACTAAACCAGTGGTTCCTAATCACTGGTGTGGCAAAGCATTTCTGAAAGTTGCTAGATGGGAATTAAAAATTGTAACATGTTGATTGATTTTTCAGGAAAATTTAAAGGATGAGAAAAATTGAATTGACTTTTTGAAAAATGTGAATCATACCAACATTTTGACACATCTCAATTTCTTACTTTTTTAAAAATGTGTCCTGTGAAATTCATGTTGCAAAAGTTTCTTTTTTTACACAAAATATTTTGCAGTGTGTTTACATACATACCATGTTAGTAGAATGCTACATTTAGATTTGATACTGTTACGGGAATGATTCAGGTAAAATGTCGAAAAAATTAAAAAGTGCTAAAAAAAACATAATATTGTTTGTCACACTGGAATCAGTAAGTAAAGAACAATTCATTAAATCTTTTTCTCTCACATTTTGAAAAATGTCAAAAAGTGATTTTTAGTTTAGTTTTTGCATCAATTTTTGAAAAAAGTCAGAACTAATAACCATATCTGTCAAGAACATGGCAAAAAAAGAAAAAAAAATTATTTAATGGATGATAAATGTAATTAATTATTTAAAAAACTAAATTTCACAATAAACAGAAAATGTATACAACCAAAGGGGGTGCGCGAAGGTTAATCGTATTGCATTGGGGGATGCAAGATTGAAAAAAGATAACCACTGTACTAAACATATGTATAAACCCAACTTAAAACATCTTAAAACAACTTAAAAGAAAAGGAAATTAAACTCACACTTCATTCAATGATCTTTGTTTGCAGCATTTTGTGACAGATCCTAGAAAACACCAAAAAAAAAAAGTTGCACACTGCAAATGATATATTTCTCACTGACAATTGAAGTATGTTGCAAACTTTATGAACATGCAAACAAGACAGCTTCTAGTAAACAAAACATTATAAATCGAAGAACTGTTTTCACACTTCCATTGAAAAAAAAATGTGCTTACCCGATCCAGTAATTATGGACCTACAATCACCCTGAAAAAATTAACAAATCATTACTAAACTTCTAAAACCAAAATAAAAATTTTACTGTAGAAAAAAAAAAGAACAACAGCACTTCTTTGAATGTTCTTACTTCCTCTCTATTTTCCTCATGATACAATAATTTCTCTCCCAATACTGCTTTTCACTCTCGCATCCAGTATGTGTACCTACTGCGCAGTGATATGTTGGCAAAAGAAAATAATTTGTTTAAGAAATAACCTTTGTAAGCCAAAATATTCATTATCTGAAACACGATTTCCTATAGGTTTCTATGGGAAAACAGTTCAATTAGTTCCAGGCACTGCTCAAAATTTGAAGTTTTCTGAAACACCAAGAAGCTTTAGAAAAAAGACAAAACCGACTGAAGGCTAAAATGAACAGCTCCTAAGTTGGAAAAATGGGAATTTAACAGAAAGAGATAACATACTGAAGATCTTTTTCACACTAATATATTTACAACCAACACCAATTTTCGTCTATTAAAGCTGGTGGTGACATAACCCAGTCCAGTTTATAGGTGTCTCCATACATCATCCATTTGTGATTTTGTCCACTCACATTCATGCATATGGAAAAGATAAGTTCCTATCCCATGTTGTCCAGACTATTTAGCTTGATGCTAAGTATCTTGCACTGGAAACACACGTACTCTGAAAACATAAGCTCTTTTTTTTTCTATTCATTTTCTATTAGCTGAATCTTTCATTTTACATGAAATGGGCCCAAAACTTTCAGAAAGAAAAGTAGAGGTACAGTCAAACCCTGATTTAATGTCACTATTTATTTCGCAGAGTTCTGGGATAATAATAATGAGTTTGGTTACATTGAATCTTGGTTTAACACGTGTAAGGCCTACAAATGGAGGATTTGTTGACTGAAAGTTTCTGGTTCTAAGCGGGTTTGGTGCGACATTGAGAGAACAGGTCTATAACGAGGTTTGACTGTACATTTCTTTCAAACTGAATACAACTACTCTATCGCAAAAAATGGGCAATTTACTACTGAGTGAATTTACTACTGAGGCAATCATACTGAGAGTACTTAAAAGTCTGATTGCATGTATGGTGTTATGCCTGACTTTTCAGTGTTGCCATCTATACAGTCGAATCCTGTTTTAACGAATATCTTTATAGCAAAAATCTTGCTTTAATAAACGCTTTCCTAATCCCCTAGATAAGTTTACATAGGAGCAATGCTAGGTTACCTGGAATTCCTTCGTAACGAAATTTTGTTATAACGAAGTAATTTCTCCGGTCTCTTGGAGTTTGTTATAACGGGATTCGACTGTATTTCAAAGGTGTAATGATTCAATATTTGTATTTCTGTAGACTTCTTGCTCTCTTTGAGGGTTTTTAAAGGGGGAAGTGACACCACTGTATCATGAAAAGCAGGAAATATTGATGTGTGTCTATTTCTGCTGTGAAGCGGTTCTTTTAGAAATGCACATCTACTAAACTAGTCTAGGAAGCCACAGCTGAACCATGAATATGCAAGGGAGCCACAACTGGCAAAAGTTTGAGAACCACTGCACTAGAGCCTACATCAAAGTTAAACTCTATAGCTGTATTTTTATTTATTTTTTAAATATCACATGATCTTCACGTATTCCCAAGGGATCAGCATGATCTGTCCAGGGAATTTGTTAGTATTAGGTTAGTAGACATCCATGCCCGAACCGGGATTTGAACCCAGACCTGCACAGTGAGAACCTAGTTCCCTAACCACTCGACTGCCAGGCGGCAAATTTTGTGGCGAGCATTTCAAATGCACTCGACAGATGACAGTACTATTTTGTAGTGAGAGTGAAAAAGAGGAGAATAGCAGCAAAACTTCAGAGAGAGTCTGAGATGAAAGATGGTAAAGAAAATGTGGTTGTTTGCCTTAAATGTGCGATTCTATGCTATTATCTGCGAACAAATGAAACAAGAAATTGTTTCCTAGTTCTAGTTTCCCTTATTTTGATCTATAAAATCATACCCCACCTTATATGCGGGTTAATACGGTAATTATCACTCAACGGCTAACATTTAACATTCTCTGTGAATGCATTGAAACAAATGATCATGCTTAAAAAAACTGCTCAAATATTTCCTTTATTCAATTTCAATATAATTCTAAGACATTTGTGATTGTTTTTTTTTTTTTTAAATTAATCCAGTATTGGTAAAACATTGAATATATCACATGTGATCCAAATGATTAATATATCTCATACTGTTACGAGTTTTATATGATCAATAACACGTCAATAATAAAGTGTTACCTTATAACTTAACGTGGAATTTTTTATGAAAGCAAATGTTCTAATGGCTTTCTGTAGGAGACGCACCGACCGTACGGAAACTGCAGCCATCGTTTACACCAGCAAAGAGATGCGTGTTTACGAAAATAAATAATAATAAAACTCCTGTAAGCCCTTCGAGATGCAGCAAGGGCCTCGTTGAGAAACAGAAGCCCCACCCACTTCAACACAAACGTCGAATCAGAAATGACAATTTGTAAAACTGACTTATCACATTCGTTTCGATCGTGAAAGCCGTACAACGAAAGACAGAGGAAAAGAAATAATTCCTCTGACCATATTTTCTCCCATTTGCGCCAACGATATGAAATTGAAGAACACAGAATCGCAGTAGTGGATTGTTGCAATTCACGTCCCTTTGGCGGTAGCAGGGCCGTTTAAGAGCATCATGTGGGGCCCCCGGACCAAATGGTTATTTTTGAGGCCCTGCCAAAAATATTCTTAAAAAATTTCCACCACACGTCTGTTTTGTGCAGAAAAACGCCTTAAGACGGCACTGGGCAGCAGTTGTTCCATAATTGGTTAAATTTTTCCGATAATGTTTTCCAATCTGTCGAAACATGACACCAAAGTTCTTAATGTTTAGAAGTTAAATTAATATTCAAGAACTGATCCAAAAGAAATTGATGCACAGTCCATAATTTATATAGTGGCCTGAAATTCCAACAACAGCATATATTTAAGTCCCTTTAGACATTGATTGTTCAAACGGGTTCCACTGCTTAATAACCCCAGCAAACTCCCTTCGTCAAATTACTCGCTACCGACTGCTACCTGATATTTATGAGAAAAAAAATTAATAAAAACTAACATTTTGTCCACTATTGAAATGTAGATGGCGTAAACCCTTCCAAGCCGTTTTGCTTTCCAGATAAACTGCATAGTCAGGATCATTACCCAAGTAATATATATGAATTGGATTTTTTTTATTTATAAGTTATCTGGACAAAAGGATTGGCGCGATTTATTCCCAACTGACGCCTTTTTAGGAAGAGTTTGTTACATCCATTGTAGCATGAATCAGCGATATGGATAGAAACATTTCATTAATGCAATTTCAATGATTGGGGGCAGCCATGTTTGTTGACGTATGAGGATTTAAACGACTTTGACTGATGGTAAAAACAAATATCCTATATAATGAATTTGTTGCCATCTATAGTTTTGTGATAAAACTGGTCGGTAGTTTTTCGTTTGCTTTTTGAACAACAGATGACAGTAGATCAGTGATTTATGATCCATTTTATGAAGTTCTCAAATTTCCAGATAGATGACAGCAACAGCCGCACTTAAAAAAAAACAGAATGATTAAAATCCAGAAAAAGCAACAAATTTAATCAACCCATCAGCATTCTAAAAATAATTTAAAAGAAATTTCACTCGAAATACACATTATAATATTTTTTTTTTTGTGCTTAAAGTAACTATTCTGCAAACATCAAATTTTTCAGTTTGCAGGACAGTTTTCAGTGTAAACAATACACGGTTAATGCCGTCCATCATGGCAATCAAGGAACGCGAATGCATTATCCGGTAAAATAATAAGAATAAAGTAATCAAGCTCGTATAGTAATTTGTTTATGTGATGATTACCTATCGGTAAGAATCAAGCCATCGATGTCCTCGAAATTCCTCGAGACTCTCCTAGACCGCAGCGAGAAACAAAGACAAGCTATCCGGTGTCTGCATCGCACTGCGCCGCTGTGGTGCGCGAGCCACGCCGAGCTGTGCAACAGCGACGACGACGAGCCGCAGAATGTACGATCGCTGCAAGATCTGTGCGCGAGGAAACTCGTGTCGAACCCGCCTCTGTTACTGCTGTGCAACGTCTTACCCCAGCGTTTGATGGACTGCTTGATGACCACGGCGTTGGAGGAGGGACGTATAAAATCTCTAGGACATTTGTTGGACTCATGGAAGAGTCAAAAGTGTTATCTAAAGCTCCCACCAGTGCTCAAAAGCCGCAGGTTCCTGCTCTCGGAACAGAACCACGCCCACCTGAGGGACTTGCTGTCGAACGTGCTGCAGTGCACCCTGTTCATACTGCACCACACCATGGATAAACTGTATTGCAACCGTAGGTACACTCCTATAAGGTGCCTGGATTTCAGTGAAGTGCTCGTCCAGGAAGATATCCTCCACAAGATGTGTAGCCTCATTAACGAGTGCAGCGGGAGGCGGTGCTTCCACTGCGGGAAACTCCACGCCATGAGCAGCCTTGGTGGCGGGAATTGCTGCTGCGACTACTGTGATAAACTTGTTGTCAAAGTTAACTGCGCTTTGGATATCAGCCCCATATCGGAGTTGTGTGACGCGTTGTTTACAGCTCGTAATGGATCTTTCTCTGTGGAGCTTGTGATTATGGGCTATCACATGTACTACAATTGTTGTGCTTGTAGGAAATGATATATTTGTGTTGTCCAAATGAATGTTTGTGATGACATTTTTGTTGATACAGTGAAACCTGCATGAAACGGACTGTCAATAGACTGAAAAAAAATATTCAGTTTTATAAATGTGTAAATAAAAGCACTAATAATTGAACAGACTATATATTGATTCCATTTGAGACAGGTTTCACTGTATAAGGTAATCAAAAAAATTTCTAACCTATAAAAGAAAAAGGTATATTGCCAGGGTCGTCTTAAGAGCATCATAGGCTCCCAGGCAAAGAGGTATTTTCTGACCTCTCTACCTGGTTAGAAATGACTGCCTTCTAATGAACATGCTTACTGTGTACAATTTGAACCAGATCTCAATTTCATGAGGTGTTCCGGGTGGGCACCATGTGTTAAGAAGGTATTGTATATTGCAAATGTTGCATACCACAGTTTGTTGAAGTACTTCCCCGTGTAGGTTAATTTATAGCGTGAAAAAACACAAAAAAAGAGAAGGGTGATAGCTGTCATGGGCTAGAGACCTATCAGCCCTGCTCTTGTAGGGGGCCATACTTGCACGGAACCATAAGTGCTGGAAATCAAGGACTTTGGGTATTTAAGCTGCAGAAAACTTTGTGAGGAAAGTCTTTCCCTCTCCCAAATCAGAAATGTAAGTCAGTTAATCCCATTCCCTCAATAGGTGGATACAGAGGAAGCGATCCCTCTTTGCCTAAGAATTGTATTAGCGGAGGAGAGGCAATGAATAATTGTCCCCTCCTGTTAGAAGAGCTTGTATCCCCGAGATTCTTTCATATACCTTTTAATGCACTATATACAAGACATCTGCAACCCTAGGTCACCCCCCCCCCCTCTATTTTTCATGTTTGTTTTGTGTCTCTGTTGCCAATATACCTACAGCTGTACAATACCGTCATAAACATCCAAGGATCTTAGGCACAAGGAAGGATTGTGTTTATCGCTAGTCTACCTTATGTATGAAAAAATGGAAGATTTGTTTTTGCTCAAGGTCCAGAAAGTACGATGGATGACACAGCATCTACTGGCTATTCTGTGTACATCTATACACATATTGTCCTGGCCCCAGACACCACCACATTCAATTGTTCTTTCAAACTGAGCACAAAGCAGGTGTATATATCACCATAGGCAATTCACTACCCACTGAGTTGTGTCAGAAGTGTACCTAAGTCTGAGTGCATATCTAGTGTTGTGTATGATTTTTCAGTGCTGACATCTATATTTCAAATAATGGGTGTAGTGATTGAGTATTTGTAAGCCTGTTGCTCTCCGTGGTGAGACTTTTTAACATTGAGATCAGCTTGCATTTGCGCCTCAAAGTAAGGAACCATGGAAAACCAAGTTCAGCCAACCACCAGTGTGGTTTGAACCTGGGACCTCATGATGCGAGTCCGTCACTATGACCACTCAAGTTTCCAATTCTTCTGATCTGCTACCCCACGTAATGAGCATACTATAACTCCTCGCTCTCAGAATATAAGTCATTAAAAATAAATCAATTGTCATGACAGCTCGTGCCTATGTGACCATCTCGGTTTGACTGGATGCTTAATATCAGCCTTGAATACCAA
This sequence comes from Pholcus phalangioides, assembly GCF_987345545.1. NCBI lineage: Eukaryota > Metazoa > Arthropoda > Arachnida > Araneae > Pholcidae > Pholcus > Pholcus phalangioides. Next base: position 39,054,991 of record NW_028301603.1, read on the forward strand.
TGAAAAACAAACCAGTGATCATCCAAAAAATCAGATGAAAGGGGAAGAAACAAACTAGCGATATGGGTGAGATTCGAACTATCATCCTTCAGGTTGTCAGTTCTACACCCAACTAGCTGGTTTAACAACGGAAAGTCTTAATTTATCTCTTGAACATCTATTTGTCACTAATGGACACACTCTCTTTAGGATAGACACACAGAAGTGACACCCCTTCTTGTTCTACTGTACATTGAATGTACCGTCTGGCACCGTATATGTATCCAGTGTTTAGAAACGGCTGATAGAGCTCTGGTGTCCCTATTATATGTTGCTGATGAAGAGGATTATATACTTCAGAATTTATTGGTATGCAACATTTGCTGCACAATTTTTTGCAGCTGAAAAAAATATCGAGAATTTTTTGATGCCTTGTAACATTGAACTATTTACCATCTCTTTCATATTTTCAACGTGAAATATTTCACTAAATTGATGTTCTGTATGTTTTTATTCAGTTGGTGGAGGGGGGGGGGGTGTATGATAACTTGTGATATTCTTACAGAAAAGATTTATCACATTTCAATGCCAATCTCGTTGAATAAGAAATGTTATGCAAAACTTCTACAGTATTGGAATCATTTGCATGGTTTTTTCTATTATCCAGTTTTTATTTGTATCTCTATTGATTCGAGTGTGAGTATTTTTTATGGTCTCGTTTTGTGGAAAAAAATTGAGATGTTGATACTGCCAAATATATTTTCCGTTTGACTAATATATTGATGTATCTATTAATCATTTTTAAAGAAATGATTAAAGAACCTGTTCCAATGTTTTCAATGAGCTGTCTCGAGAATTTTATCCTATTGTTATAATTTGGTAGAATGTATAATTTTGAGATGATATTCTGCAGCAGTGTATTCTGGGATAGAAACTAAACATAGAAATTGCGGGAAAAAAACCCTATTGAGGAAAGGGGCACAAATTCTGATATAAAAGTAAATTCAGAAGTAGGAAAGAGAGAAACACCATTATATACTGCAGGGGGTGTAGAAATTCAAAACGGCACATTTATTGGAATCGACCAAATCTGAAAAATGTGGACATCAATACACTGGATTCCAAAAGTTAAGCACACGATAGCCGGAGTGCGTGTGTAGTGTTGTATCTGACTTTTCACTGCTGCCATCTTTATTTCAGAAGTGAAGGGAGTGAAATGTAATGATTGAATATTTGTACCATTTGAAGGCCTGTGCTCTGGGTGGCGAGACTTTTTAACTGGGAGATCGGCCAGATTGGATCGAGATTCTCAACTTTGCACCTTGAAGTTGGGAACCACTTCAGCAACGGTGGGGTTCGAACCTGGGTCCTCTCGAAGCAAGTCTGTCACTACGACTACTCGACCACCACAGAGGCCACCCCTGTGGAGGCCGCTGATTCAGCTTAATTATAGCAAAATACTGATTATCAGATTGGGAAGGGCGTGGTAACCCTTGATTGACTTGCCACAGGTCTTCGGACAAATGTTTGACTTGTTTACAATTTTTTCCATAATTGGTTTGCTATAGTAACCAAGTGGAATCAACGAGCGACCTCCATAGGGATGACTATGGCCACTTGGGCCGTGAGAACATACTGGGTGCTGCTCTGGGAGAGAGAGAAAGCGACTTTTCAACTCAAATCTGAGTTGAAAAAAGCTTTGTAGGCCACAAAAATGTGGGCATGGCAGGGATGCAACTAGAAGGGAACAGCAGGCACCAGACCAAAAGGGAGGGGGGCAAATTTCACCCTTTAACGCTTCTCCTTCCACATTACAAGGAGGCGCGAAAATGTGTACTTGCCCTGGCTGACAGAGTATCTAGTTGCAGGGGACACCAAAAATTTGTTCCACACAGGTTGAAACTTTTCCTTGATAAAAGTCTTCAATTATTTTTGTCCCCATTTAACTCAGGGCCCCATTGACCCTTCTATTAAGCTCATGGCTAGCGGGCTTCGTGGGATGTTTGAATTTGGTCAGCTGAGTCTGAAATGTTGAAGATCCTTGTCAAGAGTTTCGGGAATCATTTTGGTCCTGTGGGTGCTTGAGCTTCGTGTAGATTTTTTTCCCGTAATCAATTCCCAGGGTACTTCCACCAGTGCTGATAAATAATATAGGTGCTCAAGCACTCAACTCAAATGCAAGATATGAGGAAAACCCCATATGCAGAGATGCTGATTTTGCTTTTGGAAAGAAAATTTCATTTCTGCTTCCATATGGGGATACAAACTCTGGTCTCTCGTATGTCAGACAAGTGCTCTACTACTAAGCTATAAAGACGATATTTCTTCCAAGTAGTTTATGCAGGGTGAAAGTGACCTGTTCTGCCAAATGAAAGGGAGGGATAGATGAGCTCAAGTGGAACACATGAAACACCCTACCAACCTTGTCCAACCATTTTCGAGTTATGGCGGATAATCGATTATGGAAAAAAATATGTCAAATCTGAAAAACCCCAAAGTTGTGAAGTTTCTGAAAGACCTACACTCAAACTAAGCTCATAGTTGGAAAGAGCAGAAAAATCCTATAAAGTGGCACCAATTTCATTAGAATATCCTGATTTAATTAAGCGCTGAAAGATTAGCAAAGTTCAAAATTGGACTGTCACCAAAATTTTTAATCGCCTATTCTGCAAATACTCTTCCAGTCACAATTGATCAAATCTACTAAAAATTTGTCCGTTGTACCAGGTTTTGAAAGAGCTTAGAATAAACCATATTGGTGTTCTGGTGCAGAAGAAATTTAGCTTTTTGTTGGCAATTCATCACTAAAATCAGCATTCGTCAGAATATACATTTGACTAAAATTTGGAATCAGCAGTTACAGATTTCAGTGACAATTTGATTTTGCATGAGAAAATCCTATTAGGTGACAACCCTGTACCAGGATACCTGGATTAAATGGTGAGCTGAGAGATTGGCTAAATCAAATTGTTGCAAAAATCTACTAAAATGTCTACTTCAACAACGCTGATTTTACTGATTTGTATTGCAACCTAAAGATTCAATTTTTCCTGAACTAGAACTCGTATGGTTTATTGTATGCTCTTTCGAAAACTGAGGCAATGGACAAGTTTTTGGTAAATTTGACCGGTTGTAAAAATTTTGAACTTTGTCAATCTTTCAGTGATTAATACTAAGTTAATTTCTGTCATTAAATCCAGATATTCTGATGAAAATGTTATCTTATAGGATTTTTTACTCTTTCTAAATATGAGTTTAGTTTGCGTGTAGGTTTTGCAGAAACTTCACAAATTTCGGTTTTATCAGACTTAACAAATTCCTTTCCATAATTGTTTAGCCACCATAACTCAAAAACGGTTTGGGATAGGACAGAGTTGATAGTGTTTCTTGTTCCACTTGGGCTCTCTCTCTCTCTCATCTATCACTTCCTCTCATTCACCATGTATACGATGAACAGCATCGCTTGATGGACACTGACAATAAGCCAAGTGCTTGTAAATGACATTGGGGCCACCAGATGGTGGCATATATGTAGAGAAAGATGGCCTCTCTACTTGTTAATACAAGATTTTTTGAAAACTGGTAGAGATGTTGATATATACAGTGCATAGGTGTATGGCATTTTACTGGTAAACCATTGATCCTGGATATTTCCAATTAGAAAAAGTATCCAAATAACAGGTAGCACTCAGATATATTCTTGTTCAAAGGGGGGTTGTATAGTTAACAGAAAATTAGCTTTTTATAGTGTCTCTTTGTGCCTGAAAACCAATTAGAAAGTTGTTACCTCTCTACTGATGCCAAAAAAAAAAAAATCCACATTTTCTAGTGGGTCATTCCATTTCAAATCACCCGGCAAAATGCCAAAATGACACCCATAGTCTCAGATTTCAATGATTTTTTTTTTATTTGTTGCATTTACCATCCTTATTAACCGTGTGAAATATTATTTGCATATCTCTAAAACTTTTTGAGAAAAAAAATGTTGAAATTTATCAAAAACTGATGCAGATGACTTTTCCGAGGCTCAATTTTTAAGCGGCATTGTTTGAGAAAATAAATCATAACTTTTTCAATTTTCAATATATTCAAGTGAAATTTTCACTAAAGTGTTCACAAAAACATACAGAATATGAATAAAAATAATTCATACACTTACATTTGAAATTTACATGCAAAACAATTATGTAAACTTTGTTTTTGTGGAATTTTTCGTTAGAAAAAATACAATTTTTCAAACGTATTTTTAGACCAGAGGCACAGCAGTTACCAAAACAACTTTTATTTTAAATTTCTCCTAAATATATGAAGTAAAATACTGGAGAAAAAAAATAATGGTTTTTTGACCGTTAATATGTTTATTCTGGCTCGCAACACAAAATTCATCGAAATAAGACTGGATCGTTCCGATTTCAAATCATTCAACTAGATACTGAAATGCAACCCATCATCCCAGATTCCAATTATTATTTTTTATTTATTGCTTCTACCATGTTTGTTGACCATGCAAAGTTTCATGTACATATCTCAAAAACTTTTTGAGAAAAAAAATGTTTTCTAACCTCACGAATGACGTCTCTTAGGCTAACCCCATTCAAGCAATATTATTTGTGAAAATATATCATAACTTTGCAGATTTTCAATATATTCAAATGAAATTTCCACTAAAATGCTCACAAAAAAATGTAGATTATGACTAGGAAAGAAAATTTAAACCTTTGCATTAAAAAATTAGATTGCAAAAAAATCGTTGAAATTTAATTTTTGATTCTTTTTATAATAAAAACACAATGGCTCACCTTTGCTTTTTCATTTACAAAAGCTCTCCTGTTTCTCTCACGGCATATTCAGTGACATTGAACTCTTTTTTTTTTTCCTTGCTCCCATTTCTTAAAGCAGGGGCCAGAGTTAAAATTTGCCCCTGTTGTGATGGGTAAATTGAGTCTTATTTCTAATTAACTTTATCAAAATATTCATATTTGCTTTCTGTTTAATATCTTCATTAAGTGTGCTTTGAGATTCATTTTCTGGTAATTCTTCAAAAACTTTACAAACATTTGATTTTAAAGTGTTGCAAGCAGATTCAACTTTTCTTTTGGCATTGTTTGACTTGCACTGTGGAGCTACCGTATGAAGTTTAATTGGTGACTCTTCTATGTTCTGTAGAGATGAATTTATTTCTTCAAGTGCTTCTTGTTTAATAATTGACATTTTTCCAAGTTACTTCTCTACATTACTGTCACTGTTCATCTCTTCACAGTATTCAGTTTCTTCATTTAATTTATTGTTGTTTATATTCGCTGTCTCTACAGGCATGGCATATTTTTTGCCCTGGAATTGATTTTGTACAACCGTTTATTTCATTTATACATGAATAATACAAGTTTACTATCCTTAAACCTTTTATTTTTTTCTTATGACATTTTAAAGGATTAAAGCATGCTTCCGGATATATTTCATACTTTGAGAAAAAAGCTCTATGATGCTTAAACACACAGTAGATAAATGTTCAGAACTTGCTCCACTCCTCAATATTGATGTCTGATGGGTCCAATGATGTAATGGGTAACAGATTTTACACTTTTGCATAACACTTTTTATGACAGTCAGATCCAGTTTTTTTTCCAACACTATAAATTTCAAGTGTCTTTTCTGACATTTTCTTTTATTTCCAAAATGATGATATAAAATATTTAGCTCAAATGGAAATTGTGTTATCATAAGAAAAATTTGCTAACCCTGGAGTAGGCTACTTTATGGAGCACATTCTGTCTTCAGCAAGATCATAATTGAGACTTGCATCATTGGATAGGGGGGGGGGGGCAGTTTAGTTCTAACACTTTTGTTTTATTTTTCCCAATGAAGCAGCAGCAGTGACTTTATCATCACCTGCTGGGATGATAAAGTCTTATAATTAAATAAGACACCAGCTGCCCTCTGAAGGACAAAGACTGGTGTGCCATAGTTCATATCTTCACAGAAGCTATTATTATTTTTACAATCATCATCACAACAAGAAACATCACATACTATATATCACCACCAGGCATTATATACATTAGGTTTTCCATTCTACTCTCTTCCATCTGCCTCAGCTACAACAATTAGGTTGTATCTGATAATTTCATTCTTTGTGATTTAATGCCTCATATTCTGGCTTTTTATCAGCAATTTTAAATTATTTCTTGGGAAAAATATATAGAGGCTTGTGTTAAATATTATAATGTATATTTTTTTTCACACAAGTATAACCATTTCATATTTATCATATACATTAAATATATGTTTATTAAAATATATACTGTAAAAGTCGAAGTAATTAAAAAAAAATTTAACACTGTTGTGGTAAAATAACTTTATAATTAAGCATGTTAAAAAACTTCAAAAATTAATCTATATATATATATGATTAACATTATCTGGATTTATCAAATACAAAATAATTCTTTATGCAAAAATATATCAGATTGCAAAAGTTTGTCTTTGTTGCATCATAAGAAATATTTATAGATCAATTAAAAGTGAAATTAATTATTTGGAATTTGAACACTTCTAAGAATCTGAACATGAAGGTTTAATTTGAAAAATTATTTTATTCACCCAAAACCTTTTTTTTTTCTCACCAACTCCCATTTGACACATTACATTAACATTTCTAATTATTTCATGAATTCATTTAATCCTAGAATTTTAAAATTTATTAATTGTTTTGAATTATTGCATTAACTACTCATGAAACTTAATTTAATTAATACTGTAATAAATGTATAAGCGTACATGAAAAATAAAATATAAATTTCTTTTTACTAAGCATGAATCATTATATTAAGTCAAAATGTACAAATATAATTAATGTAGTCATATAAGTACAATTGTTTTGTTACTCAAATGTATTAACTGTCAAAATAATGTTTACTTTTCTAGTCTTCTTAATATATTAATAGGATTAAATTTAAATAAAATTGAAAATTCATGCTGTGCATCCAAAAAAAAGTGTTTAAAAAATTGTGTCAAAAAAAAAAAAAAAATCAAATTTAAATGACTTTTTCCCTTTAAGGTTTACATTTTTTCTATTCATAATCTGCATTTTTTTGTGAGCATTTTAGTGGAAATTTCATTTGAATATATTGAAAATCTGCAAAGTTATGATATATTTTCACAAATAATATTGCTTGAATGGGGTTAGCCTAAGAGACGTCATTCGTGAGGTTAGAAAACATTTTTTTTCTCAAAAAGTTTTTGAGATATGTACATGAAACTTTGCATGGTCAACAAGCATGGTAGAAGCAATAAATAAAAAATAATAATTGGAATCTGGGATGATGGGTTGCATTTCAGTATCTAGTTGAATGATTTGAAATCGGAACGATCCAGTCTTATTTCGATGAATTTTGTGTTGCGAGCCAGAATAAACATATTAACGGTCAAAAAACCATTATTTTTTTTCTCCAGTATTTTACTTCATATATTTAGGAGAAATTTAAAATAAAAGTTGTTTTGGTAACTGCTGTGCCTCTGGTCTAAAAATACGTTTGAAAAATTGTATTTTTTCTAACGAAAAATTCCACAAAAACAAAGTTTACATAATTGTTTTGCATGTAAATTTCAAATGTAAGTGTATGAATTATTTTTATTCATATTCTGTATGTTTTTGTGAACACTTTAGTGAAAATTTCACTTGAATATATTGAAAATTGAAAAAGTTATGATTTATTTTCTCAAACAATGCCGCTTAAAAATTGAGCCTCGGAAAAGTCATCTGCATCAGTTTTTGATAAATTTCAACATTTTTTTTCTCAAAAAGTTTTAGAGATATGCAAATAATATTTCACACGGTTAATAAGGATGGTAAATGCAACAAATAAAAAAAACATCATTGAAATCTGAGACTATGGGTGTCATGGCTGGGTGATTTGACATGGAATGACCCTAGTGCAATATTCACTGAGATATTTGAATTTGAAAAAATGTTGGAGGAAAACAGCATTAAATATGAGTAAAACGTTTTCCTGCATTTAAAGCTGTTTAATGTGTTTTTTGAATCTGAATATCTCAGTAAGTATTGCACACTTAGTTCTTGAGCACAGGATGTCCATATGGAAAGTTAACATTTTTACTGCAATAACTATACAACCCCTTGCGACATGAATAACATATCTGAGTATTAACTGTTATTTGGATACTTTTTCTAATTGGAAGTATGCGTCTAGAGTAAATGGTTCGCCAGTAAAGTGCCATACCACCCCCCCCCCCCCACCCTTGTTTGCTATGCACCCTGCATATTGCCATGTATCACACGTTGGCGATGGAAAAAATGGATTTATTTATTTATTCAATATTGCTTGGCTAAGGCCTATACAAGAGTGGTTAAGTATGACGATTGATGATACAGGAAAATTTTAAAATCGTAGTACAATCTACAATATGTGGTGGGAGGTTGTTCCAGTCAATAATAGTTCTTGGGAAGAAACTAAATTTATGACAATCTGAAGACGCAAAAATGGGCTGTAATTTTTGGGAATGGTTCAGTCTAACAGAAAAATGTGAGGGTTTAATTAGAATTTTGGAAGTGTTGATATTAAAATATTGATTTTGCACCTACCAGATTGTCTCACACCAGCACAATTGAACTTTGGCCAGCGATCTCTGGCCACACCATGAATTGACCAGCCAAAGCCCAAATCATTTCTCAAAATCAGACTTTGGCCAAACCTCACTGCCATTTCGTGGATTCGTCGCACTTCAGGCTTTGGCAGTAACATATATGCTTCAAGGGAGAAACTAGGGTTCATGTTCCTATGGAGGCATACATAAAATTTTCTTTTTAAAAAAAGATGTAAATAAATAAAAAAAATCAGCATCTCTACAAATAGCCAGTTTTCCGTATATCTTGTACAGTCAAAGCAAGACTCTTGTTATAGCAAGACTTGTTGTAACGAAAGCTTTTCTAATCCTTAAATAAGTTTATATCGGAACAATGTATTGCGAATTCTGATATTATAAAATGAAGAATCCGTTATAACAAATTCAAAAACAAGTTTCTGAAAATCAACAAAAAAAATTTTTTGAATGTTCCAAAAATGATCTCATAAAATCAGTTTGAGAGAATTAACTTGCTGGACTGTCAGTGAAGGATTGTTCTTCTATGGCTTGTGAAGAGAATTTTTAACAGATACGGTGCGTGAAAATGAAGTAAAATCTGTAGTGTGAGCTAGTGGGAATGTTTCATATTTCTTGTGTTTTAAAATGAGTGGCTTCGAGAGGAGAATTAAAGATAATTTCTAAAGTTGATGCTGGAATAAATAAAAACAATGTGACGTTAAAATACAGCATATCTTCATCTACTCCATCAACATTTTGAAAAATCGGACTGTTGGAGTTACAAATTCAAACAGCACTTATAGGATCCCATAGAAGAAAGACTAGACTTTCCAATTTCCAATATGTGGATGTAGCTGTCTTTACAGGACATTCGTTCAAGACATTTTCCAGAAACATACATGGTTTCAGAACATCCATTCCTGAAATGTGTCAGTTTCCAGCCTACTTATATAAGAAAAGACTTTCGAATTTGCTTGTGCTTTTGAATGCAAAATATTTCAAGCATTGAGTGTGTTTGAAAATGTGTACACTTAAGAGGAATTTGTTGTTTCCTCAGCTTGTACAAAAATGTATAAGAAAAAAAACCCCCACATAATATAAATAATTTGCCTCAAATATGTTAAGTAAAACTTTTATCCAAAAAAACAAAATCAAATGCTAATTGATTTCACAGTTGCTTTGCATTATTTTTTACATTTAACTTCATTCTTTTTTATCATCTAGAACAAAAATAAATAATTTTTCCCAAAATTTTTATAACAAAGATTAAAATAAGTAAAATTGGAAATTCATTTATAACAAAACTTCATTATAATGAAGTGATTTCTTCAGTCCCTTGGAGTTTGTAATAATGGGATTCGACTGTATTAACAAGTGGAGAGGACATCTTTCTCTACACACTCAATTCAAACTCCACTTCATGAGGATGTCACATTTTTAATGTCAGGCAGTGTACTACACTGAAGTGCAAGAAGTACTGGTACATCTAACTTAATATTGTGTAGGTTCCCCCTCCCCCCAGCATGCAGAACTTCTGCAACACACGTGGTACGAACTACTGTGTGAAGATATTCTGGAGGCAATTCACACCACGATACTTGCATGGCAGTCCAGTTCTATACCAGTGCAAAGGTGATGATCTCTTTTGTACAGATTGTTGCAAGGTGTTCAATAATGTTCATATCTCAAGATTTAGGTAGCCAACTGAGGATGCTCAAGTCAGGAGTGTGTTTGTGGAGCCACTCGACAGCAACTCCTTATGTGTGTGTGGAGTCGCATTTTCCCATGAGAATTGTCCAAGCAGGTTGGAATGCATGCAAGTGATCTGAAAGGATGTTTAAATAGTGGTCACCTTTTAGAGTTGTCTGTAGCCTTATCAGGGGTCCCTTATCATGCCAGCTACACAGGTCGTATACCATAACAGAGCCTCTACTATCTGGAACAGTCCCCTGTTGACATGCAGGATCCATGGCTTCACAGGGTTTTCTCCATACCTGTACAACCAGATACAAATGAAAATGTGATTCCTGTCATCAACAGTCTCATGGCGCATAGTTTTATACATTGCAGTCATCAAAGGTACTCGATATGATATATCGATTACCAAATATATACTTTGATATATCAAGCACCTTTCAATATCAAGGAGGGTCCATTGTACAGTTTACACGTTGACACTTGTTGATGTGAAATTGAAATTAGTAGCAATTTGAGGCAGTGTTACATGTCAATCTCATGAAACAATCCTTCCCAGCTGTCGATGGTCCCATTCTTTTGAGGCCCTTTTTTTCGCCCACACTTCTGTCAGCTTTGATATTTTTCGAATTCCTTATATTCACTATATCAACCTCTTGCAATGGTTGTGCGCATTTCATTTGTACCTTGGAAAAGCTGTGACCCATCTTAGGCAGGCCAACTACAAAGCCACATCCACATTGAAAGTCACTAAAATTGTGATAATCTGCCATTGTAACAGTAGAAACTGATTTTACAGCTTCTCTAGCTACCTGTTGTCTTATATTGGCACTGCTGACTGCATCAAGCTACATTGATTGGTTGCATTTCTCACTTATTTGCATACACTCGTCTGTACCAGTTTTTCTGGCTTCTCAGTGTATATTCACTGCATTTACTTCAATATACCAGTGAAATTTCATTACAATGATACTTAATTTAATAGATATAAATAAATCCCTCAACAACGATATTTTTGCAAGTCATGTTAGAAAATGCCTAGTCTAATGATAAATCATCACCTCTCGACAAAACAATAATCTCTTGACATCATCATTTTTCTTGCTCTGCCGAGTATCGTTGAATCAAAATTTCACTATATAACAATTAGTTTTCCCCACCTTTTTTATGAGACACTATTTCAATACTTACCACTGAACAACTGGGAAAGAGGATTCGATATTCATGAGCTATTACACAGGGTATTCTGGGCTCTCTTTAATGCACATGTGCAGCAAAAGCCAAACCTCCAAACAATGGCCACTAACGATACCGGAAAATGTCATACCAGGAAAATGTGGTCACTATTGGGAATGGCAGTTTCATTTGTGAAAAAAATTACATTAGAATGCATGATTAAATTGATACTGTAATATTCTAATAATTGAAGAATCGACAGGGCCGTAACTAGAGTGGATCAGATGGGTCAGATTAGAAAGGGGACACAAATTTCACCCTTTAAACTCTCCTTCAACATTACAAGGGGGGGGGGGGGTGCCAAAATACGTGCTTGCCTCGGCTGACCTGACATCCAATTTCAACCCTTTTAATCAATCTGCAGTACTATTTTGGCATTCCAAAATTTAGGCTTACAGTGATGAGGTAGAAAATAACAGAACCAATGGGGGGGGGGGGGAAACTAATATGGACCAAGATGTTGTACCAGCAGGGCCGCAACTAGACTGAGGCAACTGGGACACTGCCCCTGAGGCCTCAAATAAATGGGGGCCCCAAAAATTTATACGTGTTTTGCATAATAATAACCCTTTTAAGAGGGGCACTGAGAAGCCACACTACAGCCCTATGTATCAGCAACTCCCAAATAGTAATTCATTCCGATCTATGATCAACTGGACCAGTGCCGTGCAAACTTTTCAGTCCGCAGGCCAAATATACTGCATTTCTGTTGTTCGTGGGTCAGAAAATTGTATGCATAGTGTGACTATATGACATGTATTTTATGGGACATTTCCGTAATTTTGGACATTCTAACTTATTTTGTAAATTTTATGTTTTCTCTCTAACTTTCTTCTTTTTAATGAGGTTTACTTAAATTTTTGAAATTGAGAATTAAGATTTGTTTTTCAAGACTCAGTCATAATTATCATGTCATATAAACATATTAACCTCACATATTTGTCAAACATATATGTTTTATCTGATGAATTATAAATTTTCACCCATTGTGTCTTGTGTAAGCTTTCTACTTCCCGTCATTGTCGATTTTTTAGCAATTTTAGATATAGCTAACAACTTTACTTGCCTTTGACAACTTTTATGGCTGTAATTAACAATTGACTTTGGCAACTTTTTTTTGGCTATAATTAGTAATTTAACTTGCATCTGGCAATGTTTTGGAAATAGTTGGGATATCTCCTATGGATCCCAATTTTCTGTTTCCCATATGTTTTATGAAGGAAATATGGTCAGCCTACATATTTATTGTGTATTGATACTTTCCTTCTGGAACACGTTAGGCAGGCCATAGTTTTCCAATCACTATGGTGACCATACATCCTGTATTTCCAGAGACAGCCCTGGTATTTTGTTTTTTTTGGCCATCCTGACTTTTTGGCAAAAGTGTCCCGGTTTTTTCCGTATTTTACATGAAGCGTACTTGAATTTTTATTCTTTATTGAAGTAAAAGATTGACATTATTTTTCAACTCATAAATTATTTTATAATTACATCTATAAATCAGAATATTTATCTCCCACATTTGTCTTGGTGAATGTTTTTTTGTGGAATACATTTTAATTCACTGCAATTTGCAGTAATGCTTCATTTCCCGCCATTATGATTTTTCCATAATTTCAACAATATTTGGCAACTTTGTTTGGTTTTGGTGTCATTTTTGGCGATGTCCTGTATTTTCCTGTATTTCTCTCAAGGAATTATGGTCAGCCTACCCATCACTAAACTAGACCATACATGCTCAACCCCTGATGCGTGGGTCAAATGTGGCCCTCTGAGTCATCCGATATCTCAAACCTAATTTTGTAAGAATGAACTGAGCAGCATATTCTCACATCATTTCAGTGACCCACAGCACATTTACAGACCACTTAAGTGATCCACGGCACATTTACGTAACTTAAATGATTTGTGTTGTATTTAAAAATCACTTAAGTGGCTCTATCCTTCTCCACTATCTTCATTACACCTATCTAACATTTATACCCAGGAAAAGAAATCATAAACAATTTTTTCCCCATAGAGTTTTTAGGGGGGGGGGGAACTCCCTTAAAAATTACTTTCCTCACAGCGAGATATGTATATTTTCCCCTTGACACAACTCCATGTCCAAAGTGGCCATTGTATGGAGATTACTTGTAATATTAAGTTTATAGGAGAACGTGTTCGGATGGACGTTTATAGAGAGAATGTGTTTGGATGGACGTTTATAGAGAGGACGTGTTCAGAGATTGTTGTTGTTTGGAGGTAGCTGTTAGAGATTTCACTGTACCTACAATTATTTAACGTTCATATGGAAGTGAAGCTGACATTTGTTGAATGGATTATTTTTACTTAATCACAATTTGTCACCTTTCTAATCTAAGATAAAATCTATTTTGTACATAATTACAGCAATTCTACTTTTTTTTCTTTACATGCCTACACACACATTAATAAAATTTTCTTAAGGGTCTTTTATGCCGTGAACAGAATGATACTCTTCACAGATGTCGTTGAAAATCGTTTTACAGTCTACAACTGCTTTCAACTTTGCACAAAGTAGAAACATCCCAGACATTTTCCTGTGCAATGAATAAGTCTCTTCAGGTGGAGGAGCCAATCTATGCTTTATCATTGTTGGTACCAGGTGATGAATGCGATGGGTCATAGATTGCTTTGAGAAATCAAAGGGTCTTTCAGATGCAAAAGCCTCACCTAGAATCATGACAGCATTGACATGCGCTTGTTCCATGACCTGTGTGAAAGACGGGGTGAAAAAAAAACTTCAAATAATCATTTATCACAGCAAAGAACCAATTAAAAAACTGAATTCTGATGGATTAATATGAGGGCTATTTGACCAAAAACACAAGGCTAATTTGATTATGTAAGTCATGCATGCATACTAAATTTGACTGCTTCTTTGACCACATAATAGATAAATAATGCAAATGTGAAGTTTTCAAGTGAACATCCTTAGTGTGATCGTGAATTATGCATTCAACTGTGTTGTTTTCAAGCATAGGCAGAGATAGACTTGGAAGTCTGGGGGGATCATGGTCATTATTGCTGGAGGGGGCACAATGATGATGTTAATACATATATACATTAGATCAGTCGACTCCACCTTTGACTGTGGGGGAGCAATGCCCCCCCCCCCCCGTATCTCCACCCATGTTTTCAAGGTGAAATAGAAGTGCCAAAACATGTCTGTTCTTTAATATCTAATTTGAAAGTAGTACGTTGTCTCATCTTTCTTCATTAGGGCAGAGTCCAATTTGTAGCTTCTGAAAAATGACACATTTTTATTAAAAATATGTTTTTAATAAAACATTTCTACAATAGATGCTTTGGGAATTGGCTTTGTAGTCTTGAGAAATACTCTCGTTAAGGCCTCAAAAAGTGTTCTGCCACAAGTGCCCATTACTGTGAACTTCTACAGATAGAAATAAGAATGCTTAGAGAAGAAACTATTGTCTTCATGCAGCTTGGCACAACACATCCTATATTGGCCGACAAGTGAAAAAACTGCTTCACACTCACTTTGGAGATGTTCAGGTAATTTCTAGAAGTTTTCGGAATGCCCGTCCTCCTTGTCCTACAGACTTGAGTCCTCGTGACTTATGGTTGTGGAGACTCCTGGAAAATCATGTCTACGTACGTAACAGGATGCATACAGACTGAATTAAAGTGCTGTGATTAAATGTTTTTGAAAGTTTTATGTTTGTAGTTCATGCTTCTCATTTTTCATGCACCACTTTTTTCACCCGGTGGTCAAAATTTGCACCATTATATTTTATTGCAATACTTTTTCTTATAGTCCATGTAACATATATACCAAGTTTTAATGAATTAATGAAATGATCAAATGAATTACATCAACCAGAATCGGCTCTATGCAGGTCTGAGTGAAGTTAGTTTAATTTTAATAACTCTGTACATAAGAAAATTTCATTTAGTTCCATAATGATCAGTTTTGATCAAACAAACACTGTTTCACATCATTTACAAGCATAAATAGAATAATCAGCAATAAATAAACCCCTATTTAAATATTTCATAGCAATATTTCTTATGTTTGGCACCTAATACATTTTGCTGGCATTTCTATTTATTTTATTTTTTTCAACTCGTGATGCCCTGTCATATTTTTAACATTATCATTAAATGCGACTCTAAAACAATTTACTGTCAAATTATTTAGAATATCACGCTTTTAGGGTAAATAAAAAGTTAAGTAATAAAAAGTCTTGTTACTTTTGTTTCATAACCAGTCAGAAATCCCATTTCCTTAGAATATTTTAGAACATCCTCCTGGTTCTGTTTAGCTGCAGCATTGATCACTCGGAAATAATTGCGGATAAATTCTGGACAATATTCCCTCGATGCTCCAAAGTCCAACAAAGCTATCTGGCATGGAAAAATATATCATTATGCTTTTTCAAAATACAGAAATTTTTTTGAAACACAGACAAAATCAGCAGGTTTTCTTTTGCTTTATTCTTATATTTGTATTTTTTTGAAAGGATTGACAATGAATCTGGTAACCCTGTCCTAATGGCACGTTAGAAAAAGGGGAAAAAATAGAAGAGAAACAGTATAATAGATAAGTAGATAAGAGAATATCAGTAGATTTCTCTTTTCACTCTCACCCTACATGTTATCTTTCACTCTTACATGTACATAGTAGACAGATACATCATATGTGGCTGGAAAAATCACTTAACAGGAGTATAGAAAAACTAGGAGGAAAAAAACAACTTCAGTTCATAGGGTTGAAATAAAGCTTCACGATGAGAAGAAAACAAAACACAGAGAATGACTGAATTTATTTCCCTAGCGTTTGGATGAAATATTTTGTCTGTGATCGTAAAAGAGTTAAAGAAATAAACAAACCTCGCTTTTTCCCCAACATGCCCGAAATGACCAACTAGTCTGAATCAAAAAACTGCCCCTCAATTTTTCTGCTGTGCCGGATTATGAGCAGGAGTATGGTATATGAACCGCGCACTCATTTGCACATAACATGCAAGATAAAACTACATCTTAAATAAGTAGAATTGATTTTATGATTAGTGTGCATACTTTCTTAGTTTCAGAATTATAGAAAAAATTCGACCAGTTAGGATCAGTCTGCATAAAATGAAAGATGAAAACTTCTCTCAAACAAAGCTTCAAAAGCTGCCCCGCAACCTAAGAATAAATACAAAGAAAAAGTTTTGTTATAAATAGGAAATGTTTAATGCTAAGCAAGGTTAAAAACTGAAACCCTGCAGAAGCAATTATCATATCTTATAACATGCTGAAGGGTATTTTTTCAAGTTTCTGTAATCATAGTGATTGAAATGGGGATCATTGCTTCATATGTTCCTATACTATACCCAATTTCTTAGTTCCTGATCTTCGTTCACAAGGGTGTCAATAGGACTGCCATAAATTAACTCAGACGTCAGGACTCGCTGGGAACATAACTCCTCATAAACCTTTGGGACAACAAATTCAGATGAATCTTGCAAAAGTTTTCTATTTGAAATGAAAATTAGAATCTCATTAAAAAAATTTTAGTGTATTGAAATTAGAATTTACCATAAACAGTCTTTTTTTTTTTTAAATCTCACTTACTGAAATCGCTTCATCGAAGCTGCTTCACGGGTGTAATCAACCTCATAATTCAATTCTCTCTCCGCAACTGCTACAGCATTCTCAAGGTACATACCTAACAGTGATTTGATAAATACAAAAGATATAAATGGATAAATATTTCATGGAGATAGAATTGAAGAAAGAACTGAAACAAATATTACCTTTGGGAAAAATGTTCCACATATACACGATACTCATCAGACTTCTTATATCACTCTTGATACTCTCAGCGACTCCTGGATACTGTAAACAAAAAACACATCTATCCGTATTAGCAATTTCAAAAATAATCGGTGTTTAATATTTGCTATAATGATCATGAAGAAACAAATTCCACATGTAAAAAAAGCCCAAAAAACATGCATATATACTTTTTACAAGGTTATTGTTTTGACACAATTAAAAATATAGAAATAATTAAAAATCCCTGATACAACGAAACTATCTGAAAATATTTTGATAAAAATTAACAAGAAAATTTTTTTGGTGCATGCCAGTTATCATCAAAATTAATGTAAGAATGTGTAATTGAAAACATTGGATTCTATTGACCTGTATTTTCATCGCAACTTCTGTTCCATCATGCAATATCCCAGAATGTACTTGACCAATGGAAGCAGCAGCAAAAGGCCTGGTCTCAAATGTTGAAAGTTTTTCTTGCCAAGAATGACCAAATTCTCGAATCATGACTTTCTGTAAGATTTACACACAAATCAAATTTCCAAGAAACATTCACTGTAAGAGAACGGTGTATCATATTCAGTAACAAAATATTGTCATGAAAATTATGGAAATAGTCCTTATTTATCCTTTATTATGTCATTTGTCACCTGTAAGTAGTGGGAATAGTTATTATATTATGTAAAAATGAAAATTAATGCATTTATCTGTAAATATCGCCAAACTGGTGACAAACTTGATAAGTTTGGCGACAGCTCTGATAGTTTGGCAACATCATGGTGCAAAGAGAAATTTGTGTGGAAAGAAAAGAATGAGATCTCACGAGAATGGTGGTGAAATTTCTCAAACGTTTCACTTTTCTTTGCTTGAATAAAAACACTGCCAAAGCAACACTGAGTTGAGGTGAGAGAGAAGACAAAATCTCTGGTGTGCATTAGTGAGTAGCCGACTTTCAGAGGCTCCCCATTTAATGTGTACAGGCAAATCTCTGCTTGTGAATGTGTGTGCATAGCTGTTCTGTAAAATAAATCTGTGATGTCCTTCAAACTGCTTCACACTTTGCCAGCTTGAGTACTTGTGAGAGACATTATCTGGAACAATATTAATTAGGCTTATAAGCAGTATTGCATATTGCTCTGATCAATTTATTGTTCTTTTTTTTATCACACAATCATCATTTAATGTGGGAGGCTAATTATATCCACAGTCTGAAGCGAATAACTATTTTTGTATCCCTCCCCATGCATCCAAAAGAAGACTAGTCTGTCATTCTAGACTTGTATATTGAATGAATAACATGGGATGAATAGGAAAAAGTTTCAGACTTATCATACAGGTCGTTATCATAATTCAACAGCTGCAATAATACATTGTCACTATAATGAGTATTGACTGTACATTATAATGAATATGCTTCATCTAGATAAAACAAGTACAGCATATAGGCCCATGTATATCTAGTGATTTAAAGGCATTTAAGGTTATTTGTCATGAAAAAAAATATGT
The DNA here is from genome assembly GCF_987345545.1 of Pholcus phalangioides. Classification (NCBI taxonomy): domain Eukaryota; kingdom Metazoa; phylum Arthropoda; class Arachnida; order Araneae; family Pholcidae; genus Pholcus; species Pholcus phalangioides. Next base: position 39,073,810 of record NW_028301603.1, read on the forward strand.
TGAATTTAGAACGGCATTCAAATATCAAATTTAGTGTCTTGCTAGGAAATATTATTTTCTCAGACTTTTCAAATGATCAAGTCAGAGTATAGTATGATAGAAATGCGTTGAACTAAAGTTTATGAGTGCCGTAGATGATTGAAAAATGAAGAGCAGAGCATCTAGGCTAATGAGAGACATGCTTATATATTTTTCCTAGTGTTATGTTTTTGAGAACAATTCCTGGACAAACGTGATACATTCTCAATTTAGATTTTAAACACTGGCATGACAACTTCCAACTGACATGCAAGCAACTTCTGCAAACTCTGAAACAGCTTCTTGACTGTCATTTTCCACCACCTGACAGTGATGATTTGTTCATTCAAATATTGAAGGTGACCCTTCATCAGCCATTATCAATACCCAATCTGTAATTTTTGAATTTTCAATTCTACTCATAAACTCCAGTCCAGTGTTCAACTTTTTGGTATCTGTGGACCAGTGAAAACAATTAAAGACAGTTCAGACCAGCAGAAATGTGAGAAATAATTTGCAAAACTTCTGATGGTTAAGGCAAATGAAAACTAATATAGAGAGCACTTTATTCCCAAAATCTAAAATTATATAGTGTCTATATGAATTGGGTGAAATGTTCTGCAAATCGACAGCGACAAACCGACCAGCAAATGTAGAACACTGACCTAGTCTACTCATTGCTCTTGCACTGTATGCTGACTTTATCTTTTAAAAACTTCCAGAGTGAAGGAGTTTCAAATTTTGAGCTCTTTTATAATAGAGCTCAAAATTTGAAATCTTTGCTGGCGACGGTGAAGCTTTAAATGCCTAGTAGGTTAAAAAAATTCTGAATCTTTTTAAATGAAATGGCTTTGGACAATGGATATGAATACATAAGTAGAATGAAGTACTTGCTTCCATTTGCTTGTAAGGCATGAAATCAGCAGACTGGCGAACTCTTTCAAAAATTGCAGCAATCTGTGGATCCAACATTGCATTATCTGGAACATAACATGCAATAATTATTGAAGGGGGAAAAATAACGCAAGATTAGAAACTTTTTATTTATAAAGAGTTTCATAAGATATCCTTCATAGAGAATAAAAACAAATGATGTTGGACACATGGATGAGCATTGAAACTTATTGCATAAAAATTTCACTATTCAAATCAAAATCGTTGAAATTGTTACCTTGTATGCTCAACATCTGACCTAATTTCAGAGCAGCACCACGAACTTTGCATAAAGTATCTACAATCTTGTTAATGTTGGATTCACTCAGAAAAGGATTCTTGTTCAGTAAGGCTTGGGCATTTGAGGATGGAGAGGCGGAAAGTCCTAAGCTTTGCTTGGCTCTTTCTCCTGCTGCTCCAACCAAGAGATTTGCTGCTAATACTAAAAAAGAATATATATATATATATATATATATACAGGGTGATCAGCGAATAAGCCTTTATTTCAAAATTAAATATCTCTACAACAAAGATCAATCGAATTATGCGGTAAACGGTACGTTTATTAGCAAAACTGTAAGAATGTTGTACAGAAATTTTGAAATTTTTTTTTTTTCATTTTTTAAAATTAAAAAAAAAACAAAACTGGAGATTTTTGGGTTCCGAAAATCCTCATTTGTGTGAAGAGAAACCACTGCATTCGCCTAAAGTTACTGCATGGGCTGCAGTATGCGCCATGTGTGCTGACAAATTGTTCCAAAATTGTAGCGTAACGTTCAGTAGTAATCGTTTCTCGCACGAAGGGACCGATAATGCCTCTGGCGCATACCGCAGCCCATGCAGTAATTTTAGGTGAATGCAGTGGTTTCTCTTCACACATATGAGGATTTTCGGAACCCCGAAATCTCCAGTTTTTTTTTTTTTTTAATTTTACAAAATTAAAAAAAAAAAAAACTAAATTTTCGAAATTTCTGTACAACATTCTTACAGTTTTGCTAATAAATGTACCGTTTAACGCATAATTCTATTGATCTTTGTTATAGAGATATTTAATTTGGAAATAAGGGCTTATTCGCTGATCACCCTGTATGTATGTATATATATATATATATATATATATATATATAGGGTACATAGGTGGCAGAGTGTATGGTATTTTACTGGCGAACTGCTGATCCTAGAAGCATATTTCCAATTATAAAAAGTACCCAAATAATGTGCAGTACTCAGATACATCATTCATGCTGCGGACACACTGTGCTCAAGACCCAATTACAAAGTTGTTGCCCTGTCTCCTGATGCCAACAAAAAAAATATTCCATGTTTATAAGTGCAATATTCACTGAGATATTCAAATTCAGAAAACGGAGGGAAGGTGGGGGAACAGCCTTAAATGCAGGCAAAATGGCTTTCCCTCTGTATTTAACACTGTTTCCCCCCTACTTTCCTCTGTTTTTTGATTTCAAATATCTCAGCCAATACTGCACTTAGAAATGTGGATTTTTTTTGTTTGCATCGGGACAGACAGGACAACCACTTTGTATTTGGGTTCTTTAGAACAGGGTGTTCATATAAAAAGTTAACACATTTTTATTTTAACAACTATACAACTCCTTGTAATACGTAATTCATATCTGAATACTAAATGTTATTTGAATACTTTATCTAATTGAAAGTAGGCCTTTAGGATCAATCGTTCGACAATAAAATACCATCCAATTACAGCACACATAAGGTGATAACAGGCCGGTATCCAAGTAATCCTAATTTTTTTATGTGTGACATGACAGTTTTTATACGCGATACATATTTGTGACGCATCCAATGACATCATACCAAGATCAAATTCTTATCACTAAAAACTTTGAATCTCCATCTTTCAATGAGATACTGAGCAGTGGATATGTTTTATAAAAATTATTTGAATTCAGTCTGGCTAATTTTGTGATGCTCAAAAATTGTGCCTAGAAATTTTGAGCCATCCAATGATGTCATACCAAGATCAAATTCTTTATCACTATAAATTTAAAATTTTTTTCTTTCTAATAAGATATTTAACATTCTCTTCTCATGTGTAGTGCAGAAGTTATTTGGATTCAAAGTCTGACCTATTTTCATGATGCTCAAAAATTGTGCCTATTCATAAGTCATATTCACATCAAAAACCTTTCAAAAAAGTACATGTAAATGTTTGCAAGCATATCAGATGACATTGAGTTTGTTCACAGAGCTTCTGCAATTTAAAAGAATTAAATCTGGAAACTTTAAATAAGACTTCTCAAAACCGGAACATGACTTCTTATACGTAGGATCCACTGCACTGTAACTATACATCTTTATTGTAAATATTCCTCTGATGAAACAAAGAAATAATGGTGCATGGTAAAAAGTGCTGCAAACTGATATGCACATATGTCTGGGTAGTGCATGCAATGTGTTTAGTGCTATCTTCCCAATTTGATGCAAGAAACAAAAAATTTGTGTGTCTATAATGCGTTGTTGGTTTGTAGAGAGAGTTTTTAAATGGGGGAAGATGGCATACATATTCACACTTGAAAGTGGCAAATCATCACTTTACTGATTTCCGCAACCTAGTCTTTCTCCAATGTGAAGGAGAGCAGTAAATATCTAAGCTACAAACTTTTTAGGTTTTTTTCCCTCAGAAAATTCACTTCGCACAATATGACACAAATTAGTTAAAAACATACACAGATGAGAGCAAGCATACCTCCATAAGAAAACAGCCTACTAATTTGTGTGGCAGGAACTTTTCTCTCGACAGATCTTTCGCTAAGCTGTAATCATACATATCAACATATGAATAAGTGATCGATATCATTAACTTTCATGTATCACACCAACTATCAGATCGATACAGAGTATCAAAATGTAAGCTTAAATCTAATTAACTTTTATGTACACCAATCAGGGTTTAGCAAAATGACTGAAAATCATGAAAAAGTAGGTTTGGGTACTGGAGGTAGTAGCTTAACTGTGAAAAAATCAACATCATCATGTATAACTTATGGATGAAAATACAGTAATAACTCTCAGCGGGACAAAAACTTTTGTCTGCAAAAGAGGGGTCACCATTGAAAAAAAAGGTTTGCATCAAAGAGTTAAGTAAAATAATGTTATTATATTATTTGATCCCTCTAAGAAGAGTTTCACTGTATATTTAAAAAGTGGGTAATACAAAAAAAAAAAAAAATCACAAAGCGTGAATGTAGACAGTTCTTCTCACTACAAAAATTTATTCTGGTGCTATTCAAGCTGGAACTGTCAGATTCATAGATTGATCAATAGCCATGGATCTAAATAGATTGGTAACTGGAACAAAACAAATTCATTTATGGAATTATATGAAATTTGCAACAAATTTTACCATCTCAAAGGCCTAAGCAACTTTTTTTGTAAGTCCCCTAAAACAATGAGAAATACAAATGCATAGGCCACAACAGACAAAATGACCAACGAGGTGGCTGAAAAAAGATTCCCATGAAAAATATGGATGTCGAAAACATATCTAAACTTTTTTTTCACACTGAGCACAACTCAGGTCTATCGCCATAGGCAATTTACTACCTAGTGAGTTGTGCCGGAAATGTAAGTGTATCTACCTAACAGTTTGTGTGTGTATCTAGCGTTGCGTATGATTTTTCAGTGCAATTGAAGTGAGTGATGTGTAGTGACTGGATACTTGTACTGTTTGTAGAACTGTTGCTCTCTGTGCCGAGATGTTTTAACAGGGATATCGGCTCGCATTTGCGCCTCGAAGTTGGGAACCACAGAAAACCAACACTTCAGCCGACCACCACAGCGACAACATATCTAAACTATATCAAAATAAAGCAACCCAATAAGAGCAATAAAACCAATAATTATAAAATATAAATATACTGCTCATAAAAAATTATGGCTGTCTCATGTAAGTATGAATAGCTTTTCGATTTACCCAACATGTTTATCATATTTCTTTTTTAAACGTGTCAATTGTGTTAGAATTCACGATCCCCGGAGGTAAGATATTACATTTATATGTATAAATTATGTATCACAGTATGCATTCAGCTTGGTTTTCTGTGATTCCCAACTTCAAGGAGCGAATGTGAGCCCATCTCCCTTTAAAAAGCCTCACCACAGAGAGAAACAGACCTACAAACAGTGGAAATTGTAATTCAATCACATCACTCACTTCACTTCTGAAACATAGATGGCAGCACTGAAAAATCAAACACAACACTACATATGCACTCAGACTGATTAGGTACACACAGTTACACTTCCCGCACAATTCACTAGGTAGCAAATCACCCATAGATGGTAACAGACCTGAGTTGTGCTCGGTTTGAAAAAAAGTATGCATTCAGCCAATTCAATGGACTTTCATAATAAAGATATTTAAGACGTTTCCAGAATCTGTGATTCTAATTCCCCAATGTGCTGGTCTCCCTCAATGTTTCCAGGCATGCCAGCTAATGCAGGGGAATAAGGTATGCTTAAGGTATATAAGGTATATGCAGGGGAGTAAGGTGCTGTCTGAATAAAAATTCGGCCACTCTACTTGTTAAAATATCATACTGAATAAAGTTCGACATTTGTTAAAGATACAGTTGAAACTCATTGATCAGGGTTGGGTTTTTGACATGACAAGCATCAAAAACGTTTTTAACCCTTCAAAAACCTTAATGCTTTGGATAATGCAGCGGTTCTCAACCTTTTTTTGACTCACTGAGCCCTTTAAGTAAAAAAATTCTATGGCGGAGCCCCGTAGGCTAATTTTTTAATTATTCATCAAAGTTACTGATTAATTTTTATTATTTAAAAATATTTATAATTATTTTTTTATTTTTACTGGTTTTTTTTATTTTCCTCGAGCGGACGCAGAGCCCCTGGAGAGTGCACAAGGAGCCCCCAAGGGCTCTGCAGAACACCGGTTGAGAACCGCTGGAATAATGAATTGGACACAAATACATGGACAAAATAGATATATATAACATGATGAGAAACTTCCTTTTTTGCATATTACAATAAATATATGTTATACATTTAAATAATAATTCATTACAATAATTAAAACAAAAGATTAATCATAATTTGCAATTAAAAATTTTTTAACATACAAAGAGTATGTGGAACAGATAATAGGTATGTAATTTTATGATTCAATTTATCTAAACTACTGATTACCCGTGTTCAATTTACTAAGTGAAACACAGCTGTTTATGTGTGATAAGGGATCGGGTTTAGGTTTTGACATCAGAAACTAAGTCAGTATTAAAAACAGCTGAAAACTTATTGTCAATGTTGTCAAATAGTTTTTATATTGGGTATTTTGGTTATATTTGACATTCATATTTTTTATGGGCATAATTTTTTCAGTAGCCTCGTTGGGGAATTTGCCTGTTGTGACCTTCGTATTTACATAAAAATAGAACAGCAGATGTTTATATCCATACACACATATAGATAAGCAGCTGAAAAAATTTTGGAAAGGTCAAGAATCATCTCCAATTGAAAAACAGCACATCATTCCATAGTTTTTCCTTCAGCTTTTATGCTAGAAATATTATCCTTTATTTCCATGCTTTAATTTTAATTCTATTCAAAATATATTTTTTACAAGAAAAAATACACTTATATTTTGTCCAAAATAATTTTGTAGAGAATTACATAAAATTATTTTATAATCATATTAAGTATTTATTCTTTGTATTACATAGTCACTTAAAACATTACATGCAATCAATGTGTGTATTTTTCGGTGGGAATTTTTTTATTGAAAAACATTTGACAGTATTTGCGAATTTATGACACAGGTTTCTGATGGAGGGTTTTTGACATGATGGTTTAAACTGTCAAAAACCTGCCAACCCTGTCGCATTGATATGAATCTGCTTGTGAAATACTTCTTGAAGCAAAACATGTATTAAGTCCCATCTCAAAGGTTATACTCTTTTTTAAAATTTTATAGCAAAAAAGTGAAATCCAGTTAAAGCAAAATGATTTCCTTTGACCCTTCAGTTCTTGATTGATGCCGCTGCTGTGGTGGTCACGTGGTCATAGTGAGTGGTGGTTCGCATCGCGGGGACCCGGGTTTGAGACCCACCATTACCACAGTGGTGGTTGGCTGAAGTCGGTTTTCTGTGGTTCCCAACTTCAAGGAACGAATGTGAGCCGATCGCCCCATTAAAAAGTCTTGCCATAGACTTTTTAATGGGGATATAGAGAGCAACAGGCCAAATATTCAATCATTACACTTCACTTCTGAAATATAGATGGCAGCACTGAAAAATCAGACACAATATTAGATATGCACTTAGGTTGTTAGGTACACACACAATTACACTTCCAGCACAACTCACTAGGTAGTAAATTGCCCATGGTGATAGACCTAAGTTTGTTTTCGGTTTGAAAGAAAGAGTTCTCCATTGACAACGTTGGACTGTATTATTTGTAGCTTACAGGACAATTTATAAAATAGGAAATATAAATGATTTAGTACACTATAGACCAGCGGGCTCTCAACCTTTTTTGACTCGCAGAGCCCTTTTAAATAAAAAAAAATCTATGGGGGAGTCCCATATATAGGCCAATTTTTTAATTATTCATCAAAGTTACTGATTTATTTTTACTATTTAAAAAATATTTATAATTATGTTATTAATATCTCTGAGGAGCCCCTGGAGAGTGCACAAGGAGCCCAAGGGCTCCGTGGAGCACCAGTTGAAAACCGGCGCTATACACCAATATTAATTCTTCCAGTTTTTTCAAAAATAATAGAGAAATGTATTAAAAAAGAACTAATCAGCTTTTTTTAAATAACAAATTTTTTTGCATCTAACCAATATGGCTTTCAAAAAAACCAAAACACTGAAATGGCTATTGTTGAATTAAGTAATCATTTAAACAATGGATTTAGTAACAATAAATGCTCCATTAGTTTTCTTAGATTTAAAATGTGCATTTGATTATGTTGATTTGGATATTCTAACAAAAAACTCTTTTCAGAAGGCATAAGAAGAAATGTACTAAACTGGTTTAAAACATATTATTATGATAGGCAACAAGCTGTTATAATAAATGGTGAAATCAGCACATTTCAAAAGGTAATGAAAGGAGTTCTGCAAGGATTGGTCCTATGGCCATCATTATTTCTTGTTTATATCAATAATTTATGTGAAATGAGTTTAAATGGTAAATTAATATCACTCCCAGATGACACTATCCTTTATGTTGAAGATTCAGAAATGACAAGTCTAAAAGAAAAAGTTAAAGAAGACTTATTTAAGATAAATATATGGATAAATAATAACAAATTAAAACTGAATACTCAAAAAACAAAATACATTTGTTTAAAAACTAAAACCATGAAACTGATATATATACACATAAAGATACAATCACTGCTTGTGCCAATTGAGCTGGTAATGCAATTGTCAAGAAATGGAAAGAGTTTATGACTATAACTATTTGGGAATTATAATACAGGATGATCTTAAATGGAATCTGCAGCATGAAAAAATAGTTAAAAAAATTAGGAATCTATGCAGAAATCCTATATAAACTCAAAAACAAGACTGATAAAAACTTTCTAAAAAGCATCTTTTATGTATGAATTTATTCAATAATAATATGGAATTTGTGCCTGGGGTGGGGCATGATTAGGGTGACCATACGTCCCGTATTTCCCGGGACAGTCCCGGTATTTTATGTATTTTTGGTCGTCCCGACTTTTTCGCAAAAGTGTCCCGGTTTTGCCCGTATTTTACACGACGCTTACTTGAATTTTTATTCTTTATTGAAGTCAAAGATTGAAATTATTTTTCAACTAATAAACTATATTATGATAATTACAACTATAAATGAGAATATTTATCTCCCACATTTGTCTCGGTGAACGTTTTTTTCGTGAAATTCATTTTAATCCACTGCAATTTGCAGTAACGTTTCATTTCCCGCCATTGTGATTTTACCGTAATTTTAACAATATTTGGCAACTTTGCTCGGTTTTGGCGATAATTGGCGATGTCCCGTATTTTCCCGTATTTGGAATCTCAATGTCCCGTATTTCTCTCGAGGAAATATGGTCAGCCTAGGCATGATACAAATATACAAGGATTAAATAGCACTTAACAATAAAATTACATCACTAATGACAAGTACTAACTCTAACAACAATATAACAGAATGTCAAACACTAAACATAAGGAAAATCTATATATAGAGAATTATAAAATTTGTAACAGCAAATAATATAAGGCTAACTATGAAAAGCAATAAAACATCTAGTCGATATAGGAATATTTATCATCAAGTGCCACGAATCAATAAAACATTTAAAAAGAGTTTTTTACATTGTCCCTAAAATACTAAATCTTCTTCATACAATGAACTGTGCAATACGAGCGAGCTCAAATTTCAGTATTTGGTCATTTGCAAAAGATATAAACTACAAAGAAATCATATAATAAATACAGATGATTGATAACAGTAACAAAATGCTTAACAAATGATGGATAACAGTATGCAACACCAATTACACAAATGAGATGGAAAATGGAGGTACACATAACTTAATATTAAATAATTCTTTGTGCTACTTTATATTAAAATAAAAAAAAGGTAAGAGATTATTTTAAAAATAATATAAATTAAAAATAATATAAATTAAAAATAATATAAATTAAAAATAATATAAATTAAAAATAATATAAATTAAAAATAATATAAATTAAAAATAATATAAATTAAAAATAATATAAATTAAAAATAATATAAATTAAAAATCTGTGAAAAATGAATGACAGTTGCCATGTGCCAACAGACAATAGATTATTTTTGTAACCTGCTGGAAGGACACCTTAGTCCCTTGGGGGTCAAAGAGTGAATGTTCTTAATCTATGTATTCATATGAATTTTTTTTTGTTTCAGTTTTTGTCTTTTGCATCAGATTGTACTTGTAGTGTTGTCAAAAAAAAATTATATATACATACATACATATTAGATTTCTGAATGAATTTTTTTCAAGGGAAAAAAACAAAACCTTTTGTTTTCCTGGAGGAGTTCTAGTATATTTTTGTATTTCTTCTGCAGTTAACTTCTGCATTTGCGCAACAGCTGGAGAAGACATGGACTGTGACTCAGAAGGACCAGCGAATGTAGTCTGATCATCTGGAGCAGACGTGGACCCAGCAGAAACCAAAAATTCATTTTGATCGATCAGCAAAGACTGTGATGCAAAAGAATTGTTCGAAGCGCCTATGGTATTTTGCGGCTCTACCTGAATGGGAATCTCTTGGGTATCGTTCGTAGGCGATTCATGAGGAGATTCTTCCGATGAAAGCTTTTCTTCGGATTTCATCTCTTCTATCTTTTTCAGGATAGCTTCATATTCTAGGAACGGATGCTCTATTTCTAATTCTTCAATCGGAGCATTTGAAGACAGGGGTGAAGACTTATGCTTGATTGCATATGCCGAATAAGTCTTAGCTGCTTGTATCACTACGCCACCTCTTTCTAAAGTTTCTTTCGCAAGATGTTTCAGGGACTGAAATGAAAGAGAAAGATATCACAAAAGATATCAAATGGGCAGCTTATGAATTTTATACAACCAATCAGCAATTTACATAAATACAGTAAAAATCTGATATAATGAATGCAACTTATAACAAAAATCTCAGGATCACAAGTAATTTGCAATGCATCCATCAATGAGCTAATGTTGATGACACTCATAAACAAGAAGCCTGTTATAAGAGAGTGTACATTGGACCAATACCATAAGTGCCTGCAATTTGGAATTTCAAACTTAACTCTGCAAACATGAATTTCAGGGTTTTTTTACTAAATATCTATTGAGTTGCAGGCTATATTGCTTATCGTATCGGTCCAGTGGGTATCCAACCGAACAAATAGGAGATGAAATGCATAAAAGATCTTTTGAAAGCAAATATGATCACAACATACAGGGTGTTTGTAATTAAATTGCCAATACCTGTAATGGTACAGATAAACTGCATGTGAAAATGGGCCACCTCATTTAATACAAATGCGTATAAATTAAGCATTCTTGTTAATTATTTTCATCATTTTAATAACACAAGTCATCCTATATTGGCCTGAGATTGTTGGACAAGGACCCGCATCCTTATCAAGAGATGCATGACTGACTTGTCCACATCAAGTCAATATGCTGTTCTGGTTTTTTGCTGCCACATCGTTACTCCAAAATAACGGAAATAATTTGCTGGATATGCAAATGCTACATGTGGTCAGTGATGATTGGCCACCTCTTGAGTAGCCATCGATATATAAAGCAGCAGCGAGATCATCACATCACTTGCATTTCGACTTCAGCTCACTCCCAATTAGCTGCACTTTGCAGCTTACTGGTAGATGGGGCCTCAGGAGTCTCTAGCCATGGGAATAGCTCTACCACCGCAACCATTACAGAGTCCAGACAGGCTGCTTATTCACGTAAGAGTCCAAGATGCCAAAGGTTGGTAAAGGTTGGTTACTCATAGCAAGCTGACCTTCGGGTCATTCCATGTCAAATCACCCAGCCATGACACCCATAGTCTCAGATTTCAATGATTTTTTTTCTATTTGTTGCATTTACCATCCTTATTAACTGTGTGAAATATTATTTGCATATCTCTAAAACTTTTTGAGAAAAAAAATGTTGAAATTTAACAAAAACTGATGCAGATGACTTTTCCGAGGCTCAATTTTTAAGCGGCATTGTTTGAGAAAATAAATCATAACTTTTTCAATTTTCAATATATTCAAGTGAAATTTTCACTAAAGTGTTCACAAAAACATACAGAATATGAATAAAAATAATTCATACACTTACATTTGAAATTTACATGCAAAACAATTATGTAAACTTTGTTTTTGTGGAATTTTTCGTTAGAAAAAATACAATTTTTCAAACGTATTTTTAGACCAGAGGCACAGCAGTTACCAAAACAACTTTTATTTTAAATTTCTCCTAAATATATGAAGTAAAATACTGGAGAAAAAAAATAATGGTTTTTTGACCGTTAATATGTTTATTCTGGCTCGCAACACAAAATTCATCGAAATAAGACTGGATCGTTCCGATTTCAAATCATTCAACTAGATACTGAAATGCAACCCATCATCCCAGATTCCAATTATTATTTTTTATTTATTGCTTCTACCATGTTTGTTGACCATGCAAAGTTTCATGTACATATCTCAAAAAAATTTTGAGAAAAAAAAATGTTTTCTAACCTCACGAATGACGTGTCTTAGGCTAACCCATTCAAGCAATATTATTTGTGAAAATATATCATAACTTTGCAGATTTTCAATATATTCAAATGAAATTTCCACTAAAATGCTCACAAAAAAATGTAGATTATGACTAGGAAAGCAAATTTAAACCTTAGAGGAAAAAAGTCATTTAAATTTAATTTTTTTATTATTATTTTATTTTTAACACAATTTTTTAAACACTTTTTTTTGGATGCACAGCAGGAATTTTCAATTTTTTTAAAATTTAATCCTATTAATATATTAAGAAGACTGTAGAAAAGTAAACATTATTTTGACAGTTAATACATTTGAGTAACAAAACACAATTGTACTTATATGACTACATTAATTATATTTGTACATTTTGACTTAATATAATGATTCATGCTTAGTAAAGCGAAATTTATATTTATTTTTCATGTACGCTTATACATTTATTACAGTATTCACTAAATTAAGTTTCAGGAGTAGTTAATGCAATAATTCAAAACAATTAATAAATTTTAAAATTCTAGGATTAAATGAATTTATGAAATAATTAGAAATGTTAATGGTTTTAGGTGAACAAAATAATTTTCAGATGTTCATGTTCAGATTCTTAGAAGTGTTCAAATTCCAAATAATTAATTTCACTTTTAATTGATCTATAAATATTTCTTATGATGCAACAAAGACAAACTTTTGCAATCTGATATATTTTTGCATAAAGAATTATTTTGTATTTGATAAATCCAGATAATATTAATCATATATATATACACTGCTGGCCACCCAAATTGCAACACCAAGAAAGACAAGAGATATCGCAACAATATTTATTTTGTAGATAACATGTTGACCAAGCATCAAATGATTAAATTTATAGACTTCTGTGAAGTGTGGTTCCTGCCAAAATCAGTAGCCAGAGTAGCCGCCATTGTTGGAGATCACCGCTGCCACACGCCTCGTGTTCACGATCTTGTGGCGTGATTTTCAGGATGGGTCTCTGGTAACTAGCGTCGAATATTCCGCTGAACGAACCATCGATAATTAAGGACAATTCAAGATGAAATTAACTGAATTTATTGAAACATTAGAGGGAAAACGATACATGAGCCGCCTTGTTGTCGGTTTGATTGCGGTCATCGTCGCTAACGGTATGCTGATGCCATCTAGGGGCGTCAACACCTCGGCATTGATTCAAAGAGACTTTGGATGTGTTCTTGGGGTACAGCAGACCAAGCAGCTTCCACGCGTTGCCAAAGTTGATCTGGTGTGGCAGCTGGGGATGTAATCTGGGTCAATCGTTGAGCAACCATTGACCACATGTTTTCTATCGGCGAAAGATCAGGAGAGCAAGCTGGCCAGGGAAGCAATTCAATCTGGCGATTGACGAAGAACCTTTGGACAATGCGTGCCACGTGTGGTCGCGCATTATCCTGTTGAAATATGGCTGTGGGCAAGCCCTGAAGGTAAGGAAGGACAACTGGCTCCAACACCTCGGAGATGTAGCGCTGGCTTTTTAAAGTACCGGCAATGCGTACTAGAGGAGTGCGAGAGTGATATCCAATACCGCCCCATACCATAATACCCGGTGCAGGACCAGTGTGGCGGTGCATAACGCAGCTGTTCAGCATCCTCTCTCCACGGTGTCTCCAGACTCGAATCCGACCATCGTGGTGTTGCAGACAGAAGCGTAACTCGTCAGTAAAGACAATTTCATTCCATTGTGCCGTCCACATCCTTCTTTCATCACACCATTAGCGGCGGAGACGTCTGTGGTTCTGCGTCAAGGGTAGACGAAGCAATGGACGTCTTGCGGACAGACCACTCCGCTGTAAACGGCGTTGAATGGTACGCACAGACACTGGATGATGCGGTACAGACTGAATGTGCTGTGCTATGGTTCGTGATGTGGCTGAGCGATCCGTCACTGCCATACGCACAATACGCCTGTCATCACGTGAAGTGGTGCACTGAGGTGGATGCGATCGAACACGTCGGTCCGTCGTACCCTCCTGCATCCAACGATCACATATCCGCGTTACAGTTGTTTGGTTTCGTCCAACACGACTACCGATTTCCCTGAAAGATAATCCACAATCTCGGTAGGCCACTATCCTTCCTCTGTCGAACTCGGATACTTGATCAAAAGATGATCGCTGTTTTCTAAGAGGCATAATTGATCGTTTTTTTGAAAAAACCACAAGAAAAACACAATTGCCATACTTCAAATCGTCGAAATCTCCAAGCCTTAAATAGCGCATTGAAGTGGCACCACAGGCGCGCGTGATGTGCGTCTGCGCTGAAATTCTAATCATTTGCATATCTCACCTCCGCTAATGCATGTTGTAAATTTCATATTATTTTCATGCTTCCTTCAGGGTGTTGCATTTACGGTGGCCAGCAGTGTATATAGATTAATTTTTGAAGTTTTTTAACATGCTTAATTATAAAGTTATTTTACCACAACAGTGTTAAATTTTTTTTAATTACTTTGATTTTTACAGCATATATTTTAATAAACATATATTTAATGTATATGATAAATATGAAATGGTTATACTTGTGTGAAAAAAAATCTACATTATAATATTTAACACAAGCCTCTATATAATTTTCCTAAGAAATAATTTAAAATTGCTGATAAAAAGCCAGAATATGAGGCTTTAAATAACAAAGAATGAAATTATCAGCTACAACCTAATTGTTGTAGCTGAGGCAGATGGAAGAGAACCTAATGTATATATTGCCTGGTGGTGATATATAAGATGTAATGTTTCTTGTTGTGATGATGATTGTAAAAAATAATAATAGCTTCTGTGAAGATATAAACTATGGCACACTGGTCTTTGTCCTTCAGAGGGCAGCTGGTGTTTTATTTAATTATAAGACTTTATCATCCCAGCAGGTGATGATAAAGTCACTGCTGCTGCTTCATTGAGGAAACTAAAACAAAAGTGTTAGAACTAAACTGCTCCCCATAAAATGATGCAAGTCTCAGTTATGATCTTGCTGAAGACAGAATGTGCTCCATAGAGTAGCCAACTCAGGGTTAGCAAATTTTTCTTATGATAACACAATTTCCATTTGAGCTAAATATTTTATATCATTTTGGAATTCAAAGTAAAATGTCAGAAAAGACACTTGAAATTTATAGTGTTGGAAAAAAAACTGGATCTGACTGTCATAAAAAGTATTACGCAAAAGTGTAAAATCTGTTACCCATTACATCATTGGACCCATCGGACATCAATATTGAGGAGTGGAGCAAGTTCTGAACATTTATCTACTGTATGTTTAAGCATCATAGAGCTTTTTTCTCAAAGTATGAAATACATCCGAAAGCATGCTTTAATCCTTTAAAATGTCAGAAGAAAAAAAATAACAAAAGGTTTAAGGATAGTAAACTTGTATTTTTCATGTATAAATGAAATAAATGGTTGTACAAAATCAATTCCAGGGCAAAAGATATGGCATGCCTGTAGGGACAGTGAATATAAACAACAAGTTAGGTGAAGAAACTGAATACTGTGAAGAGATGAACAGTGATAGTAATGTAGAGAAGTAATTTGGGAAAATGTCAATTATTAAACAAGAAGCACTTGAAGAAATAAATTCATGTCTACAGAACATAGAAGAGTCACCAATTAAACTTCATAGGGTAGCTCCACAGTGCAAGTCAAACAATGCCAAAAGAAAAGTTGAATCTGCTTGTAACACTTTCAAACCAAATGTTTGTAAAGTTTTTGAAGAATTACCAGAAAATGAATCTCAAAGCACACTTAATGAAGATATTAAACAGAAAGCAAATATGATTATTTTGATAAAGTTAATTAGAAATAAGATTCAATTTAACCATCACAACAAGGGGAAAACTGCAAATTTTAACTCTGGCCCCTGCTTTAGGAAAGGGGAACAAGGAAAAAAATCTGAAGAGTTCAATGTCATTGAATATGCTGTGCGAAAAGCAGGAGAGCTTTTGTAAATGAAAAAGCAAAGGTGAGCCATTGTGTTTTTATTGTAAAAAGAATCAAAAATTAAATTTCATCAATTTTTTTGCAATCTAATTTTTTAATGCAAAGGTTTAAATTTTCTTTCCTAGTCATAATCTACATTTTTTTGTGAGCATTTTAGTGGAAATTTCATTTGAATATATTGAAAATCTGCAAAGTTATGATATATTTTCACAAATAATATTGCTTGAATGGGTTAGCCTAAGAGACGTCATTCGTGAGGTTAGAAAACATTTTTTTTTCTCAAAATTTTTCTGAGATATGTACATGAAACTTTGCATGGTCAACAAGCATGGTGGAAGCAATAAATAAAAAATAATAATTGGAATCTGGGATGATGGGTTGCATTTCAGTATCTAGTTGAATGATTTGAAATCGGAACGATCCAGTCTTATTTTGATGAATTTTGTGTTGCTAGCCAGAATAAACATATTAACGGTCAAAAAACCATTATTTTTTTTCTCCAGTATTTTACTTCATATATTTAGGAGAAATTTAAAATAAAAGTTATTTTGGTAACTGCTGTGCCTCTGGTCTAAAAATACGTTTGAAAAATTGTATTTTTTCTAACGAAAAATTCCACAAAAACAAAGTTTACATAATTTTTCTGCATGTAAATTTCAAATGTAAGTGTATGAATTATTTTTATTCATATTCTGTATGTTTTTGTGAACACTTTAGTGAAAATTTCACTTGAATATATTGAAAATTGAAAAAGTTATGATTTATTTTCTCGAACAATGCCGCTTAAAAATTGAGCCTCGGAAAAGTCATCTGCATCAGTTATTGATAAATTTCAACATTTTTTTTCCTCAAAAAGTTTTAGAAACATGCAAATAATATTTCACACAGTTAATAAGGATGGTAAATGCAACAAATAAAAAAAAAATCATTGAAATCTGAGACTATGGGTGTCATTTTGGCATTTTGCCGGGTGATTTGAAATGGAATGACCCCTTCAGGACTGGGAAAAATCTGTGACTTGTGGTGATATAGATTCAAATCCAAAGTTGTAAAAATTCTAAATGTTAATTGTTAAATTCAGTCTGTGAGATTAAAAGTAATGATTTTGAGTTCATTTTTCCGACTCTTGTTGCGTTGGATTGCTTCATGATACTCACTATTGAACCAGAAGTGTTACCTCATTTGTCACGTACTCAGTTTTATCTAACAATCGCAATGACACCAAACTAGGTAGTGGGGAGACTGATGACTATATAAAAAGAGAATTCAGCAAAATAATTCAAGCTCCAGAGTTGCTGATAAGGAGGGGAAAATGTGATGCTGTGCAGTGTAAACAGGAAAATTACAAAGAACAGATGAATAAATAAGAAAAACGAAATTGCAGTGAAAACATCATGCTTTATCACATTCACTTTCTCACCAAGACATCGACCACTTTCAATGTTAGGGCTCCTTGACAACCCTGAATGAATTAGCTACCATTTTTGAATGAAGTATGACATCAGTATTATCACCATAGTTAATCGTTGTTCCCTATCCTGTTTTTTTAAGCAATTAGACATTAACAAAAACTGGTTTTGTCACTCGAAGATGAAGAGAAGAAGAAGTCTGTCAAGTTATCTAGGCCCTTATTCAATGTGACCACTGTTCTGGTGGACCACACTCCGTGTCCTCTTCACAATACTCCCTTTTGGCCGAAAAAAGGGATTCACAAGGAATGTTCGTCATAGTCCGCATCATTCAACAAATGAAAGGGTCATTAGTAGAAAGTTTCTGTTTGCATGGCCCACTTGTTTGCTGGATCTAACTTTGTCTTGAACTTGACTATCTTAAATCACAACATGCGAAAATGAATGTTGAAAATTCCTTAAGACAGCTTTCATTTGCCCAAACAGAATATTGTGTGGAGGATGAAATGTGTAATCAATGAGAATGGAGGTCATATTGAAAATGGCCAAGGTACTTACTGGGAAAGTAAATGTGATGAATAAAACATGATGTTTCACTGTAATTTCGTCTTTGTTAAAAAATATGACAATTTTTAGGAATCTGTTATTTGCAACTCCTCTTTACACTATAAAAATGCAATGCCCCCCCCCCCCCACCGTAACTGAATATTTTTTTTGCAGAAACCTTCTAATATCTTCATTGCCCCCCCCCCCCCCAACAAGATTGGTGCCATTCCGGTCGTTAGTTCGAGCAACCGATGGCTATGAGTTGTTGAAGGAATGTGGCGGTTGAAGATGAACACGTCCTTTTACAATTCAAAGATATAATTCACATTTATTATACAATTAAATTTGCAGAACCTACAAGAAAGAGTGGACCATGTGACTGTCTCATTTGAGCGGCAAAAACCCAAGTTCTGCCTCACCATCACGCAGGCACGCTCTTTCCCATATTATTACGCAGACAGCATCTTTGAATTGTAGAGAAGCATGTGTTCGTCTTCAACCGCCACATTCCTTCTACGGAGTACTGTAAATTTAATTTAAAAATTGACTGTATTTAAGCACAAAAAATATAAGGCAAAAAATTCTCACGCCTTGTTTGGTCAGTTCCGTTATGACAGTGGAAGCTACTTCTTCTGTTGTTGCCGCTACAGTTTTAGCGAGAGAGTTCAGAGTCGAGTTCCTGACTGCAGTTTCCATCTGACTAGTTTTCAGATCCACGAAGGACTTGAGCACAGATTTGGTGGCTTTTACCAGGACCGATAAGTCTGATGGTTTAGGAGGCTGGAAGAAAAATTTTATGAATTCAAAATCTTGAACAAAAAAGGTGTTAGATGGTTATCAGGACGATCATCAAGCACTTGTTCAAATTGACACAACTTAGAATGCTTTTATACTTGTGATTTGAATGCTGACCTAAAGTGTCAAAACGCTCTGAAATTGGGTTTGCATGGTTATTTTCCTCGCTGATTGGTAGTCATCTCAATAACAGACCAATATGAGAAAAGATATTATTTGGTTAAATCATACAGGGTTTAACAGGGAATGATTTTTCCTGATTAGATCTGCTGAAGGAAAAAATATACCATACATAACATGTTTTAGATGCATTTTTCCCTCAGGACCACCTAAACAGTGAAAAATTTGAAACCCACACGGTATGCATATAGATAAGCCAATCTCCAAAAATTTATGTGACACATTTTAGGTAACCTTCAAGGAGTCTCAGAGCAGATGGTCCCCCCATGATGCTGAGAAGATGCCTCAGTTTTCAGGGCCGGTTAGAACTCACTCTGCTGTCTGGAACTAGTGTACCTCCCTATAAAGGAGATGTTAATAAAACTTGGTTTGAATTTGTTTCTCCTCAAAAACTGGCCCGTGTTTAAGGCAAAACCCACCCAACACCCAATGCCAAAACCAATTTTTTAACAACAAAATTTAGGCTTACGCACAAGTATGTCCAAATATTTTTTAGGTTTGGATTTTTTCCCCTCTTAACAGAATTTTTCCCTGACCAATTTTCATTTCTGACTTTTCAGCTATACAAGGAAAAAAAAAAAAAATCTAGGCAGCATTCACTCAGTGTCACTACAAACGAAATTTTGAAATCCCATTTCGAATGAACAAAGGGTGAATTTGATGTCTCTTGATGTAGCCACTAGGGCACAAGACCTGCTCGCCTCCACCAAGTGTCCCCCTGTGCATAGAGATAAACTCAACGAAAAATGATCTTAATATTCAATGCAAAGTCATCATTATGCTGTTCAAAATTAATGGCAGGGAAAAATCTAAATTATGGCCCGTGACCAGGGCCAGATTTAGATTTGATGTACCCTAGGTCAGTGGTCGGCAAACCGCGGCTCTTTGGCCCCTTGAGTGTGGCTCTTCCACAAAATACCCCGTACAGGTGCACAGAAATTCCAGATTTTTGCAAAATCATGTTTAGACATGCATTTTGGCAATTTTGTTCTCGCTCGCTCCCCTCCCAAGTGAGTCATCTTTTGCACAGGTTTTTGCCAAAAAGAGCGAAAGCCTTACGCTGCTGTCACGTGATACTTCCGTGACCGGTCGAAGTTCAGGACGAAAGTTCTGGGGAAGTTCGGGAAAAAGTTGTTGAAAACTAGGCTTTTTTTCCTAAGTTAATCGGGGTAGATAGACGCAAAAGACGAGTCTCCTCTCGTGCGGGGAGGACATGCAATGTTTTCCATACAAAAGAACATAAACCTCTACCCTGCCAGATCATACAAGACGATAGAGGCCTGCTCTTTCCATCCAACATCGGTCAACACTTTTTTTTTCAAACAGAGCACAACTCAGGTCTATCACCATTTATGGGTGATTTACTACCTAACGAGTTGTGCCGGAGGTGTAACTGTGTGTGTAACTAACAGTCTGAATGCATATGTAGTGTTGTGTTTGATTTTTCAGTGCTGCCATCTACATTTCAGAAGTGAAGTGAGTGAAGTGTTATGATTGAATTACATTTGTGCTGTTTGTAGGTCTGTTGCTCACTGTGACGAGACTTTTTAATGGGGAGATCAACTCGCATTCGCGTCTTGAAATTGAGAACCACAGAAAAACAACTTCAGCCGACCACCACTATGACGACGGTGGGGTACGAACCCGGGTCCTCGCGATGCGAGTCCGTCACTATGACCACTCGACCACCATAGCGGCATCAGTCAATACTTTATTTTTTTCAAACCGAGCACAACTCAGGTCTATCGCCATAGGCAATTTACTACCTAGTGAGTTGTGCCGGAAGTTTAAGTGTGGGTGTACCTAACAGTCTGAGTGACTATCTACTGTTGTGTATGGTTTATCAGTGCTGCCATCTATATCTCAGAAGTGAAGTGAGTGATGTGTAGTGACTGAATATTTGTACTGTTTGTAGGACTGTTGCTCTCTGTGGCGAGACTTTTTAATGTGGAGATCAGCTCGCATTTGCGCCTCGAAGTTGGGAACCACAGAAAACCAACTTCAGCCGACCACATCGGTCAACACTGCTAGAAGCGATCGACCAGGGGCTACACATCTGAAGACGACGCTCCTGGACCACTACCTTACCACCTCTCATGATGACTCTCCTGGCCACCTCTCTCTATCAGCATCCAACAGCGGTCAACACTGCTAGGAGCCATTCAAAAGGGGCCACACCTCTGAAGGCGATGCTCCTGGACCACCACCACTCATGACAACACTCACCTGGCCATCTGCATCCAATATCGGCCATCGCTGCTTTAGCAATCCACCAGGGCTGACCGTACGAAGACGATGCTCCTGGGACCTCTGCCTTGGGCTTTCATCGACAACATCCTCCGGCTAACATCTCGTCAAACGAGCTTACAGTGAACCCGTCTTCTGCACATTTCTCAGAGAAGGGAGCCACATATCCATAAAACAACAAGTAAAATAATAACTTAATAAACTTTAAGTAAAGTTTAAGTTAATTTTAGGGAGCATTGTGGAGTAAAAGAAGGAAGATGTAGTGTCGAGGATTGAAAAAGGCATGTTGAGATGGTTTGGATATATAGAGGGGATGAACGATAAAGAGATAGATGAAGCAAGTATACAAGACGAGTGTGGATGGGGGAGTTGGAAGTGGTCTACCTCAGTGAACGTACCTCAATCAGATTGAGGGCATTTTTAACAAAGGCCAGCTGAGGAGTACATTAATAACAATGTACCTACCTATATAGTTTAAGTTTGAAAAGTTTGGCTCTCAAAAAAAATTTCAATCGTTGTACTGTTGATATTTGGTTCTGTTGACTAATGAGTTTGCCGACCACTGCCCTAGGCTATTGAAAATAATGTAAGGTGAGTTTGCGATTTTTGAGGCGCTATGCAGACATTGCAGCCCTAGGTTACAGCCTGTCTACCCTATAGGGAAATCTGGCACTGCCCATCACTAATTATAAAATCAAGTAAGTGGCCCACTCATTAGAAAAGGTTGAGCACTACCGCGCTAGAGGCATTGTTATATATACTTTACTGTCAACATTAGATTGCAGGAGTATAACCCACCTACCTACAGAAGTGAGCAAGATTTTTCTCTTTTAAAGTTTGATGTTCACAATTAAAGGACCTATATGAATATTGTTTACGCATGTCTTTGTTAATTATTACCTACGTTTTGAAATGTTCCCTTGGGGATTTGAAGTTAAGATGCATCCAGACCATTAATGATTACCTTTTCAATTCTTCATTCTTTTCATTGGTGTTGAAACCCGGGACTTTTGGTCCCCCCCCCCAAATCGAGAGACTACTACCTTTACTAAACCAGGGGCATCGGAAGCATTTTGAACTTGTGGGTGTTTGTCGATAATTTTATGTAGGGAAATTTTGATTTCTGAATCAATTCTGGGGGTGCTCAGACTCATGCCACAAATTACCGTGGATGCAAGAGCACCCCTGGCTCAGACTCATGCCACAAATTACCGTGGATGCAAGAGCACCCCTGGCTCAGACGCACTGTAATAAATTGTATATGCACTTCATAAACATTCCTCTGGGGAATATCTAATGAATTATAGCATGGTGGAATTCGTTGGGTGAGAACATGCATGGCTCTAAGGTAGGGGATCTAACCCTTTTCTAATTTGGAACGTTTTTATTCACGCTCACAGACCCCCACCCCCTCTGAAATCTCAGAAGTGCTGTCATCTGTCCTCCACATTGGAAGTGAAAAACAATTGAGTTATACTTTTCACGTAAATGAAATTGATGCTCACCTTCATCTGGACAACCGTAGAAAAAAAAATTTCTAAGAAATATTGAAATAAATTGTAAACAATCTCCGGTGACAAAAAAAAATATTGCTCAAATATCTAAAAAAAAAACAACTAATTAAATTATAGTTGTTTTATTTGGTGTATATTATTAGTGATGAACTGTTTTGAAACCGTAACCCTAACTACCGATATGAAGTTTACTGGGTTTCCACGAGGTGCTTGAGAGGCAAACTAACGACGACATGAAGTTTACTAAGTTTACACAGGAGCTGTTCTCACATGTAAACAAGTCACAACACAACAAAGACCCAAGTTCCAGTCGACTTTGACTTCACATTCAAGAAAATATTTGATAAATTACTCAAAAAATAATTCTAAGGATTTTGATAAACAATATATAAATTTTGCGTTAAAAATAAACTAATTAGTCCAAAGAGTGGAAAAATTCATTTTCATAAACTTTAATGGGTCATTTCAGTGAAATTTCGTGATATCCCATATTCACTGTCCTTGATAAAATATGGTAACGTTATTGCCTTGATTGATGCAGTGTTAATTTCACTGAAAGTTTCAAGCTGATACGGTTAATAAAAAGAAACTAGAAACAATAATGATGATTAACATAATTGTTATGTTATATTAATAATCAATAACAATTATTATTATTTTGTTTTGCGGATATCAGTTTCGGAATCGAAGCCTTGGCAACAAGAACCACAGAGAAGCAAAGTAACCTTTCTCCGCATTACACGTTGAATCAAAATCTTGAAGCAGAACTCTGGAATCGAGAGCGTTTTGTAAGGATTCATAAATTAAATTAAGTGGTTGTCCATGATATTAAGGTTCGTATCTAATTAGGTTATCGATTATAATCGTAACTTCGATTATTTAAATTTCAAATTTATGATTTCCGTGTTTACCATTTAATTTTTTTGGGTTGATCATCTGTTGTTTTGACAGCTGATGGCGAATCGAATTTACTCACGATTCATTGCATGCAAAAAAAGTGTGTAGATTCACATTTTTCGGTTATTTAAATCACGATGCGTTGCTTATTTCAATCGGAGCATTCCTCTGTACTGTTTGGACATCTGGGTGTTTGTTTCGTCGATAGATTTGAGCACTATGTACGTCAGTGGCTCTCAATTTGTTGTGCGCGTACCCCTCGATGGTTCTCTTAGGGATCCCCCACTCTCTGAATTTGTCTTTGAGTCACATTTTTGGTCGCTCACATGCTTACACACACACTCGAGGTCCCTCTTTAGGTCATGATACAAATACAAGTACAACGTCACAACAGGCAAAATACCCAACGAGGTGGCTGATACAAGTGAGATGATACGAGTGAGGTAGTTCCTCACTCTCTTCTTAGCTCTCTTAGTCACTCCCATGCTTACACTTGGTGATCTAACATGGATCCAGAGGAGGGCGATGGGAACAACTGCTCCTCCCAAGAGCTCCTCTTGAAAATTTGTCCCATATAGAAATATGGGAGGATCTGATGCGCCTACGCAATGAGTCGTAGATCCACCGACGTGCCACCGTAGATCCACCTGCCTCTGTTTCATTTGCAGTTGAAAATGCTTGCTGTCATTCTATTTAAGGCTGGAGATGTCTACCTTGACTTCATTTGCAGCTGAAGATGTCTACCTCAACTTCATTTGCAGCTGAAGATGTCTACCTTGACTTCATTTGCAGCTGAAGATGTCTACCTCAACTTCATTTGCAGCTGAAGATGTCTACCTCAACTTCATTTGCAGCTGAAGATGTCTACCTTGACTTCATTTGCAGCTGAAGATGTCTACCTCAACTTCATTTGCAGCTGAAGATGTCTACCTTGACTTCATTTGCAGCTGAAGATGTCTACCTCAACTTCATTTGCAGCTGAAGATGTCTACCTCAACTTCATTTGCAGCTGAAGATGTCTACCTCAACTTCATTTGCAGCTGAAGATGTCTATTTTGGTTTCATTTTTAACCAAAGATGTCTGTCTCGGCTCATCCGCAGCTAAAGATGTCTGTCTCGGCTCATCCGCAGCTAAAGATGTCTGTCTCGGCTCATCCGCAGCTAAAGATGTCTGTCTCGGCTCAACCGCAGCTAAAGATGCCTGTCTTTGCTCCATATATGAATATGAAGTTATCTGGCTTTGCTCCATTCACAGCTGAAGATGTCTGCCTTCGCTCATGCGTAGATCCAAAGGGTGGTGATGGGAATGACTGGTTCTCCCAAAAAACAAAATAATATAAGAAAATTTATCTGTCCTGTAAAATATGGGGTAATCAAACTACTATGTTTAAGCATGTATTAAGAACTCCTTTTTTCCAAAAATTAGGCCCCAAAAATAAGAGGTGTTTCATATACAAGGATAGTATTACCGTATATACTCATGTGTAAACCGAGTTCTTTTGTTTAGAACATCTTTCATACATTGCGAGGATCAGCTTATACATGAATCAGTTTTTGAGGGTCCAAGTTTTATCAACACCTGTCCCCCCCCCCCCCAATATAGCAAAGTGCCTCAATTTTGGTCCGCGAAGAAATGGGTTCAACTTGGTCTATGAAACTGAAAACACTGTGTTTTCAGCATCACAGGTTCTAGCAATACACTGAGACCCTTACAAATTGGATACAATTTATGGTAATTGCTGTGCAGGGTTATCTGCAGCCCCTCGTGCACCAAGAGGGCAACAGGCGTGCTCACGCGAGTCTCTGCACTGATACAGTCCTACATCAAAGGGGTTTCCGGGAAAAAACTAAATCCGTATAGCATGGATAATTTCAATGACGCTATGCATAGGAGAATTGTAACCATCTATCCGGTCTCTGCCGATCGATGGACATTATGCCCCTTGAGGGCCCAATATGGTTATTGTATTCATGTCTTGTCCTTTCTATGTGGTTTTTTTTCAGTCTTTTATATGTATTTTGTGTTTGTTTTTGTAAAAAAAAAAAAACATTTTGTACAACCATGCCTTTTTGCACATTCCATTGATACGATAGAAAAGGCTTTAATGCTGTCCCGTAAATGAGGGTGGAGGCCCCAAAGCAGAACATTTTGCATTGTTCTGCAATGAGCCCTCCTCTGACTGGAAATGTTCTGCAGTTCCCATGATAGTGTTTTCTACATTTTTCTTAAAATTCTTCCCAATTTTTCTTCAATAGCACTGATTGTTCTGCGACGTACGTCGCAGACTTCGGCATATTCTGCTTTGGGGGGTGGAGGTAAAATATTGGGAAGGTTTCTGTAATTTTTCATTCTAAATTTTATAGCTTAGAAGTAAAGATTTTTCTCTCAAAAATATGTTGCGATTTTTCAGGATTGACTTATACTCAAGTTTCCAATTTTCTGTCGTTGTGGTGGTCCTTAAGTTGCTGGGGAGAGGGGTTTCCTTACACACAAGAATGTGCAATATATATTTTTCAGCCTTTTCTTTATTCAGCGAGAGTCTACTGCATAAGTAAAACTTAATCAAAATGATTCAATGCCAAATTTTAATTTCAATTGCTTTATTTTTAAAATTTAACTCTAGATTTTTTATTATCTAGAACGTAAATAAGTAATTTTTCTCTCAGAATCGAATTTATCAACAGCAAAAAATAAATTTTTAGCGTGTATTAAAATTCGTAAAATTGTAAATTCCTTCATCATGAAATTTTGTTACAACAAAGCGATTTCTTCAGTCCTTTGTAGTTTGTTATAATAGGAGTTGACTGTCGTACCAAAAATAATTAATTCTCAAGTATCGTATAGGGCAGGAGTAGCTGACTTGCGGCACTCCAGTAAAATAATAACTATGTGGTGACTTTCTATTCTATGCGTTCCTGTTTGGTTTTTTGATCTTTGAGCATAGTTGCAGGAAGTCCAATGTGTATGAGATTCGGGATCGTCCATATGGGGACATGCATTGCATAATACAATTACATTGTATATCCATAAATTGTTGGAGGGGGGGAGGAACAAGTCATCTTACAAAGTGAATTGGGGAAAAAGGGCCCATGCACCCTGAGTCCTCAGGTTTCATTGTCTATGCACAACATTGTGTAGGTAAGACAAACTTCTACCAAAAAACATGTATATGCAATCTGCATTGCGATAAATCTATGACTCAAAAATAAAAATAATTTAGAGCTCAAAAGTGTGACAAACTAGACATTTTTGCAAAATAAGAGGACAACCAAACAACAGGAACAGAGTAAATTACTTGTGCCCCATAAAAACAGGATGTATGGTCTGCGTATTAAAATTTTCAGAGTGGCAGGCGCATCGAAAAAATCTCAATTGTGGTACAGCTTGGGAAAAGGTTGTGCCCACCTACATGGTGTAGGGCTTTCTACTGGTGGCTACATACATGTTCAATAAGTCACTAAATAACGCTGCTTTATCTTTCTAAAAATGTTTAATCTTCTGCATTGTTATGATATAAACATTTTTCTATCAGTCATTGCTCATGTGTAGGGGAAAAAAACTGATGTTATCAGTGCTCTCACTTGTCGATACATTTCCGTATAATACAAATGTAATAGATTGCAATAAATCAACGTTTCTCAACCTGTGGTCCGCTACATTTGAATAGGTGTCCGCAGGCAGATTTGATTATTGAATTCTAAATAAATGAAAAATTATTGAATTGGGAAAATTGATATTCTTGAGTTTAAATAAAAATTGTATAGTCATAATTCGTTTTAACATATCTCATCAAGAAAAATGCGAGAAACTGTAATCCTAAATACAGGATATTCCTAATTGTAGCCAAGAAATGCAATTTATGACAAATCTGCTAATTACTGCTAAAATGGAAAGGTGGCGAAATGAAGCTGTGCTAAAGAGAGAAATCACAGTGGACGAAAAGGTATTGGGTAGAAAAATATTTAAATGACTGGATGGCCATATTTCATTGAGAAAAATAAGAGGAACTAGGATCTTTTAAAGACGGGATGATGCCCAATGTTCATCAAAAAAACGTTGCCATAATTCGGAAAAATTCCCATTTGTTAAAATCACTGAAAAATTGAGGAAAAGACATTGAACCTGATAAATATGTGTGCTGAACATTTGTTTTTATCATAAGTTATGAAAACACAGTTTAGTCACAATTTTAGTAAAAATTACAAATTAAAATAAACATTAAAAAAAAGGTCAAACTTGTAAAAAAAATCTGTAAATCACAACAATGTCCTGTAATATGGGGCACAAGTTGTCTGTCGAATTGTTTCAGACTTTTTAGTGGCCCTTCGGTTCAGAAAGATTTAGAAACGTTACAATAAATGATTCTGCCAAAGCAAAAGTTGTATAATTTTTCAGGTTATTTGGGAAGGGGGTGCACCTGGACTATTTGGTTTATTCGTTTTTCTTCTACTTAGATTGAGAGTTCAAAAACGCATTTTGTGTCTGTTTTGAATAGTCATTATAAAAACCTCTGTCTGGAGGGGAAAAAATAATTTTGTATTTAGTCTACTACTTCACGGTCTTGGACTATTCATTGTACAGTAACTAACATTCATCACTCGAAAATATGGTGCACATTTATATGTAAAAGTGAAACAATATATATAGGCCTATTCTAGGTTTGTAGCATTCAATTGTCTTTGGCATTTTTAGGACACGCAGAGGCATAAACGATGTTTATAAAGCTCTACAAGAAGTTAGAAATAAAAGTGTTTCATTTGTCAAAAACGATGACACTGGCATTGAACAGCAAAATGTAAACAAATCCCTTTAAAATAGGAAGGGCAGCGCAATAAAACCATCTGATTCACCTTGACTTATTCATATTGGATCTTGTAATTTGCAAAATTTTGCACGGTGCTTTTGGAAGTCGTCTCGAAAGAGCGTCATTCTTTGAAAAACTTAAATGTCTTCATAATTTGCTGTGTGCATTTTCAAAGAGTTGACAGACTGTACTTTGGAAGACTCATCGAAAAAAAGAGTGTAATATATTGTGAGGAGAGAAAGAAAAGAATCATCTCTATGGTTGTTAGTACACTGTTTTGGCCCAAAATTGTTTTTGTTACTGTCATTTTGCTTTGGCTTGAGTCAATATTAAAGGATACTGAAACCGTGGGATGAACAAAAATTTTAATTTAACAATGAAAAATAAAAACTTCTCCTCCCCCCCCCCCCCTCCCATAAGGGTGTGATTACAGAGACACTAACATGAAGAAAATATTGGGGAAGGATGGACTGAGAAAGTATTGCTGGTCGTCCTTTATGTACAGGATTCTCTCTCTCTCAAAATGTGTATGCAATCCTGGGAGGGTTCATTGCATTGTTTTTTCATGAATTATTCAGGGGAGGGGCTCAGCCCCTTATTAAAAATATTGGGGAGGGGGTCAAATGGCCTCATCCCCTAGGTTCCAGCACCTATGTATGATTATGTTGTTTTAGGGGTTACCTTCCCTCCTTGTTGTACTTTTTATAATTTTTTGATTGGGAGCCCTGAATTTACCTTGCAGCAACCCCTCAAATATTGTTTCTGTGTTGAAAATTTAGTTTTTCATTAAATTAATTTTTAAACAATTAATTGTTATAAAAATTCCAAACTTGAAATATTAACCGTCTAAATTACGCAGTGAATTTATTGAAGGAAAAATTCATACTGGTATTAATGTAACAAAATTCTTGTAGGCCTACATGTCAGCTTTTAGTGACTAACTTGCTTTTTTTTCACAGTAAATGAAATTTTGAAATTGAAGTGCTTTCTTTGAAAAGTCTACCCGTATATCATCACCTACATTCAAACGATTTGTGGTTATTGTTTTGACATGCTAAAGTGATGAAAACCCCATTTTGTAAAGGAGTGTTGACTGGTAGCGACTAGTAGAAATGCTTGTAAAGCTGGAAATGGTTGGAAATGGCTCCGACTGAATAAACGAGTTTTAAAATTCCATTTAAATACGTGCACTGGCTCACATTTCAGTAACATAATTTTTTATTAAATTACCATCATTCATTGAATTTGAAAAGAAATGTATCTGAAATTGCTAGCGGAAAAAGTAAAGCATCTGAAAACTGCATGTAAGTGTGTTTTTTTAAATCCCCTTTAAATGGGGATATTCAAATTTTGCGCAACACATTTCTCAGAGCGAAAATGTGGTGTCAAAATGATTGGTATTTTTGAAATAAAAAACTCAATATTTTGCATCATTTCAATTTTCAGGAATATAATCAGTAGAGTTTGGATTATATGCACTGAAAAAGTGGCAAAATATGCTCTAAAAATATGCCCAAATATGAACTTGAAAATGCTCAAATTTGCACTTTGCTCAAAGTGCCAAAATATCCATAATCCCATATGCATAAAAACCAAAATAAACACTAAAAATTCTGAAAAATTCGAAA
The DNA here is from genome assembly GCF_987345545.1 of Pholcus phalangioides. Lineage (NCBI taxonomy): Eukaryota > Metazoa > Arthropoda > Arachnida > Araneae > Pholcidae > Pholcus > Pholcus phalangioides. Next base: position 39,104,027 of record NW_028301603.1, read on the forward strand.
ATTCGGAAATATGTATTGGAAATGAGAAAATATGCGTTAAAATAAAATCCCCATGCAAAAACAGTTGATTGTTTTAAAATGCATATTTTCTATTTCTTAGTGTAAATTCATTTACAAAAAAATATCCCCACATATTTATATACTGCATATGCAAATAATTTCTACACATGTTTTATTTAGGCATTTTTAATTTCTATGTTGTAGCTGCTCAGTAACAAAGTACTAGTAATAAATGAATTTCTACAAAAATGAAACACTTTTGACATATCTCTAGAAATAGTCTTACACTAAAGAGGTTGATATTTGGGAAATACAGTATTACAAACATCTCTATTAATTCACCAAATCCCACCTGCGGAAAAAAAAACCTGATGTTGTGTGGAAATATGAGCAAAATTATAAGAAAAGTGATTGAGCGTAACTAAACCTTCAAAAATATGCACTTTTTTCAAAAATTCTTTGATTTTATGCGTTTATATGCATTAATGCTAAAAAAGTTCGAAATATGCATATGCACATAATCCGGACTCTGATAATCAGGCATCATGTTACATTTTTATTCTCCATCTCGCACCTACAAAAAATGATTACCTGTTAATGATTACCTTGTTAAGAACCACTGGTATAGATGTAATTAGTTTATCGCAACCGTGCGTGTGAGTTTGTCCTAAATCGAACAAAATCAATGCAAAATTTAATCTTGGTTTTGCTGAAAATTTAATAATTGCTCTTCAAGAACTTGATATACTATCAATTTTTCATGGTGGTGTTTTCTTGTGGATGTCTATATCATTAATCATGCTTATTCCCCTTCCCCCTCCCACCATTCTTTGATTTCAAAACATTTAAACATTTAAAGGCTGTATACTATGTTTATATTATTATTGTTTTAGCCAAATACATCTCTGGGACAAGATGAGAGCAGTGCTCCTGTGCTTGGGCAGTCTCCTATTGACTACTGTTGTCATCGGGAATGCTTATTACCAGAAAAAGCAGTTTTATCCGTTCGTAGTATACATCACGAAATCAAATCCAAGCATGGCGGTGAGTTTGCAAATTCCATTGCTTTTCTTATTTAGCCTGTGTTATTTTTTTAAGACTACAATCTGATTGTTGAAAGGTGTGTGCCCATGTATTGTATAAGAAATACAAGGAATGTCACAATAACTTTGGTACAGTAGAATCTCTTATCCTGTTCTCAGAGTTTGGATTTTCCACTTAACGGTCCATAAAAAAATCCTATTCGTTACTTGATAACCATTAAGTGTTGCAACTTTTAGAAGTGTTTTCACATATATGCAAAGTTGGGCATGAAAGGTTTTATTGATCTTATCATGTATTACAGTAATAATATGTAATAATACAGTGCATAAAATATATGTTTGCAGTAGGGATGAGACGAATAATGATTTGGCCAAATAGCAGAATACCAAATATTCGACTAATATCTTGGCCAAATACTGAATATTCAGCGGCCAAATATAAATTTTCTTAAAATTAATCAAAATTATAAATAAAATTTTCATTTTTAATTGAAAGTAAAATTATTGGTAATTTCAAATGATTGATATTGAATTAATTATTTTAATATTAATTTTAATTTTGTATTTAAATAAATATTAAAAAAACTGGTGTTGCCATGGTATTGACAATCAAATTTAATAATCATATATTGTATTTTGATATTAGTGATACCTCAGTAACAAAGATGATTTGTTCTGGAAACACTTCATTAGCCAAACATGATTTCCCATAGGTTTCTGTGGAAAATCGTTTGATTCGTTCCAGCTTCTGCCAAAAATTTAAAGATAAGTTTTTCAAAACACCAAGAGATGCTATAAAAAAAACATATCTGATTGAAGGCTAAAATGAATAGCTTCAAAATTGTATAAATGTACAGGAAGCTGAGAGATTCTGATCTTTTTATTTTCTAGCATGTAACACAACCAACACCAGCTTTAGTCTACTAAAACTCGTGTTGACACAACCCAATAGCATTCGTATGTGTCCTCATTCATTTCTGATTTGGTCAGCTCATTTCCAAGTCTAATACATGCAGATGGGAAAGATAACCAAACTAAGACTGTTTAGCTTGATGAGTCTCGCACTGAAAGAAAGCATGATCTGAAAACATAGGTTACCTTTTTTTTCTTTCAATGCGTTTTCTATTTTGGCTGAACTTTTCATTTCATGAAATGGTTCAAAGAATTTCAGAAGGATAAGCATAGGTACATCTGAAAAAAGATTCTGGGATGGACATGAGTTAGTGCTCTAGTGACAGTAATTCTAATGATGATTGGTGCAAAAATTCAGCTCATGACGTGGATATTTTATGTTAGTGCATGCATACATATCGTAAATGTTTGTTAGCTGAATTTGTATTCATTAGCCGAAGCAGAAAAATCACAAAAAAATCTTTATTAGTTGGAAAATGCGTAAGCCAAGGCATTCGTTAGCCGAGGTATCACTGTGCTTGCAAAATCATTTTTTTTTCTACACTTATTACATATTTACATCTAATTAAGAAAGTTTCAACCATATACTCTTAAGTATTAATGCATCATAAAATTTACGATTTATTTTTCCTCTCTAGATGTTCTTTGCCCCTCTCAGTAGCTCAATACATTTCTTGTCTAGGTACATCCTTAAGTTAGTAAACTTGTGTAATTAGTGCTCACTTCCGCATTATTGCGGTAGGATTCTGTTTTAAGCTTCATGTTTTACTTCTCCTATAAATTCATCCTGACATAACCTCTTGCACAGAAAGGGATAGGTATGCACCACACAATAAAATATAATTGGTAAATTGTTAATTTATGTAAAAAATTCCAAGATTTACAGATATTCGGCCGACTGAATATTCGGCAAAAGGGCCAAATAGGCCAAATACCGAATAGCAGCCGAATATTCGTCCGATCTCTAGTTTGCAGTTTGTTCTTTTATTTTGATCATCACTATATTATTCATATTTCTATTTATCTATCTTCTGCAGGTTATATACATCCAAGCATTTGTATTAGTTTTGATGTTGGGCAAACTGATGAGAAAAATATTTTTTGGACAACTCAGAGCAGCAGAAATGGAGGTAAAATGCTGTGTTAATCTTTTTTTTTTTGTGGCCTATCATTCTATATAGCAGAGGTGGTCAAAAACTGACCATTAAGGGGATTTTGTGTGACCCGTGACTAAGTGAAAATACTGTGTATTAAATTTATTTTCTTATTATTTAAAGCCATCATTTTCCACAGAAGACCCGATTAAAAGACTCTCTACATTCATTATTTCTAGTGACAATAGTAATTAGCTATGTTCTCATCACGCTACCTTTTCGTACACAGGTATTGCTTTTAAAGTTTGTTATGAAAATTTATACTTCATTTATTTCCGCTGCCTCACTAGGCAAGTTGCCTTTTTTGTGACCTCTGTCTTTGTAACTGAATGTAAATTTAATGTTCTGCTCACAGTGATAGAAATTTTTCGAAGTGGATGCCAATTCACAATAGCACCTCGAAATTACAACCGATCAAGCTACACAGACCTTAATAATTCCAAAGAGCAAAATGTGTCATATTTGATGGTCGGATTTATATTGGGCCGCTGAACAAGAAAAGTTCCACACCGAGACACATCGATTTTTTTGTATTGAAAATAGAGAAGCTGTCATCCCTAAATTTAAGCATAGCAGATTAGCAGCATTCCACATTGAAGCAGACTAGCACTTTCTCAAACCAAAATACTGACATTCTGTTCCAAAAAAGGTAACTTGTGTTACAAGAATGCATTTATCACAAATCTGTTTCTGTGTAATCTCATGGACATGCAGGAGTACCAGGTAATGGTGTGTGTGCACATCTTTTAACATCTAGGGTAGTCTGTCTGATCCAAGCCAAGCTAGTCCATTTTATCTTGGTACTACAATGGGTTCACCCATGATAGTCATACTCTCATGATAGTCCCCATGATAGTCACGAGAGTCAATATTCTACATTTGACTGGATTTTCCATCCCAATATAATAAAACTCTTGATGTGTCTACTGGTGTGTGAACCAATTCCTTGAGCATCTATTCGACTTCATCTGTTGCCAAATCAGGAGTAAGGTGTAAAAATAGTTGCAAAAAAATATAGAAAATATTTTTTTTTCTGTAAAAATTCAAACTATGGATGTAATTGAATGGACTAATTTCCAAAAGAAACAGTAATTTTTGATTCATTGCATCTAAAAGATGGGAACCAGAAAAAAAATATATATCAGTTTACGAAAGGGAGCCAAATAAAATTCTAATGACTAAATTGCCTGTTTTCCCCTGTACTACTTATGGTGGAAATAAATCAGTGAGTTTTCGGTGTCATTTTGCTGGTACGGCTTATACACCAGAGTGCTGTCCCTGATGCAGCCTGCAAAGCTGCAGCTGTGTGACCATTATGTTGGCTCTCAAACAGTTAGAAGTTGGCCAACTCTGCTATATAGCATTTCTTTTGAGAGATTTTAAGCATTCTTTGAAGAAATCATCCTGAAATTATATATTAAAAAAAATCAAATTAGAATAGGTAAAAAAAAACATTTCATATCTGTTCACATAATCTTTATTTAATTCTATAGTAGAGTGGTTCTCAAAAGCCCCTCTTCTTTACAGGGGAAATTAAAAAAAGTGTTTTACTTGCAATAGAGGAAACCCTCTCCCCCAATACCTGTTTACACGAAACTGCAGTTTTTCCTCCATCTGCCTTGCAAAGGCTTAACACAAAAGGAAGTAAGAATCTCTCATGAACTCACATACCAAAAAAAGTGGGTAAAATTTTTTTTTTGGTAAAGCATGTTCATATTGACCATACAGATCCCTCTCTTTTTCCTTTTCAGCCCAATCTTGTTAATGTAAACAGGGCTAGAGTGTATGCCATGGGGCTTACAGAGGCATTGTGAAAATTAGTCTAAGGCTTCTCACTGACCAGAGCATATTGATGTGGTTGAAGTAACTGTAGTTTACTCTGATTCATAAAATAAATTTTCTTGAACATGTTGCAGGTGTATGATCATAGAGCAAGGGAGTTGTCAGTGTAAGAAATTTGAGAGCCACTACTGTAGCGAATGATTATGTTAATGCAAATAAATTTATGAGAGCGATGTTGATGAATATTTTAAAGATTTTTTCCCTTGATTTCAGCATCTGATAGAACGTTCATGGTATGCAGTAACAGAAACATGCCTGGCTTTCACAGTGTTTCGAGATGATTTCAGTCCGAAATTTGTGGCTCTGTTCACTCTCTTGCTGTTTCTCAAATGTTTCCATTGGCTAGCTGAAGATAGGGTTGACTATGTAAGTTGCCATTTCGTAATCTTTACAATTTATCTTGAAGGATTTTGATATGTATAATATTAACTTACAAAACTTTGTCTTTTATTTTCTTAATGGTAAAAGTAATACTGCAATACATTTGAGTTATCAAAATTATTGAATCGACATGTTGCATTATATTATCAGGATTTTTTTGTCTTACATGGCTATTATGAGTAAATGCTAGATTCGAGTAGCATCTCGTATAAAATTGGTTCTTCAACTGTGAATTATTTTTATTTTATATTTTTTTGCTTCTGTGACATGGTGGCCATTTTTCATTTGTTTCGCATCAATATTTTTAATCAGAATACAGTGAAAGGGTATTTGTATTCTAAAATCTATCGTATTTATCTAAAAAAATAAAGTTTGATAAAATTGATAGTATAGTGAAAACCCTCTTAGTGGCCACCTTTTTTTTACAGCAAAATAATTTCCCTTGTATAATAAAAGTGTGAATTTCAACCCCCCCCCCTTCCCCGATTAATGGTCACCCCTCTTTTACGAATGAAATTTTCTTGTTTGGTCAGTGTCCACAAAAACAAGGTTTCCTGTATTATTATTTTTTAAAGATCTTTTCTAGTGCTCAAAAGTGTGAGCATCATCTAGCTGTGGAAGTGTTGCTAGATTATTTTGTTACAATATATGCATATTTTGAGTATATATCTTGTTCTTAATGGTTGAAATTTATTTTTATATTTTACATTTTCGTATGCTTCTCATGATTAGTTTTTCATATTTTCAAGCATGTTTTTTCTTTGTTCTCTACAGATGGAAAGGAGCCCAGTAATATCATGGCTGTTCCACTTCAGAGTTTCATGTAAGTACATAGCTTGTTGTATGTCAATTGATACCAGAGGTTTTGTGGGAATTAGCAAAGAGATTGTGTGCTAGTTATTTCTTAGCTTATGTTTTAGCCAACAAATGGGAAACAAGCATTTTGATTTTGTAGGTTATGTTTATAACATGCAGCAGAACTAGCACATCACTTTTTATACTTTTTGTTATGATTTTTAGCATGCATAGAAAATGTGTTTCGGAATCTGATTTTCACTCTCTTATTACAACTATTGATTTTTGAAGTATTGAAATTTTCATGTGTAGAAACACAAATTGTTTGGTTGGATTTTCACTTTTTGACTTTTAAGGCTTAGCAGCATGAAAGAATTTTTTGCTAATGACTGAGAGTTTGCATGCGTTCTTACTTTTGCTATGTTTGCCTAAATGTTGGAAATTCCTTTAACCTTCTCATATAAACCATCCTTATATGAGAACAGGAATTTTTTGCATGATATGGTTAACCGAAGGATTTAATAATGTAAACAAATGTAGTAGGGCCTTGATTATCCAAGTTCAGATTTATGGGGTACTTTTTATTAATTATTTTTTAAAATTATGTTCGGTAAAACGATATGCAAAACGCCTTGCTTCATGATGACAGATTGATTCACAGAATGCCATAGAAGAGTTCCTCTGTCATAAAGATAGAGACTATACCAGTGTTCTCCTAAATGGGTGATATCGCTCCTTGGTGGTGGAAGATGGAGTAGAGCGGACCCGGGAGTGGTAGAAGCTACCGATCCAAAATGGGGAATCTTGTGAATTGGCCATAGGGGAAATACACTGCTGGCCACCGTAAATGCAACACCCTGAAGGAAGCATGCAAATAATATGAAATTTACAACATGCATTAGCGGAGGTGAGATATGCAAATGATTAGAATTTCAGCGCAGACGCACATCACGCGCGCTTGTGGCGCCACTTCAAAGCGCTATTTAAGGCTTGGAGATTTCGACGATTTAAAGTACGGCAATTGTGTTTTTCTTGTGGTTTTTTCAAAAAAACGATCAATTATGCCTCGTAGAAAACAGCGATCATCTTTTGATCAAGTATCCGAGTTCGACAGAGGAAGGATAGTGGCCTACCGAGATTGTGGATTATCTTTCAGGGAAATCGGCAGTCGTGTTGGACGAAACCAAACAACTGTAATGCGGATATGTGATCGTTGGATGCAGGAGGGTACGACGGACCGACGTGTTTGATCGCATCCACCTCAGTGCACCACTTCACGTGATGACAGGCGTATTGTGCGTATGGCAGTGACGGATCGCTCAGCCACATCACGAACCACAGCACAGCACATTCAGTCTGTACCGCATCATCCAGTGTCTGCGCGTACCATTCGATGTCGTTTACAGCAGAGTGGTCTGTCCGCAAGACGTCCATTGCTTCGTCTACCCTTGACGCAGAACCACAGACGTCTCCGCCGCCAATGGTGCGATGAAAGAAGGATGTGGACGGCACAATGGAATGAAATTGTCTTTACTGATGAGTCACGCTTCTGTCTGCAACACCACGATGGTTGGATTCGAGTCTGGAGACACCGTGGAGAGAGGATGCTGAACAGCTGCGTTATGCATCGCCACACTGGTCCTGCACCGGTTATTATGGTATGGGGCGGTATTGGATATCACTCTCGCACTCCTCTAGTACGCATTGCCGGTACTTTAAAAAGCCAGCGCTACATCTCCGAGGTGTTGGAGCCAGTTGTCCTTCCTTACCTTCAGGGCTTTCCCACAGCCATATTTCAACAGGATAATGCGCGACCACACGTGGCACACATTGTCCAAAGGTTCTTCGTCAATCGCCAGATTGAATTGCTTCCCTGGCCAGCTCGCTCTCCGGATCTTTCGCCGATAGAAAACATGTGGTCCATGGTTGCTCAACGATTGACCCAGATTACATCCCCAGCTGCCACACCAGATCAACTTTGGCAACGCGTGGAAGCTGCTTCGTCTGCTGTACCCCAAGAACACATCCAAAGTCTCTTTGAATCAATCCCGAAGCGTGTGGCAGCGGTGATCTCCAACAATGGCGGCTACTCTGGCTACTGATTTTGGCAGGAACCACACTTCACAGAAGTCTATAAATTTAATCATTTGATGCTTGGTCAACATGTTATCTACAAAATAAATATTGTTGCGATATCTCTTGTCTTTCTTGGTGTTGCAATTTGGGTGGCCAGCAGTGTAGTAATTTATTTCTTCTGGGAATGGGTGCGATGAGAAATAAATTTTTAGAAAACTGAATTGAACGAACAATTTGAATCTGTTGCTTGTGAGTACCATGGTACTTCCTAAAGCATTTCAACATGTTTGATGACAGAAGAAATTGAAAAACTATTTTCAAAAGTACTGTATGTAACCTTCAAAATTTTCACAAACTGTTAATACATTGCAGTACTTCATACAACTTTACGCTATATTTTAGCTTTATGCTGTATTTTGCTTTCAAGTGAATTTAATTTTCACCATTTATGTCTTCATTTATTTCATTTAGCTTCAAAAAATTTTTTTCAGCAAGGTCTGTATTATTTGAGTTTCAGTTATCCGAGTTATATCCAATCCACATCAGCTCAGATAATTAGGGTTCTACAGTGTAATCTGAATTTTTTTTTTCTGTTCAAATAATTGTTTTAACTGACAGTAAGGCCAGTTATGTTGAAAAATTTCCTTTTTTTCTTGTGTGTACAACCATCATGAAGTTAAATTTTTTATTATGATCTTCTTTCTTTGCATGTATGTGAATTACCCATTTCTTCTCAAGACAATATTTGAATGTAATCATTTTTTATATGCCTATTAGCTCTGCTTTTGCTGCTGGCTGTTCTTGACTATCTCTTTGTTAGTCATGCTTATCAGAGTACAGTGGAGAAAGGAGCTTCTGTTCAGCTTGTTTTTGGTTTTGAAGTTAGTATCTTTTCTTGGTGTTTTGAGAAATGAAACTTTAGAATTCTTTTCAATTTGATGCAAGAAAAATAAAAATTATTCTGAGTGTAATCAAATTAAAAATAATATTCTAAGACAGATATTTACAGTAAAGCTTTTCTGATGCATCTCAGCACCTTCATTATTTCTTATTTAATAAAATGGTAATAAACACTAAAATATACGAAACCATACTCAAATAAAATATACTACTGTCAAAACAGACTTAGCCTTAAAATTTACAGTATTTTGGATACATCACCACAGTTATGGTCGGCTGAAGTTGGTTTGCTGTGGTTCCCAACTTCTGGGCATAAATGCAAGCCGATCTCCCTGATAAAAAAGTCTCACCACAGAGAGCAACAAGCCGATAGTAGTACAATTAGTCAATCATTAAACTTCACTCATAGTTAGAAAAAATGATGGCAGGCGGCAGCACACTACACATAACAAGTATTACACACAAACTTCATGCCAGGTTCACTACACGTACATGCACCAATTCGTTAGGAGGTCCGCAGAGGAATGTGGATGAGTTGTATGTGTGGTTTAGTAGTATTTTGGATAAATAAAACTCTGACTGCTTGAAAATTTTCATATTTTTCTGAAGTTTTGAATAGTGGGTACTTTTTTAGAATTTTAATAATTAACATAATGCTGAACATTATTTGTAGTAGGAAAATCATTGTTGACTTCACTATGTTGATGATCCTTTAAGCAGATCATATATTTGATGTCTCATCAAACAGAATATGATTCTGATAGAAAATCCTGCTTTTTTTGCTCCTTATCTACAATTTTTTTGCATGTGATTTTCCCCACCCCTTCTCATTCAGTATCTTCCACAACCCACTAATTCTCTTCCGAATTAAGTACAATAGCCCCATGTTTATAATGAAGATTTTTCGGAATAGCAAGCCCATCTTACAAAGAACTACTCTTAAAAACTTTATTAACACTAGAACCTATGTAAAGTCATGTGTTATATCACATTTTTTTTGCCTTAAGACACACAATATAACATGGAGCTACCGTGGCACAATAATTCGCACAAGATGACTGCATATTATATGGAAGTTAACTTTCATCCATCATGGAAAAGGGCACACTCCAGCAAACTATAACTCACTGTAGATCACAGATATTTGTTATCATTTCTAGTCATGATCATGCTTATGTCCATGTGGTACTTATTCTGAAAAATATTTCTTGTAAAATTTAGTGTACTTATGGCTAGGTAATCACTAGAATTTTTTTTTAATTACCCAAATAATAAAGAATCAAATATATAGTATATGTGAGACTCTTCTGAATTAAAAACAGGTATTTGACATGCCATGTTTCAGTGTTGTAAGTGTTATTAAACTATATAAAATGATGTAGCCGCTGTGGTGGTCGAGTGGTTATAATGCCGGACTCGTGATGCGAGGATCCGGGTTCGAACCCCACAGTGGTGGTCGGCTGAAGTTGGTTTTCTGTGGTTCCCAACTTCAAGGCGCAAATGCGAGCCGATCTCCCCGTTAAAAAGTCTCGCCACAGAGAGCAACAGTCCTACAACAGTAAAATCATTCAACCATAACACTTCACTCATAGTTAGTAAAAAAAACTGGGGGCAGATGACAGCACTACACATAACAAGCATTACACAGAAACAAACTTTACGTCAGGTTGCACTACACGTACACGCACATTCCCGCATGTACCGATTCGTTGGGGGGTTCCGCGGGGGGGGGGTTGCATGTGTGGTGTAGCAGTAGTAGGTAGGGGCTCGGGGATCCATGATGTTCTTAAGTCAGCCACCTCGTTGGGCAATTTGCCTGTTGTGGCGTTGTATTTGTATTTGTATTTGTATGTGCTGGTCAAAATCTGGTCAATTTTTTTTTTGTTTTAAATGAATTGCGGATTTTATTTCTTGAAACTCCTGTTTTGAATTTATTTTTCTCCTTTGTTTTAAGTATGCTATACTGCTCATCACTGTTCAGAACATTTTCATCAAGTACGTCCTGCATACGTATGACCTCCAGAGTGAGAATCCTTGGGAAAACAAAGCTGTGTTTTTGCTTTATAGTGAACTAGTCATGGGTGAGTCAATATTAAAGCTTGTTTTGTCATAGTGGTTTAATAACTAGGCTATGTGATTTGCTATATCTGGGATATCTATTGTAAAAATGCAATTGCTTTGTAATTACACAGCTGCCAAGTTTCCAGAATTTTCCGGGAGGCTTCAGATTTCTACTTTATCTCCCAAACTCCCAAAAAATTCTTTTATTTCCACAAATTTTTACATTGACTTAAAAAAAATACCTGTTTTTGGGGAATTTTTTTTTTTTAATTCATTTATAAATGTGTGGTTTTTTCCCCAAATGACATCACGTGTGTAAAGTAAAGGGTCACCATTGCACTAAATCAGGAAGAAATGCTTCATTTTGATGAAAAGACAATGTGCCAAATAGAGCCAGTGCCAGTTCGGCCTCTTCACTGTGGGAATTGGTAAGATGACCATTGCCTTGAATGACCATGCAACCTGTTTAGTGTGTCAGTCCAGTTTTTTAACCTGATGGCCATTCTTTTGTTGTTGTGACTTTTATTTGAGAGCAGTGCTGATGACAGGTGATTTACCTAACTGTCTGGTGTAATTTTTTATTTTTTCATAATAAGTTAGTGTGATGTCATGTTTTTCCAAAGGGGGAAAAATCCTTACGATTTCACTTTCATTAATGAAAAATCGCTGCTTAATTTTTTTTAAAAATCCTTTCTATATTTGTTTTTTTAAAAATCCTTTCTATATTTGTTTTTTTAAAAAGCCTTTCTGTATTTGTTTTCGTACAGAATTTGAATCCACAGAAAAATCTCCTCACTTCTCAAAGTTGGCAGCTATGCTATAGGGAAAATTCAATGACTGCGTAATTATACATCCAAAACCCCATGTTTTTTTCCCTGAAATATTTCAGAAAGTGAAAGAATTTGTTCATAAGACTTTTAGTTTTTCTCTTAATTGATTCATTTTCAAAGTTTTACTTTTTACTACCATAATTAATTTTTCTTTTACTTTCTCAGGCTTCTGTAAAGTCGTGCTGTATCTGTCTTTCATGGTCATCATGATTAAAATACATACATTCCCATTGTTTGCCATTCGACCCATGTATTTGAGTATGAGGTATTGTTTTATTTTTACAAATTGAATTTAGAATATTATTCAGGTTTAAACTTCTTGATATGTTCAACTGCTGTGTTTGCATAAACACATGCATGCATATATATTAAAAGTTGTGTATATAGACTCTTCATATTGTAATAGATCATCCCAAAAGTCCTGAATTTTTTGTTTCTATTATTTTCAAATTATTCTGCTTTTCCCTGCCCCACAACTTCAAGCAATTTTCAGACTTTTGAAATTCCATCTAAGTAGAATTTAGCTGGTTTGGAGGCCGGAAAAAAGAAGAATCTGTATTACTTTTGATGACATCTACATCAGCAGAGGATGATGCATTTTTCATATGAAGAATTTGAACGGAATAAAACAAATAATAGTTAAGACGATTGGATGTGGGGTCAGAATGATTTATGTAATAAAATATCCCAGTCTATCTCATGGAATGTTTTTGGTGGCAAAAGAAGAATGGATTAATATCACTCAGGCTTGACATCTAAGTAGATAACTTACCTGTTGTTCCTATAAATTGCTTTTATCACATTGAAGAATCTTTGATAAAGTCAAATTCGAAGTAAAGTAAATAAAGTAAAAAACCTAGTGTGGTAATAAAGTAAAAAACTCATTGTGTTGGCACACAATGAGTATTGTCATCCTTATGTCAATGGAGGCGACACCTATAGTATGTCAAATTGCGTTGGAGTTCTTGGTGTTTCCCTTTTCTATTTGCCTTTAGTGTTGGTTCTTTTTTATTGTGTTAGAATCGGGGAAATAGTCCTTATTTTCTACAAACTTTTTTTCTCCATATGAAGATAGCTGAAATGATGTGCCTACCAGACCTGCTCCAAACTTTTGGGACTGTCTGCTATATTCAGTAAAACCTCCCATGATGGGTCTCCTCTGAACAACGGCCACATTTTCTTGAAACAGAACATATCCCATTGTATCAGCATTAAGGTTAACCTCTGAACAATAATTTCCAGATGACGGCCACTTTTAGAAATGTAAATGAAAAAAAATTATACATTTTATCACATGAGGAAAATTACCCTCAAAATTTGCTTTGAAGGAGATTTTCCTTTCCTGAGCTCTTTGAACATAGAAATAACTATGGGTTCTTTCCTAAGTCAGTGGTTTCCAGATCCCGGAGGTTCCCTAAGTAGATGTTAACGGGTGTGCTAGACCAAGACGCATTTCAGAAAAAACACAGCGAAAATTTGTGTTAGAGTTTTGCTACTGGCTGTGTCATAGACCAAAGAATAAGATAAGCACTAATTGAAAGTACTGCCTTAAATAAAGCAACAAAAAATAGCTGATTGTGTCGAAGGATGAATTTGATATGAAAAATGCATGTCCCAGAATACAAGAATTACGGAGCAGCTGTGAGCATTTTTCATCATGGAATTTTTAAATGAAATTAACAATAGAAAATCACGAATAAAATTCTTCATGAAAAATTAGTGCATCTTCAATGCAAAATAAATGTCTTGTGCTGAAAAAAAATAAATAAAAACAGCTTTTTCTAATTAATTATAGCATGGGTTGTTATAATTTTTACAAGCGACCAAAAAATTTAATCTATGTTTCAGACGTACTGAACCTCTTAACTACGGTAACCTCCCAATAACATCCACATTTACTTGGTCCTGTTAGCATCTGTTGTTGGGAGGTTTCGCTGTATATTTTTGTATGTAGCATTCGATCTGATCATCTGAAATGATTTTCATTTCAACATTTATTGAAAGCTTGGGATGAAGTGTGTGAAGAATTTATCTGACAGAATTTATCTCAAGTTTTATGAGAAAGAAATTTTTCCGTGTACAGCAAAACCTCTATGTAATAATATTCAAAAGGGACCAGAGAAATGTCTCATTATAAAGGAGTTATTGTTATGCAGTCGAATTCTGTTTTAACAAATACAGTTATAGCGAACATCTCGTTTTAACAAACAATTTTTTAATCCCCCAAATAAGTTTACGTAGGAACAATGCTAGGTAACCTGGAATTCCTTTATAACGAAATTTCGTTTTAACAAAGTGATTCTTCTGGTCTCTTGGCATTCGTTATAACGGGATTCGACTGTAGGTGGAATATATCTGCATGCCAGAAGTAAACAGCTCCATGTCATGAAAGGAGAATTTTACAGGAGAGCTGTCAAAATTTTTTTTCTTTAGTTTGTCTTTCTATGGAGCTCACTTGTTTTGTGAAGTGAATATTTGTTATTTATTGAAATAAAAGTAAGTGTCCTATACCTATGTATAGTCTAACAAAAGTACTGCTAATTAATTAGCATTTTCCCAGTATAGATGAAAATGGACTTAATGGACTTTACGTTCGGCATACAGATATATTAACATCATGAAAAAGTGAATTAGACCAGAGAGTAATATCATTATATACATGACTATAACTGGGGGAGCAGGTGGGTGTGGTGCCCCAGATGCCAAACTAGATGTGGCAACCCTTAACCTCTCCTTCAACATTACAAAGGGGCACCGAAATGTGTACTTGCCCCAGCTGACTAGCATCTAGTTGTGGCCCTGGTTATGTAGGCAATTATCTTTATAGAGGGTATTGTTTTTATATATAGTATTTTTTCGCTGTATATGGTTATCAGTTGTTCAGAAAATGTTTATTTTATCCCCAGGGCTTTCAAAAAAGCAGTTAATGATGTAATTATGTCCAGGAGAGCCATAAGAAACATGAACACTCTGTAAGTTATTTTTCATTTAATTTTCCAATGGTTAAATATTTGAGTAACGTGGTTAAAAATTTCTTTGCATATCATTAACCAATATGTAGTAAATCTTCTTCAGGCGAGACCACAAAGTTCAGTGGAATTATACTATTGCGCATATCAAGTGAATCAGTCAATTTACTGGTCATAATGGCTATGAAAAATTTCATTTTGAAATTTATGTTGGAATTTGTAGGAACAACGTCTCCCCACAGAGAGTAATATTAGGCCTATACAACATTTAAAATTCAGGCATAATATGAAACAGGCAAAATAACCTGCTACATTGCTGCTTCTTAATTTTAAAAACAAATTGCAGCACTATTTCAATGCATAACAAGCATTCCTCAGAAACAAAATTGACGTTAGATATACAACACATACATGTACATTCCAACATGTACCACTTTGTTACATGTTCTTCAGAGCAGCATTTACGAGGTACAGTAGTAGTCGGACCAGCATGTGTTGGGTATGAGATTTGTGGATTTTGCAAAGTACAATATCAAGAGGTTCTCTTAGTTTCTTGCATAATTTTTAATCACAAGTTACTTGTATTTCCAGAGGGTCTGCATTACCTGAAACTTTCTTGTTGCAGTTACCCAGATGCGACTGCAGAAGAATTAGCGCTGGTAGACAACGTCTGTATCATATGCAGGGAGGAAATGACTGGTGGCAGCAGCAGCAAGAAATTGCCCTGCAATCACATATTCCATGCCTCCTGCTTGCGCTCCTGGTTCCAACGCCAGCAGACTTGCCCTACATGCCGTATGGATGTGCTGCGTACAAGCGATGCTGCTGCTGCTCCAGCTGGTGCTGCTCCTAGAGGTGCCCAACATCCCCCTCCTCCTCAAGCTCCTATGCCTAATCCACAAAACTGTAAGTGCCTAATAAATAGCTTTTGTGCTGAAAAATATATGAATAGTTCGACCAGTCAAGAGAGGGCAATATAATTGTCACAAAATAATACTCGTCAAGAATGGTTTCATATTCATTAATTTTTCAGCACTTCTTTATTCATGGGTCTGAAGGGGGCGGCAAAATTTAAATAAGATGTCTAGTCAATTATTTGCCAAATATTGCCTATTTATATTATGTTCTTTCCAGTTACCTAAAAAATAAGGTGGAACACCAGGATATCTGATCACCATTATAAATATTACTTCATTATTCAAATTTCTATCTCGTATATTTTTCTTTCACTGGTTTGTATGGAAAATCGATTGTAAGAGATTGATAATTGGATTACCATCTTGGTAATCCAGTGATTTGTACATTAATTTTTGGCTGTGAAGGCTTGGGTTCAAACCATATTGAGATGCTTTTGCCCATGTTTGGCCATTTCAGATTATCTAAAACTGTATTTTGTAGAAACTTTTTCTATCTATCCACTCCACCACAGTGCATACAAGGCATTGCATTTTCTGTATATGCAACGTTTGAGCTAGTTTCATTCCTGGTTGATTGTTTTATTTTCCCCAAGATTAAATCATTGGCGGACGACAATTAAGAATAACACATTTTTCCACTTGAAGCATTCATTGCAATTAGTTTTATTTACATAAACATTCTAGATTTCAAGTGACAAACAGGACCGCAACTACAGGGAGCAGGCAGGTCTCGTGCCCCAGGCGCTAGACCCTAGGAGGCGTAAATTTCATTCTGAAACCTCTCCTTTAACATTACAAGGGGGCGTCAAAATGCAAAATTGGCCAAGGTGACCAAGCATCTAGTTGCGGTCCTGGTGACGAATGTAGTTATAAATGTAATAATTTTAAATGTTTCTATGTCAATAAAGTACCACAGTGTATTAAATTAGATAGATCTCGCCCGATCAGCATCTGTCTGACCGGAATGTGTCAGGAAGTCTGTTCCGTCTCTGGAACTATCTTTCCACAGAACCACAATCACATAACGATCAGGAAGTACATGAATATTCGTATTGCCTTTCCACGAATTTCTAGAGAACTGTCAGAAAGTACCATCGAGTCAGTCAGGGTCGTAACTAGGATTTTTCCCACCCGGGGCAAACATTATTTTGCCGCCCCCACAACTTCAAAATTTTATAATTTTTTTAATGGTCTTTGTTCCCACCAGAAACTGCCACCCAAGGCAGTTGCCTCCATCCCCTGTAGTTGCGTAGTTGCGGCCCTGGGGTTAGTCCATCATTTCAGGAGGAGAAGAGAACGAAATCTGTTACGCACTAGAAACATCTGAAGAATTTTTAGGGGAGGAAACTATATCATTTTGACCATCACAGTAAGGGTGGAAGCCACCAAGGTGAGATTTACCACATTTTATCCATTATTGCATCTGTAAGATCAGGAAATGTTAAAAGCACTTTACTATCATTTAGATTATAACTGCAAGAGAGCATAAGATGAAGTGAATGTTCACAACACCCAACTGATATATGAAGGGAAATTCCCTATCATACATGATCACAGGAGCCAATCAGCTTCAAGACTCAGACAGCACAGAAATTTGTATAACCTTTCTCAGGTATAATCTAATTTACATGCATTTACGTAATATAACAATATTGAATGATCATGACAATCAAAATTTGGCATCAATACAAATGTAAACATTGAGGACCTGGCCAGGGTCAACAACATTAGTCCTATTACAGATTGAATTAATTCATAAAGTTATTAACCGTATGGTAGTCCATGGCCTACCATTGGCGAGAAAGTTAACAATTGCACTTAAATACTTTACGTATAACACATTCATAAACATTTTAATGTAAAAACGCATTTAAAATATTTATCATAACATTTTCCTTTAACTAATCTGAGGAACACTTTCAAAGAAAAATGAAGCTAATGCAATGGATCCTATTATAGGATTCTCCCATATACAGGTGTAACCAGAATTTAGATAGGACACCAGCAGCCTGTCCTCTGGTCCCATTCTCATCCAATGGCCAAGAGACCCTACCCTCCGACTGCCAGACTTGACAAACTTACTACTTCACCAAACACCAACTCTGGCCATATTACTATATTGCAATTTACTGCCATTAATGAGATGGGTAGGAAATAAAGGTGAGGAAATAAAGGTGCTGTCTATCGGTGGTCACCTCAAGTTCATTAGGGAAAACATCTTATCTATACCCTTCCTTGGGTTCGAACCCGGGACCATGACAGCAACCTTCATGGTGGTAGACGAGTATCTTACCACTACACCACTCGGGCGTCAACTAACAAACTTACTGGTCAGAGCTGATATGCCAGTGTGATCAGGTGGCTTCCACATTAACCAAAGAAGTCCTGGGGATCTAAAGTAAATAATTAAGGAAAAAGATGAAAAATATAAGGGATCCCAAGTTGTCATGTTACATATATTTTATCCATGGGCAGACATGCTGGAGGCCCTAGCATGTCTGCCCATGGATAAATGTGCATAAGCCTTCTTTTAACTGATGCAGCATGTCTGCCCATGGATAAATGTGCAATAAGACTTTTGTGACTGATGCTCCCATATTGAATATCAGTGCTTCTAGTGCGGAGATTTTCAACGTAAAAGCCTTGATAAAAGCTTAAAGAACCCTTGATGGTTATGTGGCAATTCAATGCAACCAAAATAAGTTTTAAATATTTCTCTAATATATTGGCATAAAGTCAAGATGACTAATATTTTTACTTGCCCGTTATCGTGGCAAGTGTCAATTGGACAGTGGAAGCACCTGTGTGATATCTGGGATCATAAGTGGATGCAGACTCCTTGTACTGGGAGGTGGGGGAGGAGGAATCACCTAAAGGTGTGTTTTGTGAATGTGGGGGGGGGGGGTTGTCTACCTCCGCCCTCCCATTATGCCAATAATATAACTTTTTCACTGTAGACTGGGGAGATTGACCCCGTCGCCCTTCCCTCATAACAGCCTGTGTCTGGATTGTGGAGTCTCAGAATTTTCAGTGCTTTCATTCGCATACAGTAATGATCACTCTTGGGAAATTGTCCATATGCTTTGCTTTTAACATTAAATAAATGAAGAAAAAAAAATTACATTACGATGCTTTTGTTTACTTGTTTCCATGGTTCAAATGTCCGCAGTTCCTTACAGATGCAGTCCTCCAAAAATTATTATGTTTCACTATTATTTCATTAACTCTCCCTATTTTGTCAAAATTCAAACTGAAGATCAGCTCTACCAGTATCAGCAAAAAAAAGGTTTTTCTTTCTTTCAAAGCTCTCTGGGTTCCATGATTTTCAAGGGTTCCAAGATGTTTGATTCTGCAGAACCCAACCCATTTAGGAGGTATCAGGCCAGTATTGTCTAATGAAACTTGTAGAATCTTTCATGTTATGATCTTTGATGTTCATGAAATAATTGTAGCAGTCATAATTATGTTTTCTATTTGCACTATTAATTTTGAATCACCCTGCATAATGATTGCAATGCAAAACAGTAAAATGATCATTGGGGGCTCAGACGAATCTTACTTGGTCTCTATTCTTTTAATTATTGACTTTGAAGGTGATATAAAACATATAAAAAAAGTTCAATACCAATAGTTATGGGAACTGAATCTAGTGAAAAATCAAATGACTTATACCAATCATAACTTTTTCCATAGAAAGCAAAATTTGGCAAGTAAGAAATGTTTTTCATGATTGGAGCTGAAAATTCTAAATAAAATTTTTAATTTCTATAAATAACTGAAGTGAATCATGTTCCTCTATTAATACAAAGGTAGCTTGATCTTGCGTAGTAACATGCTGTTTAACTCTCAAATCTATAGTCTTAGACTGATTCAGTTGTGAACATGAAAGCTTGTTTCATTATTTGGATGTCATTAACAAATGCAAAAGCATCGATCTGTATAATCAATGATTTTTTTTGCCCTCTCTCAAAGGGGCTGGATTCATGCCAGGAGCATTTCCCTTTTTTATGGCTCCGGTGCCTCAACCACCTCAGCAACAAGTTCCACCAGCCGGAGGAGTGCCGCCTGGTTCACAAGCAGCACCATCACAGCAAGCTACCACTTCACAGCCGCAGCAAAGCTCATCGAGTAAGTTTTCGTGCATTTAGTTCATGCGAGTTTCATTGGTTTTTTTTCTGTTGATTTTGAACGTTTCAAATTATTGTCACGCTTTTATAATAACTTTTTTCTAATGTATTAATCTGTTGCAAGCCAAAAAAAGTGCAGTGAAACCTGTATAAAATGGAACGTCAAGAGACTCAAATTATTTTCTGTTACAGATAGGTTTCCATGTTATAAAGGTGCACAAAAATATATTCAGTATTTTTTTTCTATCACTATGCAAAACTTAAATTTTGAGAACATCATCCAAAATACTATTGACCAACAAGTATTAAACAGTGATATGCATATTATTACCAAATTTTGAATTTTTTCATGTTATTTCAAATTACTACACGTTTGAAATTTCATACTTAATGTGCAAATAATTTAACTTCATTGTAAAACGCTCTCCTGAATAGCAATAGAATGAACACTTACTTATGTCTAAAGTGAAAAAAAATTACTTAAAATTACAAATAATTGAGAAATGACTCATACCTTTTTCAAATAAGTGACAATGAAATCTACAACCAATAACCTTTGTGAAAGAAAGATTATACATTTCTGGCCATATTTATCTATATGTGAATCAGGGTTTAAGCTACGGTTGCATTTTTCACAAAATGTGAAAGAAAATCATAGAATGCGAAAGAAGTAGTAGCCACTTTCACAAAAATGCGTACAGGAGTTATGAAACGAGTAGACATCCAACCATCAATCATTAGCATTGTAGCATTTTGCTGAAGTTCCCCCCCCCCCCATTTTTGCTTTTCTGAAAGTAATTTTTTACCCAGCTTAAACCCTGATGTGAATTATTTTTTGAAATAATCAAATACAGTTTTCTGTACCAGCGCCATTCTTACAATACGGTTTTCTGCAAACATCTGCACATTATTTATCATGCTCAAAAGTTCAATGTCATTTTTATAAGCTGCAAAGCCCTGCAAATTCGTAAGCACTTTTGTACGAGTTTATCACAAGATCTTTTTCTGCAACTGCATTGGATTTCCTTTTCTTCATCACTGCTGCTTTCATTGGCAGGCTGCTCCGGAATAGCAATTTCAATACAGTTTTCATACGGTGTCATTCATGCCATAGCTAATTCATCATTCACTGTTACGAAGTTTATTGCATTCAATCCTACTTTTGCTGCATCTAATGCATCTTGTAAATTATCAGTTTCATGATTGACTGATTCTTCTATTGAACTGATTTCTCCGGGTTGTTTGCTTTCACAAAACAATTATGTTATCAACTTTTTTCCATGCTTGCGAAAGCCAAAATACTGCATCAAGTACGTTTATAGATTTTGTTAATTCCAGCAGTGATTGCATTACAAAGCTGCAGTAATTTGTTTTCACGTTGCGAATCACTCCTTGATCCATTGGCTGTGTGTGTAACACTAGTTATGCCAGGTGAGGAAAAAAGCCAGTCTAGTATTAGAAAGCTCAATGTGAAGATGACAAGTCACATTATCAAGAAATAGCGGAACCTGTTTTTGTTTCTTCATTCTGGCATTAAAGGCAACAAGCCACTCTTCCATGATTTTAGCTGTCATCCACACTTTTTTGTTTATCTTCCACTCAACTGATAGGCTTTTAGGATTTATATTCTTGAAACAATGTGGTTTGATGGATTTATCAATTACCAGAGGTTTTTCTTTTCTCCAGTCATAAAAGCACACAAAAACACAGTAAGTCATTCCTTCGACTGTATGCATCTACGCGACTTTCTTCCTTCAAACAAAAATTTTTGTTTGGTAGGGTCCCGTAGAACAATCCGGTTTCATTTCCATTTGCTCTGTCTTTAACATTGTATCCTTCAGTTTAATTCAAAAGTTTTTTGCTTCAATTATTCACAGTCTAAGGGTCAACATCAGCAGCTTCATCACATACTTAGTTAAATTTTATTGAATGTCGTTTTCGATAACTTTCTAGCCACTCATTGGATGCATGGAAATCTTACTTCCCGAGTTGTTCAGCAATATTTTTCGCTTCAGATTGAACCATTGTCCCAGATATTGGCAGTTTTCTAGATCTTTCATCCACAAACCATTCCCATGTGATTTTTTTTAACTTGCTCATTTCCAGTCTTGCGCATTTTTTGTTTTGTTTCTCCATTTCCATTCAACCATTCTTCTCGAATTTCACGTTTTCTTTTGATGATGTCATAGCATTGGGTTTTTCCAATAGCAAACTTTTTTGTTATATCTGTAACACTTAAATTTTGCTTTCCTTTTGCATCAATGACGCCCATTTTTCTGTTCAAATCCAAGACGTGTTTCTTGTGACTGTTAGCCATCTCTACACCAAATGAAATGTGAAACACATGAAGACTCCCACATAACAGTTTCTTTCTTATCACCTGTCAGACTTTTTCTTTTTTCTACGTGTCCACACATTTTTGCACACAGCACATCTTCAGTCATGAATCAGGGCCGCAGCAACACAGTATCACTTAAATTGTGAGTTTCCCTCACCTATTTTCGTCTCCCAAACTACTTTACTTCCTCCCATTCAAAAGCCAAAAATTCTTTATTTTAGCAGGTTTTTATCTAAAAATAAACTAAATATTCCTTCCGTTTCCACATTAGACAGTTTCCATCTTAAAGAGGTTTCCCATAATGGCAAAAAACATTAATTATCCAACAGATCTTTCTGTTCCGTTCAAGACAGGTGTTCATCTTAATAAACTAATACATTAAGCACTGTAAATGATCACCCAGCTCAATGGGTATTTTCATATATGCCAGCAATCACCCTCAAATTTATGACTTTTGCTGTGAAAATATATGCAAGAACTGTTAGAACAACGTTTTTCCACTGACTATAAAAATTGCATGCATTTGATGGATATAAAACATAAATGTTGTTTTTTTAAAGATCTGGAGTTTGAGTCGAAGTGAAAATGTAGAATAGTTAAGGTTTTGCATCAAATAAATGAATTATTTTAACATAAAAATGTATAGGAACCAATTATGACCAAAACCAAATATCATATAAATGTGAAAACTGTAAAACTGAGCTATGTATAAACCAGGTTCCACTGTAGCAATCGTGTAAGATTAATTACAATAAAAGTAAGATTAAATAGCAATCGTCGTGATCAATTGATTGTGCAAAGTAGTCGTGTAAGAGGAAATCTTGCGTGAACTGAGTTGAATTTAACATGGGCATAGAGATAGGGGGTTCATTTTCTTCAGAGAGATTAAAAAAACTGAACCCACTACAGCAACTTTTTTTTTAATGAATTAATTATTCAAAATCCTGTGAATTTAGGTAATATGAATGAATTAAATTAATACTTTTTCTCTCGTCACTACCGCTGATTGATTCCAGTGAGTGTGAATGTTTTCTTTCCTGAAGAGCCTGGCATAATAGGCTGATAACTCTTTTTAATGAAACAGTTGAGATTCAGCTGACAAGCAGCACTTTTCTTCTTATAAAAACTTTAGTAGTAAAGCCAGAGAATTCTGCATATTTCTCACAAACATAAAAATTCTAGTTTCACTTGAACCGCTTTTATCAATTTAATTTCTCATGGCATTGTCAATGCGTTACCAAACATTGTTCATCAGTGAGATCTGGTGAGGTGTATCTGAGAATTTCTCTTATATATTTGTCTTAGCTGCATCATCAAATCCAACAGATTTCATCATCAAAGGATTTAAATATGGTATATATATATCTTCAATTTGCAAGTCCATTTCCGAGATTAAAGTTAGACTCCAAGGCGAATTTTGCAGGCTGGAATTCCTAGAATCAACTTTAGAAATCTTGTTGTAGTGAAATCACATAAAGTAAAGTTGCATAAAGCGAGGGACACCTGTATCTCTAAACCAGTGTTTCCCAAAGTGGGCAATATCGCCCCCCTAGCGGGCAGTGGAATGGTTCAGAGGGGCGATAGAAGTTACGGGCATAACATAGGATCCTATGGGTTCACTTGAATTGAGGGGGGTGATGAGAGAAAAAAAATTCTGAAGAAGAGGGGCGAGGGAACAAAAAGTTTGGGAAACACTGCTCTAAACTTTCAGTGACCTTTGTACTTTGATGAACTAGTGTTATAAGAAGAGAGGACAAATCTCAAAAGATTTATGTTCACATATATTTTTATTTGTATTAAGTTATTTGAGTTTAATGAAAATAGATTTTCTCCAACGATGATGAAATTGATAGAAAATTTGCTTTCATAGATTTTCATTAAACCTAAACATAGTGATCTCATACTTTATACTTAGATCATGCTCACAGCTTTTCTCAGAGAATAGCTTAGTGTTGTTCGAAATGCCCTCTTTATTTGATCTAAATTTTCTTTTTTTAACAAAAACCATTTATCTAGAAGTTGATAGGAGTCATTGAAAACTTGAACCTCAAACTTTAAAAAATCAAGTATTCTCAATTGGTTCTGATTGCATGTCTCTTTCGTAATTCATTCCATAAATTGTGGCTTTTAATCTGAAATATTCATTGTTGAACTTATTAATTTTCTATAAAATCTCTTTTTACGATAGCTTCTGCTGAAAGTGCAACCTCAAGCACCACTACAACCACCACCGCAAATGCTGGATTCCCAAACCACAGAGGTCCAAGTATGTTTAGTTCACTCAGCAGCAATCCCATGCCACCTCCCATTCCACCGTTTCCGCTAATGCCATTTTGTAAGTTTCCATTTTTTTAGATTTTTTTTTAAAGGCTATTTAAAAATTTAAAAAATGTGTTAGAGCCTTCAATTAAAGGTGTAATTTCGATGTCCATCTTCAGTATTGTAAAGAGAAATAAAAAAAACTGATCAGCCTTGACTATGAACACGTTTTTATCCCTTCCATTCTCCAAGAGCGGCTAAGATTGCTCCTTGTCTTAAAATCTCTTAGTGTATGTTTTGCAGTGGATCCCCCTTAATTTGTTGTTATCAGAACTATAGCAAGAAAACGTCTGAAACTGAAATTTCTTTGATGTAGGAAAAAAACATTTACTGAAAAAAAAACCTCTTAACCCAGGGGTTCTCAAAGTGTGTGCTGCTGCACCCTAGTGCTCCTCTAAGCGCTGTTAGAAACAACAGTTCTGGCGAAGGCTTTTTGAAGAGATTCTTTGCTGAACAACTCCAGGGAGCTGCAGATAAACGTTGAATAAGGAAAGGGGTGCAGCGGGGGTAAGAAAAGTTTGAGGACCCCTGCCTTAACCGTTAAATGCATAGCTTTGCATATGTTTTTAAAACTTTCATTACTGCAGCCAGTTTGAAGACAAAAATTTATAATCGCCTCTGCACGTAAGCTGAGGTCATATTCTTTCCATTTTATGTTTTGAATTTGCTGGTAAATGTCCCACATAATGACAAGTCTTTGCTTTCGGAGCTTGTGTGGCTGTGATTTTGCATTTATTTTATGTGTGACTCGTGGCTCTGTACATCACTTTGAGGTCCTGTGTGTAAGCAGTACAATTCGAAATTAATTTTTTTAAATGATTTTTCTTGCTTTATATATATACATGTCATTAACAATGAAAAAAATCATCAGCTTGAAAAAAAGTAATGCATTCATAAGAGTGAAATTGGGGGACGTTTTAATTATGGACTTCCTAAATTGGATCCACTGTATATAATTTGATTAATTTCCCTCCTTCCAGATGTTGTTTTTTTTTTTTTCATTTTCCTTTTCTTTTTCTTTTTTTCCCTTGTGATATGAGTAATTCAATGGTGAATTTCCACGAAGAATTGGAATTTTGAGTTACAATTCCCTTTTTTTCTTTTTTGGTATTGATGTACATGTCTTTGTTTACTAGTGCTACCACCTCCACCTCCGGTGCCAGCAACAGACCTGAGTGCCCTATCGCCAGAGGAGCTTAGTGCTTTAGAAGGGCAGGAACGAGAAAATGTAGAGGCAAGAATCAGATGCCTGCGAAATATTCAGACATTATTAGATGCAGCTGTGATGCAAATGCAGCAGTACAGCTCTGTCACAGCCTGTATGAGGTTGGTTACATTTCATTTTGTTTTACTTCCTCATAAGAAAGGGCGACTCAATATGCTGAGTAATCCCAATTTGTTTATTATGCTGGCAGGATTGATTATGTTTTCCATATCTGTTGTATCAACGGGGAGAGTAACGTCTTTCTACTTATAGGATTGATTATATTCAAATTGATTTACAGTGAAGCCTACCCTAACGGCACCCCTCTAAACCAGCTTCAGCCCAACCTTTTAAAGTTCGTGGCACCCTTGGGAATAACATTAAAAACTTAGGACACCCTTCCTTGAAAACAGAATGCAGTTTATATTACAACAACAACAACAAAAAATTTACTACAAGTAAAAATACATCAGTGGAGTTTTGTTCGATTAATCATTAAAGTGAACTTGTGATTGATGCTTAGAGAACAGGTACTTGAAAACAGGCTTTACAGTTCACAACGTAACAACGTAAATTGTCCTCGAGGTCTTGCAGTCTATTTCTTGGCAGATGGCAGCACTACACATAAAAAGCGTTACACAGAAACAAATGTCACGTTAGGTTCACAACACATGCACGCACATAACGGCATGTACTAGTTCGTTAGAAATTCCATAAAGGATAGTATACAAGGTGCATGTACGGTTGAGTAGTGTAGTAGTCTATTTTTTCTTTGTATTTTATTGTCGCCATAGCAGAGGAGGCTTGCTCGCATGGATGTGATGTTGGAAAGGGAGTTTTTAAGTGCATTAATTGCTTTCTTCATTAGATTAGGATACTCCTCAGTCCAAGCCAAAAAGCAACTACCGCTGTCTCACTCTGGTGAACTTACCTTTGAGTGTGGAATTGGCGCAATCGATCAATAGCTTCTCCTCGTTCACAAGCAGTGAAATCTTTTCCTCTGCACTCTCTGCGAAATCAAATGGGGAGACAACCCAATCAAAATTCTCAGTGGAAAGAGATGGGAAGCACATATCTATTGCGTCTCGCAATCTTGATAAGTGTTGACGAATGAGGTTTTATCAGCTTATCCGAAGGTGTGTGTGTGTCTCGTCATTCTCTGTTATTACTTCAAAGATTTTGGCAGCTTGCTGATGCGAAGATAAATCCAAGAAAGAAAATTTTGGCCTTCAGGGAATCGAACCCATATCCTCTCACTTGCCAGGTGAGCACCCTAGACCATTAAACTAGAAAGCCAATGAATCCTCTTACCTTAGAGATCATGTACGCTGAATGGGGCAGTACATAAACAGCTAGACCTAACTCAGGCCAAAGCTCACATTGCTGACACTGCCACCAGATGGCAACTTATCTGATAAGTCTGACACGCATGAGAGTAATTAATTCAACTTAATTAATTTTAAGACCTTAAGTGGACTGTAATATTTTTTGACTTATTTCCATGGCTTGCTCCACCCCTTAGCCAATATCGCAGCACCTCGGTTGGGAAACACTGCTCTAATCAATGGCCAAATTTTCTTGGAACAGAATGCATCCTATTGGATTAACCTTAAGGTTAACCTCAAAACAAGAATTTCTAAATAACACCAAATAATGATCACTTTTAAACATGAAAATGAAAGCAAAATGATGTATATCATGAAAAAAATTGTCGACAATTTTTGAAGGAGTTTATCTTCTTTGAATCCTATGAACATAATTATAGGTGCCCTACGCCACAGGAGTGGCTTGAGATATGGCACCCTTCTGATACATAAGCCGCATCAGTGAAAAAACAAAATAAATGTTGAAATAAAATGTTATAGAGCGACCATGAACACTTCTGGCAAGATGAAATGCATCGAAAATTAGTTTAAAATAATTTCTTCCTGCAATAATTTTTCACTTCTAGCACTTACAGACCTGCTAATTTTCTGAATTTAGGCCGGAGACTCCAGATTTTTTTTGCCCTTCCTCTGGCTCCCCAGATTTGTAACAATTTCTCTGGATTTCAGCAGAAAATTAGATTTGAAAGAAAATGTTTTAGATTTTCACTGAGCTTTCACGATGTCGTGACATCAATGACAACAGTCACCATTGGGGGGGAAAACACCTATAGAGGGCAGCTGTAGTTCACGAATGGAACCTATCTACTTGGTTGAAGACATCACTTTTGTCGAGTAAACCATCAGAAAATGCCTTGTAGCTGCATTTAAGCAAACTGGCAATGATGTAGCTTTTTTGCTTAGTATTTATCGGCAACCATTCATCAAGGGTGCGCAAGATCTTTATTCGCACATCTTTTGTGTTTTTGACAAAATGAATTCATTCAGTGCACAGTGTGATTGGCGTCCAAAAGCTGTCTTACATTGATCAGGCGCATGCAATTTCTTTACAAATTTTTCAATCGTAGTATACTTCAAACCTTGTCAGTGAACTGCCAGGCGAAAATGAATTTATAAATTCCAAGAGCTCGAAAAATCATGATCGTTTTATGGGCACAAAACACAAGATTAGTCTTTATAATAAGCCATTTTGTCCAAAATTGCAAAATAATAAAATAAGTAAATAAATAAAATACATAAACAAGGGTTTATTGCCAAAATAGGTTGAAGAGACTGAATATACACTGTTTTAACAAGCTTTGGTAAGAAAAAGTAATTTATGTTGATTTTTACCAAAAGCAGTCAAAATGGCTGATATCTGTCGTTCTTGGTTGTTTGAAATTCCAGTCATTCTAGTGTTAACAGAAATTGGTTAATATAGTATGTAAAGAGTTATTTTCTTTTGATATTCCAATTTTTTCACCGAAAAAGTAATTTTTTTTTTCTATTTTTTTTTTTTTTTTGTCGGCTTGGGGGTCATGGGTTTCCTTAGCACCCCCTTCTCGTACGCCTCTGTTTAACATGAGTGAATGAAAAAATGTATGCACCAATTCATTTTGCATTTCTTCATTTTCACTATGTACATTTTTTTAAATTTGTTGTTGCAGAGCTACCACCAGTAGTCAAAACAGCTCTCCGAAAACAGCCACATCCCAAACAAACAGCAACAGCACCACCACGAGTGCTAATCATACAAGGGACAGCACACCCACTGTAAATGGAGGTGAGAAATATGTATTTTGTTCCCGCCAGTGTGTTATAATCATTGTTTCCATTCAAATTGAATGCCCAAATAATAAGGTGTTCCTTAAAAAGATGAGCCAAACTTATAGTACATCATACTTAGTGATTATTATAGAATTTGCTCAGTGAATTTGTTAATGATTCTGCAGGGTTATTCCTATGACTACTCACCAATTATTATTTCTTGAGTCTGCACTATGCTGAGTGTATGTCTCATACGTGGCAGTACTTTTGCCGCAAAGTTCAAAGATATATGAAGGTTCGTGTATGATCCCAGGCTGTGTTAGCAAAGTGCAGTTGACAGTTAATTGATACACTGTTAGACAGTGAGTGTTTCTGCAGTTTCTATCGTTATTTTGAAAAAAATTATCAGTAATTTCATTATCCTGGTTCTATAAAAATAGCTCTACACTACACACCAAGATCGTCCAGTTAATTTTTGTTGAGCGATTGACTTCAAGCAGACAAACACTATCATTTTGAAATAATGATGATGGTTGATTTAATTAATTTTAACAGTAAACAGTAAAATATCCTCCTTGCTTATCATGAGCCTTTTAAGTCGCCTCCTGAGTTCCACAAGAGGCTTGTTTCTGTTACGCACAGAGGGCCTCCTTCTCCTCCTATGCTCTTCCATCCTGTCATGTCTCTAGCATGACAGGGTCAAAACTCACATACACATAGTTTTTTTTTCATGCATCTACTAACAAACAAATTGACCTCTAATACAGTGTTTTTCAACTGCTAGGCCAGGGCATCAGTGAAACCCGGCCGTCATTTCATTTCCCCATTTATTTCCCATTGGTCATGTTTATGTCTGGGGCCTTCCACTCAAAAAATGAATTCAACATTGGGATTCGAAAGGTTGATAACCACTGCTGTAACACATCTCAAAGTTTGTTCCATATTTCATAAATCGGAATGATGATGTATGTGGGAAAATAGAAATTTGTTATCGATATGGGCTTTCTGGTGATTCATAAATTTTTCAACACCCTGTATCATTATTAATATTTGCCTCCTTGTTAATATGTACACCCATATCTATCAGTATTGATGTGTGAAAGATGTTTTTTTAAACCCATTTGCATACATAAACAGAATAATATGCAAATGATGAGTGTTCCTTATCACTGAGTACAGAATAATCTGCTCGTAGGATATACATAAACATCTTTTCCTCAATGATGTATAAAGGACAGGCTGTGTGTTTAGAGGGAGGATGCAAATGGGTTGAGAGTTGTGCTTTTCAAGACAAATTTTCCAGTGATTATGTGTGAATGAAATAATGTTAAGACTGATCTCTTTTATTTCATAATTAAAATAATCCTTATTTATTTTTTTTATTTTAGTGGATAGCACCACAAACGATGGCAGTAGCAGTTATGTTGAAACTGATTCCAATGCGAATGAGCAAGATGAAGTTCGGCGCAGACGACTGCAGAGGTTCAATTTCGGTGAAAATCAGGCTCAGGATGGAAATTAGAGCAACCCTGCACCGTATTACTCCCCCCCCCCCCCCACAACTGCCCCTACAAAAAAGAGAAAACTTTTAAATATTATTCATTGTTTCCTATTCCTGATATGTTTGTTGCCATTGTTGTCATATAAACGTCTGACAGTCGGTGTTTAAAATTATGGGTGTTTTCTTGCCCATGATCTCTTCATCATTCAGTGAATATACTTTTTTTTGTACTATCCTTTTCTTTCTATGTCAAGCGAATCATACATTGCAAGATTTTTTTTTTAAATGTTCCACGCTGTGTGTGTGTGTATACATGGAAGAAAGTGGCATTGTGGCATGCTTAAATGACCAGAATCTTGTCATTTTGTGTACATATTTATTGTAATAATCAAGTTGTGATTAAAAAAGAAAAAAATTTTAAATCTTCGAGAGAGTTGTGCTTAATGTTAGGCCTACATATTATGTATTATTCATATACATATAAGCCTAATTGTTCTCTCTCTCTCTCACAGCCAAGATCACAGATCCCATCTTTCAAGGATTCCTGGTCAAGAGATTCTGACCAAACTCAATCTTGTAAATTTTCATAAGATGAAATTTTTGGTGTTCGGTAAGGAAAAGTCCTGGAGGGTGGGGGTAAAATATTTTTGATTGGACAGAGCTGCAACTAGATAACAATTAGTTGCATACATTTTGGAGCCCCCCCCCCCCTGCAACGTATAATGAGTCGTTGAAAGATGAACTCTGCATTCTTTTCTCTGAGGATGGGGGAGCAGGGAGCGCTGTGCAACTCCCCGAAAAAGTCATTGAAAGCACTACACATGCCTACATTGCTCTCTAACCTAGACCCTCCTATCGAGAGGGGGCCCACCGTCCCCTTACATCCATTACTGACGCATCGAAAAAATGATTTTATGTCAAAGATAATGTTATCTGCCAACCTAGATTAAACTTCCTTTTTACTATCCCTTATCACTCTCTTCAACACTCTTCTTTTATCAGTAAGCAATGATAGGTCACGTCGTCCACTTTTATACTCTCTGAATGCTCTTTTCTTTTCAAGATAAAGGTTACGCTCGCTATCCGTGAACCATAGAGGGTGCGATGTACAAATACGCTTTTTTCGAACAAAGGGTATGACGTCGTGCACAACAGAGGACAGCTTCGTACTAAATTCTTCCCATTGACTTACCACCCCCTACTGATTCCAACCGGTCTTTGAAAACTTCCGCTAACCTTCCTCTCCAAACATCAAAGTTAGTTCTTCGAAAACAAGGAACCAGTCTTTTGTTATCGACTTTATCCGAGGAAAAGTTACAGTGAAATCTGACGATACGATGATTACTGGAAGAAAACTCTTCCCCTACCGAAACATGTTCAACAAGATCCTCAGAACTAGTAAGAACTAAATCCAAAATAGCAGTACCCCTAGTGGCTTCTGATACATGCTGATACAAAACATTCTCGAACACCAACTTAAGAAAGTCTCTTTCATACTGATCTCTACATGAAAGGTTCACCTAATCAATACCTGGGTAATTGAAATCCCCTAGTATGAGAACCCTCTTACGCTTACACATGTAGGAAAATTCACCATGGATGAAATTTGTATTATTTCAAATTAGTTTATTTTTTTGTAAATGATTATGGTTTCGTTGAGAAAATGTCAGTTGTAGCCGCCAAAATACGCATTCTTGTAGTGATAAAAATCGCAAAAAGTGGTAGCAAGCAGTTTTATTAATTTTATTCTGTTCATGCGGATAAAAGTAGTAATGAGAGAGTAGCCACCCAAATTAATCACAATTGAAAACTTCAACGTTTCACATCGTTTTCAACAATAATACATGTATCAAGGATATAGGTTCATGTTGTAGCCCTACTATAACCTTAAAAAAAATGAACTAAAATACGTGTGAAAAATATTTAAATATTTGTTTGAAACATTCATTCCAGAGAAAGCACGTGCTTAAGGCATCAGTACAAAAGGGGCATCACAAAAATATATCATATGGTATTTTTTTTAATGCGCGATTTTTTTTTTCAACATCGATCATCCGATAGATTCTAAAGCCGGGTTTTCCTAGAAGCAGGTTTCCTGTGCCACGCGCAACGTGATTCACCCAGCGCGACACGCCGTCCACCAGTAAGGAGGAAAACACAAACGCGTGGCGTGATTGTGTAACACGTTTCTGTCGGCGCGAAATAGTCTAATTCGGTTCACGCTGCGCAACAAACCTATTCCTAGGAAAACCCGGCTTGAAATTTTAAGAACACTTGATTGTAATAGTTGAAGATCATTATCACAAGGATGGCACAAAAGATGAGAAACTAATAATATGGCAAACTAGACCACATTATTTTGCTAAGTTTTTTGATTAGCTTTTCACAATTTTCATAAATTACGCCCAGGGCTGTCTCTTAACATTATCACACGCCCGCATACAAAGCGATTTTTCTGAGAGAGGCACTACTACCTAGCTAAAAATTCCTACCTACCTATTTGCATATTTACTCTTGAAAATCGGAACCAGATCTAATTGTCACTTGGTTGCCAGAAGTGCTCAGGTGGGCCCATGCGGTAAACCAAGTTCTACACAATGAGGGCATGATTTTTGTGGGTTATTAGTGGATCAACTGTGTAGTTTGATCTATAGAAGTAAAAGAAATGCAACCATGTGTAAATTACGAACTTGAGAATGTATCTAAAAATAAAAAATACCCAATATATATAACGGTGAATCGTCAGAAATAATATACCTACTGGCAGGGCCGCAACTGGATACTTAGTTAGCCGGGGCAACCACTCATTTAGGCACCCCCCCCCCGTAATGCTGAAGGATAGGTTGAATGGTTAAATCTGCGCCCCCTTTTTAATGCGCCAGGGGCACCAGATTCGCCTGCTCCCCCCATCCCCACTACTTGCGGCCCTGCCTATTGGTAATATTATGGCCATTCTAAGATTCAAAGGTTTCTCCTTGGAGTGTTGTTACAGTCTTTATCTCATCAACCGTTCGTCGTAGTGGTATGGTTCTAATTTTAAAAATTCTCAAAATGTGACCAGAAATTACCCTGTACGAGTTTTGAGGATGAAAATACATTGTACACAAAATAAAAAATGAAATTTTTATACGATCCCTCCCTCCTCCCCGTCCTCTAACTTCCAATCAGACAGTTGTTACTCTTTCTCTTCTGAGCCCAACAAACAAATTACATGTTTTTAACTCCATTATTTCCTGAGATATTTAAATTGAAAAATCGGAGACCAGTCCAGGCTTAGGAGAATTTCACGGCCCAGTGCAAAAAAAAAGAAAAAATTGCGGCCCTCTAAAATTTTTTTATGTAGTTGCTCCCCGACTTACAAACTTTTCGAGTTACGAACATAAATCTTGAAATTTTGTTTTCACGAAAAGAACGAATCCTATCACACTCATTTTCTTTCATTATTTCAGGAACGCGTCTATAGTCTGGATCGTAATCAAACACGATCCATTGAGAGGGAATGACATTTAAATTAATTTTACAAAATTCATAGATTATTAATAATAATTGGCGCGTGGTCCACCTGCTGACACTTCATCGTGGCTCGAACCATATTGAACAGTCATAAATTTTTTTCATGCTTTTAAAGCGCTTCATCATCTCTTTATCAAATATACGTTGCAATTCGATAACTTTGATCATTTTTAGAATTTTTTATTGATGATTCTGTTTAATTAATGTAAATTAATAGAAGTAAAGGAATGAGGTACTAGAATTCCATGACCCCCACAAGAGTGGGGCTGGCAGGCAGGGTCGTCGTAATAGCATCATAGGCCAAAGGAATTTTTGGAGGCCCTACCTGAAAAATTCGTAAATTGAATCTGGTAACCCTATCTGAAGACCACATAATCCGTATTTTCACTTATTTGTTCGATCATCCATATTACCCGAATGTTTTTGTGGAAAGAAATAATTATTTTTTCTACATAAAATCGATTATTGCAAATGCACAATTTTTGTTACAAAAATTTTCGTCTCATAAAAAAATCATGCCAAAAAATGACAAAGAATCTCTCTATCGCTCTTTCATCATCGCATGAGTTGCTGGAAATTTCGAGATTAAATGACAATACCAACAGTATATAAATCAAGCCTCCGGAGAGAGTATGACGTCAGCGGTCTCCGCCTAGACTCCGCCTAAGAACTGTCCCCCCCCAACATCTTTTGTCGGAACATCACGTGACTCGGCGAAAACAAACACGATCCCCCCCCCCCCCTGTTATTTTCTTATGGCATAAATAGGAGTTTAAAACAATAAATGAAAAAATAATTTCAGCTTGGACGAGATAATTCCAAAATTAATGAAAGTTATAATTTCAGAAAGATAATTTCACCATTAATGGAAGAAAATATTCTATAATTAATGTAAGAGATAATAATAAAATTAATGAAACATAATTCCAAAATTAGTGAAAGAATTAATGAAAGAGATAATAATAAAATTAATGAAAGAGATAATAATAAAATTAATGAAGGATAATTCCAGAATGAAGGAAAGAGATAATTCCAAAATTAATGAAAAAGAGATAATTCCAGAATTAATGAAAGAGATAATTCCAGAATTAATGAAAGAGATAATTCCAGAATTAATGAAAGAGATAATTCCAGAATTAATGAAAGAGATAATTCCAGAATTAATGAAAGAGATAATTCCAGAATTAATGAATTAATGAGATATAATTTCAGAATCAATGACAGAAATAATTCCAGCATTAATAAAAGAAATAACTCCAGCATAAATGAAAGAAACAAATCCAGAATTGATGAAAGCAATTATTTCAGAAGTAATGAAAGAAATAATAATTAATAAAGGAAATAAATCCAGAATTAATGAAAGAATATTCAAAAAATAATGAAGGGAAATCCAGAATTGATGAAGGAAAATTCAAGAAATGATGAAAGAAATGATTCCGGTATTAAATGAAAATAATTTAATCTTTTTTCACCTTTAGATTATTAGATGAGTTCTCCATCCTTTTTTTAAATCTTTAAAACCCAATATTTAAAGACCGAACTGTACATTTCTTTGGAAAAATTGCCAGGCGGGAAGTTTGTTTTCACCGGGTCACGTAATTTCCTTGCATTTGATGTCACTGCAGTCGCGGTGGCCTCCCTCCAGTAATATAATCTCTGTCGTCTGCTTCTCTCCAGCTTACTTTTTTTGGGCGTCTCCTTGGGTCCTGAAAAAATTACTGAACTGGCAGTTCGAACTTCCAGTTCTGTTTGTGAGCTTAACTCGTAGGGAACCGACTTCTTCTCTGTCGTCTGCTCATTAAGAGGCTCTTTGTTTTTGACGTCGCCTTATGCTCAAATAAAATAACCGAACTTAAAGTTTAAATTTCCAGTTCAGTTCACGAGCTTTGTTTATAAGGAACTGAGTGGAATAAAGAATATAGTTTTTTTCACTTTGAACTTCATCATCACCACATGAGTCACTTTTAAATTTGACATTAGATGGCAGCACATTACTATAAAGTGGAGTGTGGAAAAATTCACTTTTTACGATCTTACCTGTCGTCTGCTTGTGTGGGGGTCCTTTATTTTGGATGTCTCTTTGGGTCTTGAAAAAATTACTGAACTGGAAGTTTGATCTTTCAGGTCAGTTTATAAGCTTTGTTTATAAGGAGCGTAGCTGAATGAACAATTTAGTTTTTTATACCTGAGCTTCTCGTCATCACCACATAAGGTACTTCTAATTTGGAAAGTAGGTAGCAGCACCAACAATATTTTTAAAAATGAATTTCTTAAAGTATTCTAGAGTATTAAATTCATTTTAATTCCCTTAAAATTGTTAGTGCCATTGTGAATTCGCTGCAAATGCTACAAGGCAAAAAAAAAACTGCTTTGGCGGACGACGTAACAGTTCGAGTCACCCGGTATATACGGATTTTGCCATTGCGTAACGCAGTGACAAAACTTTGTTTTGTTTTGTTGTTTTTTTTTTTTTGCTAAGACTGTTTCTTCATTGTACTTTGTTCCCCACAGTTCTGTTGTTCCTGTTCATCTTCGCAAATGTTTTTATACAAGATTGCACTCTGACGTTTTGAACTAAAGCTGTCCTAAAGCCCTTAGCAGGCATAGAGGACGTTAATCTATCTGTATCTGTATCTGTGACAAAACTGTTCATGTGAACATAATAATGATTGATTATCAGGATTTCAAGTCCATCGGAAAATATAAATAAGGGGCCATTCAAGTATTACGTAAGCAGATTTTCAGCCATTTTTGACCCCCTTCCTCCCCCCCTTGTAAGCAAAGCCCTGATCCCCCCCCCCCCCGTCAGCAGCTTAGAATATTTCATATCTTCAAAAAGGGGTGGTTGATAACGTAAGCAACATTCAACCCCCCCACCCCTGTCATCAAAAGTCAGCAAATCCGAAACCCCCTCTTATCAGTTTGTTGACTTGAATTTCGATACGGTGAAAATCTGATATTTCATTGGATGACAAGCTACCTTCAAGTGGCTTTTTGGTTCATAATGTGACCGCTCTCTCGCAGGCGAACGAAGCAACGTGCGTGTTGGCTTAAACACAACACAATATTTCACATAACAGTCCGTACTATATTTAATATACAGGGCACATAGGTAACGGGGCATATGGCATTTTACTGGCGAACCATTGGTCCTAGAGTCATACTTCCAGTTGGAAAAAGTTCCCGAATAATGTGTAGTACTCAGATATTTTATTCATGTTGCCAGGGGTTACATAGTTATTAAAATAAAAATGTTAACTTTTTATGTGGTCACCCTGTGCCCCAAAACCCAATTGGAAAGTTGTTTCCCGGTCTCCAACAACAAAATTCATCGTTTCTAAATGCAATATTCACTGAGATATTCGAAGAAGGTTGGAAAAAAAACATCATTAAATGCGAGGAAACCATTTTACCCGCATTTTATGCTGTTTTTTTCCCCAAATTTCCTCAATTTTTCGAATGTGCATATCGCGGTGAATATTGCACTTAGAAACGTGAAATTATTTTAGTTGGCATCGGGGAAAGACAGAGCAACAACGTCTTAATTGGGTTCTTTGGCACAAGGGGATGGTATAAAAAGTTTTTTTATTTATTTTATAACTAGACAACCCCTTACAACATGAATGACATATCTAAGTTGGACACGTGATTTGGATACTTTTTCTAGTTGGGTATGTCTTTAAGACTAACGACTCGCCAGTAAAGTGCCATACGCCCTGTTACCCATTCAGTCTGCATACGCACCTAAAAAAATAGTTTGAGACGAAATACAGTCGACTCACATTTTAACGAATATCGTTATAACGGGAAAAAAATATCGTTTTAACGAAAACTTTTCTAATTCCCCGGATAAGTTTACATAGGAACAATATAAAAATCTGAAATTCTTTTGTAACGAAATTTCTTTATTACTCTTGGAGTTCATTATAATGGGGTTTGACTATATTCCCACCAAAGAAAATCTGATATTTTTCCACTAAAGTAATTGAACTTTTGCAATTTGAACTGAAAACAGTCCTTTTTATAATGATTATGTCATTTTACTTTTATAAATTTCGGAAGGAAACAAGAGGAAGAAAGGGTGGGGAGAAAAAAAGAAAAATGGCCAAGAGGAGCTCTATTGTGCGTAAATGCCATGAAATTCCACTTGTGCGCAAGGGGATTTGGGCCTCACTCTCAGTTTTATGAAAAATTGCACATTTATGAGACGTATGACTACGGGCACGAGATTAATCTCTATATATATAGCTTTCAATATTAAAATATTTCATTTATACGAAGCACAATTTCAATTATTTGGCATTTTCATTTTGACTCTAACTCCAAATCTTTGGCATTTAGACATCATTTCCAACTATCAAATCCACGAGGTTTTTGCAGATTGTGAAAAATGCGTCGCTGAATTGGTTTTGCATGCGTATTATCATTTTTAGGTATCAAATTTTAGGTTGACTGATACAAAGATACGCATTGAGCCGGTCGGTTATGGACATTTCAAAGTGAAGACTTACGTGAGAATTTATTACACGTTTCTGAAAAATCAGCAGATGCCCTGACTCTCAAATAAACGGATTTAAATTGCTTTAAATGTGGTCATACGCCATTTTAGAATTTTCTTTTCTAATGTCCACAACATTGTTCTTGCAGTATAGGAAAATTGCATTGAAATTATTTGGGATGTTGCAGGCCAGCAGCAGGCTTATGTAGTAGGGCAGTTAATAGGAAGAATTATAGTATAGATTAAAAAAAACTTTAAAGATGTGGTGTCAATCTTAGTCCTACTAAGTCCCAATACATTATCTGCTTGGATTGCATGATATAGAAACCAATTAGCAAACCAAATGACGTTAAGACCGTCTTGAATATGTTTAAAATCACGTTTTTCCTGTTAAATTGAAAGGAATGGCATAAGAACACTTGCGATTGAGACACAACAGCAAATTTATGCAATTACAGTTTCTTAAGTTATACGGCAATGTAGTTTTAAAAAATGTAATTTCGCGGGTATTTTTCCTCATGTATGATTTGGTCTCTTGGATGGAGTTCGTTATAACTGAATTCGACTTTATTTCTTTTCAGTGGAGGCAATGGGTTGGCACACCCCTCCCCAAAAATTCATTAAAAAAATACCCCACAGCAATCGTTCTTTATTCGATTTTTATAAATATATTCCCCATCAGACCACTCAGGTTTAGAGTCGTCGCGAGTTCGATACCCGGTTCGTCCTTGTCAGAAAACTTTCCTGACATAGGGGTACAACAAAAAATGACTTGACCGCAGCACAAAATTGCTGAGTCCCCCATCGAGGGGTTAGCGCACCAACCTCTCGATGAGTATAAGAAACAAGCCTGCCGTTCGGAATCGGCAATAAATTGTAGGTCCCGGGGTCTAATTAGCCCTCGTGTGCAGAAAATGACCGTGGTGCGACAAAAATGATCAATGATCAGACCACTCAGTGCCGGTTGAAGATAGCTTTGTACTTAACTAGATGGCTATCCGTCTGTAATTGCTTGAAAACGATGGGGGTTTTTTAAAAGCTTTCATTTTTCACCCATTTACTTCTTGGATTGCATTTACTACCAGCACTCAAAAGAATGTCAATGAATGGTCAACAAATCTTTGTTTTCTTCATGGCAGCCCTCTTTGAATGAAAAGTCTGAACGCACACAATTTTCTGTCTTCACAGTTATTCCATTTTGCTTAAACCTCTTCTATAGTTTGTGTCAGGGCTTACTGTCACCCCCCAAGTCGTAAACCCACCGAGATTACATGCAACGCGCTTTTTTTATTTCCTTCCTCATGTTAATGTTACTTGAATAGCGGAAAAATTGCGAAAAATATGTTCTATGCATTTTTTGTTTCAAATTAATTTTTTTTAGTCAGAGTGACTAAAAAAATTTAATTCCACAAACTTCTTCGTGGCCCCCGTATCAGTAGCCGTGGCTCCCCTTTTGCCAGATTTTCATCCGTGGCCCCCCTGGAATATCCTAGGGCCCCCCCTGAGGCCATATGGCCCCCGGTTGAGAACCACTGTTCTAGAGGATCTCCTAACTGGCATAGGTGGCTCTCTTTTTGGCTCTGGGACTGTAGCTCTGATATCCTCAGGGTGCTGCTCTAGAAAGCGGACCAGTTTACGTATTTTACTTTTCGAATCTTCTCGCTTCGGGATGCATTCAAGCCAAGGTATTCGCAGATGTTCAGCTGGCTCTCTTCCTGAAGTGGGAAATATCACCACCTGGGGAGGGTTCGATAGAAGGTACGGGTATAACAGGATCCCATGGGTTCGTTTGAGTTGGGGGGGGGGGGGGGGGAGGGAGAAGCGATGAGAGAATAAAAATTGTTGAAGCTTGCGATGGAAAAAAGTTTTGGAAACTGGTTAAGAGTGTCCAACAAAAATCAATTTTCGTCATTTTTCGACTTAGGAAGTGAATATAGTGCGTCCGTATTTCAGATTCTGGAAACCCGCGTCGTCTCCGATTATTTAAAAACCCGAATTTGAACTCGAAATTCGGGTTTTTAACCAATCGGAGACGACGCCGGGTTTCCAGAATCTGAAATGCGGACGCACTATGTTCACCCCGGCGTTATGGTGTTCTCGAACTGTGCGCCTCCAACCTTTATCAGGCTCGCCGAGCCAGCGGAGCTCATTGAATAAGGGAAAGGGACACTGCGGGTGGAAAAAGTTTGAAAACCCCTTCTCTGGACCCTGAACGGATTTTTTTTTGAAAAATCCTACCATCGATTCTTCTAGAAAAATATGGGATATTGGGATTCCAGATATGAGAAAATACGGCACATTGGCAATTGTGCCGTAAAAATAATTCCAAAAGTAAGCGAAATTGTCAACTATATTGCTAAACTCTGAAAAATCGCCAACGTCGGGAAATGAAGCACCGCAATTCGCAGTGGACTAAAATTAATTCCACGGAATAAAACGTCTAAACATGATTAAATGTGTGACATGAATATTCTCACTTGTAGTAGCAATTATTGCAATATTTTTTGGTTTGGGAAAATAATTTTAATCCTTAATTTGAATGAATAAAAATTAAAGTTGATTTCATTGAAAATACGGGAAAAAAGTCGGGATTACCAAAATTACGTGAAAATACAGAAATTTCCCTGGAATACGGAGTGTATGATCACCCCATATATTCCAATTATATAAATTTTCGTGAGTCATCAATATTAATGCTCTTGTGAAGAGCTGTCCCCACAATTTTGCGGTATATGTGTTTTCCACACCTGCGCCCGATTTTCATGAATCTTGTTTTTTCACACTGTAAATTACTACTATCGAGGGGGGCCCGCTGCCAGATGAACGGGGGGGGGGGCGTGCTTTTTTCATTTCCAACATAGATTGATTTTTAAATTGTTTTTGTTTCGGTAGTTTTCATGTCTATAACATTTCACAAACATTTCGACGCGAAGATCTTTCTTCTATGAACTTGATTTTATTTTAAATCTTTCTTCTAAATTCTTCTACGAACTTGAGGGTTGTGTCCTCCCAGGACGACGTGCTGCCCTGTGCACGCCCCCCCCCCCCAAGGTGGTGATCCAGAGTGATGTGTCGGAGGGGCGATTTATTGCCAGTCGCTACAATCCCGTAAAATACGGAACAAAATTCATTCTCTTACATTATCGGGCTCTTGGGATGCGGTCGCCCTCCCGATTCCACGCCTGCTCTGCCCTTTCTTCCAAGTTGGCTTTTTAAAAGTTAGTTGTGAACGAAAAAGATAACTCTTGAAATGAGGAGCTTCCTTTATGCTTCTCTTTTTTGTGGCCATTACCTAACAAAATCCTCCTAGAGACTGAGGCTCCTAGGTAGTATCTAAAATGTTTTGACCTTTCGCACCTGCATCCGGCTAAGGGGAGGATCTGGAGCTCGCTGTTAGGAGGGCCAATTTTACAAATTGTTGTGAATGCTGTGACCACATATCCCGAATTTTGTCCCGTATTTTCCGGGACACAATTCCCCTTTTTTCCCTCTCCGTTCCGATTTTTCCCATTTTTTAGTCGAAGTTTTCTTGAATTCATTATTTAATCGAAAACGTTGATACAGGTAATTTTCAACGGATTAATTGAATGCAAGATAATAGAATTTCGAAAATTTCATGAATTATCGCATTGCAGGCAATATTGCATTTTTCGCATATTCCCTCATAGATCCGAGGCTGTTTTGCGCCTGGGTGTCTAAAACGTAGGTCTATTATACCCCCGAAAAGGTGTTCAATTGTGTATGTGGGATTTGCTAGAATTTTTCAGTCCACGCCTATACGTTGCACTCAGGGGCGGCTCGAGACGAAATCTCTACCAGTGCGGCACCCATTTTTGGTGCCCTTAACCACCCTGCAATTAAAAGAAGAAAAAACAACTTTTGTTTAATCACTTCGTAGTGATGCGTTCAAAGGAACAGCGACATTTTAATGTCATATTTTTTTTTCGCCCTTTTATCTGAGATTTGACGCCCCCCTTCTAGACTGTTTCTGGGACGCCAGAGGGCATGGAGCTCAGGGGGAAAATAGGGTAATGGAGAGAGATTTCCTTCATTTTCTTTTTCACGAAACAACAAAAGAAAAAGAAAGCTATGCAATATCTGAAGGGGTAAACGGAAAGAGTTCAAGTACGTGTTTTATATATCGTGACCGAAATCGGTAGGTAAATCTATATACTGTATATAGGTGCAATAGTATACAGGGTGATTCAGAAAAGATGGGAAAAACTTCAAAAGGTGATAGTGCACACGAATACGAACAATTGTCATCAAAGAATGCACGGTCTATAACATGAAACGCAAATGCGCTAGCGCGTTTCGAAACAGCCGCTCCGCAAACGTTAAAACGGCATTCCTGTTGAAATTTATACGTAGAAAAAGAACGCCATGCATGCAAATGTAACCTGGGGAAAGAGAAAAAGAAACCGTATGCAAATCTGCGTCACAGTGAATAAAAGGTACGGACTCAGTATTACTAAGGTGCACCATTATCCCGCACGTTACAACTGTTAGAACGGTTGCACGCGCAAGCTGGAATAACTTCACATGGCTGGCGTTCGTACCTTTTATTCACTGTGACGCAGATTTGCATACGGTTTCTTCTTCTTCCCCAGGTTACATTTGCATGCATGACGTTCTTTTTCTACGAATAAATTTCAACAGGAATGCCGTTTTAACATTTGCGGAGCGGTGGTTTCGAAACGCGCTAGCGCGTTTGCGTTTCATGTAAGACCATGCATTCGTGGCGTCATCTCTCGCCCCCTTACGCGCACCTCCTGATGTGTGGGTGGCAGAGGTGAAAAAAAGGGGACAAGCGAATTGTTTTCCCTTGCGTGACCTACTTCTTCCTCAGTGTGTTGCTCTCGCGCAAGTGAATAGTTTCTTCCTTTTTATTATGTGAAATTAATATTGTTAACCCACGTAAATAGTTTTCTAAAATTAAATGAACTTAAATATTATCAACCGTTGCATCAATTGGAGTCAGAATATACATCTTCCACAATGTGTACCATTTCTCTACACATTCTTTGATGACAATTATTTGTATTTGTGTGTACTATCGCCTCTTGAAGTTTTTCCCATTTTTTCTGAATCACCCTTTATATAGGCGTATACTGCATATAGATTCTTTTCCTAAAAAATCAACTGCATGGATTCAAAAATTTTTAATTTTTTCCCATACCTTGCATTTTCATTCCATATCTTGCTTCACTGCATCATTTTACATGTATGCAGTGATTTGTACTGTAATTTTTAAAAATACCGAAAAAAAGGCTATTTTTACTTATTTATATCTAACTTTTCAACTTGTTTCGGCACCTCCTATTATTTGGCACCCTGTGCAAGCACTGCCCTAAGACCGCCACTGTGTCCTCCGATCCCTTTGCCATTCTATATTTCAGAAGAATTTATGCTAAACGGAGGAGATAACGGAGCATAAATAAGTTCACGCTCAAGATCAAAATAAACACCCACGTGAGAGAGAAAAAACTGTATTAATACACATTATCATTTTATATTAATGCCTAGTTTCCCAAATTTTTTGTTCCATCGCCCCTTCTTTAGAATTTTTTTTTCTCTCATCGCTCCCAACTCAAGCGAACCCATAGGATCCCATGTTATACTCGTAGCTTCTATCGTCCCGATGAAGTGGACCATACTATCGCTCACCGGGGGGCGATATTGCCCACTTTTGGAAACACTGTACTAAATGTATGAAAACTTCAATATAGCTTTGCGAGAGAGAGCAAAATGACATATATATTCTAGAAACCTTGAAATGACTGCTCCAAATGATAGGCCACGCCCACTGGATCATGCGCATAGGCCTACTTAACCGAAACAATAAAATCCGGTTTATTTGCTTGTCAACTAAATTACTTGACTATAAATGGCGTATAAACGGCTCTTAATGTCTGCATAAATTTTAAAGTACTTGTCAACTCAAAATTTGGTTATAATACTTAGTCACTTGGCACACGTATAAATTGCCCTTAAGGAGACGTTCAGCGTTAAATGCGGAAAAAACCGTGTAACCTGCATTTAACGCAGTTGTTTCCCAAATTTCCTCCGTTTTTCGAATATCTCTGTGAATATTGCGGATAAGGGCGTCAGCGCTACCGGTCGTGACGTCACCAATAATGCGCCCCATTCACA
The DNA here is from genome assembly GCF_987345545.1 of Pholcus phalangioides. NCBI lineage: Eukaryota > Metazoa > Arthropoda > Arachnida > Araneae > Pholcidae > Pholcus > Pholcus phalangioides. The sequence goes on from NW_028301603.1 coordinate 39,148,691, forward strand.
TAGAGAAGCATTGGGTGAGCGAATTGTTTGTGCCGAATGGAAAAAGCGATAAATGCCAGGAAAACTCAACTCGGAATAATTTGATCTTTGCTGCGTTACCATTTCCACTGCATGTAACCTCCATATTCTGTCGTCTGTTACTTTTTCGAAGATTCTTTGTTTTTGGCAGCTCCTTACGTAGCGGAAAAAGAACTGAACTTTCCATTTCAACATCCAGTTCCGTTTGTTGGCTTTGCTGACACGGAACCGAACTGAACGAATGCTTCTACGTCTTCGACCTGTCGTCTGCTGTTTCTCCAGAGGTTCTTTGTTTCGGGCAGCTCCTTGGAAAAAAGAACTGAACTTGAAATTTCAACATCCAGTTCAGTTTATCGGCATGCTCACACGGAACCGAACAGAACGAGTAATTCTACTTCTTGGACCTGTCGCCTGCTGCTTTTCCAGAGGTGTCCCTTGTTTTGGCCGGTTCCTCAGAAAAAAGAACTGAACTTGCCATTTCAACATCCAGTTCCCTTTGTCGGCTTTGCTCACACGGAACCAAACAAAACGAATGATTCTACTTCTTCGACTTGTCGGCCGACTGCTTCTGGAGGAGTCAAATGCGTCGTGCGCCGCGGTTTTGCCGATATTCTCTTCACTCTTGTGTGTTTTCTTTCCCTTTCCTTCAAACCGGAGCATGCAGACCACAGAGTAGCTGATGCCAAAGCCATATACTTTATATAGCCGCCCTGATCTGATGCGCCTCGCTAGGAAAACACAAACGCGTAGCGTGATTATGTAACTCGTTTCTGTCGGCGCGAAATAGTCGAATTCGGTTCACGCTGCGCAACAAACCTATTCCTAGGAAAACCCGGCTTAGGAAAAAGAACTGAATTTGACATTTCAACATCCAGTTCAGTTTGTCAGTTTTGCTCACACGGAAACCGAACAGAACGACCCATCCAGCTCGTAGAGAACTGACCTGAATGAAAAAAAAAATTGATTTCATTTTAAAAACAGAACGTATTCCACTTCCATTCATTTTTTATATAACTGCCAAAAATTTATATTTAAGGGCGGATCCTTGAACCCCAGGGGACAGTGAGTCCCTCTTGTGGGATTTTTACAGGCTGTTTGACGGGATTCTAAAAGTGTATAGTCATACCTTTCCTCTTTATATTTCCACTTGAATGCTTCACACCTGCGCTTTTTCACAGGTCTCTGAGGCCCTCTTAATTCCTTGCGTGGCTATACTTCTACTCAGTTTTCATCCATCAGCCACCTTAGACTATTCCAGGGCTATCTGGTCTAGATTATAGTATATTAAACCAACATATTTATGTTGGTTCTACTACCATCCTTTCCAAAACTTTCTTTGTCCGTAATTGAAGTTAAATCCATAACAATTGTCAAGGGTATCTTTAGTGAGCTGGCTACATATTGACGTGTGCCTTGAATTGGCTATTTTTTGAATTACTCTGGAAAGCCGTGGATAAACGTTATCATAGCAAGAGAGAAAAGTTTGAGAACCACTGTTTTACTGCTCTTCAACAATAATTAATGAATATGAAATGCAACGCAACCCCCCTTCCCTCCTGTGTGGTGTGCTTATGTGTTTGAGTCCCATGCACATGGAGCGACGTTCAACTTTCATCCCCTTCAATATTTTCTTCATGTCGGCGCCTCTGATACTGCCCACTATGTTTGGCAGGCTATGTTGAAAACCCACTATGTTTGAAACACCGGTACCGACGACATTCATAGCAACTCAATTTTTAGCATGCGAGCCACTGCGGTATACACTAATTAATTGTATCCCATTTTTACTTCACCATATCCAAAGCAAAATTAATGCCCCATAAAACCCCTTGATATACCGAAGTGGTACATCAAGACATCTTAACATCCCTCTGTAAAGAAGAGCGAACTCGTCATCCATCTTTGAGCAAAAAACCGGTTTGCTGCTCTAAGTGATATCTCGGAAATCATCGAAAAGAAGCAGGATAGGGAACGGCATAGCGATAATAATCACGTCACACTTTTGCTCAAAAATAGAATATTTTAATTTTTTATCGTCTTTGTGGGTGGGGAGGAATACCTTATGCTCCCCCCCCGCGTACGCATAGACCAGAGTTGATTCCTCTTTGAGTGCTCTTTTTTCGCAAGTGGCCCCCCAGTGAAAATTTCTTATCAAATGGCCTTTGACCTTTGAAAACCAAACACACTCCGCTTCCCATCTCATTGAGATATCGAAGCGTTCCTGGAGAATGGCCCTCACCCCCAGGGCCAGACACCATCGTAAAATTCTGAGTCTGGTCTGGTCTGGCGTTCCTGGAGGTTTTTCCTATCTCACCTTCTTCTCCCCCCCCCCCCCTAACAATTACTAACTTTACCTTTCCTTCCCCCCCCCCACTTTTAACATGCGGCGTCCAATCAAAAGCGAGTATGATTCGACCAATGGCGCTCCAGAGATGTGGCTTCGGTCACAACTCTAGGGGCCCCCTTTTCCCCTTTTCCTCCTACATTCTTATACTAAAACGACTAACAGTGCTCGTCCAGACATGTTTGATTACAGGCAAAATTCATGAGGCCAGACTTCACAAAAATTTGGTTTTCCTTACGCATGCATACACAACACGCTAAAACATACAAATACGCCCTTGTCTTTTTTCTTCACACCGGCTCCCCGCGAGCCGACATGAGGGCAGCTAGTGTTCCAAAGAACAGGCACTGCCAGAAATTTCCATCGATTTCGTTCCTGGAGGATGGGTGCGTCTGGAAATTTTATTAAATATCTTCAGAATAATAAATAAAAATATTACATATAGATTGCACATATAAATTCACATATAATCAATGTTCGTCAATGGACGTATCATAATATACGGAGGAAGAAATTAAAGAACTCCGAAAGGTATAACCGCCAGATCCCGCTCATCTTATAGCAAAGAGTTGATTTGAAATCGTAGTATCGCCAAGACTAATTAAGATTGATTGTCTCTGGAATATAATCTCAATTTACAATTTGATTAGACATTCGTCAGTACAAAATGTCGATAGGCGCAACGTCGCTTGGCTCTCAGTAGATGAGTTTCAGCGACGAGGCCGCAGATCGTATATTCTAGTAGGGTCCTGGCGAAAGCACCTAGCTGGTACATAGTCGTCATCAGCACCTCGTTTACGCTTCGTGCCAACCCATTTGGTATGGATATGATGAAGATTTTTGTCCAGGAATTAGATCAGCTGGCGAAGTCGGCCGAAGTTGATTGGGTTCTGAAGTACGCGTCGCTTCCAGCAAAGCTTTCCATTATCCGGAATGTGGCCGAAATGGAACTGTTTAGTGTGCGGGCAGGAACACAGATAATGCTGTAATGTCCCGACCTGACCACAACGACACTTGTCATTGTTGGACTTTTTAAAACGTTCTAAATATACTGGTTACCGGACCATGCTCTATCAAATGGCCTGCAAGGACCTGTTCGACTTTTCGGAGAAGTCGTTTCCAAACGATTTTTTCACCATTCTTCGACTTCTGACAATTTTTTTAAAGAGAAGCTTATCGCTTGAGTTGCGTCTTGTTTAGGATGTTCGGACTTTAAAAAATTGTCGGAAATCGAAAAGTGCGGGAAACGGTTTCTTACGCTTAACGATGACGTGCATGTTCAAGTGAAGATGGTAAAGGAAAGAATGTTAGGGGTCAAGTATTACGTCAGCATCGATGGGGGTGGGGAAGGAGGTTTGAATCGCCAAAAAACGGAAAAAACCATTCGATAGTTACTGGGCACCTGAACTTAACATTTTCCCTACTGATAAGTCCCCTACAGAGCCACTTTAGTGATCTCTAAATGTTTCACGGATCCTTCAAGTGCTCAGGAAATGTGTTCGGGCTGCTTAAGTGCTCTGGAAATGTGTCCGGGCTGCTTAAGTGCTCTGGAAATGTGTCCGGACCACGTGCTCTGGAACAGGGCCGTCTTAAGAGCGTCATGGGCCCCTGGGCGAAGTGGTTTTTCCCGAGGCCCTACTTTGTAAATTCTAGAAAATTTCAACAGGATCTTCTTTTTGCGAGGCCCCTCTTCTCTTGAGGCCCGAGTGGGCCCATGCGTTAAGACGGCACTGCTCTGGAACTGTGCTACGCATCCCTCAAGTGATCCGTAATTATGCCACGGATCACTTAAGTAATCTGGGACTGTACCGCGGGTAACTTGAATAATGTAGAACAACACTGGGGGGCCGCTTAAGTGCTCTAAAACTTCGCCACATGTCACTCAAGGGATCTCTAAATGTGTTACGGATCGTTTAAGTGTTCTGGAACTGTGTTGTGGGTTACTTTAGTGATCTTTGAGGCCTACTTTAATGATCTGAAAATGTGCCACGGGCCAGTCAAATGCTCTGGAATTGTGCCACGGGTCATTTAAGCGATTTGCCAATGTGCCGCTTAGTTCATTTTTACAAAATTAGGTTTGAGGGGGGCAAGCCACATCAAATAACCTTCAGGGCCACATTTGGTCTGTGGGTCAAGGATCTACCATATATGGCTTAAAGGGTGGATCGCAATGAATTTTTTAAAGAGAAATTTTGAGGTCTCAGCCTTCAAATAGCACTGAAATTAACAGAAATCGATCATAATAACGTATAAAATTATTATTTTTTCGTTTTTCAAAATTTTAATTAAAAAAACAATATTTTTTGCATAAAATTTTTTTTTCTGTCTGCGGGGAGGCGTCCCCTATGCCCACGTCCCGCGTACGTTTCTGATCCCACCAACATGCGTTAGGAGGTAGGGGATAGTGCTGACGAGGGGGAGGGGAGGACAAGAATGGCTAAAAATTTGCTGACGTAATACTTGAACGGCTCCTTACACAAAACCAAAAGTTTTGCACTCGTTTTAGCACCCCCCCCCCCGCAGGACGTTACGCCCTACGCATTTGCAAAGGGTGCCAAAACCGCTACTGACCAGGGCCAATCTTGTAGCCAAACGACCATAGTACAACTGCCGCTCTGCCATCGTGTGGTCACAGTGACGGACTCGCATCACGAGAGCATAGGTGGAGATAGACCACGACCTCCTATATAACTAGGTGGTCGTGGATAGACTAGGGGAGGCACGGTTATTACTGGTGGGGGCATGATGATGTGCGATGTCACAATTCATATATACAGTATATCAGTCGACTCCACCTTCGACGCTGGGGGAGGGGGGCAGTATCTTCTCTCTCAACCTTTGGAAGTTCGTGGCCCGGTTGATATATATATTCCAAAGGTTGAGAGAGAGAATCACAGTTTTAGATTATTTGTGTAACTCACTCGTGCTCCTCGCCAGATGTAAACTATATTTTGCAAAAATATTTAGATATTTCGACTGAAGAGTTTAGACATCCTTAAAAATTTCAGCCCATCAAAACATCAAATGTAAATTTAATTTCTGTCGGTCCGCAAAAAAATTTCACCCTACCATGTGCGCGTGTAGCAGTCACATAAGTTTAAAATCCCAAAAAATACTCTCTAAATTTTTCATTTCTGTCTTCTGCCGTCAGCTGGTACGCAAATCTCTTTTGCAGGTCCACATTTTTTATTTCATTTTTGTCGGTTTACAAATTGTTCGCACTTTTTATCTTTTGCCGGTCCGCAAAAATTATTTCTCCTATTTATTTACATTTTGCAAGTCCGCAAAATGTTCCTCCAATTCATTCAACTCTTTTACTCGTCAGCAAATTATTTTTCCTTATTATTTATTTTAAATCAGCAAGAAAATCATTCCTCTTATTTGTTTATCCTTTGCCGGTATGCAAATTATTTTCCATATTGTTTTATTTATATAGGCTTACATATTTTGCCTAGTTATTTAGTCTTTTACAGAGTACGCAAATTATTTTTAGTACTTATTTTTTGCAGATAGGAAATTATTTCCCATATTGATTTTTTGCCAGTATGTAAATTATTTTTCCCATTTCTGCCGGTCCGCCGGTGGAAAAAGGCTGTGAACATCACCCTCTCGAAAAAAAACCCCTAGAAACGTGAGGTCCTTACAAGCTAGATCTGAAAGAAATTTGCAAAAATATCTTAGAGGTGGTGTATAGGGATTCACTTCTTTTACCTCCTCTAAACATGGAAACACTCCCAAGATAAACTCATAGAACTCGACGAAAATTTTACAGGCGTTAGCAGATGGTCAAAATATGTACTGTGAAAAAAAGTAGCTGCGGAATTACATTAGGAGAGAAGTAAATTGATGTTGAAAATTGTTTCTGGGATGCCAAACCCGTACAGTTAGCATCAATTGGCGAATTTGCATTTTCTTGAAAAATTAACGCAAACATCTAATGCGTTTATACTATCAAAACGTGCTTTATGCTGTATTTAGAGGCGTTAATATTTGAAAAATAGCTTCTCAAAAGTATCACTCGAAAACCAGAATATGCAGATTAGATGCATCACTACTATCTTGCATAGTTTACAAAAGTTATAGTTGATTACAATTGATTCAGTTCGAATGTGAAAGGGTTATAATTACTTTATAAATTGAAAGTGTTACAAATATGAGGATCACATTGAATAAATGCATAAAGCAGAAAGATATTTTACACCAGCTAGAGCGAGCGAATATTCTGGATGCATAGTTTCGTTCTTAGCAATCCAGTGCGTTGTTTGCAATAAATATGAAATCAGGATTCTCGAAATACCCAGGATGCGTTTCTGTATATAAGCATGCATGCATGCCATGAATATTTCCCACATGTTGACAAAGCGTGGTGAAGGAAACTGGTTGCGTGCAATGGATTGCACTTTAAAAATATTGTCTCGATGAAAAAAATCGATTTGCATTTGTTCAATCATAACTAAATCTGAAAATTTTCGAACGAAATTTTTCCACACCTGAAAACCGTACGTACCTATCAAGCGGTTGTATTAGATGAGTGGTTTTAGGTGGCATCACAACACACATGAACGATTTTACCCTGTGGCATAACACTATCAATCAAATCATTGTTTTTGAAGGGTGACCACAAGAATCCACTAAAATACGATTTCATCGGGTGTGCTCTTTTAAAATACACTTCCGATAAATATTCGAGCAGTTCTTTTTTGATACAATTTTCCCCGATTACGAAGCGGCGGTATAAATATTGCCAGCTTGAAACATTTTCTGCCAAACTTGAGTTCCGAATTGTCCTTTAGGTTCAGAATACACAATAAATAAAGACGATAGCAGCATTCCATCTTTGTTGATTGTTGGCATTTCAGTATATGAATGGATCGTAGCATGGCTAGATTGTGCGCGCAGCACTTTCAATCTGATTTGAACCCAAAAAATCAAGCGTTCTTTCTCTCCGAATTAATTTCTTTATTAAAACCAGATTGATCAGTATTAAACACCTGGTTATCCTTCAACTGCGAATTCTTAAAAAAAACATACACCACTTACATATGCTTTTGAAGCATTTATAATATGATCCTCATCATAAATATGCTTTTGAGCGATCATTTCAGTCATTTTTCTGCTAATAATTCTACATTTCTGTTTAAAATTACAGAGCCATTTTCCGGAAGCTTTAAATGGTATTTTTAAGGAGTCTTATTACAAGCCCAGCTTTTCAAATCCGAGTCATGCACGTTTACATGCCTGAGCCTTGCACCCTGAAACTTTAGAAAAACATGTTTTGGAATTTCGTATAGTTTGTGCCTCTTATCACCAAATTTGTTGACTTGATTTTCCCACAAATACATTTGAGACAAACTTTTTACAAATCTTTACTTGCTTTCATTGTTTACTGTGATTGCTTTACAGTGTTTAATTTTTTTACTGCTGCGCCAGTATTCAACGGCTGCTCTTTTAGTTTCAAAAATGGGATACTCTGGACTTCCTCATTTATCTCTTCATCTACATACATCTCAAAGTGAATTCTCAAATTCACTTCAGTCAATTCGATGACCCGAAATCCAGAGTATCTTCTACTTCATCACTAAACATTTCCAAATGGATCCAGGTTCTTTTAAAATTTCCATTATTTAATTTTTTATATTTATTTCGGCTTCTGTAAAATCTGTCGGCTACATTTCTTTAACAGAGAATTCGTGGTACAGCATCCACACCACATTGAACACATTAATATGTGGTGGCATTTTCTATTTGAAAGCCACAGCTGGTTTAAAAAAGTAGATTCAAAAACATTGAGGTATACAACAATGCATTTTCATGCGAAAGACTTTTCAGCATTAAACAAAACAACAAAAACTTATTGCAACTCGCTAATTTGTTTCACTTGTGTAAAATAAAAGTGTAGGAAATGCACAATTAGACTAAAACATATATATTCAAACTCAATATTTCAAACACTTTTGAATGCAAAATACCCAAAAATAACTTTACAACCGATTTAAACTCATTCGGAGGAAACACGGACAGTTCATTTAAGAATTTGCCGCTTTTCTCTGAATCCTCGCCAAGTAAATGTTGATTTGTATTCATTTTTCACAGCTTTTTTGTTGCAATTTCGCAGCTACTTTTTTAAGATTACATATTTTGAGCTATCAACTAACGCTTGTAAAAGGTCGAATTCTATGAGTTCAGCTTGGGAGCGTTTCCTTATAAGAAAAATGTAGATAGAGCGAGAACTTTTTCTACAGTAAGAACAAAAAATCAAGATCTGCATATAATGAGAAAATTCAGTTATAGCAACATTTTTTTAAAGCAATTGTGAGCTCTCGTCATAACGGGCTTTTAATTTTAATTCGCTTTGTTGGTAGAATCCACGTAAAAATATGAAGTTTCACCAAATCTTTTTATTCGTCACAACTTTCCAAAAATAATAAATGTAAACATTCCTTGACTAGGCAAAAAACTGAAGTATTTTTTTAATAAAAAAGGCACATTAATTCACCAGTTTATACAATCAATAAGACACATTGAATCAAATCACTATAGATAGGAACAAACAATGACATATGCGGGAAACTTTATCACAAGCTTATTGCACACTTTGATTGTATAATATATACATATATGTTCACTGATACAGTAAAACCTGTCAACTTGGACACCTCCCTTCATTGGACGGTTTTAAATGGAAACTGCCATAATTCTATAACACTGAATGTCCATGAGGCTGTACCTCTGTAATATCTTGGACAGATATGCAGGTGTGCAACTTAAACAGGTATTACTGTACATTTTTTGAATAAAATTTATTTATATTTAACAACAACCTAAATTTTTATCCCTAAGCGCACAGAGTTATGAAAATAACCGTCAGAATATAGTTATTTCACAGGGAGCACCATTAATCTCTCGTCAAGAAAGCAATGCATAGGTTTTTGAAAAGTCAGGAAATATTTAAAAAAATTCACGCCTCATGGAATATTGAAATAAGCACAGACACGCAGGAAATTGGGCTTGGTGTTTAAAAAAAAAGAAAGATGAGATTTATTATCGGCTGACAATACTGATGCTATGTTTTGTTCTGTTTCTCTCAAAGTTTGTAGACTTCTCGTCATATTGCAGGTAGTACAAGTTCGAATGTAGTGTAACCCCCCCCCCCCCCCACAAACAGAATTACCCCAGACACCCGTACACCATTCCAATTTTAATATTAACTTGAAAATGTTGTCCAAGACAGTGCATAACTTCAGGTTTAAAAAAACTTCATTTGTGTGCGTCTGTATTCAAAAACAAAGTTATTGGGAATATTGACAGGAAGGGCTCTCTCTCTCACCCAACATTTATACAGATATTAAGAAGATGAGCGCCAAATATTTGGGGAAGAGTCTTTGGTGTCCATCGGCTGCATACACGCTTACCCTGATGTGTATATTTTTTTGCTCAACTTTATATCATTCCGTGAAACATATATTTTTTAAATGTTTCCTGATGTTTGAATAACCTTGCACAATGTATCTACAGGGTTACCATAATTGAACTGACACAACTCAAGACCATTTGTAGTTTGATGTAACTACTGGAAGGACATTTTGTACAGGGACATAAGAAGCAGAAAACTTGCATAAAACGCAGGTAAGATAATTTACAAGTAAATGTGAATTCTTGTCTACATAGGCTTAAGTAACAGCATCACATTTGGTCTACAAAAGGATGGGGGGGGGGGACTTCAATCAGGACATTCAATTATTGTCAATTATTATTATGCATGTTATGTTGCCCCTCAGAAAGTGTGGTTAGTGAAATTATTTTACTTTCATGAAAAAATTTTGGAAACAGAAGTTTAAAGAAACTGGATTGCCTGCAGTCGTTCCGGGTCGAGGTCCGAAACATGAAGTCTTGGAAGACTTAAATAAATTGCAACTAGGATATTTGAAGACGCAAAAGAGTTCTTCAGAGATGTTGCACTTAGCTGCACAGAATGTTGTGCATAGGACGTAATTCTTGGTCCATGAGAATGATGTGTACATTGAACATGAATTTCAAAGTCACGAATAAAAAGTGATGTTTCAGTTCAGTTTCGCCACTGTACTTAATACCTTTTGCTGTCTAAGTCATTAACTATTTTAAAGCACTATATTTACCCTTATCAGCGAATTTTGAAACTAAATGAGCCTATGCACAATTACGCACCATTTTTAGATCAAACTTTGAATGGCTTTGAGTGTCAGTTTAATTATGTTTATACACACACAATTAACCATCTGTTGACTATCGATATAAAACATATCGCAGCCTGTGAGACTTCTCAACAAATGCTCTCACAGAAGCAAAAAGGGTGAAAACTTCATTAACAATAATCATAAAACTATTAAAAAAATTACCCGAAGATTGAAACAAAGGTAAAGCACACAATCAAAAATACAATGCTAAAAAATAAAATTCGGGAAAAGCCTATAACATTTGCAGTACCTGCAAAGCTTTTTAGATAAATGACTAGATTTTTATTTTCTTTGATTTTTTCATATAAAACATTTTCTAGTGGCAACAGATAGAATAACACATTCTCATATTGATATACATATTCTATTCACATTTTACAACAAATATATACAAATTTGAATCATTTCATTAAAAATAAATGACAGCGTTCAATATATTTGAATTGAAAATAAAAGCTTCAATGCTGTAACTAGTGTTTTCTCTGGACTTAGCAATGACGTAAGTCTTTGTGAAATGGTGGACAGTATACAAAAATGAAAGGCATATAGGTCAGCATGCATAATTTTTTTCTCAAAAGGCACAATATTTCCGGCAGGAACTATAATTATTTCAACATATACAAAAAAATTGCACGTCATTCGGGCATAGAAGGAATTACTGATGTTCCAAAGCAAAGATGGCTTAAATGTTTGTCTTATTTAAACTCGGGCATCTTCAACCTAATACTCGCAAGCATTACAGTGCTTACTGAAGAACCCAAGAGCACACATGACAATATCTTTGATTCAGTGTTAGTGAAATATTAATAGATTTTTCACCTCAATGAAACAAATATCACATTCACGAGGTGTTTGAAAATTAGCATTTATGTTGATTTCAATTCGTCTAAATGTCTCAGTTGCCACATAAGTGTTTTTTTTTATGATTGGAACAGATGCCACTCGAAAAGAAAAAAAAAAGATTGCAGCAACTCCCTTCCTTAAATTGTAAAGGATTCTTAAATATAAAAAGCATAAACCTGCTGAGCACTTATGGCAGGAAAGTATGTTTCATATAACCATGTGAATTGATAGGAAATCTTTAGTGTCATGCTGTCATAAGGCTACTCATTTGTTAGTGTCTAAATCAATGGACCAGATGAGTTCATTATCAGAAAAAATGATCTTCATAACGGGACAAAAATGACTAGCGTCTCAAATTATCGAGGAGAATTACAATACATAAATTAATGTTTCTAGCAGTTATACTGTTATCACATAAATTTAGTATTCAAATGGATCACATTAGCTATGTTAATATATATAACATATATTTTTTTTATGTAGTTTCATTGAATTTCTATAAAAGAAAGCTACAACTTACAGATAAAAGTATAGTTTCTTGGTAGCGATTGATATGTGAAAAAAAAAGGAGGAGGATAAAAGTTTGATGAACGAAGTCCACCTTCCTACCCACTGATGAAACATGTTCAAATGACGAAATGATATGATGGAGAGAGAGGGACTTATATCCAAGTGACCTCAGAACAACAGTGACTGTACATATCGTGATAACTGCAGTATAGACCAGTTTACATAGTCCTATTCAGTAGACCACTCCGTCTTGTGTTAACCCTGTGTGTCCTGGCCGAAACTTTTTCTCTTGGCATATCTCCAGCACCCTTGTTATTGGTAAGAGAATTGTAACAATTAAAAATAAACATTTTTCACACAATTAAAAACTTACAATAAACTAAAGAAAAAGAGTTATCAAGAGCTTACTTTCTTTCGAATTGTTTCTAAGATGTTGCTAATGTTGCGCAACGTGTTTGATTGCACATATTTCAAAAGGAATTTATCGAACGAAGGATGTTCCATCAGATTTTCATATATCCTCCGACCATAATACCTGTGAAATTAATAGGGATTAGTTTAAGGGAAAAACATCAATAAAACATCACTCCATTTTGGTATAACTAGAGATTACTGTACTTGGGAAAAGCATGTAAGTTATGTTACTGCAAAAAAAGGGAGAAAGTTTTAGAAATACATGCATATTTAAAAATGTTCACTTTTGGTAGTTTATCATGTATATAAATTTTTTCCCAAACCTTGTTAATGGAGTTCCATCCATGAGAAATTGTGCAGTGATAGGAAATACTTTTTCCGTGACGTCTTTGGCAGCTAATACTCTGGAGGCACCCATCTTTTCAACCACACCAAGCAACGAATGGGCGGCGGTTTTACGAACGGCACCATTTCGATGGCTGTAGAAGAATAATTGTAAAAATTAGTTTTTTTAAACGTATCATACAGTAAAAGATAGACACCATCTTTGAAGGTGTTTGCGGAGAATTTGCGACATCAGAGAAGATAAGCTATTCCGTGCGTTTACAACTCTATTGGAGAAAAACTCCCTGCAACACAACAACCTGGAATCATCCTTAACTAATTGAAACTGGTGTTCCCCCCTCCCCCGAGTCATGACATTTGAAAGACGGTGTGACAACATTTCATGATAGATTATATCAGTCCCCTTGAAAATCTTATATACTTCAATCATATCTCCACGATGCCTAAGTTGTTCCAAAGGAAACATATATTCAACAAATCAAGTCTCTCTTCATAGCTTAAGTCTTGCATACCCGGCTGTGCTCTAGTGGATTTTCTTTGCACCCCTTCAACAAAGTCTGTATCCTTCTGAAGATAGGGTCTCCAAAACTGTACGGCATACTCTAGGCCAGAACAAGCTAAGCCTCTGAAAAGCAGAATTATGACTCTGGGAGAGCGCTACGAGACCTTTTTAAGAATCGAACTGAGCATTCTATTCATTCTTTTGACAACTGTGGAACAATATTCAGTGAACAATGTAGAATTATATGAGATAAACAGTATATTATTTTTGAAGAATCTCTCCACACCATGCTACTAATTATGTCTGATTATAATCAGACGAACAAATATTTATTCATCGGTGAGCTATTCCTAATTTACTTCTTTTGACGTCTTTTTTAGGATAAACCTCATATATTTAAATTTCGGAACACTACGAAAGAATGAAACAGGAAATACCTGGCTCCACCAGCAATGATGGCTAAAGCAGCTTTGTTTGGTGTGACAGCATCCAACAGCAACTTCATTACTTTCTCAATGTCCTCACGGATAAAACCGACAGTTTCACCCGATTTGCTCAGAAGCGTGCTCGCAACAAGATCTAGATCCTATTGAAAAACATGGAAAATATAAGGGTTCAAAAGAAGTTTGACTAAAAATTATACTGATTTACAAAAACAGTAACCAATATAACATGAGGAATTAGTAATAATTATAAAAAAAGATACACATTACGAATATCAGACACCACAGAAGTAACACAGGATTCAAACTACATGCCTTTATTACCCTTTCCAGACGAAATATGCCCTAGTAGGCAACAGTGTGGAAACCACATGTGGCTTGGTCAAGATGTACCGATTCATACGGGGGTGGGGGGTGGTAAGGATCTAGCGAAATTCAAGTCCTTTTAGGATAACTTTATGTGGTCAGCAGTATTCCCAAAGCTATTACGTCTACTTAAATCGTGATAACCTGAGTTTACATACAGCAATCCCTCTCGAGTTTATCCTAAGAAAAAAAAAATAAAGGTGTCTAGTTTAAGCACAAGAGGAAACAAACCTGCTCCATATGCCTCTTCAAGGATGAGAACAGTTCCCCGACTGCCATTATAGCTGACCTTGAGACAGATGAACGCAGATTCTTCACTTCGGCGAGGAGACCAAGAACAACTGCATGAAGTTGGGGCAAGAGGGTATCTGGATGAAGTTGTGCCAACCTTGATATCGTTTGGATCCCTTCAATCTTTCCCATCCTTGGAGAAAAGACATGAATAATTATAATATTTATGAAGCAAGAGAATAATTATAAAAAGCGATCACATAATAACATAGGCATCCCTTGCTTTACGTGATTGATTGGTTCTGCCAAATAATTGTGTAAAGTTAATTGTATTTAACATGGGTGAGATAGGAAGAATGACAAAAAAATAAATTTAACTTCCAGCAGCAAAATAATTTTGTTTTTGAATGAATTGATTTTTCAAACTTTTAAATACATATTGAAATTTAAGTTATATGAATGAATTTAATTACAACTTTTCTGTTTTCAGTAATTCTGGTGTGTGAGTGTGGATGTTATCCTCCCTGAAGAGCCTGGTATGATACAGTCTAGATTCAGGTATATATAACAAGCAGCATTCTTTATTTCTTTAAGAAAACTTCAGTAACATGAGAATTCCCACAGGATTCGGAATATCTCTTGAAAATGTGAAAATTCTAGTTTCATTAGGATCTTTTCCTTTAGTTAAAATTTGATAGCATTGTCAATGTTATCAAAAAATGTTGATTAGTGAGATCTGGTGAATTGGATTAGAGAAGGGGTTTTCAAACTGTGAGCCAGCAATCTTTGTCAGGGGCACCACAAAGTGATGGACCTAACAAAGATTTTATGAAGAGATCCTTTGTTACACTGCTCTGGGGAGTCACAGATCAGCATTGATAGGAGGAAGGGAAGCCACGGGCGGAAAAAGTTTGAGAACCCTTAGATTAGAGCATTTGTTCCACCTTTAGCTCATCTAAATTATGAAAACAAATGGATTTTGTCATTTTAACTACGTCATATCTTTAATTTGCAAGCCCATTTTCATTTTTTCATGATTAACGTCAAACCCTAGGTCAAATTCTCCAGGTTGCGATTGCTAAAATCAACTTTTCAAAATCGTCTTATAGCAAAATCACGTACAGTGAGAATGCATAAAACGAGAAATATAATTAAAATATTATAATATATAAATACATTGCTGGAACTCACAAGAGAAGTGATCTCACTGAAGGAAAATTACGAAAAAATATATTTCGCTCCACCATTGACAAAAACCTGGCTACGCCAGTGATGATACTTTCAAGTACCACCAACTTTTCAATCCTGTAACATCTCTTACATTCGTTGTTGGTGTGTTAATATTTGAAGTATAAGGGCTACTTACAAAGTATAACTACTTTACGATTTACAGATGACAGCTGAAGTGTAGGACAAATAGTTTTTTAAATATGTTAATTAATAAAATTCAGTTAGATGTTTCGCCCTGTAAAACTGTTTACTGTATCACACAAAAATGTAATGCAGTAAGACACTGATTTTATAAAATGTTCTCTAATAAATTTATAAAAACAAATTTTATGGCTTTCTTTGTGGTAAATTAAATAAATATTCATTATTATGTATTATTCAACATATTTGAATTTTTATTTTTCTATTTTAAGCATATATTCTGACATCAATATTTATTTATGGCCATCTTTAATCACCTGATTGGGCATTTTGCCTTTTGTGGCCTTCGTATAGCGCAGACTAAACTTTAACGTACCAGGTAAATTAAATTGTTGTGTGCTAAATAAGTTTTTTTGAAAAAAATTTGAGGCCTTGCAGAACTAAAATGACTTACCAAAAAATTGACACGATGATCATTTCATTTTTTCATAATGTAGTAGATAAAGGTTAAAAGAAAAAAATGTTTATTAATAACTCCTCCAATAACTATTTGCTTATACCGTGACTAAAATCCCAGTGGAGTACATGATTATAGATCATGATAATTATCCTGTCTATAGTTTAGACTTAGAGACAATAAAAGTCCTATCATTTAAGAGACAGCCATTATCTTGAAATTAAGAAAAAAAGTAATAATCGCCTTACCAGGTCTCAGTTGACAAGCACTTCAATGCTTTCTTCAGAGCTTCATCTGGATTCGGATAAGGTGATAAACTTGCGTTCTGTGTGTCATCATAGAGATTCATGGAACTCGCAGCCAAATTTTTCTTGGACATTTGGCCATGGTTTCGCACCGCAGATTGTGCCAGTCTAAATTGAGAAGTTTGATAAAATGAATGGAAAAAAAACTACTTGTTTTTCTTTCAAAATTGTGAGTGTTATTGCGTTGGTTGGTTATGTTAGTGTTCATCATCCTTTCATACTTTAAGAACCCTTTACCCCCAACAAATTCATAGGAGGCTTGCATAACAGATATGTGTGTAAGTGCACTCCTAGAAATACATAAGAGGCATGTGTGTACTCCTAGTAATGGGTGAGACATTCCTACTCCTAGTAATGGGTGAGACATTCCTACTCCTAGTAATGGGTGAGACATTCCTACTCCTAGTAATGGGTGAGACATTCCTACTCCTAGTAATGGGTGAGACATTCCTACTCCTAGTAATGGGTGAGACATTCCTACTCCTAGTAATGGGTGAGACATTCCTACTCCTAGATATAAATTGGAAATATACAGTATTTGTGCCATTAATGCACAGGAAACTTTCAAACTACTAGAAATGCATAGTGGAGGAATGCTTACTCCTAGAACTTCACAGTCAATGCTCATATCCCTAGAAATGTGTAGGAGGCATGCTTGCTTCTAGAAATGCATAGGTGGCATGCATTATGAACGAATGCCCCAGAAGTTCTCAAACCCTCTATAATTGTGTGAAAAGTATACATGTTCTTATAAAAGTGTGGGAGTTGTGTGAATTCCTAGAAAGGTACATGAGACACAAACACCCTCTTGAAACATGTAGAAGTTGCTAATACTCCTAGAAATGACTAGGGGTTCTGTGTATCCCTAAAAAAATACCTATGAATCTTTACCCCCCCCCCCCCCCTTTTTGTGTATAGGAACAAATGTATATGCATAACTATCATTATACACTTTATTTTAATATTTTACTCATTTTATTTGTTAATAGTTTTTAAGTAACCACTGAATGACATATATTGTCCCCTGGGGATATAGGTATCACTGGGAATTGTAGAACAACAGATGACTGAAACTAAAATGTGCTTAATGATTTCCCAAGCACAAGAATATTTTCTAAAATCATCTTCTTTGAGTTTTGACACTGCATAGAATGAACGGTACTCCCTCATTATATTTAGCTGTTGAGGGGCATCATCAATACAAATGAGAATATGAAGGCACAAAAAAAACCATTGTCTAACTTACTGTATATTTCTTCTCGTTGCACTGGTCATTTTCAAAGAGGAAGACCTGGTAAGAGTTTTTGCAGAATCTGCAAACATAGTATGAAAAATCAATACAACTGAATTTTTTTTATTTAAATCAGATATTTTGATTTGAATTAACTGACTGCTTACTAATTAAAACAAATCTTGTTAATCAATAAGAATTAAGGCCATACCGAGGGGGAAGGACTTAAGGGGTCAGCCCCCCCAAAAATGTGAATGGATGACTGGTGGCAACTCAGTATCACATATGGTGCTGACAGATTTGCTGAAATAAGTAAATGCATTTGCTGCAATCAACAATTCGAGGGTGCAGGGCATTGTAATGTGGTAGGCCTGGTGCAACCTGGGTAACGCAAATTCTACTACAAGTCATTGTACCACTTGATTATTGCTTGGCACAGTATAATCTTGATGGTCCTTGCACCAATAAAAAACGAACTCCAACCCAAACCGAAGGTGCATATGCACCCTTGATTGGTTGATAGCAGGTATCTCAGCAAATCATTGGTGAAATATGATATTTGTTTTTGGTGAAGTGCTCTTGTGAACTCTTAAAAATTTGTCCAACGAATTTAGAATCACCCTGTATATTTATCAGATCTTCTATACTTCTTTTAACAAACTTTACTACATATCAACAACATGCATACCATACTAGGGGTTACATTTATTTCAATATTAATGAAGTTATATAAAGGAAAAATGGAATTTTTAAATTTTGTGATTTAAATCAATGATTTAAAAAATATCAAATGATTTAAATTGTGATTTTAATAACGATTTAAATTAAATTGGCGTACTGCAAACCAATTTAAAATCTAATTAACTAGAAATTGTATGAATCAAAGAAAACTAAAATAATTTACACGTATACAGTCAAATCTTGATATAGTGCCAACCCTGCTTAACACCAAAAATGCTTAGTGAACAAATGTACCATATATAAAGATTTACAACACGTTTAATTGAGGTTCGTTATAATGCTAAACTAAGATTAGCTCGTTTTGCAGAATTCTGCATAACCAATGATGTTGTTAAATCAGGGTTTGGTTAACTTAGTCAAATGCAAAACTTCAAGTGCTTGGCATAGAATGTCATACGTTGAACAGTTTAAAATTCAGACAAACGACCATTTTAAAACATCCTATTAGGCAATGATAAACATTTTTCAGCACAGGTAAAGCTTTTTGGAAACATTGCTGGAAGCCATCTTTTGAAATCACCCATAATGTCCCCAGAGAGATTTTGCTTTTTACCTCATCCGATGTCATAAAACGACATCCCTACAGATATTGTTTTAACAGTGGGAACAAGTAAACTATAAATTAATGATGTGCCACTGTCCACATGACCAAATCTCAGGCCGTTTGTAACTAACAGAGATTTGCAAAAAATATAAAATGCCTAGATAATACTTTTCATTTACCGTTTTATCTTCTAGAACCAAGTTTCGCAAACTTTTTGTTTCACATCACCCCCTTCTTCAGAAATTATTTTCTCTCATCTCCCCCAACTCAAGCGAGCCCATAGGATCTTATGTTATACCTGTAGCTTCTATTGCCCCCTTGGACCAATTCCATTGCCCAAGAGGGAGCGATATTGCCCACTTTGCGAAACAGTGCTCTAGAATAAAATTACATCATTTGCAGGAGTACATCTCTTATAAACATCCTGATGTGTGGCAAAGTCCACAGCAGTCATTTTAAAATGGTCCCTGGTCATGCTCAATTTATGGTTTATCGATTTCCACTGTTTAAACAGAATCTGCAGCGATGCAATTTTGTGTCATCAGACAAGGTAAAAGTAGCATCATGGGGCACATTCAGTAATTCTTCCAGAAAGTACATGGCAAGTGGAAAAACGGTATCACCCTAAAAAGGGATTATTTTGAAAATGTTCATGCATGAGGATTACAAAGTATTTAAGGTGAGGAATTTCATGCCAAGTCCCAGAACTTTTGAGCTCTTCTACATCCATTAATAAACACTGTTCATTCAACATTTTCTTAACGAATTTTATAATAGAATGAGAAAAAAAATAATGTTTTTAATTTTTTTAGGAAAGAAGAAAACGCTCCTGTGTTGTGTGAATCCTTCAATACAACTTAATGAATGCCAGGACTCTGCCACTGGACTTATCCCATTGCAGAGATATTTTCCAACCCAGCTTTGTGGCAGAGTCTGAAACAAAGTATGTGTGCACCTAACAGTCTGAGTCAACACCACCTACAGAACAAGGCCTCCGTTTGTGACAAAGTTTGTGACGTCACTGAAGAAGAAGGAAAAAAAAGGTAAAGATATCGCATGCTATATCCAATGGAAATAGTAAAACGGCCTTCTTAAGTGAAGTCACAAGCTTTGTGCGGAGGCCTTGTTCTGTAGGTGGTGTTCTCTGAGTGCATCTCAAGTGTTGTGTCTGGTTTCTTAGTGTTACCATATATATTTTGAATTGTGAATTAAATGTAATGATTGAGTATTTGTATTGTTGTAGGCCTGTTGCTCTCTGTGGTGAGACTTTTTACCGGGAAGATCAGTTCGCATTCATGCCTCAAAGTATTTTAATAGAACTGAACGTTCACACATTCAATTGGAATAAGCTAAAATCCCATCCATAATATAGTGGAATAGCTATTATTTATTCTCAAAAAACTGGGAGAAAATATTATCCACTTTAAATTATACTGTTCAACAGAATTAGAAGTGTTAATACAGAATCTATCATAATAATCCAAAGGTACACATATGTGTACCTTGTTTTAAATGATTTTCGCAATTACTCCTTTTCAAGTTAAGACCTGAGGCACATATATGTGTACCTAACTTAAATGGCCCTAGTAAACATATTGACATAAATTAATTAAAAAATAATTATTTTTAAAGGGCATTTTGACATACAATAGACGCAAATCGACCAAAAAAAAAAGAAGAATTTTTAGCAGTTTTGGCTCAGGTCAGGTGTGAAGAGAATATGTTAATAATGAGAAGTGTATACCACTTTTCTTTGGAGTGATCTGTGACGAGTTCTTCAAAGTGGGCTCAGGTGGCACAATAGGAACAAATGGAGGACTTGGCGATTTTGGTGGTGTAGATGACTTAGAGTGGCACAAAACATGGCTGCCATTTTGATCATTCCCATTAATGGTGACACTCTCATGCTGCGCTCTATGATCTTCAGTCTTCTCACTTTCTGTGGAATCGTCACTATACTGCTGCCGTAACTGCCGTTCTTTCTCCTCGTGCAATCGCCTCTCCAGAAGCTGTTTGTGTTCTTGTTGAGCTTTCTCTCTGGCGATTCTCCTTTCCTCGCTTTCTCTCAGCATTTCTTGTTTCTTCCTCAGCATTTTTTCTCTGGAAATTTTGGTTGTTGCGATGTTCAAAGCATCCTAGAATATAATCCCATACGTACTTACATGTAATAAGCAATCAATCATTCAAAAAAATTAATGTTGAACACAAACTGGATAAATGTTTCGCTGAAACTGCTAAAGGCTTATTTAAATTTGTATCCAAATTTGTGGCTGTACTGATGACACAGGACACCCTATTTCTTACTTACAGTAACATTAATATCACATATTCATTTTCTATTATTTTAGTCCAAGCAAATATCACCTCAATCACTTCAGATCATCAAGGCTCTACTATATGTAGGCTCAGTTTGGGACATAAGACTTTGCTTCCCAAGTACATACGTTCAAACAAAAATACTGTTGGCAATGAAATTATTATTTTCAAGTAAAATTTACAAATTTTTGGAATATTTTAATACATATTTTCCAAGTATATCACATTATAAAAATGTTTATCGTGTAGTAGAGCTTTGAGCTTCTATCGACAGAGGGATGTAGCTGGGCGAAGGATGGCTGGTCTGGTAATCCCTTCAGTGACGAATCAAGTTTGCCTCAGCAAATGCAAGAAGCACCATGGGGTTAGAGAGCTGGGTTTCCAATAAATCTATAACTTATAAGGACAAAATAAATTTAGCTGTGATCAACAGGGTTTTTTTTTTCATTCACAGGGATCATCTCTATTAACCAAGGTCATTGATATGAGACCCGCTCTCTGATTTAATTAGAATTCCTACTGCAATCACGGTAATCAATGAAATTAAGTTTATCATTAAAATAAAAGTCAAATAAAATTATAATACCGAGCCATTCAGAGGAGATGCAGGTGTCCGCTTGTCTATAACTGCTGGAGCAGAGAAGTTCGAATTTCTCCGCACGCTATACACATCTGGCATGCCAATGATAGGCGTTTGTCTTCCAGTTGTTTTGTAGCCATTGCTAGAACTGAGATTGTAGAGTTCTGCAGAAGGCCAACTTTTTGGACTTGGGCTAGAGGGTTGCCTGGCGTGATCATCTAAAACTAGTAAATAATTATTTTATTGTTATAGATTGAGGAAAAAAAAACCAAATTGAAAAAATAAGAAAGAAATTCTTTTTTCCCCCTATTTAAAAAATTATTAAATATAAATTGTAACAATTTTCATCACACGCGTCACTTATGACTTTAAAAGCCTAGAGTAAAAAAAAATAGCTGATGATAACAACAACATGGATACAATCTTACCAATGACATTTATATCGCTGACATTATCTAAAAGAACAGGGGCTGGTTGCGCCACAATGACATCACCGATCCCAGAACGAAAATATGATCCAATATTACCCATATGCTTGGATGGAGAAGCTGATTTCTCATTTGAAGATGGCGCCGCTGTTGAAGCAGACAGTTGTTTTTGAGAATCCCAATGAGGTAGGTGCTCGATCTGATTCAGTGACGGAGAGCGGACAAGGATGGTCTTACTCCCTACTGCAGAACCACTGGGAGATACTTTCCTCCTAGAAATTCGGTGAAAAAAAATTTGTCAAATTTTCATTCAATTAGTCTAAGAATGATAAAGAACTGCATTCTGCCAGTTTAAAAAGAGTAATCGTTTTGAAATTTGCTCATAATTTCAAATCATAAATCAAATGCCAACTGGGGGGTTTGCTGGAAAAAACAAAACAAAAAACAGCTCTATTTTCATAATTTTAGAAAAGAACTGTTGAAGTTTCAGGTTTTAAGTTAAGTGAAAAAATATTTTCCTGGTTATTATTTTCAGTTGTTCTGGGAGCTTGGAGCTACTTTCAAATACAAACGCTAAAGCCACAAAAAGCAAGTTGCCTAACAAAGTACAGAGGCGGGTTTATGGCTTTGACACCTTTGGACTATACAAATTTTACTGTCCTTCTGCTATTTTTGTCTAATTCTTTTGACCACTCACTCCTCAAATTTGTCATCCCTCTGGAATTGCCACCCTGGGATATAGACTGCTTAGCTGTCCCCCCCCCCTTTCATCCAGTAGATACACCTTTCTATGTATACATATATGTTCACAGTAAGTCGTTGGTACAGTAAAACCTGCCAACTCGGACACCTTCCTTCATTGAATGGATTTGAATGGAAACTGCAATAATTCTATAACACAGAATGACCATGATGATGTACCTCTATATAATATATTGGACAAATATGTAGGTGTGCAATTTAAACAGGCATTACTATACATTTTTCAAATAAAATTTATTCATATTTAACAACAATCTGAATTTTTATCCCTAAGCCCAAAGTTGTGAAAACAATTGCGAGAATATGGCCATTTCATGGAGCACCAAGTCAATCTCTCGTCAAGAAAGCAATGCATGGGTTTCTTGAAAAGTCTGGAAATATTTGAAAAAATTCACGCCTCATGGAATATTGAAATAAGCACAGACACATAGGAAATTGTATTTGGCATTCAACAAAAAAAAGATGTGATTTTTCTGAATCACCCTGTATAAGTCATTCTTTTGGTAGCTCACTTGCTTTCACGCTCTCAAAACACCTCTTTTGGTCACTCGCTGAACTGGGGATTTATGCAAGCCCCGAAATATTTATTATACAGGATACATATCAAATTATAACTGGATAAGTGTGAAAAATTTAAACATTCTTGACCAAAAGTTACTAAAATTTTCACAACTACAGAATTGCCATCCTGGGCTTCAGCTTATTAGCTCCCCTTCGCCATCTGCAAATACGCCTCTGGCTCCAATACCACTGGACTAAAAATTCATCTCACATATCTGCTAGTTTAAGCGGTCCCGGCTCCCCCGTAATAATGCTTCATTTCCCTTCGACCGGCGACTTTTCGGTTATTTTAGTAATAATTAGCAACTTTGCTCACTTTTGGCATCATTTCTGGCAGCAACTGGCGATTCCCCATGCTTTCCCTGAAACATTGTCAAATTTAGGTCCTCTTCCTCTTAACCAGATCATTACCCGCCGCTGTCTCAATGAAGAGATTTTAGCAGCTGTTTTTGAAGACCTGGGCTATGCTGTGGAAGCTGTGCATGCGTGTGTTGTGAACCTAACGTGAAGATTGTTGCTGTGTAATGCTTGTTATGTGTAGTGCTGTCATTTGCCGTCAATTCTTCCAACTATAGGTGAAGTGTAATGATTGAACAATTGTATCGTTGTGTTTCAATGGTGTTTTGTAAACGAGCAGTCTTACGTGTTTTCAAAATATATGAACCGTTTATGAATGATAATGAACTATAAATGTTTAATTTAAGAAGATCATTTCTTGCAAGAAATGTCAAAGCAGTCATCGACTGACGGACGAAGTTCGGCCGTAAAGCGGTGACTACCCGAAGAAGAAGAAAAAAAAATTGAGAAGCTTTTTTCACGATTACTTCGCACTGATCCCCGAGCTTCCGAAGTCTGATAACCAAGCATGTAAATATAGCCACAAGCCTCTCATTTGACCTGTCGGTTCAACAAGAAGAAAGTCCGAAAAGAACCGATTTGGTGAATCTCTCGGTCTTCATCATCTCCTGTGCTGACAGTTCATCCTGAATAAAGAATAACCAAGAAAAGAATCGATTCCATAGATCGATTATGTTCTGCTTGCGTAGCAATGCAATTCGAGTCGCGTACCAACGTGATCCCACCTTCGTCCCACAAAATTGATCTAGGGTTTATTCGAGAATTTTTCCCAAAAAAAAAAGACACTTGAATTCGAATCTTCACTGAAATCATGTGCAATAGTGCTTCATTTTCCACGATAGGCAATGTTTCGGTGAATTTAGCGATCATTGGCAACACTGCTTACCTTTGCTTGGCATAATTTTTCGCGGTAGTTGGCAATTTTCGGCATGTTCAATTTTCCGTATTTTTCCCTCTGGAAATATGGTCAGCCTAATTTCAATCCAATGGGATTGATTTAAATGGCCATATTTCAGAAGAAAAAACAGGCAAATTTCATTTATTTATTTACACATCTCAACAGGCTGAGCCCAATTACAGAGATGGGAAACCACCATGGACATTAAAAATACGAAAAATTAATAGGAAAGCGAAATAATTATAATTCATAGAATTTTACACGTTAAAAATAAAATCAAAAGTGTAGGAAATTGCTTGATAAAAGATAAATTATAATATTGCAGTCCGAAGAAGGGCGAAGACTCGGTTGCTCTCATTTCCGTTTTTTGTTCTTGCTGTTTTCACGACGAGTTCCATTACAGGCCAATACGTGACGACATTTCTCACGAGAGAGAGGCCGCGACATCCTAGATATCTTTCCGAGCCACAAACACTCATCGGTCACAAGTTCAATGGAACGGGTACGACCAAAAAGATTGGGCTGAAGAGGGTGGATTAGAGTTGAGAAACGCGCCCCGAAATAGGGCGGAACGATGTCCAAGTTATGTTTTTGTTTTTTTGCCGTCGAAACACAGAGCTCTTCGAATACAGCAAGCAGGGTAGGGTTATAACGTAACAGCGGGAAGAGTCGCGACTGGCATGTAGCCCGATCCGCGACCGTCACTTCACGTGCCAGTATGTACGTATGTTGTGCGTGTGTCTTGTTACACTCCCACGCAATACACGCAACACAATGAATAATAGAACATGGTGAAAGGAGAAAAGAAAGGGTAAAAATTTATTTCATCAAGGGGAATCTTTCCCTACTTTCAGTAATTTCGACAGAGAGACTTGACCTTAATTTTCTGGAGCAGCAAAAAAATAAATAAAGGGAAAACCCGAGTCCAAGGATAGGAGTTATATTAAGCACAGAAGTAATAAAAACTCAAAAATTCCTGCCGATTTCCTTATTTCAACATGCATATGCGACCAAAAGAAATTAAAATTACGGCTGGTCCGATTAATCGAGTCGGTTAATCAATCGTTAAAAATTTTAGTTGAGTTATTCGACTCGATCAATTCGATTATAATTTTTATTAAAAGTTTGTGAATTAACTTGATTTTTTTTTGGAAAAAAAACCGATTAGATATAAATTATGTTTTATACAGAACATTTTGGATAAGCGACAATATTTAAAATATTTGAATCGACATTTTGATGAAATTAGATTCAACGGAACCTGATGATTTCGGTTTCAAATTGAGCTTTATGGGAATTATAGAAGACAAAACCAAAATTTATCGTTTCCACTATGAGCAGTACATTTTCCGTATTCTTGGAAGCTCATCTCCTCACAAGCACCATTCTAGAGGAGTTTCTAGGCAATCAAACAACAGTATAATCGAAAGTAGTTTCGAAATCAGTCAAAAATAACCGATTTCTTAAAAAAAAAAGACAAGATCCAAGTGAAGAAATTACAGGTTTTGGCATATTAAATTGCTTGAATCGGGCAGCCTTAATTTCTATATTTGTTCCCATGTACAGGAATAGGTGAGTAAAATCAACAGAATATATTTTTATACCATCTTAACAATATATGATCACAAAAAATATTCGATTAAAATTCGATTAATCTATTAAAACTTTTTTTTATTAACCAGTTAAAAATTTTTTATCGATTCCCACCCCTAATTAAAACCATCATAAAGGGATATGTATATGTTACTGCCGCAGCCCGAAATCAGCCATTTCACGAATTAGCCAATTTAGTTGTAAATTGATCCGGTGAATGTTTGAATTTCGGGCTTTGGTTAGCCAGTTCACGAGCACCCGAGTGGCGTGGTGGTAAGATGCTCGTCTACCACCGTGAAGGTTTCCATCTGGTCTCTAGGTTCGATTCGGTGCAGTGAAAGAATATAGAACAAGCTATTTTCCCCCCTATAAAGCTTGAGGTGACCAGTGATACATGACGTCTTCAATTCCAACACAACTCGTTAACGGTTATAAATTACACTATAGCGATATGGTCGGAGCTGGTGTGTAGTGAAGAAGTAGCCAGTTCAAAAAGTGGCTGGGGATCCCTGGCCAAAGTCCGAAAAGAAAAGGCATGATTCGGGTCATCGCCATTTGGCGTATCTTTTGCGATAATTATGTCCACGTTAATTTGATCATTTTTATCGCACCACGGTCATTTTCTGCACACGAGGGCTAATTAGACCGGGACCTACAATTTATTGCCGATTCGAACACGGCAGCCTTTTTTTATACTTATCGAGAGCTTGGTGAGCAAACCCCTCGACGTGGGACTTCCTACGGTAGCAAGTTTCTGTGGTCATGTCGCCGTTTCCGTTGTACCAGTGTCAGGAAAGTTTCTGACAATGAAGAACCGGGTATCGAACTCGCGACATCTCTAAACATCTTTTGCCACTTCAGGCAAATATCTGATCGATCTGGGCTACCGCGCCCGTGTCCACGTTAGCTATGGCGACCCATCATATCGCAGTCACGATGCGATAATCATTTTTTTTCTTAAAATTTGACAGAAAGAACTATTGTTTTTTCCTCACTATCAAATTTCTCTCTTTTTCTATCTATCTTTCGTCACATGCAGCTAATCCAATACAAAAAGCTACTATATAGACATGCATCATGCGTTAGCGATAAAAAAAAAAAGAGTTAGGGTCTACCAGACCGTCTTACATCAGCACATCGAACATTGGTCAGGGGATCTTCAGCCACTTCGGGCTTTGTCATACATATAGATACACCTTATATCATTGTATCACAAATAATAATATATATTTTGTGTGATTATAGGCTTACGGTGATGCATAAAGCCTTCTTCCAACTGTTTTTGTTTTCATCAAGGATTCAATATGCATTCTTTAGATAGTTAGAGGGAGTGTAGCCCAATTCGGACCGACTTGGCGCATATATCGGACACCTATCATAACTGAATTCTGAACTTGAAATTTCTAAAGTAAGAACGATCTTCAAGACCTAGCATCGCCTCAAAGAGGGCCCTGGCAGGCTAACAATCGAAGAAAAATTCGATAGCAAGCACGTTTGACTGATGCAATCATTTTTTTGAACGAGGAACTTCGTGGCATCATAATTAGAGTGATTTGTGTTGTTGGCATTCACACACATTATCAATAGGCTCTAAGCCAGTGTTTTTCGACCGGTACCGGTCTCCGTGGGAATTTAATCATTATTTTCCCCTTGCCTCTGTCCGCAACTTATTTCTCCCATTCACTAATTTTTTGCCGGTTCGCAAATTATTTCTGTTGTTTACCATACAGTAATACTTATTTTTGACTGTCGGTCCGAACATTTATTAAGTTTTTCCGGTCCTCAATTTTTCTTCCATTTGTTAATTCCGATGCCGATCTGCAAATTAATTCTCCCATTTTCGCCGGTCTGTGTAATTGTTTGACCACTTTCACCGGTATGCAGTTGTAAAAAAGTTAGGGAACACTCACTCTGGTTATAGTGCCGGACTCGTGATGCGAGGATCCGGGTTCGAACCCCACAGCGGTGGTCGGCTGAAGTTGGTTTTCTGTGGTTCCCAACTTCAAGGCGCAAATGCGAGCCGATCTCCCCGTTAAAAAGTCTCGCCACAGAGAGCAACAGTCCTACAACGGTAAATCATTCAACCATAACACTTCACTCATAGTTAGTAAAACTGGGGGCAGATGACAGCACTACACATAACAAGCATTACACAGAAAACAAAACTTTACGTCAGGTTGCACTACACGTACACGCACATTCCCGCATGTATCGATTCGTTGGGGGGGGGGGGTGGTGTAGCAGTAGTAGGTAGGGGCTCGGGGATCCATGATGCAGCCACCTCGTTGGGCAATTTGCCTGTTGTGGCGTTGTATTTGTATTTGTATTTGCTTTACGCTATTTTAAACATTTAGCAACAGCAGCAAAAGAAAAATAGTCACTACATTTTCAGAAATTAAATTTATCTGACTACATTTCACCATGAAAATGTTTATCAATGTACTTCAAAATTAAGATTAGCAGAAATATATAAGAATGTTGCCCTCAACTGGAACAAAAATAGTTGCCTAAACTGAAGCAGTCGCGTTCAGTTGAAAGTATAAGTTCCGTATAACATGCAAACAATAAAATTTCAAACATAAGATTAGGCCAACCCTAATAAGAGCTGTTGTGTCGTTGTCTAAAACTTGCACTTCAATTTTGCTCGGGGATAGGGGGGGGGGGTTAATCCTAGGAAACCAATTCTTTGGACTTATGAAATGATATTGATATTAAATTTTCTAAACTATATATTTTTTTAAAAATTAATTACATCATTTCAAGAAAACAATAAGCATAATGTACGTACTTCATACTACTACATTTCGATAGATTGAAAAAATATTTAGGTGGTGTAAATTAGGAAACTTTCTCTTACCATCAAATTGTATTAATACATATATATTTTTAATAATCAAAGACCTCGCCAAATTATCAAACAACTCGTAAAAGGAAACATTTCACTGTATTGCCAGACACTGCGTAAGATGGGAGAGAAAAGTATGCTGCATGGAGACGGCATCACAGAGTAAAGTAGATCAAACACATCCTTTGTTTTTACACGTGCTCCATTGATCAATGATTGATGTGTGTATATGTGCGCCGAATCCAAGATTCGCATGGCGTCGGCAGACTATTATAGTACGGTTACCTACTCTGACACAAAAGGTATTTTTTTCCGGGTCTTGAAATCATACTAGATCCGTAAAGGAAGAATCTATGAACTTTTTTCCTCACACACTAGAAATCAGAGAAAAATAAAAAGGCCACAAAACGCAAAATACCCAACGAGGTTGCTATTTGAGAAGATAGATGATCCCCATAAAAAAAATATGGATGTCAAAATATTATCTTTACTTTGAAATAGGGCTGGGAATCGATAAAAACATTTTAACTGGTTAATCAAAAAATTTTAATCGATTAATCGAATACTTTTAAGTAGCTCCTATATTGGGGGGGGGGGGCGCGTATAGTATTTACTTACTTACTGTAAACAAACTTATTAGCCAACTTTTTTTATATTAATTGATGCTACAAAAATATATTTCATTAATTTCTCTCTCACCTATTAGCTAGATGTAAACAAATATTAGAATAGATTAAGAATTAAGGCTCCACACGCTTGAAGCAAAAGATGAACATTTTTGTCTCCCAGATCCTGGAATTTCTTCAATTAGGATCTTGGTTTGTTTTAGAAAATCAATCATTTTTGGTCAGTCCAGGGGTTCTCAAACTGTGGGCCTCCAACCTTTGTCAGGGGCACTGCGGAGCTATGTACCTGACAAAGGTTTTTCTAAAATATTCTTTGTTAAAAAGCTTTGGGGAGCCGGCGGAGCTCGCGGATAAGCATTGAATAGAAACATTGGGGCGCCGCGGGTGTAAAAAGTTTAACTCCTGGGTTAGTCATCTTTACAACTACTTTCGATCTTCATACTGTTATTTGTTTCCTTAGAAACAGCTCTCAAATGGTACTGGGTGGAGGGACGGGGTAGAGCTGATGTTTTGTGAATATGAAAAATACTGTTCACAATGGTGACAACAAATTTCACTCGTCTTCTAAAACTGAAAATAACTGAAAGAAAAACTTTAAAACTGAGCTGAAACTTTAAAGCTGAAATCACCAATTTTCGTTGAATCCATTTGTATTTCCTCCCGTCAAAAAAAATTTATCTAAATATTCATTAATATTTTTAAATAGGGTCACTCGCCTAAAATGTTGCATCTAAAAATATAATTTCAGACATCTAATCGGCTTCGTTAAACAAATAAAAATAAACTATGAATTTTTTAATTAAAAATTTTAATAGAATTAATCAAGTCGATCAACTCCACTAAAATTTTTAACTGCGATTAACAATTGATCGATTAACCGACTCGATGAATCGGTTAATAGGATCAGCTTCACTTTGAAAAAATCACATTGAGTATTAAGATATTTTTTCTATATGCTTCACTCTCGCGAAATTTGACAGTGTAATACAGGGATGCACAACCTCAAAGTGGTTCTTTACTATACCATGTTATTAATAAGATTTTCTGGCATAAAACCTACAAAAATACACTAAGGACGAAATCCTGTGTTGGGCTTTTTACGAAATTCTTCGATCTGAACTGGAATAAATAAATATGATGACATTTTATAACCGAACTCCAACCGAGATTACCGTTGTCCAAGAAATAATTACGAAACCCCGATTTAAGAAAGAAAAGGTCGTTACCTAAGATATAATCGGTTCACTCCAATAGGCATGGTTGTACGGGAAAAAAACCTCCGTTATTCTAAGAACACCACCAGATGTTACTGAACTGTTGAATAACCATAAATAAATACCGGAACCAATATAAGCAAAGCAAAACGCCTACTAAACACGTGGGCACCCGCACAGCACGGGATACGTGCAGAGAAAAATAAAATTCAAAGGATCACTTACCTGCATCGAAGAAAAATAACAAAAATATATACACATATCCGGAAGTAATCTCACGAATTAACACTAAAAAACGAGAGGAAGGAGAAAATATTAATAACACCAAAACCACTTTAAGCAGCCTGTTGCGCACTTTCCGTTACACTCACCCATATGGAAAACAACACTTCATCCGCACTTCAAAAAGTCCATTAGCCAAAAAAACGCACTAAACACTGCGTATGTATATTAGTCAGGTGCTTTTTGCTTCCTTTTCCCACATTTCCATAAATGAGTTCTAGTACATTGGGAAGTGGAGAAGGTTCACACGATAAATAGAAAAAGACAAAAGAAAAAAAAAATAGTGGGGAGAAAGAAACAATGTTCGTGGAACTTTTTCTCGTTGAAATGAATACAGATATACAATATATGAGAGTGTTGAGCACGTGGGTAAAAAATAGAGAAGAGACTTCCAAAGATTCTAACAAAAGGGAATGAATGACAAAAACGTGTGAGAGGAGACAAGATCTGTCTCAATACAGCAGTATCTATGGATACCTCGCGGACAACAAAAAAATGCCTGCCTCCTCGCGGGAAGAAAACACACTATGCAACAGAAAAAGGGGGACGTAACAGAGAAAACTCCAAAAATATAACTTTTCTCTCCTGAAACCAAACACATGAAAAAAAAAACCCCTTTCTTTCCATCGCAACTCGAACCTTAAAAATTATCAAGCTACCCGTTAGTAGATTCAGAAGGTTTAAATCATGCGTACACCAGGCTACTTCAACTCTAGACCTGCATTCGGTCTAAAAAATTATCTGAACCAGGCTACATTAAAGTAGGATGCAAGACGTTTGAAGTCAAATATAATAATGCAATATATATGAGAAATTATTAGGTAAACCTCAAACATTGACTTTTGTGAGGAACTCTGAACATCAATTGAAGCGAGTACTATCATTAACATACTCGTATGGCATGATGTCGCTCTCCACTTGTTTATGCAAGATATACTGAAAACTGGATGTTGTGTGAAGATGCTTATTATTACTTTTTTTTTGTTGGGAAGATGTAGATTTTTTTTAAGAAAGAAAATTCATCTCTGCCTCTACCGAGACTGCAGAAGGGATAGAGGATGAAATTGTCTATCTCCTCTGTAGCCAGACGATGAGAGTACACGTCCGGCAAACAAGAGGCCCAGGTCTATTCCCGGTAGAGGCAGAGATGAATTTTTCTTTCCTAAAAAAATCGACATCTTTCCAAAAATAATAACAATAGCAATCTTCACACACACAATATCCAGTTTTCTGTATATCTTACTACAATTAAGTTTATATCATTGTTTCCCAAATTGGACGATATCACCCCTTGGGAAAAATGGACAGTACCGGGAAAGGAGGCAATAGTTACAGATGCAATGTAGGATCCTATGGGATCAATCAGAAAAAGGGACGATGATACTTTTTTATATTCTTTCTTGGTTGGGGGGGGGGGGGAGGGGGGCGATGAACAAAAAGTTTGTAAAGCTATGGTTCATATTGATTCCAATCAGCGAGTTTTCACTTATATTTTGGCCCTTGAAAAAGAATTTCAACTCATATGGCCTGCAAGACACAGTCTGTGCTTTCCTGATTCAAATGTGACGAAGATATCGACGAGAATGAATTCACAGTATCAGGATATCAATTTATATGTGTGTGTGTATAGAAACTGAAGGTGAAACGGCCAAAACCTTATGGGATGGTAAAACCACGGGCCCTCCATATCCAGCAATAGGGCCCTAGGGGATGAGATCTGTCTTCTCAATAGTGAATTTTTGATGTGAAAAAAAAAGGAATTGCCCCGGGCTGGAGCCCTGTCAGCTACACTCTTGTAGAGGCCATGGGTAAAACGAATATGAAATCAATACGGCAGATATCTTTGATCCGTATAAAATCCTCTCCTGAATCATTCTCCCCTTTCACTGAAGTTTTTATTTTTGTCGCACCACAATTTCAAGACTAAGTGGGTGGCCACATTTATTGTTCCCCAATAAGAGGATAGATAATATACCCATTACATATACAGTATAATGATATATCCAATAAGAAGATAAACCTTTCTTAAAAAGGCTTTAAAATAAACATTATCAAACCTCTATTAAGGACAAAGATACACGATTCATACTAAAAGGCGCGCTTCCGCCATCGGTTCTGAGCGATTATGTAATTTTTAGGTCAAGCATTAAAACGATGTATTCTCTACGCTGTGCCGTTTAATTATTCGATCCTGCCAGGAAAGGAAAAGAAACCATGATATCATCAAGCTTTATATGGCGTTAACAACAGAGGCTCATCATACATTCCATTAGATTAAAAACTGGGATAAAGGCTCCCAAGAGAATGCACACCGAAAAAAAATAAAATAAAATAAAAACACGGGTTATGCGCACGCAATACCAAAAGCGTAATGATTTCGGACGCAGGAGGCGGAGTTGAAGACCGAAACTCTTGCGAAAACTAGATACAAAGAAAAATATAGGAGTGGGAAAAACAGGACCAAACACACGGTTGTGATACAAATTGATACCAAACACAATATTGTCTAAAAAAAAACCCGAGGGTGAGCATTGCATTATCGACTTGAATTCACAAACGTCACGCAATCGCCTTTTTTTTGAGGCCAAAAAATCCTCGCCAAACATTATAATCTTCTTTCATTTATGTATATTTATTCGTCATACACTGGCTTCGAATAAGACCAGATAATTCCATCGAAAAAAAAGAGAATGCAGTTTCCAAGAATATAATAA
Organism: Pholcus phalangioides; assembly: GCF_987345545.1. NCBI lineage: Eukaryota > Metazoa > Arthropoda > Arachnida > Araneae > Pholcidae > Pholcus > Pholcus phalangioides. The sequence goes on from NW_028301603.1 coordinate 39,182,745, forward strand.
TCATGATAATATCATTGGAGTCGATCTTGAATGATAAATAAATGATGGGCCCAATATTGTATAGTAAACCGGGTTTCTGTTACGCGAAACGAAAAACAATACCTAACCTAAACCGAAAAAAAACTACTACTATTGACAATATTCTCTGCGTGTGTGATGCCGAATACATTTTTTTTGGGTCCAAAATTTAAACAGGTGTGAAGAGTGGGGCCGCAAAACGGAATTAAAACACATTTATTTCACATTATCATACACGTACTATTTCATTTGGACCACTCAAAAGCACCCGATTGAATGATAGTAAGACTTGAATGATAATTTTGTATGATAGCAGCTAATTGGACCAGGATCTACATTTTAACCCTTTCCACTAATTTTAACTCCCGTAACATCCCTTACAAGCGTTGTTGGATGTTGGTATTTTGAAGTATAACGGCTGTATAACTACTTTATGGTTACCAGATGACAGCACAAGTGTGAAATAATTAATTTTTTTAAATATGTTAATTAATAAAATTCAGATGATTCGCTCCTGTAAAAATATTTATTGTATCACACAAAAATGTGATGCAGTAAAACAACTGCTTTTACAAAGTGTTCCTGAAGAAATGTATAAAACAAATTATGGCTTTCTTTGTGGTAAAATAAATATTCATTGTTGTGTACATACTTGGATTGTTTTTTTTTCTATTGTAAGCGTATAGTGCTGACGAAATTTTAAAATACCAGGTTAATCAAATCGTTGTGAACTAAATAATTCTTTGAGAAAATCTGTATTTTTTTGTTTTTAGGCTTTAAATTAGAACTAAAATGGCCTAATAAAAAATATACATGAAAATTTCATTTTTTTCTTAATGTAGTAGTGATAGGGTTAAAGCCGAATCGGCTGCGATGGCTTAACAGGCGACTTCAGAATCGATGCCTATCATTGGAAGTCAAAGCTTGAAAGCCCATAGAACCGCAGACGAGTTGATGCCCCAGCCGGGATTCGAATGGGAAGTTAGCGCACTAACTAAAAGATTGGTACTAATTACACCACCTTACTGCACAATCGAAATTGTGTTCATCAGGCTCATTAGTAATAATATATATATGTTATTTTGAAATTTCTAGAAATACTGCAATATGCTGATAGAAACTGATCCAGCCAAATCTGAAAACCCATCAAATTCTGAAGAAGGATTTTGTTCATCAGAAATTCGCGAATCATTTCATCATTTCCATTTGCTTATGTTATTATTGGCCTACATTCTATGCATATAACATGATATTTTCACCCAATATTATATTCATGAGACACCTATTGCAAAACTTCCGGTCCTTTTTTTTTCATCGTGAAAGCGATGGTGCATCGTTCAATGACCATTCAATATGAGTGGCAGCTCATCCGTCTTTCATAGGGCGTGTGTGGGGGAGGGTGGGAGGGAGTTACACGTATCGATGTTCAGAAAAACAACTCGGTGCATCTCAAGGCAACGGAAGGTACGAAGTAATCAGATAGGTGTTTTATGTAAAAACGAAAATGGCAAAGACGGTATTGATCTTTGCAGATGTTTTTGCGTCACCATTATGACCTGCGCACGATGGAGGTTTGTTTACTCATCTTCTACTAAAAGAAATGTATTATTCTCTTCCTCCTCCGATTCTGCGAATAACTTCCTCTTTCACTTACCAAGACCTACTTTACTCCTCTCCCACACGCACTCACACATTCAAAAAAAAAAAAAATTGATGATCCATAACAGACATCGAATTATAGCCATTAAAGAATCTGGGGACCATACCAATATTTAAGAATTCTCAAAAATTATTGAAAAATAAAATTTCCATCTGGCAAATGAGCCTAATTAGTAGCTGAGAGAGGCATTTTACCCAGTATTAAAATCGAGATTTCAAGTTGGAGGGAGAAACTTTTGTAAGATTGTTTTTCCTCACGATAATATATAATGCGGTGAAACCAACTAATGTAAAGTTTCGAAAAAATTGAGAAGGAAAAAAAAATAGCTACAAGGCATTCAAACTTGCTTAAATAAATACTTTTCTTTTTTTATATAAACACAATTTCTGCTAGATTTCAATTATAGTTTGCCACGGAAAAGAGAAAAAGAGCTTCGCTCATTTTTTCCCCACTTAAAATAGAAATTTGGCTTCAAAATGCTCATCAACTATCATTTGCATTCAAATTGCGACTCAAAACAGTTCTTTTTCCCCCTCCCAATGCGACCCAGGAAACCAAAAAAGTTGGGTACCACTGACGTGAATATGAAAATTTCGAAATTAATCGAGGCCGTAGAAGGCTATTTCTGCGCTATTCCGTTGCTCTGAAGAAATTCGATGTTTATATTTATAATATGAATATGAGACTCACCTCATAAACTGCTGATCCATAAATTTAATAAAACTTGACGGAACGAGAAGCGATTTTACAAGTTTCAAGACTAGCTGAACCTCCTCTAAGGGCTGAGCGCTTCACCCAGCCATTGATTAATGTTCCAATTCGAATCGCCTACCCTCGTCTTTCATCTTAAAGAGCCACCGTTAGATACCAATTTTGTCTACTTTGCCAGTAATTATTTAAGAAATTATTTACTATTATGAATTCATTCGCTCATCCGAATGCCCTTAAAAAACTCTTGTCTATTTGCTTGTTCCGCAATCACAGTGAACCAGGGATCGTTGAAATCATCTAAATGAGGTCTATCCGATGAAATCCATGCTACCCATATAGGTTTGCGAATTTTGATAAAACACTTCAAAATACAAAAATTTGACCCAAACAGTGTTTTTTCTTTTGTCGGTAGCAGAAATGTACAGTAAAGCCTTCGGATTTTCTGGGCCACATTGGCAAAATAAAAGTTTTATAAATGAGTTGATTTGGGTCATACATAAATAGCTGATGAGAACAATTTCACAGGCCAAACCTTCCATTCCCAGATAAGTAATACGATCCGAGCTCTTTTCCTTCAACTATTAAAAAAAAGAAATTTACCCGAAACGGCATTAAAAGTATTATTAAATTATTAATTTTGTGTTAGTTTGTAATATTCTTGTTGGGACACTCAGTGTCATCTCGATTTTCGATTTATAAGACATTCACGTCAAAGGTTAGATATCAATTTGTACAAATTAGTTGGTTGACACAAAACCACAGCATAGCGTGAGGGTCAACCAAAAATTCTAGTCACAGCTTGAAAACCGTCTGGTATTTTTTGAGGCATTAACCGAGGAGTTAATCATGGCAGTCAATGTAACGACGTTCGAACTTATGATGCTCAACTTGCTATCGACAAATGTTTCTCTGTAACGAAGTCACCGTGATCTTCGACATATTTAGCGGTCCTTCTCCTTGCATAAATAATGATGTAAAAAAGTATAAACACCAATAACCGGGGACTCAATGTCGCCCACGTGACTCTGTACGGGACAATCGCGTGCGGAGGTGACGTCAAACAAGTCTTTAAACAGCTCCTGTCACGCGATGATCGACCACGCGTCGTGCAAACATGTTGCGAATGTTCCCTTCTCACTACTCTACACACACACACACACACACACATATATAACGAACCGGTCGATCCAACGAAACGAATAAAACCGAATTCTGAAGAACGTACGACACATCGGGAAGAGAGACATAAAAGGGTGGGAATGGTAAAAAACATTTTTTTTTTCCTTTCCATTCGGGGTCATCTTTCGTGAGCCGACGGAGACGACAACACAACTATTCGATTACACGTTTTCAAACCAACACTGCAATAGTCATATAACAGCCAAATAAATCGTCTACGGATGAAAGTTGTTTGTGTTATAATAAAAAAAATGTCTCTTGCTTTTATGCGTCCGTTGGAAATGTTACGAGATTCGCTTCCCGGGTCAACATTCTTTCTTTGTATTATTAAATCGTGATTTTTCCTGTGAAAGAGTCACTTCAAAATCACATCCAAGAAACTGCTATAGTAACAGCAGAGGAATTTCGATTGGGCATCAACCAAAATTAATCAGATCAGAAGTTTCAAAATGAGTTGATACCCATTGAGGAAGACCAAGCATCTAAGACAACACATGATAAATAAACCAAAATCCTCAAAATAACTACCATGGAAATAACTTACATATCTATAGGTGACTGTGGTCGATAAAATATCTCAACCTTTCATTAAATTAAGACTCAATTTCACGTAACTCAGCAGAAAAAAAGCGTATAATTTGAGCAAAAACTTAATTAATGTTTACAATATTTATAGGCAAACACAATATTTGCCAAAAATGAAAACTCACAATTGTTTTTTATCCACATCAACAAGTATCGAAGCAACTAATGTTCTCTAAGTTCTTAAGGCACGTTTACATTAGTGCGCTGATCTTGTAACGTACGACCCCCTGCAGCGGTTCTAATCCGTTGGTGGGCACACAAACTTCCTTTGTTCTACTTTTCTTTCGTTTGTGTTTGTTGAAAAACAGATTCCCAGTGGGTCCAGTTCAAACTGCTCAAGAATCGTTCACAACCCCCCGTATAAATTTCTGAACAACCAATTTCGAATGCCTTACATTGCTTGATCCACGCGTTAATACAGGCCTTTAGACCAATGATTCTCGACCGGGAGCACTAAAATATTCCAGGGGAACCACGAATGAAAATCTCGCAAAAGGGGAGCTACGGTTGCTGATACGGGGGTCACAAAGAAGTTTGTGAAAAGAGTGACTAAAAAAATTTAATTTCAAACAAAATGCATAGAATATATTTTTTACAGTTTTTTCCCCCTATTCAAGTAACATTAACATAAGGAAATAAAAGTGCTGCATGTAATCTCGGTGGTTTACGACTTGGGCTGACAGTAGGCACTGACATAAACTATACAAGAGGTTTAAGCAAAATGGAGTAAGTAAATGGATAACTGTAAAGACAGGAAATTGTGTGTGTTCAAAGACTTTTCATTCAAAGAGGACTGCCATAAAGAAGGCAGACAAAGATTTGTTGACCATTCATTGACATAAAGCTATTTTCAGCCGGGCACTGAGTGGCCTGTTGGGGGTCAGAAAATCGAATAAAGAATGATTGCTCTGGGGTATATTTTATGAATTTTGAGAGGGGTGCCAATCTATTGCCTCTGCTAAAAAAGAAATAAAGTTGAATCCAGTTATAACGAACTCCAAGAGACTAAACCATACATGAGGAAAAATACCCACAAAATTTAATTTGTAAAACTACATTGCTGTATAACTTAAGAAACTGTAATCGGATCGGCATAAAATTGCTGTTGTTTCAGTCACAAGTCTTCATATGCAATTTATTTCAATATAACATATTTCAATAGAAAAATTTAATTTTAAATATATTTAAGACGGCCTTATCATCATTTGGTTTGCTGATTAGTTTCTATGTGCAATCCAAGCAGCTAATGTATTAAGACTTCCTTTAAGATTGACACCACACTCTTAAAAGTTTTTTAAGCAATATTGTAATGCTTCCTATTAACTGGCCAGCAACATCCCAAATAATTTCAATGTACTTTTCCTATTCGGCATGAACAATGTTGTGGACAGTAGAAAAAATTCTAAAAAGGCATATGACCACATTTCAAGCAATTTAAATCTGTTTACTTGAGTCTCACTGCTCTGCTGATTACTCAGAAAAGTGTAAGAAATTCTCACGTAAATCTTCACTTTGAAATGTCCATAAATGACTCAATACGTCTCTTTGTATCTGTCAACATAAAATTTATGGTATTTAGAGTTGATAATACGCATGCAAAACCAGAGTTCAGTGAACCGTTTTCACAATCTGCATAAACTGCATGGACTTAATGAAATATTTTAATATTGAAAGCTATATATAGGGATTAATCGTGGCCATAGTCAAACATTTCATAAATGTGAAAGTTGCTCATAAAACTGGGAGATTTATTCACTGAGGTGCGAATCCCCTTGAGCACAAGTGGAATTTGGAGGCATTTACAGACAACCCAGCCTCTCTTGGCCATTTTTCCTTTTTTCACCATACAATTTTTCCCTTCTGTTTCCTTCCTAAATTTACAAAAGGGGCTGTTTTCAGATCAAATTTCTGAAGCTGAACTATTTTAGTGCAAAAAATGTCCAATTTTTTTGGTGGGGGAGAATACAGTTGAACCCCGTTATAACGAACTCCAACAGACCGAAGAAATCACTTTGTAATAAGGAAATTTAGTTAAAAAGGAATTCAAGATTTTTATATTGTTCCTATGTAAACTTATCTGGGGGATTAGAAAAGTTTTTATTAAAACAAGATTTTTGCTATAATGGTATTCGTTAAAACCGGAGTCGACTGTATTTTATCTCAAACTATTTTTTTACGTGTATACACAGGGTGCATAGGTGACATGGCATATGACACTTCACTGGCGAGTTGTTGGTCCTAGAGACATACTTCCAACTAGATCCAAACCACATGCCCAACTCAGATGTCATTCATGTTGTGAGGGGTTGTATAGTTATCAAAATAAAAAAAACTTTTTATACTGTCCCCATGTGCCAAAGAACCCAATTAAGAAGTTATTTTGCTCTAACTTTCCAGATTCCAACTAAAGAGCAGTCACATTATGAAAAAAAGCCACTTCATGGTAGTTTATCATCCAATGAAATATGAGATTTGTACTGTATCGAAATTAAAATCAACAAACTGATGATTTTCATATTTGGAAATCTGATTATTTATATTTTTTGATGGGCTTGAAATCTTGTTAATGAATTCTTATATGTTCCCGTGAACGGTTTTGTCACTGCATACATGATTTTTCCGGAATGAATGGTTCAAACAAATATTTAAAAATTTTTCACACTTATTTTAATTCACTTTTTTAAATTCAGAGTAGGGCTACAACATGAACCTATATTCTTGATAGATGTATTATAGTTGAAAATGATGTGAAAGGTTGAACTTTTCAATTGTGACTCATTTGTGTGGCTACTCCCTCATTACTACTTTATCTGAATGAAGAGAATAAAATAAATAAAACTGCTTGCTACCACTTTTTTGCGATCATTATAAGAATGCATATTTTGGAAGCCACAACTGATATTTCTGAATGAAACCATAATCACTTACATAAAAAAAAATATATAATTTGTAAATAATACAAATTTAATCTAGTACAGCAACTAGATGACATTGTGCCATCTTCAAGCACAAAGTGTACATTGATTGAAAATAACTTATTCTATTTTTTTACTGCATTTTATTATGTTTATTTTGCTTTTTGTTATTTTCATAAATTAAAAATTAATCAAATTAAATTCAAACATATTTAAACTTCCGACAATATATGAATAATTATCTTCGAATGAGAAAACGGGGCAAGGAAGGGGGGGGGGGGAGTAGAAAATTAGTCATGTTCGCAAGGGGCCACAGGAATGAGAAATTGTGTGACAAGGGCCATCAACAAAAAAAAGGTTAAGAACCACTGTTTTAGACCCTTCATTCTGACTTACCTCAGCGTCTAAAGTGATCAGACATGCTATCATTTTGTCTGCTGAACAATCAGTGCAGAAGTGTCAGGTTGGTTTTCATGGGGACCCCCAAGTCAGCAAGATTATATGGTCGATTGTTAGTTATCTCTTCTTATGAAGATAACACTCATTATGTGTCAAAATTAAATATTCTTGGGATTAAAAACTTTTATTTCCTACTTCTGTTTATTGTAGGGTCTGAAAATGTAATAAAGACAAATTTTCGCATAAATTCCAATTACATCGCTCCAGACCAAAGGGGTCGTTCAATCAAGTATTACATCAGAAAATTTTTTGCCATTTTTGACCGCCACCCCCTTGTCAGCAAAATTTCGTCATAGACTCTGTCCCATGCCTCATAACACATATTGGTGGGATCAGACACGTATGCGGAGGGAGGGGGGGGGGGCATAGTGCGGCTCATGCCCCCCCCCGACAATCAAAAATTTATTTTTTTAATGCAAAAATCTTTTTTATAAATTAAAATTTCAGAAGAAAATACCTTTGTGTTATTATAATCAATTTCTGTTAATTTCAATGCTATTTGAAGAACTCAAAATTTAAGAAATTCATTGTGACCCACCCACAAGCTCTCACCAGCCCTCGGTCCGCGGACCAAATGTGGTCCTGTACCCCTAAAACCTAATTTTGTAAAAATGAACTAAGCGGCACATTTACAGATCGCTTAAGTGACCCGTGACACAATTCCAGAGCATTTAAGCGGCATGTGGCACATTTTCAGATCACTTAAGTGACTGTGAATGTGTCATGTAGTATGAATAAAGACAAACCTAAACCGATAATCGTTCAATTCTCGTCCAAGCCGGTGCGTGATCATGTGTTGAAGAAACTGAAAAATAAAAAAGTAAGTGCCTCACGAATCAATTACAGATGATGCAGTTCCAGAATACTTAGCGACCAGTGGCACATTTAGAGATCCCTTGAGTGACACAAGGCACAGTTTTAGAGCACTTAAGCGGCACACAGTGTGGTTCTGCATCACTCAAGTTATCCGCGGCCCATTCCCAGATAACTTAAGTGATCCGCGGCATAATTACGGATAACTTGAGTGATGCGCCGCACGATTACGGATAACTTGAGTGATGCGCGGCACAGTTGCAGAGCAACCACTTAAGCGGGCTGCGACACATTTCTAGAGTACTTTAGCGGCCTGGACAAATTTCCAGATTACTTGAAGGATCCGCGGAACATTTAAAGATCACTTAAGTGGCTCTGTAGAGGTAAAAATCTTATCAATAGGGAGAATGTTAATTCAGGTGCCCACAAACTATCGAAAGATTTTTCTCGTTTTTGGCGCATTGAGTAAGATGCCATAAAGAATATTTCATATTTTCATTAAGGAGGGGTTGATGACGTAAGCATCATCCAAATCCACCTCCCCCTTGTCATCAAAAGTAAGCAAACTGGAACCCCCCTCGATGCTGACGTAATAATTGAATGACCCCAAAATGTTTCAATAATGTTTTCTTATTATGAATACTAAGCTCACAAAATCTTTCTACATACTTTTCCTGAGCTGTTAAAATGTGAACATGCCAATATTTCAGTACTCAAACCTTTCAAACTAGGCATTTCAAATAAGAATTAAAAAAAAAAAAAAAAAAACACCATTTGAAACTTTGCTATGAATTGCTATAACAGATTTACAGAAAATACCTGTACTTACTCAATACAGGCACTGGGGAAAGGGGGAAAAATGCAAACAAATTATTTATATGCACCAAAAGTTTATTATTTACACATGGTTCCACCTGCTGAGATTTAAAGAAAAGAAGTTATATATTTATTTAACGCAATAAGTTTTTGATTCACATATAGCTTGACATCTGATGTAATTCTTGACCACATAACCAACTTTTTCTTTATCAAGAAATGAAGCTTTAAAAAATAATGAGTTGCATTATGCAGCACTAAAAATTTGTTAGGAAAGTTCCAGTACTGATCCTGTCTCTGCAAATCAATAAAGGGCTCAACAAAATCACATTAATCATCTTCAATGCATCAAATTCAATAGCAAAACCTGCAATTGTCCCTTTATTTAGGTCAAAAGCCCTAAGTCGAAATTCCTTGGGCTGAATTTTTTCAGTCTGCATTTATGCTATGACAAATGATCTGCAACTTATGCAAATGTAGAAAAAAACAAATATGCTAGCCAGATTGAGGAGAAGAAAAAAGATAAAACAACAGTTAAGCTTGAAAAAATACAATGAAATTGCTTCATTCCATTTAAAATTTTGTTATGGGAAACACTCTTTCCAATATAAAGTAAATCTGCAAAATGCGTTCAAGTAAAAATTTCACGTACTGCTGTACAAAAAAGTGGCATATGGTAGGTTCCATACACATTCACTGCACTAAAACTGTGAGGTATTAGTAAAAATAGCATGTGAGACATCATTAGAATATTTGGATTGGATAACACTAAGTTCAGACAGACATACAATTAAGAGCGTATGGGTCACTTGTTATGGCCTCTAAACACGTTCAGGTTTGCTTGTGCAAGTACACGCATATCTAGACAGTTTGATACATCCACATCATCCGGTTTACTTGTACTGGAGGAACCGATTTTGAATGAAGAAGCCAGTTCGTTCAGGTAAAAAAACTGTGCAGGCATACAAGATGACCCTTACACACATTCAGATTTGCCAGCACTGGTAGATTTGAACATGTGTAACAGCATTTAGAGAGGAATACGTGGAGTCATTCAACTCTGCCTCGAGCAACAAGATTACTGGTGAAAAATTCATGCAACTATGGCTAAAAATAAGTGTTGAGATATTGCATGGCATCATAAAACTTATTGTCATAACAGATGCAAGCTCAATTTATGCTGAAGGCAATCCACCAAAGTGCTGGAATTTTTTTTTTTTGCCAGGAAGTAATGGAAGTAAATTTTTATAGAGAATGTATTGTATATACTGTCTCAAACAATGTGTAGTTTTCTGAAGCGATGTGTTTCATATATTATTAGGAAAATGATGATATACATTTTTCACAATGAAAAAAATATATAACTTACGGGAGTATTGAGTCTTCAACGGCACTCCTCATTTCATTCTTTAAAAAAAGAAAAAACATTATTATTCTCCCAATAAATAATCTTAAAAAAAGCTGCTCAAGGAAAAATGTTTTGATACAGTTAAATTATCTAAAAACAAAGCACACTGTTTGGCAATGACTATATACTTTTTTATGGAACTCAAATTTGCATAATAGTAAAACCATATTATACCACAGATGTCAGAGAAAAATGCTTACTCCTGGGTTATAACATAACCACAAATACACTAAAGGTAGATTCTATCACTTCAATGAAATAATGTGGGGAATGATGTAACCTGGGATATATGCAATCATGAGGTATAATGATTCTTTAAAACTGATCCAGTCTTTTCTTTACACACAAGAAAAAATCCTATGCCATCCCTATTTAGCACCCAATGTTTATGCAACAAAGACACTGCAATAACAGATGACGATATCATTAAGTGATATATGTATATATTCACGTATATGATATGTATTAGAGTTTTAGTACATTTCTAAAAGATGCCAAATGAGAAAACTTAGTTGCTAATGTGTGAGACTCGCAATGCGCCGTCCCTTTACCTAAAAGAAAAGAATGAAATTGTACAATGTGATGTAGGCAATCTGCTTCTTAAGGTAGAAAAACCGACATAATTTTTGGAAAAAAAATTATGCTGTCAATAAACTCAAATCTAGAGATCATGGATTGGATTGAGAAATTTAGGCCACAATAAAAATTTTCTCATTACCACAGTGCCTTGGTGCCTAGGATTTGTCAATCCCTGCTCTGGCCTGTTCGTAGTACCCATGGCTTTAGTCAGTCCAACACGGACAGCCAGTCTGACTATTCTCATGTATAACATAGCTGTGGCTTTGGGGTTAGCCTCATCCTATCCTGACATTAGCTTTGAGATGTCAGTAGTGTAAGTTTGATTTCCTGTATGAACTGATGAAGTTGAGCAACCTACTGTGCATTTTGCTTTAAATATTATTATGATCTAGGCCAGAGGTATTCAGACATTGTGGGCCAAAACAAAATTTCCACGAAGAATGAGGGCCAATAAGCCATACAGCGGTATCTAATTTCACTCAGTTGTGTCTTAACACATGGGTCCGGTTGGGCCAGGGCTCTGATTCAAACAGGCCTCAACTATATTACTTGAGAATTTTACTTATTTTGAGATAGAATATCAGTTTCTATTATTTCTGAAATTATTTTCTAAGTGAATAGGCATTTCATTACACTTCTGAAGTTATTTTTACATTATACATGAATCTTCATTAATTTCGGAAATATTTTTCACTAATCATAGGAATATTTTTCATTAATTATGATTTTCATGACTTACAAAATACTTTGCCTCTAATTCGGAAATTATTTCTCTCTTTATTCTTCGCATTAATAGTTATTGAAGGAATAAAAATATTCCTTTCAATAATTTTAAAATAATTCCTATATTTTGAAATCATTTCTCTCAATAATCCTATAAATATTTATTTCAACAATACTATAATTATTTTTTTCAATAACTATGAAATTATTTTTCTGATTAGTAGTAGTTTTTTAAAAATAATTTTGAACTCAAAAAGTATTTTCTCATTGAAATTTTCTCCCAGCATCTATAAGTTTTGTAACGAAGTAAGCCTTTTTGTGAGTGGGCCATTGCAAAAAGCTTTGAGGGCCACATGTGGCCCACCACCCATGTGTTGAAGGACCCCCCCCCCCCTGATACAGGCATTCAAAGAAAAAAAGTTTTTCTATCTCCACAGGATGTAGGTTTATACAGCAGACATTGCAGTAAGAAGATTATAGACAAAAGAGCAGTAGGTCAAAGAGATTTGCCTTTGTCTGCAACAAATATGGTCAGACACAACAATGTGCTCATCTAAGTGCTGGTTACTTGCAGAGCTGGAAAAATCGTAGTCATCTTGTCAGCTGAACAAATTTTATAGGCACCCAAAATTTTTCACTTACGTCAGCTGAACAGCAATCTGATAACACCATATTACTGCAGGGCCAGACAAATTTATTGTGCCAGGTCGCCATGGCGACTAGAAAATTGGTATTGGCACATAAACTTTTCTAAATGTGGAGATAGAAAATGAGTTGATCAAATATGATTGTCTCACTTTCATTTTCCCAAAGAGGAGTCACAATGTAAATTACACGAAGCCGTGATCCTTCAGCCTGAAATTTTAATGCTTCTTTCCCCAATCAATTCTTTGACTTGTCTGTAAGTTGCACTGAATTTTATTTATTAATTTGAGAATATTCAGATGTTCTAGACGTACTAATATTATAAGGGTGGGATTATGTCACCATAATAAATAATTATTTTGAAGATTAAGCAGTATGGAAGCGTAAATAAACCTTTGCCCAATATACTTTCAGAAAGAACTAATGAAAAAAAAAAAACTACAGAGACAAAAACCAATCACAACACATTGCATTAGACTTGCAGTTAGGCTCTCAGCTTCCTTCTAACCACGATGTTTGATTTAAAAAGATACATTTTTTCTGCTGAGCAACTGTGAGTTAAAATTTGGTAACCAACAAAAGTGGGATCTCGAGTAAGCGTGATAGCTGTCATATTTATTCTCTGAAAACGGCACCCTTAATGTGTCGAAAAACATGAATTTCATATTTTTCTTCATACTTTTTCATTAGTTCCTTCTGAGAGATTAACAAGTGTCTATCAAATATTGTGAATGATCATGGCTGGCATCAGAACATTTTAATGTGGTCAATATTACTCCCCCACTATTTAATAATATTTGCCTTCAGTGAAAGTCTATCCAATCTTGTGCTTTGTTTTTCTACATGTAACATGTTTATTTTCCATTCCCTGATATTTGCATAAACATTATTCTGAGAAATTTCTAATAAATTGTTACATGCCGAAATGTGTGTGTTGTGAGTGTACGTGTGACACAAACATATTTATGTTGTCAGAGTTATGCTTGTTTCATGTTCTTTTGGTGGTGTCATCAGTCTTCCATTAATAACTACTGGATAACTTGCAGAAGTGTCAAAGTGGTTTTGGACCCGTGAGCGCTCGACTTGAGTTTTACATAGAATACCTACAGTTTTGAATTCATTTTGGGGAGGAGAGGGGTGCTCTACCACATAAATAGAAAATTTTGTAGGTGCTCAAGCAACCACAGCACCCCTGGCTCTGATGCTACTGATAATTAGACAATCTGAAACAACTCATGGGTAAACAAGTATCACCACAGCAACTGCATTCATGATTTGTTCAAGAGCAGTAAAAAGTGGACTGCCAGCCGAAGAAACTTGGTCTCAATGAAAAATATGCACTCATCATTGGCAAATGAAAAGTGACTGGGTTTAAAGTGTGCAGATGTAAAATGCAACAGTACAGCAAATTACAACACATCCTCTCAAATGGTCTCTGACAGCATTGTTTACCATACAATGAACAACATGGGGTATGAAAGTGAAAGACCTGTTTTATGGTCACAATATATCGGCCACTTAGAAATTCTTGTTTATGTTTCTGATCTAATTTTAAATAAAATTTGCAGCTTGCAATGCCAATTATCAATATCATCATAGCACTTGAAAAATTTTACTTTGAAATTTTTTGGGGTTTCACATTGTAAAATTTCTCGCTAACTTTTCAGGTTCATTGTCTCTCTTAATTATCATCTCTCAATTTTAGACAATGAACCCTTTTGGACAAATGAAACGATTCTTCTCACATTTTTCAGCAACAATCAACTTCACAAGTTTCATCGTTCTTTTTCTAACCCAGTGTTTTTTAATCTGTGGTCCGCAGACCTCTTGGAGTTCGTTAGTAGAATTGTTTGTGAAGGGTTTCGCAAGATTATTTTTTTCATTTACAACCATTGCATGAATGACACATTTTTTACATTTACATCGGAATTTATTTAATTAATTTTTGTTTGCAAATAATAGAAAACATTAAATTTCAGATTTTACAGGGAAAGGCGGCTTTGAAATGGATGTCAGATGTTATGGGGGGGGGGGGGGTCTGCAGCATCAAAAAGGTTGAAAAACCACTGTTTCAAGCCATATTAACCTTGGATTACGAAAAGATTCCATTGTAAGTCATTTAAAAAAAAGAATCAACTCACATGATAATCATTACAGTGAATGACACATCGCCTTGTAGCCGAACTAATGTCATATCGAACTGCTGGTTCAGGTAGCGGACTCGACATGGTATGCCTGCGGCTGGATACCCTTTCGAATGCTGGGCTGTCCTCATCTGTAGAACTTTTACGAGCTGTAAGACATATTGCAATAACATTAATCTGGATGAAAAACATAATTTGATGATATCAACATGAAATTAACATCATTAAATCCAGAGATTAAAAAAAATCATAATGTCTTTTTGTAGAAATTGTTGCCATATGCCACCAATACAGTCTATCAGCTGTTAAGGTTACAGCCAGGGCCACAGCTAGATGCTTGGTCAGCATGCATTTTGGCAACCCCTTGTATTTTTGAAGGAGAGGTTAAAGGGTGAAATTCGCAAACTCTCTCGTCTGGTGCCCAGACCTGCCCACTTCCCCCCAGTTGCTACCCTGTTTACGGCTGCAAAAACGGACACTTTAATAATTGTACCCAACCACCGATCTATTGGCATAAAGGAAAATTTACCATAGTTTTACTGTCTAAGAGGGGCAGCATCAGAATTATTCACTGTAAAATCTAACCTGTGCATTTATGTGAGTGTACTGCACAGGGTCGCAACTAAATGCTTGGTCAGCCGGGGCAAGCACGAATTTTGGTGCCCCTTGCAATGTTAAAGGAGAGATTGAAAAGTTTGTGTTACCACTAGTCCCGGGCACCAGACCTGCCTGCTCCCCCTAGTTGCAGCCCTGGTATTGCATGTGATGTATTCAGGTGCTATCTTCTATATGTTTATTAAAGACTTGTGTGTCTGGTCTTTTAATATCTTCTACAGTAAAGCGTCGATAACTCGAATTGAACAGGACCAGGGTCAGGTCCTATTGAACAACCCAAAAAGTAATAGATAACTAACTTTTAGTGGGTTTTGGGGGGGGGGTACCTGCTTTGTCCTTGATTTATTACACAACTGTCAAAACACATGACCTCTTTATAAGCGAGACTGACAGAAGCTTGAGGGCCTAAAAGAATAATTATTAATGGGGGCTTTTTTCTCCTTTTTCTAAATATAAATTTACTATAGACCTGCCTGTGAAAAATTCTGACCTGGAAAGCCACTGAAGAACCCAGTCAAGAGCTCAAGGGCCCCTTCAATCACTGTTAAGATTCCCTTAAGACTAAACTTACTTATTTTGTAAAAAAAAAAAAAAAAAAAAAGACACAAAATGAAAGAAAACTTGTTATTAGTATAAAACAGAGAGGCTTTGAAAAAGGAATTTCAAATAATTATCCAGAACCTCTAAGTTTCAAGACTTGAATTATTGAGACTACTGTATCTTTCAAATTGGAAGCAAGAAACTGGCATTGTATGATTATTTTCTGGTATGCACTTTAACTATTAAAGCCTGTTACTCAATGTGCCATGATTTTTGTCAAAGGTGAGACCGCCTCAAATTTGATCTAAAAAAATAAAATAAACTTCAGCCAGCCATCATTGTGCTACTTGCAGGGATCTAATGTAAACTTCAATGATGTGAAAGTATGGTAATGCAGTCTATGCTCAATTTTACAAATGGCACGTTTTACAAACTATTTTTTTTAAAGATCATTCCCCTTTTTACAAACTTTTGATTTTACCAACTAGTTGTTAAAAGTCTGTATGAATTCGAAAAAACAAAGGTCAACTGTACTTTTTTTTATTTCTATTACTTACATTGATTTCGAGTCAAAACTGGAATTCTGCTTCCAGGAATAACAGGTCGTGTCTTTGGACCATCATTTGAAAGTCGCATCCTATTTGGAAGCAGGTTTTGACCTAAATTAGATTGACCTGTAATGGAAATAAAATTTGCAATAACTTTAATTAAAACAATAACATTGGTTTGCTGTTTGAGAATTTTTCGTAATTACTCCACATCAAACACAAAATCTTTTCTAATGGTTTCCATGAAAGTAAATTTCCAACATGAAAATAATTTCCCATGCAAATGAATATACATGGCTTAACAATAGAACTTTTTTCATCCATCAAAAAGTGAAAAAGTTATCACTGTATATTCTTTGCATTATCCGGCATGTCATAAAACTTGGGGCTCACCAGCTTTTTGAATGTTCTGTCGAAGTCATGATATGTTCCCAGCATGGCAGGAAAAGTGAGGTTGCTATACTTTTAAAAAAAATAGCAGAAAACTTAATGGATCGCAAGTATAGCAGTAGGTTTATTTTTTCTGAAAAAAAAATTGCCTCCAACAACCCTTTTCACATTCAACAAGATTTCATTAATGGTGAATAAAATTTGCAAATGCCGATTATAAGAAAGCATATTTTTCTCATTGAAATAAAACTTGCATCTGGGGATTGTACGCCAATGCATACTATATGCAGGATGTTATGGAGGATGATATGCTGATGAATCAATCTGAAACAAATCAAAAATTTTAAAAGTATCGACCAGCTTTTTTTTAAACTTTTTTTCTTGATGATTTCCCATAGATTGACTAAGAGATAGGATATCAGGGTTATGAAAAAAACCTAATTTAAAAAATAAAAAATTTGATTTTTTGATTTATAATTAATTAACAGTTTACTTATTAAAACAAATCTTGTTAATCATTAAGAATGCATATTTTCATATCACCTACCTATTTTTTCATCTAATCTCTCAAATTTAATTTAGCATTAATTAATAAACTACAAACGAACTACAACAAAAAATAACATTAAAAATTTGTGTTTTTGTAACATGAAAGATTGTTGAGCCCAAATTTACTTCATGGATTAACATTTTTCTCAATAAAGAGCGTTTTTACTCATGAGGCCCTCCACCAACTTTAAAGTGAACGCTAGGAGGCAACTTGGTATCACATGTGGGTGCAGGTTTTCTCAATTCATTCAATATACAACCAAAGGGTCATTCAACTTCAAGTGATTGGAAAACATATTCTATTGACAAGACTGTTTCTTGCACAATTGATGAATGCATTTATTATGTGTTTCTGACTTGCATGATGTTACTTAGTAATTAGACATTTGCATTCTTCCACAGATTTAATGTTTTGGTAAAAAAATGAGTAAACTCTAGACTTTTCATTTTTTCTACTAAAATTTCAAGTGCAACAATATTTATTTTGGTATAACATATATTATTATTTTAAATCAGTAATTAGGGCATAGAATTCAAGGCTTTACTTAAAAAAATAACTTCGCTTTTTTTTTTATCAGGGTAACCCTATTGCCCCATTGTAATGCACTGAAAATACTTAGTACAGTAGCTTTTTATATTTTCTGAAATGTTTTCCATGTGCAAAATCTAGAAAGAGAACAGCTATCTTTCTGCAAATGTATTTGGGAATTCCGCTCAAATCTACATTTACAAGATCTTCTATATTTTCAATCACAAACTTTACCACATATATCAATAACATATATATCACACACATATACTAGGTTACTTTTAATATCATTGAAGTTAATACAAAGTAGAAACAAAATTTGAATTTTGTGATTTAAAACAATTTTTTTTTAAAAATTCAAGTGACTTGAATCATGATTTCAATTATGATTTAAATCAGTGTACTCTGTAGGATATTAACCAGATATTAACTAAGTAAGATTACCAGAAGCAGATTTATGCGTTTGCCGCCGGTCTGCTACACAAATTTTGCCACCTTCAATGCTAATTTTCTTCACCACTCATTCTCTAAATTTGCACCAATAGACAAAAGCCCAGTGCACTTTCTAGATTGTTATCAACCTGGCTCCTCTCTCTAGGTGACTCACTGACTTTGTTGCTCACTGTCTAGGTGATTCACAGACCTGATAGTTTGCTCTCTAGGTCACTCTTTAGGTCATTCACATGCTTGCATACTGTTATGATTACTCACATACTTGCACACACTCTAGATCACTCTTTTGGTATCTAGGTATCTCTTTGGTCTTGGTCACTTGCTATCTAGGTCCCTGACTCTTTTGGTGACAAACTGACCTGGTCTGAAAGTTAAGGTTTAAAAAAAACTTAACTTTTGGTTGTTCCTTGACCAGGTCCTCTTTGCTCCCTACACCACTCTTCCAGTCGTTCCCCTGCCTGGTCCCTTGCTCTCTGGGTCCCTGACTCTTTTGGTCACTCATATGCTTGCAAAATCTCTGGGTCACTCTTTTGGCTGCTCACTGGCCTGATCCTTTGCTCTCAAGGTCAGTTTTTTGGCTGCTCACTGACCTGGTCCATTGCTCTCTATATCACTCTTTCAGTAAGTCACTGGTCACTGACTTAAATTCTTGCTCTCAAGGCAGAGGCAAATTTATAGTTTCTCTGCCTGGGCTACAAAAATTTTTGCCACCCTTCTTCCACTTTACTAATTTTCTTGACCATTCATTCCCAAATAATTTTATTCATGTCCTCCCGCTAATTTTCCACCCTGAGCTATAGCCTGCTAATGCTAAGCAATGCATCTCTGAAGATTGCAAGATTAATTTATCTAATCAGTAGAGTCTGAAAGTTCAGGCAAAATGACATAAATCTATTTTTTCAAACTTTCTGGTAAAAATGCCTTTTTTTTAAATTTTCTTGCCATAAATGCCTATTTTAATGCAGTTTTAAGTTTATTAGTGAATTTCAGAGAATTTAATCTGTAAAACTTGGATATTTTGGGCATTGAAAACTTCAAAAGAATCGTTTTTTTTTAAATTTTCCCACTCTCAGTATAAATTATCATCAGAAAGCGCACCCCCCCTCCAGCCCCATTCAGATGCAACTAAGTGATCTGAGAGATTGTTGGCATGCATTAATTTTGCTTTGACTGGATGGTGTTAGACGTGAATGATTTTGTTTCAGATGAACACAGCTCGTGTAGAAAAGCAGAGGAAAGTTAGAAATTTGTTTCCCCACAGCCTTCACATAATATGTCTTGCTCAGTTTTTATATTGGACTTGAAATCAATTTAACTTGGATAATAATGTAGTTATTATGCACTGTAATTAAAACAATAGACGGATTAAGTGCAATAGATTTTTCAGCTTGTTTTTTGACCCTTAATACCTTAGGCCGGGATTATAGGTACTATAAAAGTTTTGTAAACTTGCTTTTATAAAACTTGAAAAATACAGCTAATAAGCTGATTGATTACATTCGAGCAAATGCAACCCTTCTGTTCATTGGTTGTACTTTTCAAGTTTCATAAAAGGACATTTACAAAAGTTTTACAGTGTAATCCCGGTCTTAGTTTTTAGTTATTTGTAGTTAATTTTTCTTCCTTGCCTATTTTAGGCATTTTTAGTGTTTTTTTTCCCCACTTATTTCGACCATTTTTAGTGCCTAAACTTCTGGGCTCTACTAATCAGTAAACCAACAGGTTGAACAAGATTCCTTTCTTTCTTTATGCTTAGCACCTAAGAAACATGGCATATTCATCTAATATTTTTGGAACTCCCAGTTATTGGGATGGTGCTTTTTTTAGAACACTTTTTATGGTAGCCCACATTCTTATTTGTGCTAGCGATTGAAGGAAAAAACAATTATAACAAATAGGTACATTGTTAACAATACATATGTAGGCATTGAAGAAAATGATAGACCTTATTGATTAAGTTATCATACCTTTGACTGTTTTCAGAGCGAGACCAGAAAGTTCACGATAAACAACTCGATTTTCAAGGGGAGACCTTCTTAAATAACTTGCGGAGTCCTCGATATGAAAAGAAAGAAACAAATCAGCAACATACTGCAGAATGCAGAAATAGATGTCCAGTGATTTCCTACAGAAGTTAAGAAAATTTGATTTGATTTAAAGCAGGGGTGCACAACCTTTCCAGTCCATGGACCAGATATACGGTATTTCTACCTCTCCAGGGCCAGAAACTTGTATAAAAAAATGATTATTTGACCTTCTTTGGGACATTCCCCATAATTTCGCGCGCTAAAACTTTTTCATAAAAAAGATGTCGTTTTTATCCCAGTAATTTCAACAAGGCTTTGCTGCATTTTTTAAATCAAGAGGTAAGATTGTTTTCATGACTCGTAAATTATATTATAATTATAACCCTATCATAATTATAGTCAAATGAATATATTCATGTCACATATTTGTCAAACGTATACGTTTTTTTGGGTGAAAAACATTTTGATTTGCAGTACCAAACATTTTTCCCGATTGACGATTTTTCAGCCATTTTACAGATAGTTGGCAACTTTACTTGCCTTAAAACTTTTTCAGCTGTAAAATGGGCAACTCAACCTGCTTTTGACAACTTTTTGGCAGTAAATGGAGACTTTATTTGCACTGACAATTTTTTTTACTGTAAATTGAGATTTTACTTCCCTTTGACAAATTCTTTAGGCCATAAATGCCTATTTTAATGCAGTTTTAAGTTTATTAGTGAATTTCAGAGAATTTAATCTGTAAAACTTGGATATTTTGGGCATTGAAAACTTCAAAAGAATCGTTTTTTTTTAAATTTTCCCACTCTCAGTATAAATTATCATCAGAAAGCGCCCCCCCCCCTCCAGCCCCATTCAGATGCAACTAAGTGATCTGAGAGATTGTTGGCATGTAAAGGGCACCTTCTGTAAAGGGCAAGTTTTGTTTCTAACAACTTTTCTGACTATAATTGGCAACTTGTCCTTGACAATTTTTTTGGCTGTTAACAGCAACCTTGCTTGACCACGTTTTTGGGGCTATCTCATAATTTTTATGAAATAAACATGGACAGCCTAGGTATTTATCATGCATCATGTATTGAGACTTGTCTATCAAAATAACTTTCACGAACTGGATATAACCTCTTGGCGGGATGAAGGATGTGCAACCCTGTTTCAAAACATTTGATTCAATGGATTTGACTGACATGGACACTCACGACTGTGTTCCTCGTTGTCAAATTGACATTAAGCTCTTCTTCTTCATCAGATCCTGAAAGCTGATCGCCCTCCGCTTTCACCATAAGAATTTGATCATCGCTCTTCGATTTCCCTGCTTTTGTTCTTGAAAACAGAACCCCAGAGTCAGATGTGTCCCTGCTTCTCGACGGAGGAGTGGACGAACTGGAGGAGCCAGATGCAGACATAATCCAGTCTATATCAGCACCATAAGAAAGAACAGCTTTATTTTGGCTGTTAGCGGAAGATGGTATGGAGATAGCATACGTTATGGTACCATCCTCTGGACATTTGGGTAAAATGCGGCGAGCAAGTCTTGCCTGAACAGCGGCCATGAGACCCTCGCCATCAAAACGCAGCTCTATCGAATCGACAGCCGCTACCAAAGACATCAAACGTGATGGGCCCATAGCTTGAGCTAAGACAGCAAAACATTCCAATGCAGCCAAACGTACCCTTCGTTTGGAATCGATCAATAATGGTGCCACCGCTTCACACATTGATGAAAACTCTAGGCTGTAACTGGGAAAAGTCAACACTGCTGCTGTAACCCTGTTGACTATTTCTTCTCTTAGTCTGGGATTACGGTGGTTTTTCATTTCGAATATGTTGTTAAGTACATCAGATGGTCTGACATGATGCATGAGCTTGTGAACGACTTTGATTGCATGTTCCCGAATGACAAGTTTGGTATCGCCTAAATGTCTTGCTACAGCTGACACAAACGTCTTTAAAAAACGTCTAATCTCTTTCCTGTATTTATCGATCAATAACTCATAGATACTCAACGTGAGGCTGACTATCTTGAAGTTTGAATCGTTGAGGAGGGACGCAAGAAACACCAAGAATTTGTCCATATCTGACATTTGATCACACAAGTCAGGCGTTTCTTTCAGTACTGCTTTCATATGCTCCACACCATCGATGCGGATCTTCCAATCACTACTTTTAATATCTTCCAATATCTCCGGTTCGAAGATCCCGAAGTCATACTTCAATACTTTATTTTCATAAGAATACGGCAGCTCATTAGGATTTCCCGAGAAACTAGACCTACTTCCCGAACTGCTGCTTAGACACGAATCGGAGAAATAAAACTTATTCAGAACCCTCTTGTAGGTACTCACTGCTTCTTCGTCAGATCTCTGCAAGTAAGAGTCGAAAATAGCCAGACCAATCAACTCGCTTATTTTCTGCAACGCGAGGAAGATGGGGTAAAACAACGAAGCGTCCCCGTGAACAAACTGCTTGGCCAGACTCTCGACGACGAGGCTCAGGTTCTCGTTGGCGAACTCGCTGGTGAAAAGTATACCGATACTTATGATGCAACCTTTGCGAGTGACATACTCTGGACTTTCGAGACCGTGCTGGATGAACATCTTGAGGAAACGGTGGAGATTATTCGTGAACTTCATGTGGAGGTGGAGAACTTGGAGGGACGACCTGCGGATGTTGGCGTTTTCGTGTCCGAGGTTCGACATGACGCGCGGCATCACCTGGAACATGCACGAGTCTATCTCGTCCTCGGAGTTCTGGACGATGGCGGCGATCAACAGCAAGCAATGGTACCTGACTTCCCACCTCACGTCGTCCAACACGTGCGAGAGCACCTCGAACACCGCCGTCCTGGACATGTTCCTGAACGGGAGCCGATTGCTGCTGCTCCTGATCAGCTTCCTCATCACTATCAACACCTCTACGCGCTTCGAAGAATTATAGTCCAGCAAATTGTGAAATACCGCGGTGGCATCCATGTTAGAATTTGGATTCTTTTTCGATACGAATATTTTGGACAGGGTACACAACATTTGACACAACGAGATCGCTATGAGAAAAATCAATGTCTAAAAAAATACCATTACAATTTTTTTTTCCCCTTTCTCGCAAATGTAGGACACTACGTTCACGTACCACCGGTCATTCAAATTCAATTGGAAATTAATTAAAATTTCAACGTTTACAATATTTCATAATTATATTGATTCTGGGAGACACCGGGACAGTGAGGAAATGACTCTTTTGACGTGTTTATTGAAGGGTTACAAAATAAATAATAAAAAAAAAACATAAACAATCTAGGACAACTTGCATCTTTGATTTTTATTATCCAGGTTTATTGGCTGCGAAGATCTTTTTGGGGCCTCTTCACATTGGAGGTCATGAATTGAATGGCATATGCGATGACCATATTTTATGAGAACTACCTCGTAATCGATTTCAATCTTTCGATTAGATGGCAGCACTTAGTATAAATTAAAAAGCGGAATATTTTCCTTCACTTCTCGTCTGCTTCTTCTAACGTTCACAGTTTTGGATAACTCCTTAGAGCCGGGTTTCCCTAGGAATATGTTTTTTGCGCAGCGTGAACCGAATTCAACCATTTCGCGCCGGCAGAAACGTGTTACATGATTACGCTACGCGTTTGTGTTTTCCTAGCGAGGCGCATCAGATCAGGGCGGCTATATAAAGTATATGGCTTTGGCATCAGCTACTCTGTCGTCTGCATGCTCCGGTTTGAAGGGAAGGGAAGGGAAAGAAGACGTGCGTCTACAGCCTGCGGTAGACCTAAGACGCCTTCATATACGAGCGGAACCATCAGGCATTCTGGTCCTCGCCGAAGGGTTGCTGCACGAAATCGTCGCTTCGGAAATGACCGCCAAACAGAGGGAAAAAAAATCGCGTCGGTAAATCTGGCATAGCAACCTAACAGAATTCCCCGCGCGCTAAAAATGCTTGGCAAAAGCGTATGGAAAATTCAATTTGTGGGAGAAACGAGGAATTTCCAGTAACGGATTTAATATGGGAAATAAACCACGTTTCACGAAATTATGATTAATCACGAAATTATTGGTAAACAACAGGTTGAATTCGTAACAGTTCGTGTGATGACGATCAAGTAATTAATCTTAAACACAAAAGTATATAGCAAAAAAAAAAATTCTTAACTTTTTTTCAGGTTTTTAGTGAAAATAAAATATTCCTATACATCCCTTACCCCGATCCTTAATTTCAGGGTAAAAGTGGCATACAAAAATATATATAGTCAATTTAGATTACATGAAGAAAATTTCTTCTGGATATTAAATGATTGTGTGAAGTTAAGGATTTGATAAACTACTGCCTCTAGATATTGGAAATTTAGTAAAAAAATTCTTAAATATTTTAGGAGCATTTATTTTATCAGAATTTTCTTCAGTAAATTACAAATTCTGAATAGCACACACAGGTTCAATAATGTAAATTGACGAGCTCAATGAGTGAAGAAATTTATTTATTAAAAAAATATTGAAACAATGTACATAACTGATGAAAGCAAGATTTTACAAATATCATTCACAATTTCACATATTTTTCTACACCATGTAATCAATTATTACGCTGCTTTAGAGTACCAGTAAACTTTGGGAATTACAAAAAAAATATGCTTAAATAACAGAAATATAGTTTTTCTTGAAACTGCGTGACCCAACAGCAATTAATCTATAAAAAAAATAATATATATATATATATATATATATATATTCAAAAGCAATACTTCAAGAGAGTCAAGATAAAAACTCTACTGAAAATTGAAAATTACAATTATGGCAAAAAAATAGTCTACGCGTACATGGTAAATACCCATATTTCGTTATCTTTGACCCTCGTAATAGGTGAATACAGGGGCGCAACAAAATACTTTGTCCCCCGGGCAAGCCAGAATTTTGGTACCCCCTTGCATGTAGAAACAGTTAAAGGGTAAATTCTGCACCCCTTCTGGTCCAGCGCCTGGGGCACCAGACCCACATGCCTCCCCCCCCCCCCAGTTGCAGCCATGGGCCAATAATAAGCTAATCTTAAAATCCTAATAAATGTATAAAAACATCACCACATTAGGATAGATAATCACTAGAGCCCGGATTATATGCACTAAAAAAAGTGGCAAAATATGCTCTAAAAATATGCAAAAATATGCACTTAAAAATTCAAAAATATGCACTTAAAAATGCAAAAATATGCACTTAAAAATGCAAAAATATGCACTTAAAATATAAAATTTGCACTGAAAATTTTAAAATATGCATTAAACACCCCCAGAATATGCATTAGAAATCTTGAAAAAGTCAAAAATTCCGAAATATGTATAAAAAAAAGAGAAAATATGCATTAAAAAAAGAGAAAATATAATTAAAAAAGAGAAAATATAATTAAAAAAGAGAAAATATAATTAAAAAAGAGAAAATATAATTAAAAAAGAGAAAATATAATTAAAAAAGAGAAAATATAATTAAAAAAGAGAAAATATAATTAAAAAATACACCATGCAAAAAAAAACGAATGTGTTTTTAAAATACATTTTTTCTATTAGTGCATATGTATTTCATTTTTACCAAAAAATATCCCCTCATATATATGTATACAGCATATGCAAATAACTTCTACATATTTTTTATTCAGGCATGTTTTTAGTTTTCAGTTTGTTGTAGCTGCTCAATAACGAAAATAGCAGTAATAAAAGAATTTCGACACTATTTCTAAAAACAAAATTAACATTTTGACACATCTCTAGAAATAGCCTTACAATAAAAGTTAGTAGTCGTAAAATACTTTATAAATATGTATTAATTCACTAAATGTTTTTCACATGCCGGGAAAAAAAAAAAAAAAAAATCGATGTTATGAAAATATTATGAACAATATTTATTTGGAAAATTATAAAAAAAAAAATTGAGTGAGCTTAAGTAAACCTTTAAAAATATGCACTTATACTGGAAATTCTTTGATTTTATGCATTTATATGCATTAATGCTAAAAAAGGCCAAAATATGCAAATGCATATGCACATATGCATTTGCATATAATCCGGGCTCTAATAATCACCAATAAAATACACACATTGATTCCTTTTAATAAATATATTTGTCTGTAGCTAGTATCCTCCAAACCAAGCTTTCTCTCCCCATCAAAAAAGTAAACAAATAAGCAAAGACGATTTTCTGGCTTTATAATGACAATTGAGAAAATAAGGTTATTTGAGAATATCACATACATAATCATCACTCAGAACTTTTGGAAGGCCTATATTCTTCTTCCGTTGAGGAGTAAGAAGTTTCGGTGGATTAGGAACCTGGAACAAGGTCGGCACAGCAGTTTGCTTTAACTTCTTGCAGCCATCTTGCCTTTTCAACTCATACTGGTTTTCTTCAAAATGTACCTAATTTAAAAAGGGACAATAACGAAAAATTACCACACAGCTTTTTTTTATACCTTAATTCAAAGTAATGTCAGGTAAGTGCATATTGCATCACACATAAGAATGATAAAACAGCATAACATACATATTTTTAAGTGATTAATATGGTACAAATATTAACGTCCAAAACAGTCAAAATTCCTTTTAAGGAATACACATCTGTTTTTCAAAGATGAAAAATTCTGCCCCAATTTCTCAGAATAGGAATTAAAATCTTCATTAACCATCATAATTAATATCTAAATACTGGACACTCATGGAATTCTTAATACCTATCCTTAAAGTATTTTCTTCAATTACAATAATGGGGATGTCTGAATCTGCTCTAAAATAACGCATCTGAATTTCCAGTAAACATAGTAAATGGCCTATTGATATCCTAACAGGATCTAAGAAGAAACCTTATCTAAAAGGATGCAAGCACCTTTACTTTATCACTAACAAACGTTGAATAGATTTGGACCTCACGCAGTCTTCCGTACTCTGCCACGAAGCTGGGCTACAAGAGATCTCATCAAAAGGATAAGTCCAGTGGCAAATTTCTGGTGCTCATTCACTAACAAAACAGTGTAGATTTGAACCTTCCGCTTACGAAATTGCCTAGATGTGTATTGAGTGAGCTGTGTAATATAGAGCTTTTCTATGAATTTGTGAAAAAGAGCTTGAGATGGACGATCTGACTGAAATCTGTAATCCCTATAAAAACACTCCCTACTAATCCCTGCCATTCACAATACTTGCTCATGAGTCTTTTTCTTCATTTAGTTAAAGGAAAAAACAGTTACTTGTAGCAGGACTTGACAAATACCACCAGGGCGCCATGGCGATGAAATGCCATTACAGATTTTATAAAGTAAATCATGTGATAAGTAAATTTGAGTCTTTTAATTTCAAGGCAGCATGTGTCTCCTAAAGTAGGAAAAAGATATAGAAAGTTGAAAAAAAAAAAAAAAAAAAAAAACATTATTCATTACCATTTTATTTGAGATTAAGATCACCCTTGGCTCCTAAGAAGTTTGACTGGCATTAATTTTTTTCCCTCTTGATTTGTCAAACCCTGACTTACATTTTTTTTGTTTGTTTACATTTTATATTTCGTATATCATTGAATCTATTGTGTACTTTTGTTTTACACATTACCAGTTTATTATTACTTCCATAATTTTTTTCATGCATGGTTATTTGTTTCTTGTTCAACGAAATTATCCTTTAATTAATCAAATTAACAGGATGGTATGAACAGAGTTTTTGGAACATAACCGAGGTGGTTGTGTGACAAAGGAAAAATATCAATGGAGATGTATTCCACATACTAGAAATATAGGATGCAACAGTTCATATCTTTATCTTTAGTATATACAAGTATTATCAGTGTGTTTACAATCTGGTCAA
Organism: Pholcus phalangioides; assembly: GCF_987345545.1. Taxonomy (NCBI): domain Eukaryota; kingdom Metazoa; phylum Arthropoda; class Arachnida; order Araneae; family Pholcidae; genus Pholcus; species Pholcus phalangioides. The sequence continues at coordinate 39,210,894 of NW_028301603.1, forward strand.
TGAACTTAAAACCATTTTCATGAAATGGGGAAAATTCCACAGATGAATAAATAATTATAATAATACCACTTAAAACAATGGAGGCAGCACAAAATTTATATTGACGGGCAGTGTTTTGTGTGATTTGTTGTGAATTTGTGTATTGTGATAACGGGCATCAGAAATAAGTATATAGGTAGTGAATGAAAAAAAACTGATTTTCAAAAAGGTTTTTCTTGCTATCATTATAACGTGTTTCGCAATTGCATATCCATGCAATGAGATATGGTGGTGACAGTTGACGAAACTTCTTCTACTGAAAATTATGCACACATTGTTGAGTTTAATACTCATTTAAAAAAGTAATTGTTACGCATCTTTTGTATCACACTTACCAGAAAATGTGTTCATGCCAATGTCAATGTAAAAAAATATTAACATTTATAATGCGTTTTGACGGTTATAATGTCAATTTCTATTTTTTTATCTTTCTCATAGTAATTGCTAATTTGCCTCAAATATTACTCTCGGAACATATTAAATAGATAACAGACTGCAAAATAAATTCAATTGAATTTTTACCTCATCAGTTTTTTAATCTATGGCTTTTTTTAATTTGCTGAGCATCCAGTGTTTGAAGCGGCAGGCTTTTCAAAGCATTAAAGGGATAAATAAAAGTAAGATAGCAAGATAAAAAAACAGTACGTTATTGAACATTGAAGTTATTTTCATGTGTCTGTATGGTGTTGGGTCTGAGAAAAAAATTTAAACATTTCTGCTTCACAATACTTAAATGCGTTTTTCTCAAAGTGATTACTGGCGAATGATTTGACATTGTTATGCAATTTTTCACACTTACTAAGCTATTATAGGGATATAGATAGAATTTTTGAGATTCATTGAAAATTTTAAAAATGTTTAAATTTAAGAAAAATTATAAAAATGTCTAAAATTTAAAAAAAATAGAAATTTTAAATTCCGAATTTGAAAAAATTACTTTCCATCATACTTTCTTGAAACTCCAAAGAAATTGGAATGTATTATTCTTGAGAAAGAAGAAAAAACCAGTTTTTGCATGGGCAAAATTTAATCCTTGAGGTATTTGTTTCAAAACTCATGCATGTAGTGCGAGTGAAAAAATTTAAAAACCTTTTTCCAAGCAAGATAATGATTTAAGCTGAACATGCAATTAATTTTAAAATAGTAAGATTAAATTAATTCTTTGTAATTAATTTGCAAAGTAGTCACTGTATGTGCCTTGCAGTGACTTGCAGGAAAGAGGGAGTGCTCACCAGTCCAGTAACACAAACTAATGATACCAATCACAATTTTGTAGTCTGTTAAAAGAATTATGGGGCACAGAAAATGAAATCAATTGAAATACGACGTCTATCACATTAATTTTTAATCCCATTAAATTTGATTTTCAGTGAAGATACAATTTTAGCTAATTACTCCCAATCTGCAAGCGATAAGTCGCCAAACCAGCAGAGCTTACTACAGCAAGCAAGGATGATTGAAGAACCGATTTCCAACTGATTTGAAATCACCTTGTTCTCTTAGTTGAAAATGCCAAAATTAAAACATTTCTATTTTCCACAGAAAATTTGCCTCAAGACATAACAAAATAAGTTAAAATTCACTATAACAGTAATTCGTCGTAGTAGCGATAAATCGCCAAACTAAGAGCCGAGAAAGTGAGCATTCCACAATAAATTCATAAATAATTTGAATTTAAATTAGTTCTCTTGGTCAAAATTATGTACCTATGCATCTTTTCTCTTAAATCAAACGGAACAAAAAACCGGGAAAATGATTGAAAATCACCATAACTTTTATATCTAAACACAACACGTGAGCAATGGCGCCAAATATCGTCTGCTACCTCCAAACGATTTATTTTTTCATATAGTTCTCATTTAAAATCATTATCACAAATACGATTTTGAAAAAATAAAATTCACACAGAATAATTAAATTTAACTCACTTCACACAGGCGAGCTCCGTTTCCTGGTATGAAATCGTCTCTCCTGGAGTTCACGATCCACTTCTCGCGTCGTTCTTTTTCCGCCGGAAATCTAAACATTCTATAAAACCTTTTTTGTCGGAATTGGAACACTTTGGAGCCGGACAACAAGGCATTTCTGAAGTTATTTCACGAAAAAAATCGATAAAAACAACTACAAACACAATAAATTTAACTAATATATAGGAGCGTTGAAGGGACCCTACAATGCGATGATAGTAAGCAGTGCTACAAAAAGGACCAGAATGCCGCATGCGCCAGCCTGTGTATTAAGGAGTTCTAGGTAGACCCAAAACCAGCAACCAATCAAAAAGCAGCATTTTACGACGTCAGTAAATAGGGAGTGGAGAAGGTTTTTTCCTCTCATCTTCACTAGAGCTTTATCGCAGGATATGATCTTGGTTATTTGGCACGATTGTTGATTGACGCCAGCATACTTGGCGACGTTTAATGATAGATACGCTTAATTTTACAGGTGTTTTATAACCGCAATTAGTACAGTGGGTTAGAGCGTAAGGCCGGCGTTACACTATAAAAGTTTGATAAATTTTCTTTCATAAAACTTGGCAAAGATCTTTTATAAATTTTGTATTCAATTTTTTTTTTAAATTTATTTTATAAAGGAAATGGACCACATTACACTATATAAAAGATTTATATGCAATTGTTTTTGCAAAAGTTTTCGTCTGTTTGTCAGTCTTCGTTAGGCTGGTATTACACTATAAAACTTTGATAAAAATTCTTTCATAAAACTTGAAAAATGTAACCAATAAACACATCTGTTAAATTCGAGCGAACTTAACTGATCCGCCTATTGGTTGCATTTTTGAAGTTTTATAAAAGCGAACTTTTATCAAACTTTTATAGTGTAATCCCGGCCTTTGTCCTGTGCTGTTGCTGGTAGTAGTTATGGATGAAGAAATTTTTTTACCATTTGCTATAGGAAATTTATCATTTGCAACCTCTGTAATGGCCTCGGTTTTAAAAAACATGAAACTTATGTGGATGATTGTATTGGATGGAGTAATTTGCGGAAGAAGCTAATTATTTTGATGCATTACATCTTTAGCTAGGAACGCAACTTAATGAATAATGAATATGTCAGTTTATGAAGAAGTTGAGGAATACAACGCTCAGAGTAAAAGTTTAGCGACTAAATTGCCCGTGTTTCATCATATTAATATTGCGTCTTATATGTAACGGTAAAATCCCAAAGACTCGGGTTTTACCAAAGCAAGTTGGTGAAAGTCCAAAAAACGCTTGTAAACGTTTTCATTTCGGATTTTTACTAAGTCAAAGTCCGTTTTAAATGAATCAGTTGATCATCACGAACTTATTAGTTTCTGATGATGATTAGTTTATGAATAATAATTAATTGATTATAAACAAATAATTAATTAACAAACGAAATAACCACCATGATGAGTTTTGGATGCTATTTAAGTAATTGATGCTTATAATTAATTTACTCCTACCAGTTAAAGCCCGTTTTAATTAATTTAACATCATTAATTCAACCATCTTGATTAATTGATAATTGTTTAATAATTATAATTACTAGTGTGAATGATACTTATTGATGAATTAATAGTGATAAGTATTTAAGTAAAACTTATTTCGTCATGAGATGGCGCGTGGGGGTGCCGAGCATGGGGGAGATACGGGGGAGGGGGCATGAGGGGCATTGCCCCCCAGCATCAAAGATGAAGTCGACTGATCTAATCCATATATGTATAGATGAATTGACACATCATCATCATCGTGCCCCCAGACTTCCAAGTCTATCTCCGCCTATGATGCCGAGTGCGCTTTGCCCACTGATCCGCCTCTCCACGCATTGAGCGCATGATGACCCCGCACCCCTCTGGAAATGTCGGGACCCTAACTAATGGCCTTGAATACAAGTGAACCTAAACCTGGATGAAATGAGTAATTTTGTGGGAAGCGAAATAATCTAGTTGATCTATAGCAAAAGAAATGAAATTTCAAATTTATGGATTCGTTATTTTTTATTTCGTGAAGGGTTCGTTTTTCGGATACGGAATTTTGTGAAGGGTCCGGAAAGCGGACCCAAATTTTGGATGAACAGACCCCTAGTAAGTGTAAGTTTTTGTGCGCCACATTCGGCTCGGAGCCCTGGGACAGTGTCCCGATTACCCCAGCCTAGTTATAGATTCTTGCGGGTTTTTTTCAACAATAAATGTGATAGAAAATCAAGTTTTTCTTTTTTTAATCCAAGAAATACACACGGAAAAGAATCTTTTTTTCTCCCCAGAGAAGGGAGTGGCAAGTGAGAGGAGAAGGTAACGTAACAACAGGGTCGCAAATAGGGGGGAGCAGGCGGGTCTGGTGCCCCGGGCGCTGAACCAGAAGGAGGTGCCGAATTCACCCTTTAACTGCTTCTACATTAAAGGGGCGCCAAAATGCCGACTTGCCCCGGGTGACAAAATATCTAGTTGCGGCCCTGCGTAGAAATAACAGGTTTTTTAAGAGTTAATACGTCACAGTGCAGGATAGGAAGTGCATCAGCATAACTCTTTTATGAAACATTGATGAGGAGGCAATATTTGATAAAAGATTTCCACCTGATATTGGTTTACTATCAACTATCTTAGATGATAATGAAATAAATGTATCATCTATATGAACCAACAAATCCAGTGATGTGTCAGTCGAGCCGGATATAGCGAAGTGGCACGTGAAAAAAATTCGACAGATCCGATATTCGTGAAAACCGATACAACGTAAATATTCGAGTTTAATGAAGAAAACTGACTCCTCAACCTATTCGCGATGATGGAAGACGTGGTCCTCGAACAGACTTAAAAATTTAAAAAAATTAAAATTATTTACGTATGTATCACAAACATTAAAGATGTTCACGTAGCTTTTGAATAAAATATTAATACCCGTGTACTGCAAGTCAGTTGTTCTCAAAGTGTGAGTCGCAGCTTCTATGGGTGAGTCACCAGCCTTTATCAGAGCCAAGCATTGATGTGTAACTGTTCAGTGATTTGAAGTAGTACTTCAAGTATTAAGAGAGCCGTGGGTAAACCGTTGACTGAGACAAGGGAGCCATGGAATCATGGCTGTAAGTGATCCATTGAATTCTTATCAATATTTCAATGGTTCTAACGTTTACAAAGACTTTCTTTCAAACCTAGCAAAACTCCGGTCTATCGTCATGGGCAAGTTACTAGCGAATGAGTTGTGCCGGAAATGTACCTAACAGTCTGAGTACCTATCTAGTGTTGTCTGATTTTCCAGTACCTGATTGCAAGTACCAGAAGTATAGGGCCTAATTTACATAAATACTTTACTTTCGGAAATAATATACCATGCCATATATACCAACCAAATACCATAACCCAATTTCATATTTTCTTACCCCTCTATTTCTCAAACAATCATCACTAGAAGTCCTTCCCCCTTCCCCACCTTGTCATTAAAGTCAGCAAACGCGAGACCCCCCCCCCCTCCACCACCGCGAGTGGTGACGTATTACTTGAAAATATGAGACCCCTTGTAGCCCATATATATAAATGTGACCATTCGTTATAACGATACATTCAACATTATTTTAGTATTGCATTGCAGGTTCACTAGGACAGAATTGAATTCGTTATAACCGATAAGCATCCAACTGTTTGTTTCTGTTTTTGTAGGCTGATGTTCACGTATACGGCATTAAGATATTTGTAGCTCCCACTGACTACCTTACAACTCATTTTCTAATTTCTTTATGAAATCATAAAGTATAGCCTATACGTAAACTTCAGCAATTGAAATTATAGTATAGAAAGCATCAGCATTAATCTTTTTTCAAATATAGGACGAGGAGGCTAACTTTGATAAAATAAAACTTGAAAAAGAGCGACTTTTATCGAAGTTGCCCATTACACTATGAAATTTTTTTGTCAAACGTATTTTATAAATGATCTTTGACAAAGAACTTTCATAGCGTAATACCGGCCTAAGACACGCATTGCGAAGGTTGTGGGTTCGAACACTAACTCGACTGAGGTTTTTTGTTTTTCTTATTACTATCTTCGTTTTTTTAATGTATGATTAAATGTGATTCATTCATATCACCAGTATCCAATCAAAATAAGCATGCTTTTATAAATAAATGTTCTATTTATATCATGGCCCCCACAAGGGGTGGGCTGACAAGGCTCCAGCCCTGGGGCCCGGGACGATTTTTACCTTTTTTGTTTTTTCACGCTGTAAATTCATCATAAAGGGGGCCCGCATAAAATCCTGGCTTGGGGGCCCGGCTCCAGGATGTGGGGGCCATGATTTATATTATGTCTGACATGATAGAATCAAAACAGGATGAATCTTACTTGTTTTTTTTAAAATCATATCAAGTTATTGTCAATAGTACACAGCCCAAGAAATTTTAAGGATCAAACCCCTGTTAAAGCAGAAAAAATACAAATAGAAAAAACATAAAACTTAATTTTTTCAATATTTAAATTGCAAAGGTGATTAATAAACTAAAAAAGTAAGGGAGATATAGATGGCTTCTTTCTCAGCCAGAGATATCAAGGAAACAGTTATTTTCCGGATATTATGCTGAGGTGAGCTCGGAAAGAAAAGTCATCACGTCTCCGCCGGGACTCGAACCCAGGCCTCTTGCATACCGGGCAAGCATGCTACCATCTACACCACTGGAGACACATTAATCTGCCTTCCTAATTTCACGCACTGTGTCGTGAGGCGCTGAAGTAGAGGCATTAGTAGCCTCTCTTAACTTCAGGAAATGGCCCCCGGGTGGGACGGTTTAGAGAGATATAGATGGCTTCTTTCTCAGCCAGAGATATCAAGGAAACAGTTATTTTCCGGATATTATGCTGAGGTGAGCTCATCAAGGAAACAGTTATTTTCCGGATATTATGCTGAGGTGAGCTCGGAAAGAAAAGTCATCACGTCTCCGCCGGGACTCGAACCCAGGCCTCTTGCAGTGTCTCCAGTGGTGTAGATGGTAGCATGCTTGCCCGGTATGCAAGAGGCCTGGGTTCGAGTCCCGGCGGAGACGTGATGACTTTTCTTTCCGAGCTCACCTCAGCATAATATCCGGAAAATAACTGTTTCCTTAAAAAAGTAAGGGTTTTAACGCAGATTTCGCATGAATAGCTAATATGAAATGACATAAATTTTTTTTTTTTTCCATAGATTTTTTTTTTTAATTATAAAAAAATCCATGTTTATAATTTTTTTGAGGGAAAACTCATTTGTTCTTGATGTATTATATCCTCGTAACAGAAATTTTATTTTAAGTTTACGTAACAGAATGCACTTCTTTCAAATGTTCTCTGTAATCACAAAATGTTCTAAACTTTGCACACAGAACAGTTCCCTTCAAAGCAAGAAATGGAACCTTCACATAAAATTTTGTGGACATTTCTCACGTGTTTCCTTAATAAAGGGGGGGGGGGATTTACTTTTGAAATCCTTTTTTGCAGGCGCCACAAATTTCTCTCGCCAACATGACATACAAGTCATGGAGGAATGAATGTTATTCATTCCTCCATGCATACAAGTCCTTTATATATTCTAGAAACTTGATACAAGTCGCCAAGCAGGACAAGTCACCGCTAAGCGAGGAAGGGAGGGGGAATCTCCCTTTTTGGTGACGTCAAAATGATGCTTTTTGATTGGTTGCTGGTTTTGGGTCTACCGCAGGCTGCAGACGCACGTGGAAAGAAGACACACAAGAGTGAAGAGAATACCGGCAAAACCGCGGTGCATTTGACTCCTCCAGAAGCAATCGGCCAATCACGCCCGACGTAAAGCGCTGTCGTGAGGCGTATCGTGCCCTGTAGGGAAACGGTCCTACTGCTTTTATTGACGAGTGGACGACGTGTCGCGCTAAGAGATTCACGTTGCGCAACACGCCGTCCACTCACCAATAAGAAAAGCAGAATGACTGTTTTCCTACAGAGTGCAATACACCTCACGACAGCGCTTCACGTCAGGCGTAATTGGCCGACTGCTTTTGAAGGAGTCAAATGCGTCGTGCGCCGCGGTTTTGCCGGTATTCTCTTCACTCTTGTGTTTTCTTTTCCTTCCCTTCAAACCGGAGCATGCAGACGACAGAGTAGCTGATGCGAAGGCCATATAATATAATATAGCCAACCTGATCTAATGTGCCCCGCTAGGAAAACATTAACGCGCAGCGTGATTATGTAACACGTTTCTGCCGACGTGAAATTATACATTTCGGTTCACGCGGCGCGGAACACCTTGTGGTGTATATCTAGTGCGGCCTAGAAACAACAAATCGTAGATTCAGTAGTGCCTGAAAAATCCATCTCGTTGAAATGAACCTTATAATCGCCACGTGAATGACTTTTAATATTTTGGCTAGATGGCAACACCAATACTTTAGATCTAGGTTAGGGTTACCAGTTACGAGAAATGAGAAAGAAATGGAAGCTTGTGTGCACACACTAGATAACGTCTCACTTCTCTTCAAGAAAAGAGAAAAAAAAGAAACCACAATCATTTTCCCTACTAAAACTAGGGTTACCTACCGCCTCCTTTAGGAGGACATGTCCTCTTTTTGATGTCATTTCAAGCATCCTCCTACGTTTCGGAAAATTCGCTCTTTTGTCGTCCTTTTCAGGTTTCCGGAATTATTTTTCTGGGGAAAATGTTTTTTTTTCCCACTTAGAAACATATAGGCCTATTTCTTCACTGATATGCGTGTTTTTGTTTTTTCCCCACGAGCATTCACTATATAAAACCCGCCGAAATTCCCAGAATTTTTTCTGTTTCTGTTTTTTTTATCGATTCTGTTCTAGAGTTAGGAACCTTGAACCTTCACTCGTACGTCGGAGTGCTGTAAATGAGACTTTAACAGCTCATAACCCCTTCATCATCGCTCTGCCAACGCAGTAGTGCACTGAAGCCATTGTTGGTATAAGACAGTGGTCGGCAAACCGCGGCTCGCGAGCCACATGCGGCTCTTTGGCCCCTTAAGTGTGGCTTTTCCTCAAAATACCACGTGAGAAAATTAAATACCTCATTTGGCCCACTTGGCTCTATTCGTCGAAGCTGCGAATAGGCTCATTCGACGGGAAATAAATTGTACGATGTAAATTCAAGATGTCAAGTCTATCGACCCGTAATTTCAGCAGAAATTCAAATTCTAACGAAAATTCTAGATTTTTGCAAAATCATGTTTAGACACTCATTTTGGTCATTTTGTTCTCGCTCCTGTCCCCTCCCGAGTGAGTCATATTTTTCTCGGGGTTTTGCCAAAAGAAGGAATGAAAGCCTGACGCTGCTGTCACGTGACACTTCCGCGACCAATCAGGAGGATCGCAACTGGGAAGTTCGGGAAAAAGTGGTCGAAAACGAGAATTTTTAATAAGCGATCATTTAAGTATTACGTCAGGATTGGGGTGGGGGGAGTTTCTGATTTGCTGACTTTTGATGACGGGGGAAGGGGGTTTGACGGTTGCTTCCTTCATCAACCACCTTTTTTTGAAGATGTGAAATATTTTGAGCTCCGGTAGCAAGCAGTTTTATTAATTTTGTTCTCTTCATGCGGATAAAAGTAGTATATAATGAGGGAGTAGCCACACAGGAATGAATCACAATTGAAAAGTTCAACCTTTCACATCGTTTTCAATAATGTATCAAGGATATAGGTTCATGTTGTAGCCATACTATGAACTAAAATACGTGTGAGAAATTTTTAAATATTTGTTTGAAACATTCATTCCAGAGAAATCATGTGCGCAGTCACAGGGCCGGATTAACCATTAAGCAAAATAAGCACGTGCTCAGGGCATCCATCAGTACTAAAGGGGCACCATATGGCATTTTCTTCTTAATGCACGATTTTTCTTCAACATCCATCATCCGATAGAAGATCCTAAAATTTCAAGAACAATTCATTGTATAGTTGAAGATCATTATCACAAGAATGGCACGAAAGATGAGAATCTAATAATATTGCAAACTAGACTTCACATTATTGCCAAGTTTTTCGATTAGCTTTTCTCAATTTTCATGAAGTACGCCCAGGGCTGTCTTAACATCATCATACGCCCACATACAAAGCGACTTTTCTGAAAGAGGCACTACTACCTTGCTAAAAATTCCTACCTACCTATTTGCATATTTACTCTTTAAAATCGGAACCAGATCTAATCGTTACTTATTTGCCAGAAGTGACCAGATGGGCCCCATGCAGCAGAATAGTTCTACAGAATAAGTACTACATAGTATACCACAGATTAATACGAAGTTCTACAGAATAAGGACATGATTTTTGTGGGTCATTAGTGGATCAACTGTGTATTTTGATCCATAGAAGTAAAAGAAATGCTACCAGGTGTAAATTACAAACTTGACAATGTATCTAAAAAGAAAAAATACCCAATATATATAATGGTGAATCGCTAGAAATAAGATACCTATTGGCAGGGCCGCAACTGGATACTTGGTTAGCCGGGGCAACGACTCATTTAGGCACCCCCCCCCCCGTAATACAATACAAATACAAATACAACGCCACAACAGACAAAATGCCCAACGAGGTGGCTGATAAAAAGATGCCCATAAAAATACGGATGTCATATGTTTCAAAAATACAGCAACCCCATAAAAATGCAATTAACACAAATTACAAACAATATGTACACATGATAAAATATTATACAATGCCCATAAAGAATACTTATGGTTGTCTTATTCTAAGAATGGATAGCTTCTCGATTTAGCCCAACATGTTTATCGTATTTCTTTTTAAACGTGTCAATTGTGTTACAATTTACTACCTCCGAGGGTAAGCTATTCCATTTATTAACAACCCTATTAGAGAAAAATTCCCTGCGACACCATAACCTTGCATTGTCCCTCACCAATCGATACTGGTGTCCCCTTGTAAAAGCAGTTGATTGGCGGTGTACTAAAAGTTCATGGTCCATCCTATCCATCCCATTGAAAATTTTGAACACTTCGATCATATCTCCTCGACACCTGCGTTCATCCAATGTAAACATATTCAAAAAATGAAGTCTCTCTTCATAACTCAAGCCCTGTGTGCCAATAAGGACACGCGCAGCTCTTCTCTGCACCCCTTCAATCAAGTCTATGTCCCTCTGTAGGTATGGTCTCCAAAACCTTACAGCATACTCCAGTCCAGGACGAACTAAGCCTCGAAAAAGCGGAAGAATGACTTTAGGAGAACGCGAAGAGACCTTTTTGAAAATGAGACCAAGCATTCTATTCGCTTTTTTGACAACCGCTGAACAATGTTCAGAAAACTTAACTCGCTCGTCAATGAGAATTCCCAAATCTGTGACTCTAGTTGTATCCGGGATAGTGACACCATTCAACTCGTAAGAGAACCGTGGGTTGTTCGAACCAAAATGAGCGACCATGCACTTATCTACGCTAAACGTCATGCTCCATTCATTTGCCCATGCTGCAATCTTGTTTAAGTTGGTCTGGAGCAACTCCCTATCGCTTTCATTCCCGATTACCCCCATTAGCTTCACATCATCTGCGAATTTGCTAGTAATTCCATCGATACCCTGATCGAGTTTGTCGATAAAAAGTGAAAAAAGTATGGGGCCAAGGACACTTCCCTGAGGAACTCCACTTGTGACGTCTGTCCAACCAGAGAATTCCCCGTTCACCATAACTCGTTGCGACCTATCTCTTAACCACGATTCTATCCAATTCAGCAAGTTGCAACCAATCCCAATCTCGCGTAAACGCTTCAAAAGTTTACCATGTTGGACTCGATCGAATGCCTTCTGGAAATCAAGGTAAACAACGTCGACATTTTTGCTCTTACCCAAAGCCTTAGTCACGTAATCATAGAAGCAAAGGAGGTTAGTTACACATGACTTCCCCTTCCTGAACCCATGCTGATTATCCGACAATACATTATTCTTTTCTATCCACTTCACCTTTTGATGATAATTTCCAAAATTTTCGAGAGGGAGCTCGTCAAACTCACTGGACGATAATTAGACACCACTTCTCTACTACCCTTCTTAAATATCGGAACAACGTTAGCCAGTTTCCAATCTCTCGGGACGATACCCTCAGCAACACTACTCCTGTATATCTGTGCGACTGGCCCCAACAATTCATTAGCACCTTCCCTGAGAACCCTGGGATAGATATCATCTGGTCCTGGTGCTTTGCTTGCACATACATTTCTTAGAAGATTTAGGACCTCCACGTCTTCTACTTGAATATCGTTGAGGGTTTTATTACCCCATGCAACACCCGTATATCGAATATCCTTATCTCCATTAAAAACCGACGCGAAAAAGTCATTGAAAGCACTACACATGCCTACATTGCTCTCTACCTTAGAGCCTCCTATCGAGAGGGGGCCAACTGTCCCCTTACATCCATTATTGACGTATCGAAAAAATGATTTTGGGTCAGAGCCAATGTTATCTGCCAACCTAGATAACATTGCTATCCATGCTATCCGCACGCTATCCGTGAACCATAGAGGGTGTGATGCTGAAGGATAGGTTGAATGGTTGAATTTGCGCCCCTTTTTGTAATGTGCCTGGGGCCCCAGACTCACCTGCTCTCCCCCCCCCCCCACTAGTTGCGGTCCTGCCTATTGGTAATATTATGGCCATTATAAGATTCAATGGTTTCTCCTTGGAGTGTTAGTACAGCCTTTATCCATCAACCGTTCGTCGTAGTGGTATGGTTCTAATTTTAAAAATTCTCAAAGTATGACCAAAAATCCCCCTGTATGAGTTTTGAGGATGAAAATACAGTGTACGCAAGATAAAAAATGAAAATTTTTTTGCGATCCCCCCCCCCTCTAATTTCCAATCAGACAGTTGTTGCTCTTTCTCTTCTGAGCCCAACAAACAAATCGCATGTTTTTAACTGCATTATTCCCTGAGATATTTAAATTCACAATCGGAGGCAGGTACGGGATCAGGAGAATTTCGCAACCCAATGCAGAAAAAAATTTTTGCGGCTCCCTCTAAAAACATTTTATGTAGTTGTTCCCGACTTACAAACTTTTCGAGTTTCGAACATAAATCTTGGAGGGGAATTTTTTTTCAGCGAGAACGCCTTTCATTACTCTAATTTTTCTTCATTATTTCAGGAACGCGTTGATGGTCTGGATCGTAATCAAACACGATCCGTTGAGAGAGAATGACATTTAAATAAAATTTACAAAATTCATAGATTATTAATAATAATTAGCGCGTGGTCCATCTGCTGACACTTCATCGTGGCTCGAACCATATTGAACAGTCATAAAAATTCAACTACGTCTCGTTTCTCTGAGGCACTTCGGGCACGGCCCGGGGTGGGGGAAGCATGCGTTAAGAAGACACTGCCTAAGGTTCGCACCAGGCGTCCTCCTTTTTCAGTTTTGAATCTGGTAACCCTATCTGAAGACCACATAATCCGTGTTATATAATGTTAATAATCATCCATACTGTCCGAATGTTTTTGTGGAAAGAAATAATTATTTTTTCTACATAAAATCGATTATTGCAAATGCACGACTTTTGTTGCCGAAATTTTCGTCTCATAAAAAAATTTCATGCCAAAAAATGACGAAGAACTCTTCCATCATCTCATGAGTTACCTGAAATTTCGAGATTAAATGGCAGCACCAACAGTATATAAATCAAGCCTCTGGAGAGAGTAGGACGTCAGCGGTCTCCGCCTTGGTAGTGCTGAGAACTGCGTCCCCCAACATCTTTCGTCGGAACATCACGTGACTCGGTGAAAACAAACACGACACCCCCCTCCCCTCGTTATTTTCTTATGACATAAATAGGAGTTTAAAACAATGAATGAGAAAAATAATTTCAGCTTGGACGAGATAATTCCAAAATTAATGAAAGTAATTCAAGCATTAAAGAAATTAAAGATAATGTCAGCATTAATGAAGAAAATATTCTAGAGTTAATGTAAGAGATAATTACAGCAATGATAAAAGTGATAATTCCAAAATTAGTGAAAGAACTAATGAAAGCGATAATAATAAAATTAATGAATGATAATTCCAGAATGAAGGAAAAAGGTTATTCCAAAATTAATGAAAGAGACAACTTCAAAATTCATGAAAGAAATAATTCCAGCATAAATGAAAGAAACAAATCCAGAATTGATGAAAGCAATTATTTCAGAAGTAATGAAGGAAATAATAATTAATAAAGGAAATAAAATTCCAGAATTAATGGAAGAATATTCAAAAAATAATGAAGGAAAATTCAAGAAATTATGAAAGAAATGATTCCATCATTAATGAAATAAATAATTTAATCTTTTTTCATCTCCCTTTAGATGAGTTCTTCTCTCCATCCTTTTTTTAAATCTTTAAAACCCAATATTTAGAGACCGAACTGTACCTTTCTATGGGGAAATTGCCAGGCGGGAAGTTTGTTTTGACCGAGTAACGTAATTTCCTTGCATTTGATGTCGCTGCAGTCGCGGTGACTGGATGCTCCCTCTAGTAATAAGTCCGATCAGTAATGTCGTCTGCTTCTCTCCAGGTTACTCGTTTTCGGCGTCTCCTTGTGTTTTGAAAAAATTACTGAACTGGCAGTTCGAACTTCCAGTTCTGTTTGTGAGCTTAACTCGTAGGGAGCCGACTTCTTGTCAGTCGTCTGCTCATTAAGAGGCTTTTTGTTTTGGACACCTCCTTATGCTCAAATAAAATAACCGAACTTTCAGTTTAAATTTCCAGTTCAGTTCACGAGCTTTGTTTATAAGGAGCTGAGCGGAATAAAGAATATAATTTTTTTCACTTTACACTTCATCATCACCACATGAGTCACTTTTAAATTTGACATTAGATGGCAGCACATTACTATAAAGTGCAATGTGGAAAAATTCACTTTTTACGATCTTACCTGTCGTCTACTTGTGTGAGGGTCCTATGTTTTGGATGTCTCCTTGGGTCTTGAAAAATTTACTGAACTGGAATTTTGATCTTTCAGGTCAGTTTATAAGCTTTGTTTATAAGGGGCGTAGCTGAATGAAGATTTAGTTTTTTATACCTGAGCTTCTCGTCATCACCACATAAGGCACTTCTGATTTTGTAAGTAGGTAGCAACACCAACAATATTTTTAAAAATGAATGTCTTAAAGTATTCGTGAGTATTAAATTAATTTTAATTCCCTTTTAAAATTGTTAGTGCCATTGTGAATTCGCGGCAAATGCTACAAGGCAAAAAAAAACGAAAAGAAACTGCTATTGGCGGACGGCGTAACATTTCGAGTCACTGTTCATGTGAACATAATAGTGATTCATTATCAGGATTTCAAACCCATCGGAAAATATAAATAAGGGGCCATTCAAGTATTACGTAAGCAGATTTTCAGCCATTTTTGACCCCCCCCCCCGTGTCAGCATAAGTCAGCAAAACACTGACCCCCCTAACCCCCCCCTCCTTACCCCGTCAGCAAAATTTCGTCAGCAGCTTAGAATATTTCATATCTTCAAAAAGGGGTGGTTGATGACGTGAGCAACCTTCAACCCCCCCCTTATCATCGAAAATCAGAAAATCCGAAACCCCCTCCCTCCCCTCGATGCTGACGTAATACTTGAATGACCCCTAACCAGATTTTCAAGTAAGAAAATTATCAATTTGTTGACTTCAATTTCGATACGGTGAATTTCGTTGGATGACAAGCTGCCTTCAAGTGGCGTTTTGGTTCGTAATATGGCCGCTCTCTCGCAGGCGAACGAAGCAACGTGCGAGTTGGATTTAAAAACACAACACAATATTTCACATAATAGTCCGTACTATATTTAATATACAAGGCGCATAGGTAACGGGGCATATGGCATTTTACTGGCGAACCATTGGTCCTAGAGGTATACTTCCAGTTGGAAAAAGTTCCCGAATAATGTGTAGTACTCAGATATTTGATTCATGTTGCCAGGGGTTATATAGTTATTAAAATAAAAATGTTAACTTTTAATGCAGACACCCTGTGCCCCAAAACCCAATTGGAAAGTTGTTTCCCGATCTCCAACGAAAATATTCAACGTGTCTAAATGCAATATTCACTGAGATATTCGAAGAAAATTGGAAAAAAAAACATCATTAAATGCGAAGAAACCATTTTACCCGCATTTTATGCTGTTTTTTTCCCCAAATTTCCTCAATTTTTCGAATTTGCATATCTCGGTGAATATTGGACACTTAGAAACGTGAAATTATTTTAGTTGCCATCGGGAAAGACAGAGCAACAACTTCTTAATTGGGTTCTTTGGCACACGGGGATGGTATAAAAATTGGTTTTTTTATGTTATAACTATAAAACCCCTTACAACATGAATGACATATCTGAGTTGGACACGTGATTTGGTTACTTTTTCTAGTTGGGTATGTCTCTAAGATTAATGGCTCACCAGTAAAGTGCCATACGCACTGTTACCCATGCAGTCTGCATATACACGTAAAAAAACACAGTCGACTCTCGTTTTAACGAATACCGTTATAACGGAAAAAATATCGTTTTAACGAAAACTTATCTAATCCCCCCGGATAAGTTTACGTAGGAACAATATAAAAATCTGAAATTTAACGAAATTTCTTTATTACTCCGGTCTCTTGGAGTTCATTATAATGGGGCTTGACTGTATTCCCACCAAGAAAATCTGATATTTTTGCAATTTTTGATGGTGAAAGCAGTCCTTTTTATAATGATTATGTCATTTTACTTTTATAAATTTCAGAAGGAAACAAAAGATAGAAAGGGTGGGGAGAAAAAAAGAAAAATGGCCATGAAGGGGCTCGGTTGTGCGCAAATGCCTCGAAATTCCACTTGTGCGCAAGGGGATTCGGGCCTCACTCTCAGTTTTATGACAAAATTTCACATTTATGAGACGTATGCCTACGGGCACGAGATTAATCTCTATATATATATAGCTTTCAATATTAAAATATTTCATTTATACGAAGCACAATTTCAGTTATTTGGCATTTTCATTTTGACTCGAACTCCGAATCTTTGGCATTTAGACATCATTTCCAACGATCAAATCCACGAGGTTTTTGCAGATTGTGAAAAATGTGTCGCTGAATTGGTTTTGCATGCGTATTGTCAACACTAAAAACCACAAATTTTAGGTTGACAGATACAGAGATACGCATTGAGCCGGTTATGGACATTTCAAAATGAAGACTTGCGTGAGAATTTATTGCACTTTTCTGAGAAATCAACAGACGCAGTGAGTCTCAAATAAACGGATTTAAATTGCTTTAAATGTAGTCATACGCCACATTTTAGAATTTTATTTTTCTAATGCCCACAACATTGTTCTTGGAGGATAGGAAAATTGTATTGAAATTACTTGTGATGTTGTAGGCCAGCAGCAGGCTTATGTAGTAGGGCAGTTAATAGGAAGCATTACAGTATAGATTAAAAAAACTCTAAAGATGTAGTGTCAATCTTAGTTACTAAGTCCCAATACATTATCTGCTTGGAATTGCGTATAGAAACCAATCAGCAAACCAAATGACGTTAAGATCGTCTTAAATATGTTTAAAATCACGTTTTTCCTGTTAAATTGAAATGAATGGCATATGAACACTCGCGATTTTGAAACAACAGCAAATTCACGCAATTACAGTTTCTTAAGTTATACAGCAATGTAGTTTTAAAAAATTTAATTTCATGGCTATTTTTCCTCATGTATGATTTGGTTTCTTGCAGTTCGTTATAACTGAATTCGATTTCTTTTCAGTGGAGGCGATGGTTGTTGGCACACCCACTTCCCAAAAATTCATAAAAAAATACCCCAGAGCAATCATTCTTTATTCGATTTTTATAAATATATTCCCCATCAGACCACTCAGATTTAGAGGTGCCGCGAGTTCGATACCCGGTTCGCCCTTGTCAGAAAACTTTCCTGACATAGGGGTACAATAAAAAAAGGCGACTTGACCGCAGCAAAAAATTGCTACCGCAGGGAGTTCCCCCATCGAGGGGGTTAGCGCACCAACCTCTCGATGAGTATAAGAAACAAGCCTGCCGTTCGGAATCGGCAATAAATTGTAGGTCCCGGGGTCTAATTAGCCCTCGTGTGCAGAAAATGACCGTGGTGCGACAAAAATGATCAATGATCAGACCACTCAGTGCCGGCTGAAGATAGCTTTGAGCTAAACTATGTATGGCTATCCGTCTGTAATTGCATGAAAACGATGGGTTTTTTACAAGCTTTCATTTTTCACCCATCTACTCCTCGGATTGCATTTACTACCAGCACTCAAAAGAATGTCAATGAATGGTCAACAAATCATTGTCTGCTTTCTTTATGGCAGCCCTCTTTGAATGAAAAGTCTTCGAACACACACAACTTTCTTTCTTTACACTTACTCCATTTTGCTTTAAACCTCTTCTATAGTTTGCGTCAGGGCCTACTGTCACCCCCAAGTCGTAAACCCACCGAGATTACATGCAACGCTTTTTTTATTCCCTTCCTCATGTTAATGTTACTTGAATAGCGGGAACATTGCGAAAAATATATTCTATGCATTTTTTGTTTGAAATTAAATTTTTTCTAGTCAGAGTGACTAAAAAAATTTAATTCCACAAACTTCTTCGTGGCCCCCGTATCAGTAGCCGTGGCTCCCCTTTCGCCAGATTTTCATCCGTGGCCCCACTGGAATATCCTTCGGCCCCCCCTGAGGTCATATGGCCCCCGGTTGAGAACCACTGCTCTAGAGTAACTCAAGACATTCATTTTTAAAAACATTGTTGGTGCTGCTATCTACTTTCAAAATCAGAAGTGCCTTATGTGTAGGGTGACCATACGTCCCGTATTTCCCGGGACAGTCCCGGTATTTTCTGTTTTTTTGACTGTCCCGACTTTTTAGCTAAAGTGTCCCGATTTTTCCCGTATTTTGCACGAAGCCTACTTGAATTTTTATTCTTTATTGAAGTCAAAGATTGAAATTATTTTCAACTTATAAATTATATTATGATAACTGCAACTATAAATGAGTATATGAATCTCCCACATTTGTCTTAGTGAAAATTTTTTTTCGTGGAATTCATTTTAATCCACTGCAATTAGCAGTAATGCTGCATTTCCCGCCATTGTGATTTTTCCGTTATTTCAACAATATTTGGCGACTTTGTTCGGTTTTGGCGTCATTTTTGGCGATGTCCCGTATTATCCCGTATTTGGAATCCCCATGTCCCGTATTTCTCTCGAGGAAATATGCTCAGCCTACTTATGTGGTTATGACGAAGCTCAGGTATAAAAAACTAAATTCTTCATTCAGCTTTCTCCTTATAAACAAAGCTCCAAGGAGTAGTTCATAATTTTTTCAGGACCCAAGGAGATATTCAAAACAAAAGACCTCCACACAAGCAGACGACTGGTAAGATCGTAAAAAGTGAATTTTTCCACACTTCACTTCATAGTAATGTGCTGCCATCTAATCTCAAATTTAAAAGTGACTCATGTGGTGATGATGAAGTTTAAAGTAGAAAAACTATATTCTTTATTCCGCTCAGTTCCTTATCAACAAAGCTCATAAACTGAACTGGAAATTCAAACTGAAAGTTCGGTTATTTTATTTGAGCATAAGGAGACGTCCAAAACGAAGAGCCTCTTAATGAGCAGACGACCGAGAAGAAGTCGGTTCCCTAGAAGCTAAGCTCACAAACAGAACTGGAAGTTCGAACTGCCAGTTCAGTAATTTTTGCAGGACACAAGGAGACGTCCAAAACGAGTAACCTGGAGAGAAGCAGACGACAGATTCTGAGGCTTGCATCGAGCTTATACAATTGGAGGGAGCACCCAGCCGCCGCGACGGCAACGATATCAAATGCAAGGAAATCACGTGACCCGGTGAAAACAATGTTCCCGCCTGGCAATTTGCCCATAGAAATGTACAGTTCGGTCTCTAAATATTGGGTTTTAAAGATTAAAAAAAAGAGAAAGGTGAAAAAAGATTAAATTATTTATTTCATTAATATATACTGGAATCATTTCTTTCATCAATTCATGAATTTTCCTTCATCAATTCTTGATTTTCCTTCATTAATTCTGAAATTTTTCTTCATTTATTCTTGAATTTTCTTTCATTAATTCCGGAATTTTCTTTCATTAATTCCGGAATTTTCCTTCATTATTTCTTTCATTACTTCTGGAATAATTGCTTTTATTACTTCTGGAATAATTGCTTTCATTACTTCTGGAATAATTGCTTTTATTACTTCTGGAATAATTGCTTTCATTACTTCTGGAATAATTGCTTTCATTACTTCTGGAATAATTGCTTTCATTACTTCTGGAATAATTGCTTTCATTACTTCTGGAATAATTGCTTTCATCAATTTTGGATTCGTTTCTTTCATTAATGCTGAAATTATTTCTTTCACTGATTCTGAAATTATTTCTTTCACTGATTCTGAAATTATTTCTTTCATTGATTCTGAAATTATATCTCATTAATTCTGAAATTATCTCTTTCATTAATTTCGGAATTATCTCTTTTTTATTTATTTTGGAATTATTTCTTTCCTTCATTTTGGAATTATTTCTTTCCTTCATTCTGGAATTATCTTTCATTGATTTTATTATTATCTCTTTCATTGATTTTATTATTATCTCTTTCATTGATTTTATTATTATCTCTTTCATTGATTTTATTATTATCTCTTTCATTGATTTTATTATTATCTCTTTCATTGATTTTATTATTATCTCTTTCGTTAATTTTATTATTACCTCTTTCATCAATTTTGGAATTGTCACTTTTATCAATGCTGAAATTATCTCTTGCATTAATTTTGGAATTATCTCATCGATGCTGAAATTATTTTTTCATTTATTGTTTTAAACTCCTATTTATGCTATAAGAAAATAACGAGGATCGTGTTTGTTTTCACCGAGTCACGTGATGTTCCGACGAAAGATGTTGGGGGGGACACCGTTCTCAGCACTGCCAAGGCGAAGACCGCTGACGTCATACTCTCTCCAGTAATATAAGCTCAATGGAGGCTTGATTTATATACTGTTGGTGCTACCATTTAATCTCGAAATTTCAGGCAACTCATGCGATGATAAAAAGAGAGAGAGAGAGAGAGAGTTCTTTGTCATTTTAAGCATAAAATTTTTTTATGAGACGAAAATTTCGGTAACAAAATTCGTACATTTGCAATAATCGATTTTTATGTAGGAAAAAAATTCGGACGATTTGGATGATCGAACAAATAAGTGAAAATACGAATTATGTGGCCTTCAGATAGGGTTACCAGATTCAAAACTGTAAAAGGAGGACGCCTGGTGCGAACACTAGGCAGTGTCGTCTTAACGCATGCCTCCCCCACCCCAGGCCATGCCCGGAGGCATAGGTGGAGATTGACTTGGAAGTCTGGGGTGCACGATGATGATGATGATGATGTCAATTCATCTATACATATATACATACATTAGATCAGTCGACTTCACCTTTGGTGCTGGTGGGCGCCCTTCCCCCCCCCCCCCGTATCTCCACCCATGCCCTGAGGGCTTTAAGAGAAGAGGTGCCTCAGAAAAACGAGACGTAGTTGAATTTTTGGAGAATTTTTCATGTAGGGCCTGCAAAAAATCCCTTGGCTCGGGGGTCTATGATGCTATTACGACGATCCTTCCCGTCAGCCCCACCCTTCTGGGGTCATGGAATTCCAGTGCTTTATTCCTATTAATTTACATCAATTAAACAAAGACAGAAATAAAAAATTCGAAAAATGATCAGTTATCGAATTGCAACGTATATTTGATAAAGTGATGATGAAGCGCCCTATAGACGTCATAATCATCATCAGCATCGCTTTGAGGGGTCAGGAAAAGGGTGATCCTCATAGAAATTAGTGTTAAAATATCCGATTTTACTGTCGAAATGCGGAAATTTGGTGGGGTTTTCTGTCACATCGATAATTTTAAAAATTGTATAGGATTCTCAATTTTCGAAATATTGAGTTCGCTTAGAGATATACGAAGCCCAGGAGATTAAATATGAAGTAATCAGCCGGACCTACTTTTGAGTTTGATGTTCATGCAATAACAGTGATTTCGACTTTTTATTTATATCTTCTCAAGCACGAAAATGAAAATGTGTGTGTATTGTCTTTTAATATTCAACTGCATAAATTCATATAGTTTAGGTTGTTTTAATTATGGGCCCATAAAGTGCATCGAAAAAAATTCACAGCTTTAATTAAACACTTTTGGAAGCTGAAACAGGCAGATGTGGATAATTTGAAGTTCAGGAGGGGGGGGGGGGAGAAATCGAAATACTTAGCGCCCCTTATGAAAGTAAAAAAATATATATAATATTCATTTTTACGTTTCTTTAAATCTAGATTTGTTTATTTCATGAGTCGCGCAGGAAGCCACCATATTGGTTAACTTAGACGCAGTTTGCATGTCCCTCGAAGAAAGAGGGAGATATCACGTGATCCAAAAAGCCTCATTAAAGAAAACCCGGGAAGCGCCGGGTATTATAGCTAGTGAAAGAAATAATTTCACCGAGCTGATAAAAATTCTGCATTAAATACGGGGGGGGGGGGGGGGGATAATTTCCAGATTCGAAATTATACTTACTTTTCACAGGATTAAGATAGTTTATCGATAAGACATTCTATATTAAAATTATTTATAATTAATTCTACTATTCTTTATGTTAAAATGTTTCCGCATAGCCTATTTCTCGTTAATATGAAAATTCTTGTTTCTCTGTAATTGCTTTTTTTTCTTCGATTGAATTACTCACGGCATTGACAATGTTACCAAACACACTTTTCAACAGTGAGATCTGTTGGTGCTCTGTTGCATCTGAGAATTTGTCTCAGCTACATCAACAAACCCAAAGCATTTCGTCGTCAAAGGATTTAAGTATGTTATATACAGGGTGCAGGGCGTATGGCGAACCGTCGATCCTAGAAGTAAAATTACTAATACTTCCAATTACAAATGTATCAAAATAGCGTATAGTACTTAGAAATTTATTCATGTTGCCAGGGGGTTGTATAGTTATTCAAATGCAAAATATTACCTTTTTATACTGTCACCGTGCGCCCCAAAACCCAATTAGGAAGATGGTTCCTAATGATGGTCTCTCCTGATGTCAACAAAGAAGAAGAAAAATCCAATTTTTCTAAGTGCAACATTCACTGAAATAATCCGAGAAACGGAGGAAATTAGGGGAAAAAAACAGCTTTAAATGCGGGTAAAACGGTTTTTTTCCATTGCTAATTCATTGATTATTATAAATTATGTTAAAGTTATCAGTTATGTTGCTGAATTCAGAATTATGCTGCTAAATGGTAAATTCGATTGCTAAATGGTAAATTCGATTGCTGAATGGTGAATTCGATTGCTAAATGGTAAATTCGATTGCTGAATGGTAAATTCGATTGCCAAATGGTGAATTCGATTGCTAAATGCTATTGCTAAATTCTGAACTCGATTGCTACATTCTGTTTGCTAAATTCTATTGATAAATTCAAAATTTCATTGCTAAATTTTAAATTCTATTGCTAGATTCTAAGTTATGTTGTTAATTTCGGATTTATGCTGCTAAATGCTGAATTCTAATACTAAATGCTAAATCAGATTGATAAATGCTAAATTCGATTGCTAAATGCTAAATTCGATTGCTAAATGCTACATTCGATTTGATCACTCATTCCTCAAATTAACGGTCCTGAGTTATAGGTCGTTATGCCCCCCCCCCAAACAAAACACGCCTCTCTCTCTCTCTCTCTCTCTCTCTAAAGTCACTCTTTCCATCACTCGCCATGCTGGCACATTTCCCTGATCACTTTTTTTTTTATCATTCTTTTGGTCGTTCGCTGACCTAGTTTCTGCTCTTCTATGGTTGCGCACTCTCTACGTCACGCTCTCTAGGTCTCTCTCATTCTCGTGTCATCTCTGGGGTTGCTCTTTTGGTCATTCACTGACTTGGTCCATTGCTCTGTACATCATTCTTATTGTCGATCTTGTGATTCCTCACAGCTTTGGTCACTCACATGCTTTCCACATGTTCTAAGTCACTCTTACGATCGCTCATCCACCTTGTCTCACGCTCATGCCATGGTCAGTCACATGCTTACAAACTCTTATGGTCACTCTTGATCGCTATAGGCCAGGGGTTCTTAACCTATAGGTCGCGACCCAAACTTGGGTCACCGGGCTCGCAAGATGGGTCGTTGTCCAAATCCAAACAGTCCAAACCCATTAAAAACCAAGGAATCCATTAACAAGCATGGCTGGGGGTTCCAACTGAAACGTAATTCGCAGGGGCTTCCGAGAAGGGTCGTACGAATCCACTAAGCCAGGGACTTGAGCTATGTGTCACAACCCAAACTTGATTGGCAGGGGTTTTCGAGCTGGGCCATAAACATCCACTAACAGCCAGGGTATCTTGAGCTGTGGATCACTACCAGCACTTGTTTGCTAGGGGCTTCCGCGGTGGGTCGAACAAATTCACTTACATCCAGGAATTCTTGAAATATGAGTGACTTCCGAAAGTTGTTGTGCAGGAGCTTGCAAGATGTGTCGTACAAATCCACTAACAGCCAGGCTCTCTTGATATTGTGGAGGACGACCCAAATGTGATTCGCAAGGGCTTCCGTGATGAGTCGTACAAATCCACGTGCAGTACTGTTATAAATGCACTTATTGCGTCACTTTTTTTCACTAATTTCGAAAAACAAAGTCACGTGGGTCGCGAAGCTGATCTTGTTGCTGATTTTTGGTCGCGGCTGGAAAGGGTTAAGTAAGAATCCCTGGTATACGGTATAGGATTGGTGAATGTTGTATTTATATCCTATTTTTTTCTTTGGAAATAGTTGTATGGCAATAAAAAAAAAAGAAAAAAGAAACTACAGTACAGTAATACCGTACAGGACATCACGAAGATCATTATATATGTCTTTTCCAGTTGTAGTGCCTGTTAATGAGTGTTAGAAATAATTCCTCTATCCGTCCATCAGCATCTATGCAGCGCATGAAAACCATGAGTTGTGCAACCGATGCATAATCGGTGGACTCGTCTACAGCTAAAGAAAAATACGCACATGTTTTCAATGTTTCCAGCATTATTTTCTTGATGGAAGACGCAATGGCATCAAATATCATCTTGCAACAGTATACGAGTGATATTCTTAGCAGCATTAACCATGGTTTTGCGACATTTTTCTGGTATAAGTTCTGCAAGGGTGTCAACTGCAAAAACTATTCAGAAGCTACTAAGAAATAATGAAAAAAATTACTGAAATGATTAAATTTCAAAACTATCAACAAGTAATTTAAGAATTGATTAAAGCATTCGAAATGGGGAAGGGGATGGATCTCCTGTTTGATTGAGGGTCTCTCTGGCCCCCGACGAGAAATTAAAATGCTGTTATCCTGGGGCAGCGGAGTCCCGTTCGCGAGACGGATAACTCTCCGCATTAGAAATTTTTGAATTTATTAGGTGAAGCTCAGACACTTTTTTTTCACTAAAAAACAATTTAATTTATATATATATATATATTGTTACGAACTATGGACGATAGATGGCGCGCTCCTTTATCGCAACCTTCCGTTGGCAACGAGAATTGATGCCGGTTTCGGTTTCTCGGAGGAAGATGCTATTGGTGAGAAGTCCCGCCCCTCCAGACATAGGTTCAACCCCTCCGTACAGTGGCGCCACCGACTAGGAAACTGTAAAATAAAATTTTGTGGAATGTTATATTTCTCGAAGTTTCTATCCGGGTTATAAATACCGTGGCGCTCACAAGATGGCAGGCAAAAAGAGACTCGAATAGAGAGATTCGATGGAAAGTCAGTTGTGTTTAAACTTTGCGATTAAGTTTTGATAGCTCTCAAGCCTGAAAATACGTGTAAATTGTTGTTTTGTAAACAAATCTGTGTTTGTCCGTCGAACCGCTTCTTGTTTTGCAACCTCGAAGTCTTGTGGAAAATTATCCGGAACAATATATATATTTCGCACTTTTATTACCGTGAGCTCAGGGACCCCTGAAAGCGAGGTTCCGATGCAATCGCACTTGTCAACCCAGGCCATTTATAAGAATTTTAAACTGGTGGGGCACTAGGAAAAAGGGCACTTGAAGCGGAGTAAGCTCCAGTGTGTTCCGTACAAATGACATAGCAGGCAAAAATTTCAAATTAAAAAAATAATAATTTATTTTAAAAGATTTAAAAAGACATTTTTTTTTAAAGCCTGTGTACCAGAAAACATGCTCACTGCCGACAAGGCCAATCAGATGCCTCCATGCAGAATAGTTCTACATCACGTTTAGTGTACCACCGTTCCAGTTTCTTTGGTAGTCACACCAGCCAGGAAGTAGTTACTGTTAAAAACAAGCAAAAGGGGGAAAGGACCCTCAAGAAGAGAAGGACTGTGCATACTACTCAGTGATGCCCTACAGATGAAGGAGCCTGTTTCTCGCGTAGGCAAACCGGGCACGTGCCCCGGACCCACAAATTTTCAGAACCCTAAAATTTGTTGCCTATTTTATTTTATGCACGGCCTACATGCCCTTTTACCCTGCGTACGCTTTTCCCTCAAAGATAGAAGAGGCCGTCTTAAGAGTATCATGGGCCCCCGGACGGAGCGATTTTTCTGAGGCTTCCCACACTTGGCTAGAAACGCCTGCCCACCTAATTGCATGCTTGCTCCTGAAAATTTTTTTATCCGATCTAGTTTTCATGAGGCCCCACCGGGTAGTGTTTGGTTGTGCCCGTGCGTTAAGTCGGCACTGATAAGGGGAGTCCTAAATATTCATATTTGCGCACGGCTAAAAAACTTATAGGTTAGGCCCTGAAGACCGGCACATCAAAAGAAATTTATTTTTGGAGTCACTTGGATTTTGAATCAATGCAAGGCTGTGGCGCTGCGATCGCAACCGGGTTCTGCGTGGGGGAAGGGGAAAGAGAAGTAAAGTAAAAGTCTGGATGAGTGTTCATTTATCACCCCGCGGTCGTGACGATTAATCTCATGTACACAAACAAGTCGTCGCATCCTTTTTCCCAACAATATCAAATTTTTCAACGTTTGGAAACTTTTTTCGGCGAGAATTGACACTGTTCGGATTTGGGATCTCTATTTTTCTCGATTCATACTTAAAAATTTGTCTTTTTTTTATGCGGTAAATTTTAATTCAATAAGATCTAAAGTTTTTCAGCAATTTTAGCGAAACATTTTCAATTTTAACGAGACGATAGGCAGTGTCCCGTATTTGCTTGAAAATATATGGTCTTTTTAGTTATGACGTCAGCTGGAAGGATAGTACCCAACAGAAATCAGACGATCGATTTTTGTTTTTTCAATATGGCAACACTCTCCTTTTGTTTACATCACACAAGGATTTTAAATGTGTTTTGGGTGATGTATGAGCATTCTTCCCTTGAAGACATTCGACGTCCGTATTCAGCCATCATCGCAGGAAAAAGGAAATAGATGTTCATCGTCACCGCGACGCCATTTCTATGCGCTCTTCTCGCTTGCGGTTATCCTCACCCAGTCAAGTTGAACAAGTCTCTGGAAGAATCCCCATCGCAGAGGCACAACACTAACAATGTCGTCGACAAGAATCAGAGGGGAGCTTTCCTCCCGTCGAAGCTGAGTTATGACGTCGTCAAACCCCCGGATCACTTGACCGGGGTCAAGATGGAGCGGGATGGCCATCTCAACAAGCAATTCAGGAAAGAGGTCATCGTCGGGAGTCCCGAGAAGAGAGGCGACAGCGACGAGGACCTACTGACCTCGATATTTGAGAAGTAATCCATTCCTCGTGCTTTTCACATTAAAATGTCATCACGTGTTAATGTTCTTTATATTCAATCCGTTTGAAGTGTACCACCATGAATGTGGCCTCAAGAAACTTATTTAGAACCGCATGGTGATAACAATTATTTAATTTACTCATCTGACTCCATGAATTGTCACTACTCAAAATCTTGATAATCAAATAATTAATTTATTAAAAACATAACTTCAGAACTGGTTAACATGTTAAAAACTTATATAACTTAAAACGGATAACGGGGATGCATAATGTAAAAAGTTAAATACTGGAAAAGAGAGAGAGTAAGAGTGAAGAGCGAGTCGTCAACCGTATTTTATACAACACTAGCGGTGACGTCACATCGACATAACACAAGGTGCGATGACGTTACAACATAAAAACGTAACATAAAACATTCACACAGCGACACCTACAATACTCCCCCACGAGTCCGGAGGACGGTACATGAAAAATTATATCATTTCAGCACAAATCTAACTTTACGGCCGGATCTCGTGACGTAGGGCTTAGGTTCAGTAATAGAATCTGAAATTTTAGGATCAAATTCATTATTGAACATATGAGCAGGTTTTAACCTATCTATTGAAATAGTTTTGACATCATTATTAATTTGAACTTTGAAAAATTTATCAGTCCTTGATAGAACTTTGTAAGGTCCTTGATATGGTTGCTGAAGAGGACGGCGAACGGAATCCACTCGGACGAAAACGTGTGATGATTTCGCCAGGTCCTTGTTTATGAACACTTTGGATGAACTATGGTGGCTAGAAGGAACTGGACGCAGTTCGGACATCTTTTTGCGAAGTCTCAGAACGAAATCTGAGCGAGACACATTCTGACTAGAGTCTCTGAAAAAATCGCATGGAAGACGTAGAGTAGTACCATAGACCATTTCGGCTGGAGTGGAACTTATGTCCTCTTTGAAGCTGGAACGTACACCAAGCATTACCACTGGTAGGACGTCTACCCATCGTTCAGTAGCATGACACATTATGGCAGCTTTGAGTTGTCGATGGAACCTTTCAACAGCGCCATTGCTCTGTGGATGGTACGCTGTCGTGCGAATGCGGTTAACACCAAGTAGTCGTGCTAGAGACGTGCAGAGTTCGGATTCGAACTGGGTTCCGCGGTCGGTGGTAAGCACTTCAGGAACACCAAAGCGTGCAATCCAGTTGGCGAAGAAGGCAGCAGCAACAGTCTCAGCAGTTTGGTCAGGAATTGGTATGGCCTCAGGCCAGCGAGAAAATCTGTCACAACACGTTAATACATAACGGTTGTCTCTTGATGGAGGAAGAGGGCCAACTATATCCAAATGAATATGTGAGAATCTGGCTGAAGGTAGGCCAAACTCTCCTATAGGAGACTTAGTATGCCTTCCGACTTTAGAACGTTGGCAATGAAGACATGTCCTGCACCATTCTTTGCAGTCCTTGGTGAGAGACTTCCAAACGAATCGTTTGGATATCATTTCCACTGTTGCCTTGGCACCTGGATGGGATAAACTATGAATAGAATCAAACACTTGTCTTTGAAATGTTTTAGGAACGTAGGGTCGCACATTTTCAGTCGACACGTCACAGTAGAGTTTAACATCGGAATTAGCGAAAGTCATCGGCCTAAGCTCAAGACCGGTACCGGAATCGACAATCGATTGCAAATCAGTGTCCCCAGCCTGCGCGCTAGCCATCTCAGTAAAATCAATTACAGTAGGAACTTTAATTTCTGCTATGCGCGAAAGAGCATCAGCGACTGAATTTTGTTCG
This sequence comes from Pholcus phalangioides, assembly GCF_987345545.1. Classification (NCBI taxonomy): domain Eukaryota; kingdom Metazoa; phylum Arthropoda; class Arachnida; order Araneae; family Pholcidae; genus Pholcus; species Pholcus phalangioides. The sequence continues at coordinate 39,240,457 of NW_028301603.1, forward strand.
CCTGACACGTGTCTGATATCAGTCGAAAATTGACTTATGTAATCGAGATGTCTTATTTGGCGAGCGGAGCATTTCTCAGTTTTCTGAGTGAAGGCGTATACCAGAGGACGATGGTCTGTGTACATGGAAAAGTTACGGCCTTCTAGCATGTGACGAAAATATCGTACTGCTGAGTAAATGCCTAGAAGTTCACGATCGTACACACTGTACCTTTTCTCAGTTGCTGTGAGTTTACGTGAAAAAAATCCAAGTGGTTGGACTTGTTTTTTTACCACTTGATGTAAAACCGCTCCCAAAGACGTATCCGATGCATTGACTGTGAGCGTCAAAGGTGCATCTAGTACTGGGTGCGCCAAAAGGGCACAATCAGCGATCTATTTTTTGCACAATGAAAATGAATTTTTCGTTTCATCCGTCCAATTGATCGGCGTTAGATCTTTTTTGCGTTTCCCTTTCACGAGTTCATGTAAATTTGCCTGGGCATGAGCAGCACCTTTCAAAAATCTGTGGTAAAAATTAATCAAAGCGAGAAATCTTCTCAGCTCATCCACAGTTTTAGGCAAAGGATAATCAATTAATGCTTGAACTCTATCGGGAATGGGAGAAATCCCTTCACCATTGACAGTTACGCCCAAAAAATTGATTTCATGTTCACCAAAAACACATTTTTCAGGATTAATGACTAAATCATGATCGCTCAATCGTTGAAAAAGTTTTTTGAGATCACTTTTGTGACTTTCCTCATCAGCAGATGCGACGAGCAAATCGTCTAAGTACGCATAGACAAAATCTAGATCAGATAGAATACTGTCTATAAATCGCTGGAATGTCTGAGCAGCATTTCGCAGTCCAAAGGGCATGCGAATGTACTCGAAAAGTCCGTGAGGTGTGATTACTGCTGTTTTTTGAATATCTTTCGGTTCGACAGGAATTTGGTGATAGGCCTTTACGAGGTCTATCTTAGAAAAAATAGATTTTCCTGCAAGACCAAATGAAAAATCTTGAATATGCGGTAGGGGATAACGATCGGGTACAGTTATGGCATTGAGCCTACGATAATCTCCACAAATCCGCCACTCACCATTCTTTTTGGGAACGAGATGGATTGGACTCGCCCATGAACTTTTTGAGGGGCGAACGATGCCCTGCTTAATTAAGCTGTCGAACTCCTTTTTCACAGCTAAAAGTTTTTCAGGCGATAGTCGCCGGGCCTTAGCAAAGACAGGAGGACCATTTGTTTCGATATGGTGAGTGACACAATGGGATTTGGGATCAAAATTGAGAATAAATCTTGTTAATTGAGGAAATGCGCCTAGCAATTTATGGTATGGAGATGTTCCGGAAATTATGGTCAGTCCTAAACTAGGTCCTGGACATTTTAGACCAGCAGTGGTCAAGGTAGTTAATTTGTCAATAAGACATTTGTTTTTTATATCTACCAGAAGTCCAAATTTTTCCAGAAAATCTGCTCCTAATATAGGATGCGAGACATCTGCCACAATAAATGCAAATGAAAATTTGCGCCGTAAGCCTAGATCTAACTCAAATTGCTTGTTGCCATATGTGAGGATTTTTGATCCGTTGGCGGCAAAAAGACAAGATTGTTGCGGCTCATTAATTTTCGTATAGGCCTTTGGATAACAACTAATAGCTGCACCACTGTCAACAAGGAAACGTAAACCAGAATTTTTGTCACAAACAAAAAGGCGACTTTGCCCCTGGAATTGACCTGCCGTCGCACTAACAGGGGGGCTAGTCAGTTTTCCGAATATTGACATGGTTGCACGCATTTATTGGCTTTTTGACCAAATTTTTTGTGGTACCAACATAAAAATCCTTTTTGTAAACGATCGTTAAATTTTTTGTTGCGTGAAGTTGATCGGCTGCGATCACTTCGGTTATCTCGACTTTGAGAACGAGTTCGAGAGAGCCTTTCGACTTGTTTAGTCAAATTTTCGATTTGGCTCTGCAATGATTCAAGAGTCGTGCTTGATGGACCTACACTAGATACAACTGAGTGTGAAGGAGAAGCCTCTATAATTTTATCAGCTATGACAGCCAATGATTTGAGTGGGTCCTGGCACACCGAGAGAATTTGTTGTACATTTATTGGTAGCCGTTGTTTCCAAAGTGTGGCTAAAGCCTCATCGGAAACTTGATTCCCCGACAAATTTTGCATTTCATTCAAGAGCTGTGAAGGCTTTTTATCACCGAGTTGTAGCTCTTGAAATAGCAATTTCAATCTCGCAGATTCCGACTTTGCGAAACAACTCAAAACTCGATCTTTAAGAGTTAAGTAACAGTTTTCAGTGGGAGGAGAGCGAACCAGATTACTCACGTACGAAAGTACTTTTGCATCTAAAGCTGATACCACGCAATGAAATTTCGTCAGATCCGCAGTGATTCCTGCTGTGATAAATTGACTTTCAAGTTGCAAGAACCACAAGTCAGGATCTGAATCCCAAAAAGGTGGTGCGCGAAAAGCGACGCGAGCAATACCGGGTTCTCCAACCACGGTGTCAGATTTATCTGGCATTGTTTTGCAAAACAATTTTTTTTTTTTTTTTTTTTTTTTGAATTTAGAATAAATTTGAGATTGCACACAAGTTTATCTACGGTAGATAATTTCAGTGAGATGGCCAGCGAACAAGACCGAAAACCGCGATCCACAACGAAAACCGAGACCGGCACGTGCCTCGAGAAAAGACCAAAAAACTTTCACTTACCGACTAAAAACTGTCCTTTTACAATACTTGGCAACGTTGACGACGGACACAATCGCTCTATAACTAGTTGACTTGGAGCAGCGATGAAAAAGATTTGAGCAAGCTTTCTGTAGTCACCGTCACAATCTGCGAGTCCGGTTTGACCATTTGGAAGTCCGGTGAATCAATTTGTACGTCCGGGTCTACCATTTTGTACCACCATGAATGTGGCCTCAAGAAACTTATTTAGAACCGCATGGTGATAACAATTATTTAATTTACTCATCTGACTCCATGAATTGTCACTACTCAAAATCTTGATAATCAAATAATTAATTTATTAAAAACATAACTTCAGAACTGGTTAACATGTTAAAAACTTATATAACTTAAAACGGATAACGGGGATGCATAATGTAAAAAGTTAAATACTGGAAAAGAGAGAGAGTAAGAGTGAAGAGCGAGTCGTCAACCGTATTTTATACAACACTAGCGGTGACGTCACATCGACATAACACAAGGTGCGATGACGTTACAACATAAAAACGTAACATAAAACATTCACACAGCGACACCTACAGAAGCATGGTTTATATGATTTTGAGTGTTTAATATTTGTACTGGCTTTTATAATAATAATTCAATTTATTATTATTTTCTTGACCATTAATTCCACAAATTTGACACCAAAGTGAAAAAAGCCAAAGCTTCCTCTCAGAGTGACCCTCAGAAAAATTCACCAACAAAAAAGGCAAATAAAGGAAATTACAAAAACTCTTTATGCATTTTGACGTGCTGTGGGTGTCGTCTCCAGAGGATAAACTCTCTCGCTGACCGAGGATCCCGCTTGGATTGAATACCAAACCTTAGCTCTCGGTTGCTCAGCGGAACGAAAAATATATGTCTGCTCACGTCAAATGTCGTGAACAAAATTAAGTTGAGTGTCTGCGTGTAAGTGTTCTCTACTGTCCTGATTGGCTGCTCGTGAAATAGAGCCATCTGATTGGTCTATTTGAATTTTCGTACAATTCCTGCTCGTAATGAACTTCAGCCATGGCATTGAGATGGGGGGGGGGGTGTTGATTTATTGCCGTTTACCAATTTATTTTTGAATGCCCGAATATATGTACCTTCGTAGAAGTCTAAATCAGTCGTGTACTTTACTTTATGAAAAACTACTGCTTGCTGAAATTTGAATCTATGGATCTCTTGCCAGCAGTGAAGACGACACCCAGAGCATGTCGAAATGCATAAGAAATTTTCGTAATTTCCCTTATTTTCCTTTTTCGTTGGTGAATTTTTTGAGTATTACTAGGTAAAGTTTATCTATTCCTCCATTAGAGTGACCTACATTACACAGGGGTGCTGAAATTCATGCTGACAAAGTCACATTTTTGGTTTTTGTCGCCTTTGAGGCTATACAAATTGTGCCACCCTTCTCCCATTCTAGTCTAAATTTTTTTATTTATCTTACCTCAAATTCACTACCCTGTGCTATAGCATGCTTGGTCTCGCCATTCCTGCAAATACACCTGTGTCTCTAAGTCATACTTTTGGTCACTCCCCATGCCCATCCTCTGAGTCACTCTTTTAGTCATTCACATGTTTGTACATGCTCTAGGTCAGACTTCTGGTCACTCACTGGCATGCTTCCTTGCTTTATAGGTCTCTTTTGGTCATTCACATGTTTGGTCGTGGTGTAACTCACTATTTTTCCCACTCGTGTGCTTGCAAACTCTAGGTCACTCACTGACCCCTCTGAACTTTCTGCCCTGGGCTATATACAAACTTGAGGCAACCACAGATACATTGTGTCTACATTTCCAACCCATTAATCGCAAAAAATTTCAATATAGTGATATGGCCAGAGCTGGTGTTTGGTAAAGTACACTACAGTCGAATCCCTTTATAATAAATACCGAGACAGGAGGAATCACTTTGTTAAAATGAAATTTCATTATAAAGGAATTTCAGTCAGGTTACCTAGCATTGTTCCTATGTAAACATATTTGGGGGATTAGAAAAGTGTTTGTTAAAACGAGATTTCCGCTATAACGGTATTTGACTGTATAACAGGGGTGGCCAACCTTTTTCTGAGCTGCGCTAAAATCATGATTATTTTTGATGCACTTGCCACTCTATGTATTTAACAGGGGTGGGAAGTGACAAAGTCCATTTCGGAGCAGCAAAATATAGGATTCTGAGCAGATATTTATAAATTAGAGCAGCGAAATTAACTTGCAAGAATATTTTCATTAACCCCCACCCCTTTCAAAATTAAGCAACTGCACTGTGGTTTGTTATCAAATATCTTTTCATTAGCTTATTTCTTGTTTTTGGTGTTTCAGGCTTTTGAAAGTGTTGTGTCAATCACTATCTGGCCCAGAAAAATACGCAAATACACTATTGGTGCAGGATGGCACAAGATGTTAATTTTGGCACAGTGTGGTGCAATTGGCGCAGAGTTCCCACCCCTGATTTAAACATGCACACCATATGTCCCATTTTTACATGACATAAGCATTCTTGCCATTCCTGCAAACTATTGTTTGGCTGCCCTCTCATTTTTTGCAAAAATGCTCAGTTTATTACTCTTCTAAATTGCTTTTATTTTTGTCATAAATTTGATTATTGCAATCTAGATTGTGCTTGTACGTATATTGATAGAAGTTCGGACAATTCAATTATTTTGCATTCAATATGTTATGATAGATTATTTAAGACGCGATAATGTAATAATGAATCAAAATGTTCTAGGGCAGACGTCAACCGAGATGCATATCTAAGCCAGGAAGAATTAGAGACGTGGATTGCTCAAAAGGTCAAGGAACATTTTGTCAAAGCCGTCCGAGAAAATTTCTATATTTTCACATCTTTGGATAAAGATCATAACGGTAAACAACTTTAAAATTTCAATTTATTTTCTTCCTCATGCATTTCGTAATTTTACCCTAGTTACATGATACATGTGCTTATAAGTAGAGTGTTTATCATATTTGTGTCTGAGACAGTTTTTCTTGCAGGTAGAGTAAGTTGGGACGAATATCATATCAGTTTTATGATGGATCAAGGCTTCAACGAGTCGTACGCTAAGAAACATCCAGAAAATCACAAAAGTCTTCAAAGGAAAGGTAACAGCAGTTTTTGCTTACATTTAGATTTCTTTAACATGTGTATTCTTGCATTTATCCTTTGTTTAAGATAGTGCTTTAACTCCCAAGAGCATGCAAAACTGACAGGCCCAAATTCAATTTTTTTTTTTTTGTGGAGCCAGAGCTGGATTTAGGGCTTTGCCACCTGTGGGTGATTCCGCCGCAGTTTTCCCATTCTAGTCTGATTTTCTTGACTGTCTATTCCTCAAATTAGCTTCGCTGGGACATAGCTTGCTTGCCCCGCTGTCTCTAGATGCGCACATGCTTTCACACTCTCTATGCCACTCTTTTTGGTCACTTTCTGACCTGGTTCCCCACTCTCTCTCTATTTTTGTCATTCACATTCTTGTACACTGTTTCGGTCTCACCTATGGTTGCACACTTTCTCGGTTGCTCACTGACCTGCTCCCCGCTATTTATGAGAAAGCGTAGAAAACTCTTTTGGTTGCTCACTGACATGATCCAATGCTTTCTAGGCTGCTCACACACTCTCTAAGTCACTAACTGACCTGGTCCCAGTCCCTGCTCTCTCAAGTGCCTTTTTTCTTTTTAGCTCGCTGATCTGGTTTTTCACTCTATATGCAAAACCAGATTTATGGCTTCACCGTCGGTGGGCTATTTTTTTTTGGGACATTTTTTCTGCCCTTCTGAAGTTGCTGCCATGGGTGTAGCCCCACTTAAGCTTTTGGGCCAGCTTTTGTTAGCCATGACCGGAGAAGACAGCGTTAGACAAGCACAGTCATTTTTGTTCATGTTAATTTGTATGAAACAACATTTCACTTTGTCTGACTAACCAGCGTGCATTGCGCCATACAAATCAATGTGAGCAACAATGACTCAGCTTACCCATCTAGCATTTGTACCCGGGGAAAGAAAGCATACATAATCTTTTTTCTCCTATAAAGTTCAAAGAGTGGGAAAACTCCCTTAAAAAAAGCAGCATAAAAATTATTTGTTCCCATCCGATATTCATATCCCCCCCCCCACCTCGATTCCATGTCAAAAGTAACCATTGTTCAGAGGTTTTTTGCAATGATGTCTATGGGACGCGTTCGGTTCCAACAAAATGTGGCCGTTGTTTGGGGATTACCATTGTTCAGAGGCAGCCATTAGAGGAGGTTTTACTGTACTTACATAACAAGAAAATTCATGCACTAACCTATCTTTACTTCAAATTATGGTAGACAGATGGCAGCAGTGAGAATACAAAACAAGTACTACTCAGACAACATAAATGTGTTAGGACCTCACAAACACTCAGAATACACATTCCAAGGTGTACAAATTTGTTGGAAATTCTGCAGTGCAATGTGTACAATAAAGTAGTAGTCCTCATCATGTACTGCATCAAAGCATCAGAAATTATACATTGCAGATACAGGTTAGTGTAGTCCATGAATAGATCCTGTGAACAAAAATCTAACAAAAGTCTTCACATTTGGTTGTCTATGCTGTATAATAGTCTATAATCAGCACAAGTTTTATTCATGTCTAAAACTTGCAGCTGTCTAGATGGCGCAACCCACCCATTTTTCTTTTAAAATTAGTGTCCTTAATTCATTTTTAGTGAAAGAAAAAATACTCTTGGATAAAGCTGCATGGTCAGAAGCCGCCAATTCCGATCCGGATGCGCTCAACATAGACGAGTTCTTGACATTCCGACATCCAGAACACAGCCACGTTTCTCTACTCAATATGGTGAATGATATCATAGACAGTTTAGGTATTCTTTTTTTTCTCCTTCAATATCAGTTAACTGTGAGTATTTGAAATTTTATCGATAAGATTCTTTTTTATTACTTTAAATATTTTCTGCTGCTCGTAGATACCGACGGAGATGGAGTCCTGACGGAGGAAGAGTTTTCGGAAATGCCAGACAGTGAAGAGAGCAACAGGACAAGTTCCGAAAGAAGGATTGATAGGATCAAAGAATTCCACGAATCGATCGATCTCAACAGAGATGGTGTCGTGAACAGACAAGAGCTTTTGGTGAGTATTTCTATGAGAACAAGTTCCGAACATTACTTAAAATTCATTCACACAGTAAACTAATTTGACTTTCAATTTATCTGTAATTGATTTAGAAATATAAAGAACATTCTCATAACTCTTCACAGAGTATTATACTTGTAATTAATGTCTGAAAGATCTGTAAAATAATCGATAATGTAAAAACTATCATGATGTTTTGTACAATAACACTATGTAACAAAAAAAAATGTTTCTGTGTTTCAGGGTAAACCTTGTTATTTCTATGTTTGTTTGGCTTGAATAATCATGAAAATGCTATTATTCCCCCTCTAACTTTGCTTTTGTGGGGAGGAGATCGATATGAATTGGTCATTTAGGGGTCATTCAAGTATTACGTTAGCATCGAGGGGGGGAGGTTTTGGATTTGCTGACTTTTGATGACAAGGAGGGAGGAGCGTTTGAAGGTTGCTTACATCATATACTTTGTCTCCACATTTTAGCTGATATTTTCAATGTGTTCATCCTTTATACTCATGTCAAAAGTTGAGCATAAGGCGTAAGGTGTTTTCTTTTGATGTTTAAATTTTTAAAATTTAAATTATTAAAAAATGTTTTCGATTTCTGATGGTTTTGTAGAACAGCACATGCTCTTTCCCCCTTTACGTACTCCTATGACCAAGTGTCCACCAATTCTGACAGGGAAATCACCAGATACAGTATAAACCAGTGTTTTCTAAAGTAAGCATTATCGCATATGTGGGAAGATAACGGATACAATGTAGGATGTGTTGCTCAGAAGAGTGAGAGAGGCGATGAGATGAGAGTAACATTTTCTTGGGGGGGGGGGGGATGAGGCAGCGATGAACAAAAAAGTTTGAGCAACTACTATGATCTACACCAGTGTTTTATCCACCGCGAGGCTGCGGCCTGATACCGGGCCCTATCATCAGTCAAACCAGGCTGCAAGTGATTCAATTTTATTTTTCCTCATTTATTTTCCATTAGTTGTGTGTGTATATGACTTGTGGCTTTCCGCTCACAAAAAAGAAATCAACCAGGCTGTGCGCTTCCAAATGTTGAGAACTACTGATCTACACAAACCATATATGTATTTGGCGATTTTCCCAACAGAATTGGTGGGGACACGGTCATATGGGGTATTCAAAAGGGCTGCATATGGGAGGGTGAAGGGGGGGGGGGGCACGTGCTTTCCCACAAAACCATTAGAAATCAAAAATTTTTGTGGGAAAATTTAGAATATCAAAAGAAAACATCTTTGCATGCCATCTTAATCAATTTCTTTAAATTTAAAATGCTTTTATAGAAGATTAGTAATTCAAAATTTCTTTAGAGGAGATTCTTGTGTTCCCCCTTTCCAAATCTTGTCCCACCCCCGTAAATTTGATCCTGTGTACAACACAGAACATATAGTCCTTAAATGCACAGAATATAACAAAGTGTTGGTTTGTGCATTATGCTTAACTCTTGGACACAAGTTGAGAATTCTTTGGTAAAGATGCTCATTTGGGTAAGCACCTATCTTTTCTTTGAATTTTCGAGAATGTGATTTGCCATTTGGCAAAACATTGGATTTTTATACATATTTTCGTTTTTCCACAAGCTCAAGTTGGTTTTTGGTCCAGCTGTTACGTAAGAACCAGTTAAGCATGCGAACAGATATATCCCAAGCTTCTTTATCGGCCTTTAGCTTTTTTGGGAAGTTCTTTATATTCCACATTTTTTAGTGTAATTACTGTACATATGACACATTACATCCTCATGCTCATATAGAAAAATTCAAAGAAGGCATGCTCGCTTATCCAAAAAGAGGATCTTCACAAAAAAGATCTTGACTTGGTACACCTATGTAAGAGAGAACACATCTCCCCAAAATAGCTTGAAAATTATTTTTGGGAGCAAAAAAAGAATATGTGAAGTATGTGAATTAACAAATAATATGGGAACTACGATGGAAAAAGTCCCATTATTTCTTAAATTTAGAATTTTATTTCAACTCTAATTTTATTTTCTGTTAAATCATATATGATGTGACTAATCAACTAAATCTTTATCAGTGTGAAAAGTTTTTAAAAAAATTTTCAGTATCCCAGTCACCCAATGGTAGATGGCAAATTCTCATATATCAATCTCATCACCACAAAAGCAATTTAAAGCAAGAAATTGCTATATTCAGTCTATTTTAGCCGTAAACCATTGTGAAAGATTGGTCCGCTAACCAAGAACAAAAGTTGTTACATAGTGTAATCATTCCAATGTCTTTCTGATGACTGGTAGTTTTTCAGTTATAAGGTCTTGGAAACTTTTTATTCCTGAGCAGACTTTTCACTTTGTTGCAGATGTATAATGACCCAGAAAACCCGGTACATTCCAAAATCGAAGCAAAGAAATTGATGTTGCAGGCAGATCTGAACAAAGACAACAGATTATCGTTGAAGGAGATGTTGGCAAAGAAAGGCGCCTTCTTGGGAAGCAAGATGATAGACTCGGCACGTAGTTTTCACGATGAGTTTTGACTGTGATAGGACTTTTTATTTTTTACACATGCATATAAGAGATTATTTTTATCAACAGGTCAAGCTGGTTATCGTTTATGTTTATACAGGGTACTTTGAGATGAATGTAAAACAAACTTAAGAAATGGCAGAGACAAACATTTTTTGTCATCAAATATGAACTATGTAGTTTAATTTCAACAGCAAAGGCAATAGAAGACTCTTTTTTGGTATATAACAGCGCTAGGAAAGAACGATTACGTCTTTCTTGCCACGATTGGCTGTGCCAATCACCTTCACCATTCTACGATATATATGATTTCAGCATGGTAGAGCCCAAGCTTATTTTCAAAGTGAAATGTGGAAGTAATTAAACAACTGTGCTTTTCTGGGCAAAAAAGCATTGGGGACGGTTGGCTTGCACTTCTTAACCTCCGCAAAAGTTCTGCTATCAACATATATCAATCACACAACATGAAAAGTACCTAAACTGACCATGTTTCTTTCATAAAAACACAGGATATAAAAAAAAAAATCTAAACATGAGTAAAACTGGCATTTACTGCCGAAAAAATTATTAAAGGCAAGTAAAGTTGCCATTTAATCCAAGAAAAAAATTGTCAAAGGCAAGTTAATCTGCCAATTATCGATAAAATTGTTGAAAAATGATCAATCGCGGGAAAATGATGGGTACCACAGATCAAAATGTAATTCACAAAAAAGGGGGAAAAAACTGAAATGTTTGACAAATATCTAAATACAGAAAAAATTGCTACAGCAGGGAGTCTCTCATCGAGGGGTTAGCGCACAAACCTCTCGATGAGTATAAAAAAAACAAGCCTGTCGTTCAGAATCGCCAATAAATTTTAGGTCCCGGTCTAATTAGCGCTCGTGTACAGAAAATGATCGTGCTGTGACAAAAATGATCAAATAAGGTTTTATTCAAATACATTTTACATAACTATATGCAATTATGATAGTCATAATTATCATAATTGTACTTCATGAAAATAATCATGTCTTGTTGAAAATAAGATGAAAAACTGGACTTTTTATAATTAAAAAGAGTTAGGGCAGCCAAAATCAGGGGAATATCTCGTTAAATACAGGTCATATGGTCACAATTTACATACAAGTTTCTGGCCTGCGAGCAGCAAGAATACCGTGTATTTGGCCCATGGACTAAGTTGGTTGTGCATCCCTGCTCTAGACGAAATGTTTGGCCACCCAGAAATTTTTATCTAACATTAAATAAATATTTGAGGCTCCACCTGGGAAATTTTTGCCAAATTAAACTTTCTTCGATCCTTGATAATGAAATAATTTCACTTTGGATGGGGAAACGATTTTTTGAAAATATGTTCACCACCAATAATGTGATCTCAAAGCCGCAAATCTCATCTTCCACACATTTTATCATTACTGAAGCTCTTATGACCGCCCTGTATATACAGGGTCCATACTTTGGTCGTCTTTAGTCCTTTTGCCCTTGCGTATGAGCAATACCTCTCTCTGAGATGTGGAAGCAGGGTGTGTGTGTGTGTGTGTCTGGTCCTCTAATGTTGACCCATGTTAGGACAGTCTGGAAAAAAATATGTACCCTTTGTTTTTTACCATTATGGCGACTATTTTCTGTTGTCTATGTGTAAAACATGCTTTCCAAAAATCTCTTGTATTATCAATATAGAAAATTGCGAAATAAATTCACATTTCTATCGCTAATAGATCCAAAGAAATGGCAAGGAACGTTCAACTCATTGCTAGATTTCTTGAATTTTTTCAGAGCCAAAATTGAAATTTTCTCGTTTAGATTGACCAGTTTGACCTGTTGTTGGTGAATGCTTACTATTATAAATAAACATATATATATATACAATATTATATACAATTATATATCAATATGCACATTATAGCGATTTTTTTAGAACTGATTAAAGTTGTGTTATCAACTAACGGCATCAATCTTTTCATTATTTTGACATTTTAACTTCTTTGCTGCAAGATAACAAGGTGTGTTCAAAAAGTTGCAGAGCTTGTCGCTGTTGAGTTTTCACCTCATTGGTACGGATCATCTTCAAAATTATCTCCCTGGGATCAGATATGCCGATTCCAGTGAAGGTCATCCAAGAGCTGTCTTTTGATTAGGTGCCCCATTTAAATTGGTAATGCTACCCTAAATTTCTGTGAAGACCCAGAATTTGCGTTCTTTTAAACTGCCATTCAATCTAGTCACCAATTCACGTGAATGGGTGTGGGGAGAGGGGAAACATAGTTTATTTAAAAAAACTGCTGTATTTTGACAGAAACACAGTTGTAGAATGGCTCTTATAGCTCAATCGCTCTAGTTAGTAATGTATTTTGACAGACTTGAAAAAAATGCATCTTTTCGGGATTTATACTCATTTTCATTAAAAAAAAATTCCCTGACTTCTTCAGGTTTTCTAGTCAAATTTTCCAAAAATCCAGATAATTTTTTCAATCAGAAGTTATATATAATTAATTCATATTAAAGATAATCAGCCAAAAATGGCTGAAAATCTGCTGACGTACTACTTGAAAATGGCCCCTTATTAGTAATTACATTTTTCACATTTATTCGGGTGTGGTAGCCCAGGTTGATAAGATACTCACCTAAAGTACAAAAGAATGTTTAGAGGTGTTGCGAGTTCGATACCCTGGGCTCGCCCTTGTCAAACTTTCTTGACACGGATACAACAGAAACGCAGACGACCGTAGAAAAAGATTGCTACTCCAGGGAGTCCCACTTCAACGGGTTAGCACACCACCTCTCAAAAAAAGCTGTCATTCAGAATCGCGAATAAATTGTAAGTCCCTGTCTAATTAGCCCTCGTGTGCAGAAAATGACTGGCGCGACAAAAACGATCAAAATGATACACATGCATTTGTAACATATCACCCTTTTGGGCCCATATTTTTCATTAATCAGCATTCTAAACCCTAGCATTTAACATTAAATGATTCTGCGGGAGAAGATCCGGTAGAGTCATCAGATCTGAGAATATACATGGTGTTTAAAAAAAAATCACTGTTTCATCTGTGACAGTCAAATATATAGTTGGCTTCATTACTACTACTAAACTGCACATGCACCTCATCCATATTCCTCTGCGGAACTTTTAATGAATTGGTGCATGTTGTGAACCCAACATGAATTTTGTTACTGTGCAGGGCTACCAGGTTCGAAGCACACTATGACGTCACTTTCCCAAATTTTCACAGATGGTACCACAAGGAATCGGCATTGAATTTGCTTGAACCTGTTTTCTTTGTTTCTGAATGGAATATGTTCCCCCCCCCCCCCCACTTCCCCTTCAGTGCACAGCATTAAATGTTGATAAGCATGCAATGGTATTCTTAAAATTGGAGATGGTCATTTGATCATTTTTGTCGCACCACGGTCATTTTCTGCACACGAGGGCTAATTAGACCCCCCAGGACATACAATTTATTGCAGATTCCATGGCAGGCTTGTTGTTTTATACTCATTGAGAGGATGGTGCGCCAACCCCTCGATGGGGGACTCCCTGCGGTAGCAATTTTTTCTGCTGTGATGTTGCTGTTTCTGTTGTACCAAAACTAGAGATGGTGCAGTTATCTTCTTCTAAAGCAGTTTTTCGGACTGTCTTTTTCATATTATCCTGGGGCAAACTGAGCCATAGAATAGCATCTGTCCTGCTTGAAGGCAACTAGAGTTCTTGTATTCTGGGAATTTTTTGAGGGCGATTGGTCAAAGTGTGTAAACATGGGTGGAAAGGAAAAAAAAAAAAAAAAAATACACGTAAAACACTATAGATGAAGAGATGTGCAATGCACAGGGTTTTTATCAGCCCATTCTAGATTGAAAAGTTTTCTTACCATTGATCGTTTTCGAAGAAGAAATACACATGTGGAAATCATAATATGCACGCACATGCACCATCAAGTGTTGCTCACTGAAGTTACCTTACAAAATGATCGCGACTGAGCTTTCCTGATATTTTTAGACACGCTTCCTATGATGGGCAGTTGCAATAAGTTTTCGAAAACACTTTGTATGGAGTAACGATAAGATCGCAGCAATATGGTCTTTCACACAGACTTCAGAAATCTTTGTTTCTCTTTGGCAGTTTCTATGGTTTTTTTGCATTCCACTGCAAGATTTTAGTAAAAAAATTTTTTCCTGACAATTCTTGGTTTTACCTGACCCGTATAAAACCCTATTGTATCTTTGATATAACAAATTTGTCACGCCAGACGAAAAGGAAGAAATTCGAAACAGCTAGAGTAAACAAAAGTTTGTGCAAAATTCTAAAATAAATTTCGCCAGTTATGGAATAGTTAATGAAAAAAATAAATTTATTCACATGAACAAAGAACTGTGCAAATTAAAGGAATACTCCAACTCGTTTCTTGCAGTAAACACTTCAATATGTATAAATAAAGTCACGGGACTTTCACGAATCGTTACATAGTTTTTCTACGAATTTCTCGAAAAGCTTGATGCTATGCTTCATACTCGTCTTATGAGCTGCTTGAATCTTTTCACCGTCATTTTGTGTGTCTTCGCTTTTCATTCGGGAATCATAGGAATTTATTTCTTCACACACTTGACTATGAAGAAAAATGAGAGTGAAAAAAAGTCAATATATTAGGTATGTTGAGAAAAAATATCCATAAGCTTGGATATTTGAAACATGATGAGCATTTACTAACGTCTAACTAGCGATTCGGCTGCTTTATTTCACTAAAATAACAAACTAAACTCTTTCAGACATCTCCCCAATAAGTTTCTGATAATGTACAGGTTGTCTATAGTTAAAATTATCACATTCTGAGCTGTCTGCAGCTGTAACTGCTCACCACTAACGCACTATCTGTGATCTCTGATGAGCAGAGTTGGTCTGATTTTGCCTAACTCGAAAAACCCACCAAAAACTACCCCTCAAAACTGCACTTACTCGCAGACATTCATCTAAAGAGAAATACATTGATAAATCTATGTAGGCCTATTTAACCCAATTTAGATTATAGGGGGTTAGAGGAAAAAAAGCCCTTGAAAAAACCCATTTTATAAACTCATTATCATAATAAGATGCAAAATGATCCCCCCCCCCCCAGAATTTTCCGTAATGAGCTACCACTGATATAATAAATAAATAATTTCCATAAGCTACAGCATTTTCCTCAGCAACTTATTTTCCTCGTGTCTCTTTGTCATAAACCCGAGAAAAACCCCAGGCTTTTGCCAACCCTGCTGATGAGTTTCTTCAACTGAGATAAGTTAGGTTGCAAATCTGTGTTCCATAAAATATTGCATGGAAGCATTTCGGAAGTGTTCAAGACAATTCAAGATGGAAGTTTTCGGCCATTCACCATACAGTCTAATGATTTGCCCACTTATCTCTTTTTTTGAAGTAACATCTCGCAAGACAACACTTTCAGAACAACGACGAGATAAAAAATTTAGTTGAAATGTAGTTGTAGTCTGCAACAGAATTCTATGACTCTGGGCTATAGAAACTAGTACAGTCAATTAGTCCCCGGCTCATATCCGGGTGCTCCCTATCTGAGCACTCGTGACGTGGTGGTAAGATATTTGTCAACGACCATGAAGGTTGCAGTCAAGTCCCAGGTTCAAACTGGGGGAGGGGGGAAATATAAATGCAATATTTTTCCCCAACAAGCTTGAGGCAACCACCGATAGATGGTGCTTTCATTTCCAACTCAACTGGTAAATGACAATAAATTGTCATTGTACAGCAATGTGGCTGGAGTCGGTGTGCGGTGAAGCAGAAGTAGTACAGTCTATTCACGTTTTTATGAACAGACTAAGACAATTAGTTGGTAAATGGGAAAGCAAAGGCTTTCAAAGAAATGACATACTGTTCGGGACCAGAGGACTGGTACATAAATTGGAAGTTCGTAAAATCGAAAGCAACTGCATCTGGACAATTCTAACAGCGTGTATAAAAATAATGCATCAAATAATTTGCAGCCGATTTCTTGAGAATGAATACCAGCTATTGTATTTTCACTTTTCGCAGCCTCTCACATACTATACTATACTTTTGTGTGAATGGTACAAGAAAAATATAATAAGGTGCATGCCAATTTGACTCGAGCACCACACTTTTGAACGATGAAACTGAATTTCAGTGTATATATACATAATACACGTTACCTTCACCAATAACATGCTTTCAAACACTTTAAAGATATTTTGTATGCTCAGAACAACGATGCAAGTATTTAGATGGAAAAAATAAATTACCTTATAGTTGGCACACTGGTTGGATCAAACTCGTCAGCGCGCCTAACATCAATGGGCACACAAATCCTGCCCGTCTTTGGGTGAACACAGAATGGAGCTTTCAACAAATGGTTAAGACCTTTGGTCACGTTAGCATCTAGACGAGGGTAGCAAAGCTGGAACATAACCTCCAACGGGAAATGCTTGTTTTTCCCAAATTTATCTTTCTATAAAGAAAAATTGTAATGTCAAATAATTTAAAAGACTAGAGTTCCTGATAGTTATCTAAAACGAGAAAGTGGAAGGAAATGAATGTCACTCACTTGGTCGGATACTGTATCAGTCACCCTCAGAAGCTCTTTCCACCTACTTTCGCTGGACTTCTGTTCTCGCAAGCTACTCTTTAAAAACTTTTGAGCTGGTGGAGCTAAAGTCAAGGAGAAACTAAAAGGCGCATCAAATGGAAAAGATGTGAAATTATCAATTTGAATTCGACGAGGAAGCCATAGCTGCCAACTTTGGAGCATGTGAATTACAGAGGTTTATCTAGAATTCAAATTCTGTACAAAAATAAATATAAAAGGGATTTTTGAAAAACACTGTAGGGATCTTTCATTAATTAAAGTAAAATTGTCTCAGATTTTTCCCCCAGGTAAAAACTTGACCACATGCAAGCCATTACCAATTAGCATGAAGTCGCCAACCATCACCAACTAGCAGTCATTATTGGAGTTATTTGAGAGTGTTAATGAAATAATTAATTTCATCGGGCCCTGAAATGGGGCATATGGTCAAAGCAGATACAAGTCATCTAGTCAATTTCAAATATCGAAAAGCCGAACTGACACCGGGTCTTTGACAAATATTTTGCCCCCCCCCCAAAATGAAATATTTTTTTGCGATTTGACACAATGCAGACAATTTAAATTATGCTTGTGATGCCATTTTAAAACAAAAGCAGGTCTTTCTCCTTTGTAAACTTTTCGGGAATAATTCTTCCCCCCCCCCCCCAAAATAGAGATTTCTCACAATCACGGTTGAAATTGGCCAGATATACAAATTTTTCAGGAGCCCGAGTTGAGAGATGGAGTAGAAATTCAGGAGACTTGGCAGATATGGGCAGCTCTCGCTTTACGCTGTTCCTGTCACTTTAAAACAAGTTTTGGTGAAATAAGGATTTTAGTTAATTCTTGGCATAATGATACCTGCATTACATCTACAGCATAAAACAGGGCTACACAGCAGAAAGCTGTAATAACGAAAGCAGTAGTATACATCCAGCAGAAGCATGGGCTGTTTTCTTTTAAACATGAGGTTCGCAGAAAAATTTATAAAAATAATTGAATATGGATTAAGATATCTCTCAGTACAGCTATGCACAAAGAACCTGCATAAACGATATCTCGATATACAGTCAATGCTCGTTATAATGACCATTCCATTACAACGACCAGCATGGGCATCAACATCCAGCAGCAGGGTCCTCAGGCTGGGATCTTTGGAAAAGGACCATAAACCAGACTTTTTAAACGCCACTCTGTAAGGTATTTATAGCATGAAAAAAATGATGAAAATCTACCTAGGCACCTGACTTGGAGCGAAGTCAGCTCGTCTCTTGTGGAGGACATGAGGACCAGTAAGACAAGTCCCAAAAGTTTTTGTATAGCGACATCCTATGTATTCTTTTTCGATGTACACCTGATAATCAGTTTTCAACCGAAAGATGGGGGTTGTTATAACAAGCATTGACTGTATTTAATATGTACAGTCAGACGGGCTTATAGCACAGTTAAAGGGGGCCACAAAAATATTTGTTGTATTTATCAAGATGCCAAGAACTTTACTTTTTAGTAATCTGAAAATGAATTCTTCCATTATTACTATAAAAAATAACACACACCCACAAAAAAAAAAACAAATGTAACGATATCAATAAGTAAATCATTTGTAAAGGATATCAGTATCTCTACATAACGCAGCGATCTTATCTATGCTTTCATTCGTGTCCAAGATTTCTTGTTTTTTCAGCATCAGGTCACTGAAATGTGCCTCGATAATCTTTGCAGCTTCTCTAAAAAATAAAGATATTTATTAATGGATAAATATAATTCAGGCAAATTCGCAACCATAAATTTTAGCATGCAACATTCTAAGTCACATTTTTCTTATAATTTAGAAAACCAAAAGATGGCAGTGTTAATCTCTCGCAAGATACATTAGAATAAAAAATCAGGGGCATTTTCCTCATAAAAGTATGTACAACAACCATTTTCAATATGATACCATGGCCAATGTACGGAGTCACATAATCCAATATCAAAACTCACAATGAAACCACATCCCAACAGCAACACTAAGTTCATTGCCAATTAGGAAACAATCTAATAGAGCAAAATCACAAGCATCAGCTCGCTTTTATGTTGACCTCAGCATTTGACTTGACTGCACATTATTCTCTCCATTTGAGCAAAAGAGCCCTTTAGATTCATGGAGGCAACTGGGAGGGGCTCTGGTAGGTCCATCAATGGGGACAGTTAACAAAAAAACACCAAATTCAGAGGATGCAAAAACCTGTATAAGGGGATGCATGGTTTGTGAGGGCTCTTCAGTTCATAGAATCTGCATTGACTATTAACAGCTTTAAATCTCAGACGGGATAGATTTAGGGTTTTGCTGCACTTTTCCTATTCCGGTATAAGTTTTCAGACTACTCATTCTTCAAATTTGCAATCCTAGGCAATAGCCTGCTCAGCCTTCACCCCTAGAAATATGCCTAGTCACTCTTTTGGTCATTTTCCATGCTTAAACACTCGCTTGGTAATTTATTGGTCATTCTGTCATTCACTCTGAACTGGTTTCTCTCTCTCTCTCTTTAGGTCACTCTCACGATTACACACTTTTTAGATCACTCTTTTGGTTGGTCACTGATCTAGCCGTAATCTAAGTCACTCTTTTGATTACTCACATGCTTGTACACTGTCTTTGTGGCTCACATGCTATACATCATTCTTTTTGTCATTCACCTGTTTGCACACTTTGTTTGTCACTCTTTTGGCCATTAACTAACTTGGTTCCTCACTCTATTGGTCACTCCTATGCTTACACATTATCAAAGTCATGCTTTTGTTTGCTCACATGCATGTACACATTCCCAGTCACTCATCAACCCGGTCTCTCACTCTGTAGGTCAATCTTTAGGTAGCTCACATCTTTTACACTGTTTTGATTATTAACATGCTTGCACACTGTTTTGGTCACTCAATCTCTCGGCAGAGGCAGATTTAAGGTTTTAAAACTTGTGACCTAAGAAGAAAAAGTTTGCTATCCTTCTTCCATTTAAGTAATTTTCTTAACCACTCATTCCCCAAACTTGCCACCCTGGGCTATAGCCCTTTAGGTACCCTGTTAATAAGCTTCTGATCCCAGATGCACCCACCCTCCATCAACGCTTTGATATCTCAAAGGAGAAGTTAAGCTGGAGGTGCTTCGTCCTTCGATATCAATGCCAGTTGAGCAACCAGTAGAAAATGTCAAGCTAGCCCTAATGGGAATTCCCAGCTCAGCAATTTCATGTGGTCAATCTTTAGCTATGCCTTTCCCGAACATGACAATCATTGTGTATCAAACAGGTAAGGATTTAAACATTTTATTTGAAAATTTCCATTGGTTATAGGGTCTAAGAATTTATTCACACTGTCTGTAAGTCGAGCAGAGACAATGATGCTATTGGTTACCATACAAGCTGTAAGGTGGCAGTAAGATCTCAGAGATGCGGATTGTAGACTAAGTTTCAAAGGTTCCCCAGATTTACGCATTAGCTGTGATTACTGAATGGTTTTCGAATACATATGTGAAACTATTTAGACGTTATTGAAGTCATTACGTAAATTTTTTCATTACTTCTGACCTCATTTTAATAAATAAAGCTATCTTGAATTGCATGAAGACTGAATCTCAGCCCTTGTTTTCCAATTTCAGTAAAGTATTTCAATGTCAGAGCTTTGAAAAAAACCCACCATAAATACATCTAAAATTGTATATAACACGAATATTGACATTTAAAAATTCCCATTTGACTTACTCAATGCTCGGATGCAAGATCTCTGGAAGAAAGACTTTTTTGGCGACTGAATCACCGCCCTGAAAAAAATGTACAAAAAATTAATATTAAGAATGTAATCATATGCAGCGCTTAATGAATCGAAGAAAAAAAAAATGCAAGTGACAGTCAAAATTTTTTAGAAGCCACATGATTTTTTCTCCTCTTCTTTTCCACACAAGACTTGACGATATATTTTCATGTTAGCAAATACATAGACATAAATCTTGTGTTGCCCTCAGACTCCAATTTGGTCATCACACATGATAAATCACAATTTTGGACACCAAAAATTCTTTCCCAACCCAAGAGAAAAACTCCAATATAATTTTTTTGACTTCTCCCTGATTATTCTAAGGCACATTTCTGTATTATCCTCAGACACCAGGGTTGTACCTGCTTCAACTGGGGACAGTTTAAACCAACCTAGTCTATATTAGTTTTGGCCATTCTTTCGACCACTTCAAGTGGTCAAAACTCAAACTTCATCCACTTTTTTCCCATTAATTCTTATAAAGTAGTCATGACACTGCAAACATGATACCGCCTTTTGCTTTAATAACTCAAATTAATGACTGAAGAAATGAAGTATGAATATCTAAATGTATATACATATTAGTTAATCATATTTGAGTAGAGATTTACTGTCAACTCAAATTAAATCGAATTTTAAAAAAATCCAAAATCAAAGAATTATCAACATATATATCAGGGTTGGTAAGGTTTTGTGGTCATTATAGTAAAAGCCAGATATATATCCCGTTATAACGAATGCCAAGAGACCGGAGGAATCACTTCGTTAAAACAAAATTTCATTACAAAGGAATTCCAGGTTACCTAGCATTGTTCCTATGTAAACTTATTTGGGGGATTAAAAAAAGTGTTCGTTAAAACGGGATTCGATTGTATATATACACACGTTTTTACCATATTGTCCAAACCTTTATTTGAGAAAGAATCTATTTTTGCAGGGATAGTTTTTATACATCATGATTTTTATTTTTCTACCATATCTATGACAAAAACTTTGTGTTTGACAAACACAAAATTAATACACATTGAAATTTTAGGTGGCAACACAAATTTTTTAATATATCCCATGGCGACCTGATACCCAAAATTGGCGTGATTTCACAATGATTAAAAAAGCGAGTCTAATTTTTTTTTAATTATCCGAATTCACGCTCAAGCATTTAAAAATTTTAACGGTGAATCATTTCTATTCATTATCATGGGTAAGATTCTTTGCACGCAAATAAAGCTTCATACAGTGAAACATCATCATACCTTCACAATGGTCAAGTATTCGACAATGGCCACACGTGCTGCGGGAGAAAGTTTCCTGGCCTTCTCGTCGCAGATCCAGCAATGAATACCTCTCCGGCCCGAATATACCCAGAGTAAATGCTCGAAACCAAAGTCCTCTGAAAATAAAAGTCAATTTCAGATACAATTTTCCAATAGATACATTAATGTGATTTATAAACTTAAAAAAATCTGTGAGTGATCACTACTCTGCGATGAATTAAAATTTAAGACAATGAATTAGATCAGTTTGTCCAATACGGCGGTAGAAGCTGAATGAATGAATGAATGCCAGAACTCTGTCACCGGAATTATTCCATTCCCAAGTTCTCTTCCAGTCCAGTCCAGCTTTGAGGCAGAGGCTGGAATAAAGTATGTGTACTTAACAGTCTGAGCGCATATCTATTATTGTTCCTGATTTTTCGGTGCTGCCATCTATATTTCAAATTGTGAGTGAAGAGTAATGACTAGAATATTCACGTGGTTGTAGAACTATTGCTCTCTGTGGTGAGACTTTTTAATGGGGAGATCAGTTCTCATTCTCCCCTTGAAGTTGGGAACCTCAGAAAACCAAACAATCATCACTGTGGCATCTGGCGTTTGTACCCAGATTCTCATGTGATGAGATACCATCACTATGACTACTCAACCACCATAGCAGCTAACATTTCAGCAGTATGGGATGTGGCTACAGCACACCAACTCCAGTCATATCATCATAGGGCAAATTTTCTACTGATGCAGTTGACTGGAGAAATTAAAATATTGGTGGTTACCAACAGACAGCGCCTTCATTTGAAACCCAATCTCATTAATGGCAGTAAATGAAAAAAAAAACCAGCAAGGTTTCACTGTATAAGCATTGCAACAGATCACGATCTACGAAGAGTGTCGCATATTGTTAAAACGCTTGAAACCTTAAAGTTTAGATTAGTGTTTCCCTGTTGTGTTGAATTGTAGTACGTTGGAAGATTAATCGATAACTATATTCATAATTACGAACTTTATTTGGCATTAATTGAACAGGAAAAATATTTTTGAATACACATCAAAGGTGAGGGAGATGTTAACGTCATTGTCGCCATATATTTAACTGTTGTCAACTAAGACAAACGCAATATAATCAAAATGATCACTGATTACTACGCCCTCTATCAGGAATTATTGTAACTAAAACAATAATAAAGATACAACATTCCAAAAGGGTTTGAGATGCACCGTTCCCTCCATGACCAGCAGTGGCGGTAGAAGTTGGACTTGCAACATGGGATCTTATCAGATGCATAGGTGCCAATGCCCAGACTCGCAAAAATCTATAGTTTGTCGCGTGATGAAACATTTTGCTAATGAAGGAAATACATCATACAAATGAAAGCAAAAATTAAGATCTTTCCGGGTGACCATATGACCTGTTTTCCTGGAACATTCCTATATTTCCCAGTGAAAATATTTTGGCACTCCCAACTATTATTTTTCAAATAAAAATTATTCTACGAATATTTTGTTCACATATTTGTCAAGTGGGATGGTTTTTTTTTCGTGAAATTTATTTTATTTCACTGTGATTTGCAGCAGCACTTCATTTTTTACCATTGGCAACTTTTTTTGGCAAACTTAGCAATAACTGGAGACTTCGCTCAGTTTTGGTAATTTCCAACATTTTTCTTGAGAAAACATGGTCACTGAGATTGCAAGGAATGAGGGATTTTTTTGGGAGATTTTTAATTTCTGCGAAGCACGATTTGAGGATTTTTAGAGATTTTTTATATGAAGATACAAAAAATCGAAAGAATCTGCTTTCCAAGCAAAAAATTTTGATAAGGCTGAAAAGTTGGAAGCCTTTTTGGGTAAATTGGAAGCATCAGCATCTATGCGATAATGATAGTGATATGAACTGAAAGACATCTATGTGGATGACTCGACATGGAGGATAAGAAAAAAGAAGTTTTTGAAAGGGGGCGAGATGAGATAAATAAGTTTGTGAAACACTACTTCAGATGGTCAGGTTATCAGCAAACTCACCCCTCATGGCACGATCCAAGATCTTTAAAGCAATAGTCATGAGAGGCCAACACTTTCGGCAGATGTCCGCACCGCTACAGCAGTTCCTAACTTCATCATAGTCTGTCATATCTATGTCGAAAACCAATTCTCTCTCCACAGCACTGAAAGACGACACTAAGGAGTGCTCTCTCGGCTATATAAAAACAGAAATGGTGTAGATAATCTCAGACATTAAATAACTTGTAAAACAAACCAACAAAATAAAACATTTTCACTGTGAATATAACATAAAAAAAAGTATTTACCCTATGAGAATATATCGCCCCAATATCTATTTTATATGGGCTGCACGAGACAACCTCTTTCTTAAGTTCGGCCTCGTCCTTGAATGACTTGTATCGCAGGTACACATCATCTTTCAGCGTAAACGAGAACTCTCGATTCATGAAAGTCGTATTTTTCTCTAAGAGCCAGAATGGAACAATAATTTCAAAGTTGAATTATTTTATTATATTTCTCGAACTATATAACAGGGTGGATCGAAAAGTATAGGAAATTTCTTTTTTTTTGAAAATTACTTTTCGCTTGGGGGTGGGAAAGTTGTGTCTTGGGTATATTAGTCTGTATACTTTTTTTTATTGAAATCCATTCATATCAACACTTCGATCCACCCTACTATATAATGAGCGACACATATGATAAAAAATCTGTTGAAAAAGTGAAATAAATTCCCAATATATGGACTACGGCTGTTTTACTCAGGGTTGGTAAAAAAACCGGTTTTTTTGAAAAAAAACCAAAAAACTGGTTTTTTTGGTTTAAACCGGTTTTTTGTTTTAAACAGTATTAACATTAAAAAAATGAAATTTCTGAAAAATCATTCAAACTTCTAATAATTAACTAAAATAAAATGTTTATTAATGTAATTAACACTATTCCCATATTAATTAATATACAAATATTTATTACATTTTAACAAAAACCAACTTTGGCAATTTAATTATTTTTTGCTTAACTCAATGGATTACTGTGTGTTTGAAAACTCTTTTAATGTTATTATTAATCATATAATATATGAAGGTTTTTCTCCAGTTACTTTCAGTATACTTAATTAGGAAGCTATTTTGTGAAAAGTAATAAAAATTAGGTGAATATAATGTTAATGAAGCATAAATAATGCAGATTAATTAGCAATGATTTACGATGTACAGGGTGATTACAACTAAGGTTCTGATTTCAAAACACTGTAAAAAAAGGATTGTCAAAATGACTTGAAAATTGACATGAATATTCCTGAAAAAATTCAATTTTATTTGACAAATAGGGGAAAAAATACTTAAAAATGTAAAATTAATGACATCATCCAACATGTGGGAAATTTGCCTGCAGAATGGAAACGATAGACAGTCATGGCAGAATGATGCCTTAATTATAGCATTTCACGATTTCATAATTCATGGAAACATCACAAAAAACGAAGTAATTGAACAAATAACTACAACTTACTTAAGAAATGTTAAATATGTTGTCCAACCTGAGGTTGAAAGCACAAAAATTGTTCAACAACAGAATCGGAGTATGCCATGGTCATGATGTGGATGCGCTTGCAATTCAGCTTTATTAAACCAAACGCGCCCCCCCCCCCCCCCGGTTAATATTCCTGAGGAACTTCTAACATATCGGGACTGTGCTGGAGATTGCAATTCACCAAAGTTTGCAATCTGACCACTGTTTATAACATTTTGAGCTACACCCACAGCCAGAAGTTGCAAGGGTTAAGGTGCATCCTGTCAAAATGGGTCTTCAGCAGCTGCTTTGCTGGTATTGCAATGCGCATCTTGATTCTATCCACCCACTGATGCTGTGGAAGTGCCGAAATGATGTGGTTGCACAAAATAGATTATACTGCTGGCCAAGTACAGCATCGAAGAGTTGATCCACTTTGCCCAAGAATATTTAGAAGACACCAACGAATAAGGCAAATACACAAAAAAATAATAAAAGTCCTAATGCATTTCAACACCAATGGGTGCCGTCTTCAGAGGAAAAATTTAACCACTAGTTCCGCTGACCGAGTTTCCCATTTTTTGTATACCAAATCTTCACGCTCGGTTGCTCAGCGGAAGAAGTACGTCTGTTCACTTCAAACGTCGTGGTCAGAATGAAGCTGTGAGCCTGCGTGAGATACTAATGCAGCGTCCTGATTGGACCTTTGCGAAATAGTGCTATCCGATTGGTCCATTCGAATTTTCTTGTAATTCCCGCTCAAAATGAATTTAAGCCATGGTGTTGCGATCGGGAGTGTAGGTTTATTATCGTTCACTAGTATATTTTTGAAGGCCCGAATATATGTGCCTTCGTAGAAATCTAGATCAACTGTGGACTTGACTTTGTGAAAAACTCTCGCTTCTTGAAATTTGAATTTGTGGCCTTCTTGCCAACAGTGAGCGGCGATGGTCGATTTTTCACATTCCTGATTCTTAACACAGCGAGCGTGTTCATTTAATCTTGCTTTTATGGGTCTCCTTGTCTGTCCTATATAACCAAGAGAGCAATCACCACATGGAATGTAATAAATGCCCCATTGTTTATTCTCCGGTATAGCATCCTTAGGGGGCATGAAACCAAAGTTTTTAGTGGGCACATCTATGGTTGTTAGATTAAACTTTTAAAGAATCGGTTTGATCTTCAGTGAGAGCACTGGATCGTAGGGTATGACTACACTTTCTCTGAGTGGTCTCTCTGTAATATTTTCTAGAGTGGTTCCTCGTGCCGGTTTCAAGAATTTTCTACTTAATTCGTCAACGATCTTGGTGTTGAACCCCCTGTCTATCGCAATTGCTCTGATGGTTTCAAGTTCATGGTCTAAAGTGTTCCGATCTGAACAGATGTTAAATGCTCTCTCTACAAAGGTGCGAAAAGACGAAAGTTTCTGTTGCATAGGATGGCAAGATCTGAAATGAGGTGGTAATGAGACTGCGAAAGGCTTACAACAGACCGAGGTTTGGAACTGTGATTTCCGTTTCGTTATTAATACGTCCAAGAAAGAGAGTTCATTGTTAGTTTCGAATTCGGCTGTGAACTGAACATGAGGGTCTATGTCATTCATAATGAGTAATAATTGTTCCAAGTCATCTTTAGAGCCGTCCCAAAGCACAAAAGTATCGTCCACGTATCTTCGATAAAATGAGAAGGGCACAACGTTCAATAGCTTACTCTCAAAGTCGTCCATATATATATCACACAAAATCGGCGAGATGGGATTGCCCATTGCTAGACCATCTGTCTGGGTGTAAAACTTGTCATCGAAACTGAAGGCTGTTTGTGAGATACATGTGAAGGTGAGATTGCAAATTTCTTCTACTTCGGGTTGTGAAAAATTGTGGCTTTTAAGTCGTCTTTCTAGACAGCTAATACTACCACCTATGGGAATGTTCGTAAACATTGACACTACGCCGAAAGACACCATGTTGAGCTGTTTGGGTTCAATTGTACGTATTATTTGAGCGAAGCTAGATGAATTTCTAACTGTATTATTATTTGACTTAGTGAGTGGAGAGAGAATTGGGACAAGAAATTTAGCGAGCTTGTATGACGCTGTACCAATGTTAGAGACTACGGGACGGAGAGATAGTGTTGGTTTGTGCACTTTGGGTAGGCCATAGATCCGTGACGAAATGGCGTTTGATGGAATTACGCTCTTTTTTGCATGCTCGGGAAGAGAGACACTGGTTTTTACCACTTCTTTCAATTTTCTCAAGTGAGAATCAGATGGATCTTTCTTTAATTCTTTATAAGGACCACTCAAAATATGTGATGTCATCAAATCCGAATATTGCTCTTTAGGCATTATCACAATTTGCCCACCTTTATCTGCTCTAGATATTACGATATTATCATTTTGCAGTTGTTTGATGCTTCGACGTTCGCCCGGTGAGTAGCCTACGGTGACCTTCTTGTTGTTCTTTCGCTCATTATCCACCAAAATGTTGGATACGAGATGTCTCAGGGTGTCTTTTTGTTCAGGTAGAATCTTACTGCGTGAAACCGACTTCTCTATAGGGGCGATGAAATTGATTGGGTTAAATTTAGGTTTGTCGCAGAAATTAATTCCCAGTTCCAAGGCTTTAGTTTGCATTTCTGTCAATTGGTTTCCAGTTAAATTAAGTATTTTAGCTTTATTAACAAATGGGGGTGCAGACAAGGAAACAATATTAGATTGTAATTTGGAAAATTTCTTGTTGAGGGTGTCCTGATGACGTTTGGACTCCTTCACAGTTCGCCAGTATGAATTTTGCTCTAAGCTAGGGGATAATGGCGAAGCACAGTGAAAGCCCTCGCGTTGAGCTAATTCCAAATGAGACCGTTCTTCGACGGAGGCTAGTGCACTCCTGAGATCTTGGATGAGGCAACGAAGTATAATAATTTTACTGCGATACAGGCCTTTGTTTACATGGGGGGTTCTCTCTAACGAGCAGGACAGATTCAAAAATTTCGGGGTGATCCCCGATGACTTACATTTCAACAGGAACCGAATCCTATTCAGCAGGCGCTCACGCTTCCTTCGTAGTTGCGAAAAGATGTTAAAAGTATTCATGACGATAGACCCGTTGCCGTCTAAAACATAGAAGAGTTGATCCACTTTGCCCAAGAATATTTAGAAGACACCAACGAATAAGGCAAATACACAAAAAAATAATAAAAGTCCTAATGCATTTCAACACCAATGGGTGCCGTCTTCAGAGGAAAAATTTAACCACTAGTTCCGCTGACCGAGTTTCCCATTTGGTTTGAATACCAAATCTTCACGCTCGGTTGCTCAGCGGAAGAAGTACGTCTGTTCACTTCAAACGTCGTGGTCAGAATGAAGCTGTGAGCCTGCGTGAGATACTAATGCAGCGTCCTGATTGGACCTTTGCGGAATAGTGCTATCCGATTGGTCCATTCGAATTTTCTTGTAATTCCCGCTCAAAATGAATTTAAGCCATGGCGTTGCGATCGGGGGTGTAGATTTATTATCGTTCACTAGTATATTTTTGAACCCCCTGTCTATCGCAATTGCTCTGATGGTTTCAAGTTCATGGTCTAAAGTGTTCCGATCTGAACAGATGTTAAATGCTCTCTCTACAAAGGTGCGAAAAGACGAAAGTTTCTGTTGCATAGGATGGCAAGATCTGAAATGAGGTGGTAATGAGACTGCGAAAGGCTTACGATAGACCGAAATTTTAGACCACTTTAGACCATGAACTTGAAACCATCAGAGCAATTGCGATAGACAGGGGGTTCAACACCAAGATCGTTGACGAATTAAGTAGAAAATTCTTGAAACCGACACGAGGAACCACTCTAGAAAATATTACAGAGAGACCACTCAGAGAAAGTGTAGTCATACCCTACGATCCAGTGCTCTCACTGAAGATCAAACCGATTCTTAAAAAGTTTAATCTAACAACCATAGATGTGCCCACTAAAAACTTTGGTTTCATGCCCCCTAAAGATGCTATACCGGAGAATAAACAATGGGGCATTTATTACATTCCATGTGGTGATTGCTCTCTTGGTTATATAGGACAGACAAGGAGACCCATAAAAGCAAGATTAAATGAACACGCTCGCTGTGTTAAGAATCAGGAATGTGAAAAATCGACCATCGCCGCTCACTGTTGGCAAGAAGGCCACAAATTCAAATTTCAAGAAGCGAGAGTTTTTCACAAAGTCAAGTCCACAGTTGATCTAGATTTCTACGAAGGCACATATATTTGGGCCTTCAAAAATATACTAGTGAACGATAATAAACCTACACTCCCGATCGCAACACCATGGCTTAAATTCATTTTGAGCGGGAATTACAAGAAAATTCGAATGGACCAATCGGATAGCACTATTTCGCAAAGGTCCAATCAGGACGCTGCATTAGTATCTCACGCAGGCTCACAGCTTCATTCTGACCACGACGTTTGAAGTGAACAGACGTACTTCTTCCGCTGAGCAACCGAGCGTGAAGATTTGGTATACAAAAAATGGGAAACTCGGTCAGCGGAACTAGTGGTTAAATTTTTCCTCTGAAGACGGCACCCATTGGTGTTGAAATGCATTAGGACTTTTATTATTTTTTTGTGTATTTGCCTTATTCGTTGGTGTCTTCTAAATAAAGTACAGCATCATCTACTTGCACATTTTGCACTACTTGCACTTTTTTCCTTTTGCAAAAGAAACTTCCATTGCTTAAGGAGTATCCATGCAAATCTTCAAGTCATTCTGATCAGTACTTATTGTATAGTTTTGGAATCAAAACTTAAATTATAATCACCCTGTATATAGCTGATTATTTTTCATAAATCTGTTACTACTATACAGTAGAACCTTGATTAACCGGGCTTGACAGTGTGAAAGTATTAAAAAAACAACTATTGAATATATTAAGACTGGGAGATATACAGTAGGAGATGTGCTACTTATGGGAAAGAAAATGAAAATGTATGTGAGGTAATGTAACTAGAGTACACTGGTCTTTGTCCTTTAAGGACAGCTGGTGTCTTTATTGGATTATAGGACCACCTGCCCCTAGCATGATGGTGTCACTACTGTTGCTGCTTCTTTGTGAAGGGAAAAAGAAACCCTGTGAGATAATACACCACTACATTTCGATGTGTGATGCAATCCTTATTCATGAATTTGCTAAAGATAGAGCATCAGAATGTAGCCAAAGGTTAGAAAATGTTGCAAGAATGAGAAATTTTGGCTTTTGTATATAACTTTAAATAACTAAGATACTTCATATGAAAAATATATATATATTCTGGCCACTTTTATGAGCCTTTTTGAAAAAAACCACTTACAAAATCTTTTGTCATTTAAAGATATACCATCAGAATGTACCCCAAGGATATAAAATGTGGTAAAAATGAAGCGTTTTGGCTAATAATGAACCAATATGATATTTTTCAAGGAAAAAAATGATATTTAGGCAACTTTTATTTGATTTTTTGAAAAAAACCACTTGGTTTAAATCGAACAACCCTGGTTTCACTACTTTTTTTTGTTTTCATAGCCAGAAACTATTTAATACTATTCACTAGGGGATATTTCGCCTCTATCATTTCACCTCGCTATTTTGATCTGGTACATTTCACACCCACAAAAATTTTGACTGCCCTGACCGGAGTGAGAGACCACATGAGTGAGCATGACTGTGAGTAAATGAGAATGTATGGGTGAGTGAGTGATCAAGTAGTTGAATGATCGTATCAGTAGCCAAGTGGCTGTATGAGTAACCAAGCCCCTGATCAGACGAGTGACCATTTTTATGATCAAGTTGGCAACAATATGATGGTTATCTATACTGTCACTCACTCATTTGATCAGGGAAGGTGAAATGTCCAGGGCAAAATATTGGAGATGAAATTTCCAGATCCCTCACCGACTAACTTGGTCACTCATAAGGTTATTCACTCATGAAGCATGCGGTCACTCAACCCCCCCCCCCCAGTCAGTCTTATGACCATTCACTTATAGGGTCACTTGCCCAATCACTTGGTCACTTTCTAGGTCACTAACTCTGTGATTCGAATGGTCAGGGAAAACGAAATGTCAAAGGCAAAATTTCCTTAAACCATTCGTTACCAGCGGGACAATACGAAACATCATAATGAACCAGGGTTTAAGCTGGATAACAAAATTCCTTTCGCGAAAAAGCAAAAATGGTGGGAATAAATGCTACAATGCTAATGTAATGATTGATGGTTGGATGTCTACTCGTTTCGTACCTCCTGTATGCATTTTTACGAAAGTAGCTACTACTTCTTTCGCATCCTACGATTTTCTTCTGCATTTTGCGAAAAATGTGACCGTAGCTTAAACCCTGTAGTGAACCTCAAAACGAATGTTTGACAACTTAGTAAATGAAATGAAAAAAAAACCACTCTTACTACAATATTATTTTAATTTTCACTCCTTGATCGCACCATGGCCTTACCTTCTTATGTATAAGCCTATCCAGGCATGGCCCTGCCTCACATCCATTGGGGGTGGGGCTATGCTATGAGATCTTGCATTACGTTTCTCAAAAATATGTTATAAACGGGCAGATCTCGATAAAACGTTTGTCACCTTAGTACAACTCATTTCGATGGTTTCAATTAAGATTTCTCTTTTAAAGTGTTTTCACCCATACGTTTTTTATTATAGATTTTTTAGAAATGTTATACGTGGGATGCACTATATAGGCTAAGACGTTACTTTCCATATAAGTATTGGAGGGGGAACTGTGGATCCTCTTTATTTGAGGCACACGGCATGCTTCTTATATCCTGAAGACATGCGACCCCAGTCTGCCATCTTTGGTAGGCCCCAAGGCCATGATTTTCCACAGTCATTAGCTGTGGAAAATCATGTACATTTTGAAGTTTGAGAAATAAATGTATAATGAGATTCATCCTGGGCTGGGGCCATGATGTTGAGATGACTCTGAATGGAACCTCCAGGGAATCTCGCTCCATTTAGTAAAGGGGTCTGCTTACAAAAAATTCGGTTCAACATAAATTTAATCAAAAATTCAATTCATCAAATAGAAAGAATGGGAGGGGAACAGGTGCAGTATAATCCAGATCGCCAAGGTGCTATAAGTCGCCAATGCCGGCGTAATGGTGATGGGTTGCCGTTTCTTCTCTCTTGCTTTCTAGAAGCTTCCATTACCCATTCATTATAGATGGAGCTTAAAGCGCGGGCAATTCAAACGGATAACAGCGTTTTTTTCTCTTTGTTCTGTAGCGTCGTTGTCTTTGATGATTCCCGATTACCTTTTGCTAGTTGTTGTTTTTAGCACGTGTTTTCAAGCGTTTGAACACCCATTTAGTCTTTTTCATTCCGATCGTTAGGATTACATTTTCGTTGACCAGTAAGGTTGTATCCTTACCTTTTATTATAATTATAACTTGTTGGTTCGAGCATTCTTATGTTTGCTTGGCCATCAATAGCAACCTACAATCATTTATAATCCAGATCTTATTTATGTCAAATTTTTTATTTATTTTTTTAATATAGTTTTCTATGCTGGCGAGTTTTTTCTTCGCCGTCCGTGGTTCAACGCCTGGCGTTGGCGACTTTTGGTCGGGTCGTCGGCAGGGTTTAAGCTACGGTCGCATTTTTTGCAAAATGCAAAAAAGTAGTAGCCACTTTCGCAAAAATGCGCACAGGCGGTAAGAAACGAGTAGACATCCAACCATCAATTATATTACATTAGGGGTCATTCAAGTATTGCATCAGCATCGGGGGGGGTTTCAGATTTGCTCTTTTGATGACAGGGGGGGGGGGGTTTGAAGGTTGCTTACGTCATTAACCACCCTTTTTGAAGATATGAAATATTCTAAGCTGCTGACTAAATATTGCTGACAAGGGGTGGAGGGAGGGTCAATGTTTTGCTGACAAGGGGGGAGGGGTCAAAAATGGCTAAAAATCTGCTGACGTAATACTTAAATGGCCCCTTAGCATCGTAGCATTTTGCTAAAGCTTTTCCCCCCATTTTCGCTTTTCTGCGAAAGGAATTTTTTATTTTATTTTTTATACAGCTTAAACCCTGGTCGTCGGACATGTTTGGCGCCGAAAAAACAGTTGTCAAAAAATCGCCAATCTCTGGATTACACAGCATCTGTTCTGTGAGTCACGGGCCACATGGGCAAAAAAAAAAAAAGAAGGTTAGGAAACACTGATATGATATAACTGATACGGAATAATAAGCATTACCATCATTGTATCTCAGCCATTTGTAGTACAAACCGAAAGGAAACAGACGTTCGTAATAAGTAGGGAGTAGATCTGGGAAAACATCTGGGTGGAAGACGTTCTTGTCGCTTTCGACACCCATTTCTTACTGTTTTTAATTTGTTTGCTAAAACCTGCGACACCCAAACAACGACTGGGAGGAAAGCCCGCGCTTTTCTAATGAAAATATTTTTGGACCTACTAACACGAAGTGGTCTCTTTGTCTCGGCACCATACGGTCTTCGTGCCAGAATTAATTCTCACGTCTACCGTTTTGCTGACGATGAAGGCAAAAAGACCAAAGCACTTACAACTGCCGAAAAAGTTGAAAAAAAGTTTGTTTATAAACATTGCGGGGGAGTTGATTCAGATGCTCGACAATATTTTACCGGAAGAAATAACGAAATGGTGAGAATCAGATTTGAATTAATTTAATTTCATGTTCATTTCTAGATAGATTTATATGTTTAATGACCATTCCGAAAAAAAAAACTCATTGTAAAATCATTACCCACTCATTTCGAAATTGAGTCCCACAGTTGATATAGGTCAGTTGTTCTTAAGCCGGGTTTTCCTAGGATTTGTTTTTTTGCGCCGCGTGAATCGAATTGGACTATTTCGCGTCGACAAAAACGTGTTACATAATCACGCTACGCGTTTGTGTTTTCCCAGCTTGGCGTATGATCTCAGGGCGACTATAATTATAGTATATCGCCCTGGCATCTCAACTATTCTGTCGTCTGCATGCTTCAGTTTATAGGGAAGGGAAAGAAAACACAAAAAATGAAGAGAGGATCGGCGAAATGTGCGACGCACGACGCTTTTGACTCCTTCAGAAGCAATCGGACAATCACGCCCGACGTAAAGCGCTATCGTGAGCCGCATCGCGCTCTGTAGGAAAAAAAAGTCATACTGCTTTTCTTAAGCCGGGTTTTCCTAGGAGTAGGTTTTTTACGCCGCGTGAACCGAATTGGGCCATTGCACGTCGGCAGAAACGTGCCACACACGCTACGCGTTTGTGTTTTCCTAGCGTGGAGCATCAGATCAGGGCGGCTATATTATAGTATATGGCAGTGGCTTCAGCTATTCTGTTGTCTGCATGTTCCGGTTTGAAGGGAAAGAAAACAATTAAAAATTGAAGAGAAGATCGGTGAAACAAGCGGCGCACGACGCTTTTGACTCCTTCAGAAGCAGTCGGCCAATCCCGCCCGACGTAAAGCGCTATCGCGAGCCGCATCGCGCTCTGTAGGAAAATAGTCATACCGATTTTCTTAATGGTGAGTGGACGGCGTGTCGCGCTGAGTGATTCACGTTGCGCGCGGCTCAGAAAATCTTCTGTTAGGGAAACTCGGCTTTTAGTAGGGGTTCTTTGAGAGGTTTCAGCGGAGCCATATTTACAGGGGGGGGGGGTTTGCCCGCTAAGACCCCCCCCCCATTCTCCCGAGAAGAGCAAAAGGAGGAGAGGGACTGGCACATCCCCCCCCCCCCCCCCCCATAAGAGCAAATTTGAGGAATGAGTGATCAAATAAAATAGGAGAAGGGCAGCACAATTTTTACAGCCTCTCCATATTTTGTAAAACCATAAATCTGTGTTCACCTAGAAAGTTAGGGATTAGAAATCATTCAAGTACCAAAAGGGTGACCTAGAGGTTTCGCGAGCATATGAGTGAGCAAGAGAGCAGGTGAGTGATCCAGAGAGCGAGGGATCAGGTTTTCTTTGTTCAAGAAAGTGACTAGCTGAGCGAATGACCAAAAGTGTCTAAAAGAGCGAAGGAACAGGTCAGTCCGTGACCAAGAGAATGACACTACAGGTCGGTGAGCTACAAAAAAGAAAACTATATAGTTAAAAAGCATGTGAGAGACCAGGTCTGTGAATTACCAAAAAAAGTAACCTAGAAAGCAAGGGATCAGGTCAGCGATTGTACATAATAGTGACCTAGAGAGTGAGGGACTAGCTGAGTGAGTGACCAAAAAGTGATAAAGAAGTGGTAGTACTAGCTCGGTGAGCTACAAAACAAGTGAATAATGCAGTTAAAAAGCATGTTAGTAATCTAGAGAGTGAGGGATCAGGTCGATGAGTGTCCAAAAGAATGGTCTAGACCAAAAAGTGGTTAGACGAGCGAGGGACCAGGTCGGTGAGTGACTAAAAGAGGGACCTAAAATGCGAGGGGTCAGGTCAGCGTGTGTCCGAAAGAGACCTACAGAGAGGAACTAGCTGAGTGAGTGACTAAAAAAAGTTGACAGGGTGAGTCAGTCAGAGAGGATTTGAACTATAGAGTTTGAAAAGCATTTGAGTGACCTAGAGAGTGATGCCACCAGGTCAGTGATCGGCCTAAAGAATGACAGACCAGGTCGTGGACATGGGCAGAGATACAGGGAGGACGCACTGTCCCCAGTGTTAGAGGTGGAGTCAACTGATTCAATGTATATGTGTATATGTATAAATTGATATCATCATTGTGCCACCCCAGACTTTCAAGTCTATCTCCGTCTATGGTCGGCAAGTCTCTGATAAGTTACCTAGAGAAAGCTCACAAGCATATGAGTGACTGAAAGAATGGCTGAGTAATATATGGTCCAGACTCAAGTAAAAAAGGGTATATGAATATGTCTCTCTGGCGAAGAAATCATATGGAAGCCCCCTTTCCTAGGGTTTAAAATGTTCAGTTGGTCGCCCTTGATAAAATTCTGTTAAAATTTGGGGGGGGGGGGGTCATTAAATTATGGGGTTCCTGTTTACACCAATTTATTTTTGCTCAGTGCTTAAGTATTAATATAACTCTGAATATTTGGTGCCATCTATAAACAAACTGAAAGAATGAGACAGGTTATAAAAATAGGTGCTGCCATCTAATATTTATTAAAAATAATAAAACTCACATCTAGTACCATCTTTGAAAACTAGATGGCAGTAAACTCTAGATCATCGCCCCACCCCGCTCCTTCTTCATAAATTTTTTTATTTCATCTGTCCCCCCCCGACACAATCGAACCCATAGGATCCTACGTTATACCCATAGCTTCTACTGCCCCCAAGGGGAGATGGAATGTTCCAGGGGGGCGGTAGAAGCTACGGGTATAACATAGGATCCTATGGGTTAGATTGCGTTGGGGGGTGGGTGAGTGGGAGAAAAAAAAATTCTGTAGAAGGGGGCGATGTGTGTGTGTGTGGGACAAAAAAGGTTGGGAAACTATGATCTAGACCAGTGATTCCCAACGTGAGCGTCAACGCCCCCGGGGGGCGATGGAATGTTCCAGGAGGGGCGGTAGAAGTTTCGGGTATAGCATAGGATCCTATGGGTTAGATTGCGTTGGGGGGGGGGGGTGGTGGGAGAAAAAATTTCTGAAGAAGGGGGCGATGATCTAGACCTAGAGCATAGAGACCAGGTGGGGGCCCCATGCATAACAAATTCCAGGTGAGCGCGAACCCCCCCCTCCCCCCCACCACCACCACACCCTGGGTATGGCGTTGATGTCTATATTATATTATATCCCATACAACTCAATCCATGCCCTGCGGGCCAAATGTGCCCCTCGGAGTCATCCGATGTGGCTTGCGGCCTCAAGCCTTGTGTGCGGGGGGGGGGGGTGCCGCGGGGTCGCTCACGTGATCTGTAAATGCACCGCCGGTAACTTGAGTGATCTGGAATTGTGTCGCTTAAGTTTCCCGCGGTGCTGTTACATCTCACTTGCGTGACCAGTGGCAAATTTACATATTGACTTCAGTGCATGGCCTCCACATTCTGGAAAAGGTCCCGTAGGCCTTAAGCATCAACTGGGTTCCCCCCCAGACAGACTTTTCACAGGCCCTTCTATAGTGATTTTGCAGCATGCGGGGGGGAAATGGTAACTGTCCCGGGGCCTGAGGCAACAGCCGTGTCGTGTCAGCTCCCCATAAGGGTTACCTGCCATGTTTCAGTGATCCGCGTGTGTGTGGTACAGTTCCAGATCACTTTGAAGACTCGCAGCATATTTACAGATCATTCAAGCAGCTCATTTACAGATCACTGAAGTAACCCGTGACGCTGTTTCTGGTCACTTAATTAAATGGAGTGACACAACTAATGAAGTGGCCCGTACTGTCCTGAAAGTCGAGCACTTCCTCTCTCTCTTTGAGCTTCTCTATCCCTTACATAAATGCTCAACCCAGTGCGAGTGAGCTAAATGTGGCCCGTGACCCGTAACCTAATTTTGTAAAAATGAACTGAGTGGCACATTACCAGATCACTTATGAGTGACGCACAGCTCATTTTCACTTCAATTATGTGGTCCGCGGTAAATTCCCGGATCACTTTTGCATCCCGTGACGAATTCACAGATCACCTTAGTCACTTGTGGCACATTTACAGATAATTTAAGTGGCCCGCACTCTTGAGAATGTTGGGCACCCTCGCTTTCCATCATGCATGCTCAACTCATGGCCTCCAGAGTCATCTGATATGGCCCGTAACCTTAAGCACGATTTTGGAAATATTAACTCTGCGGAACATTTACATATCACTTGATCGACCCGCGGCACAGTTCCAGATCACTCAAGTTACTCGTGGCATAAGTACAGGTCACATTAGCAACCCGTCCCACAGCTTCATATCACTCACTCGGCCCGCGGCACATCTGTAGATGACTTTAACGAACCGCGGCATATTTACAGATAACTTAAGTGACCTGCGGCACAGTTCCCTAGCACTTGAGTGGCCCGCGGTGCAGTTCCACATCTCTTAAGAGACGCGTGTCATGTTTATAGATCAGTTGAGTTACCCGCGGCACATTTATAGATGACTTAAGTGGCCCATGGTGTAGTTTCCACGTCGCTTAAGTGGTCCGCCACATATTCCTAAGGTCACTTCAGTGACCCTCGGCACATTTCCAGAGCACTAAAGTGAACCGCGGCACATTTACAGGTCACTTGAGTGACCGGTGTTGCAATTGCGGATCACTTAAGCGACCCTCGCTCTCCTGAAGTTTGAGCACCCTTGCCTTACATCCTGAATGTGTGCTCCTAGGCTAAGTATTTTCACCGGTCCCCTTCATAGTAAAAATAAATATGCCAAGATTTATTATGGTCTGGGGGTAAACAGAAATATGCCAAAAAATGCTGAATGTATTTCTTTCTTTTTTTTTCTATCTCTCTCAACAGGTGGCGATGGCATCGTTCCAGCTCGTGAAGAAGCTCCTCCGCAAGCCGATCCGCATATCACTGTACGCCGGATACTGCTGCTGCGTAGGCTACTGCGTCACCGAGTACTTCTGCGATTTCGTGATATGCCAAGGTCCTTCGATGGAACCTACGATACACTCGAACGATATAATGGTGGCCGAGCACATCTCGGTGTTCCGGAATCATCTCGCCAAGAACGACATCGTGATATCCAAGTCGCCGGTCAATCCCAGAGTTTACGTGTGCAAGCGTATAAAGGGTCTTCCGGGAGATAGGGTCTGGACCGGGGCGAGCCTGTCGCAGGTGATACCGTTGGGACACGTTTGGTTGGAAGGCGACAACAAGCACAACTCCACCGACTCCAGGACTTACGGACCGGTTCCCATGGGATTGATTCGTAGCAGGGCCCTGTGCCGCATTTGGCCCTTCGGTAGGGCTGAGTTCTTCCAACGCTGAATCGTGTTCATAATTTCTATTCAAATAAGTAAATAAATAAAATTGTCTACTTTATGTGTGTGGAGTTCAATGTGAAAATGTAGTCACCATTGATTTGTGGTACCTCAGACACAGGGCCGTCTTATAAAACACGTGGGCCCTTTCGGTTCCAAGCGATATTTCTTGAAAGCGATAATTCCTGCATTTATGGAAAATAATTCCGGAATTAATGAAAGAGATAATTTCAGCTCCAAAATAAATGAAAGCGATAATTCCAGCATTAATGAAAGATAATTCCAGCATTAATGAAAGATAATTCCAGCATTAATGAAAGATAATTCCAGCATTAATGAAAGATAATTCCAGAATTAATGAAAGGGATAATTTCAGCATTGATAAAAGTGATAATTTCAGAATTAATGAAAGGAAAATTCTAGAAGTAATGAAAGAGAATTCCAAAATCAATGAAAGAAGTAATTCCAAAATCAATGAAAGAAGTAATTCCAGCATTAATGATAGAAGGAATTCTAGCATTAATGAAAGATAATTCCAGAATTAATGAAAGATAATTCCAGAATTAATGAAAGATAATTCCAGAATTAATGAAAGATAATTCCAGAATTAATGAAAGAATTCCAAAATCAATGAAAGAAGTAATTCTAGCATTAATGAAAGATAATTCCAAAATTAATGAAGGAAAGTTCCAGAATTGCGAAAAGAAATTATTCCACATGAAATTATTTAATCTTTTTTCACCTTTAAAAGAGTTCCCCCCGTCCTTTCTTTTAATCTTTAAAACGCAATATTTAGAGACCGAACTGTACATTGTTATGGGGAAATCGCCAGGCACAAACTTTGTTTTCACCGAGTCACGTGGTTTCCTTGCATTTGATGTCTCTGCAGTCGCTGTCCTCTCCATAAGCTCGATGGAGCCGTCCGAAAAACAAAGTGCCTCCAAAAAAAGCAGACGACAAGTGGGTCATTCGTTCAGTTTGGTTCTCTACAAACGAATCCAACAACTTGAACTGGACTTCAAGTTCAGTTCTTCTGTCGGTAAATAGGAAGTCGTCCGACACAGAGTTCTTCCTACAAAGCAGACGTTGAATTAAGCTGACCATATTTCTTCGAAAAAAAATATGGGAATTCGCAATCCCAAATATGGGAAATCGTCAATTGTCGCCGAAAATAACGCCAAAGGCAAGAAAAAAAAATGCTAATATATGACTGAAATGATATAAAATTGCCAAGTGGCGGGAAATGAAGAGCTGCAGCAAATCGCAGTCGAAATTTGTGAAAAAATGTTAAACGTGACAAATATGTGCGATCAATTCAGCTGAACTTACTTTTACGAGAGTAGTTCGTTTCGTGAATGTGCTCATAATCCAGAACATTCGTATGTCGCATCAAACCTTCCCATAGGAAATGATGGAAACTCAAATGCACTTCGTTTCACAGTCTTCTCTCTCTCTCTCTTTACAAAGGAAATGTGCAATGTGATCTATTTTAAATTATGTGTTGTACTTTCACTTATTTTCATGTCGAGGGCTCTATTATTTCCGGAATGGCATAGTAGAACGGAGGGTCTCATCGCGGAAAGTCGGTCATGGTCTCACTTAGGGCCGTCTTAACAGCACCATCTACCCTCATGGCAAAATGATATTCTGGGTCCCCCCCCCCCCCCCCAAATGGCTGAAAGTACCTACTTATAAATTTCTGTGCTTTCTTTCGAAAATCGTAGCACCAAACCTCAATTATAACGAGGACCTGCTATGCATGCACCTGAAGTGCCCAGGTGTGCCCATGCATCGACACTGGTCTCACTCTGTAATTTCTGTTTGCGTGTTTCAGTTGCACTCAATGGAATATCCCTTCATTGTCAGTTTAATCTTCAAAAGGCAGATGGCAGCACCTCACCACATACAATACTGTATCGTCTTGAAAACGAGAAAATTGGAACACCCGAAACAACTTGGAACACGCGATGTATCTCTCTCACCCACAATAGGCATCAGATTATTAATAAGTAATGCACCACAAAAGAACCGTGGCGTAAACCACGGCTCCAAATACGCAATATCCACTCCTGCAAGTACACCCATGTTTTTAAAGTCACTCTTTTAGTCATTCACATGCTTCCACACTGTTTTTATCACTTATATGCGTGAACACTGTTTTGCTCACTCACGGGCATGCAAACTCTCTAGATCACTCTTTTGGTCACTCACGTGTTTGTAGTCAATCGCATACTCCATACGCTCTGGGTCACTCACTGATCAGGTCTCTCACTCTGTAGGTCACTCATTTGGTCATTCACATGCTTGTTCAAGCTCTAAGTCACTTTTTTTCACCAGTTACGTTCTTGCGCACTTTCTTGGTCACTCTTTTGGTCATTCATTGACTTGACGGGGGAGTGTCAAAGTAAATACTTACCCCCAGATGACACAGTCAATCGTTTCTTCTAGTTGCGGCAGCCATAGGCAAAAACTTATATTGTTATGTCATCTTATATTGTTATATTGAGTCCAATGCCCCAACATTTGTCAAAACCTCGAAAGAACGGAACCTCCCACACCGGACACATCCATTTAACTGACACTTTTTTTTAATTACGTCATCAGGACTCGATGTTCTTTTACTCTACGTTTAATATGGCCACTCCTATTTCAGCGGACAAAATTTTTCGGTATATGGGTGTCCGTTATCAAGAGGTTCTATTGCACTACGACGCAACACAATGCTGAATATATTGCTCTATATTCTGCATTGTGTTGCGTCATAATGTGATAGAACCAAACAATACGCAATGCATGGGAAAAATAATTGACTGATATTTAACTCCCCCCCCCCTCCTACAACTTTACACACCATGATGGCAATTAAAATAGGGTTACTAGATTCGAAAACTAAGAGAGGATAACGTTTGCGCGTGCACCCTCGGTAACATTACTTTTCTTAATTTCCACACCATATAGCACCACTATACTAACAAAACAAACCGCCACCACAATAATTTTTCCTAACTAAAATGGAACTGTTAAAAGGAGGGGGGGGGAGGGGAAGACATGATAAAATAACGAATAACTATCCTTTTTCCCCAGCTTATAATAAATTGTTCACACAGTCTGGTCAGTTTTATTACTTTGTCTGAAACATTGCGAAAGAATTCCTTTCTCTACCCTCAGAGGGTTTTTTTTTCTTTCCGGAGAATTGCTCTTTTTTTGCCAGATGCGATTTTCTGTAGGAATCAGCACTGTTTGCATCCTATTTTCTTTGTTTCTGAATGGAAGAGGTAACAGCCTTCTTCCTTCTTCCTCCCCGCTTCAGTATTCAGTTAGCTGTTGGTGAGCAAACAATGGTATTATTCTTAATGTGTATGTTGCAATTTTCTTCTTCCACAGCCGTTTCTCCAACTGTCCTTTTCATATTTTTACGAAAATTATGTAAACAGTCCTTTTATCATTTGTTATGTATTCGCCTGTAAATAGCCATTACGCATTTCTCTGTAAATCTCGCCAAATTGACGACAAACTTGGCACGTCTGCCGACAGCGCGATGAGTTGGGGACGTTCATGACGAAAAGAGAAGAGGTGGGACCTCACGAGAATATTGTAGAACCCTCTCGAACCTTTATAGCCTGTATAGCGCCACCACAGCAGAACTATAAGGCGTTTTGTTGAGGTTTTACAATACGAGATCTCTTGTATGTGAAAGAAGCCGCTATCTGTTTAGCGTGTTTCGTCAAATCGCTGTACGCGAATACATGCAAATGTAAATGTGAAATAAATGTGTTGACCTGGAAATCGATTCGTGCTTTGTCAACTCGAGAGCTTGTCAAAGCCATTATCCGGAACAATTTGGTGTCAGAAGCGGGATAATTCAAGGACTTCAATGGTAAAGACGTGGACATGGCCTACATGCGAGAACAGCTGAATCAGCTGATGTCTGTGATAGGATTGGTGAAATCGAGCATTGTGGACGAGATGAACACATCTATGCCACCGTCAACACCTCCATCGCCACCGTAAATGACAAGATAGAGACAACGAGCTCAGCCGACGAGAAGCTTGCAAAGAGGATATCGGATCTTGAAAAGAAGATTCAAGAGCCATCCTCTATCGTAGATCCTCAGCACCAGGTCTTGCCATTCATAACTGACGTCAAGTGGCTCTGAACACCAATCCATCGACCTGCGGTGAAAAGACAATCTACAGAACCCAGCTCGAGATGGTTGTCTCAGCTGCGCACGGATGGAACTGTTTTCTCAAGGCCTTTCACCTAGCCGTCGCACTCCCAGGGAAGCAGCCGAAGTTCTACAGACACTCGCCGCAGAGGAACGATCCAGCTACTAATTAAGCTCTGACGAACGCACGGGAAGCTGAGTTCGAAGAGAACTACCTAAAAGATTATCGGCTGCAACTGCAGACCAGGCAGCAGAAAGAAAGTGAGACATTGCAAGAACTCGCCATGGACATCGGAAGCCTTTCGCAGTTGACGTATCCCGATTGCCCGCCAAACATCAGACATGGATTGATCCTGTAATGCTTTGTCGATTTCGTCAAAAATCCGGACATTCAGCAGACGCACACAAGGATGTGAAGAGGGCCCTCGTGTACGCTATGAAATTCGAAGCAGCTCATCGGG
The DNA here is from genome assembly GCF_987345545.1 of Pholcus phalangioides. NCBI lineage: Eukaryota > Metazoa > Arthropoda > Arachnida > Araneae > Pholcidae > Pholcus > Pholcus phalangioides. Next base: position 39,284,449 of record NW_028301603.1, read on the forward strand.
TTTCGAGCAGAGAACGATGAGTGATTCGTGGTGCGGTCGTGGAGGACTTTGCATCGTTTCTGGCGCACACTTCAGGAGTTTTTTTAATTCTATAATTAATTTCATTTCTCTAGACAATTAAAACAACTCCTGAAGAGTGCCAGGAACAATTGTGGAAATCAGAAAGACAAGTCACTGGTGTGTGCTGGAAATGCCATGAGAAAAAAAATCACTCGCGGAGCGCATGCTGAATCACGGCTGCCCGTACGAGAGATGCGCTATATGCCGAGTGTACCACGTCTCACAGCTGGATGCCCGTGGAGACCCATGGACTCTTTGTGAGTGGCGAAATTGATGGACTTCCATGTCGGATGGATTTAGATCAATCGTGAGCAATCCCGGCACCCATCTTGAACAAAGCTTTTCCATTTCTAATTTCTCGTGGAGAATATTATGAACCCGTTCTATTGAAATGCCCACAACATTAGCTATCTCAAGCAACTTCCAGCTGGTATCTTCCACGACGATACCAAGGACTTTTTCAATGATTTCCAGGTTGATGGCCTAAACCGTATCGATACCGGAGCCAACGTGAACATCGTTAGGAGGAACCTGCCTCAAATATCCCAGCAGTGACTTCTCTACGTGCCACCATCGTTTAGGCAACAACTACTAATAAGATTATTTTTCTATAGTTTATTTTTATAGTTCATAAGTTTATTTGAGTCTCACTGCGTCTGTTGATTTCTCAGAAAAGTGCAATAAATTCTCACGCAAGTCTTCATTTCGAAATGTCCACAACCGGCTCAATGCGTATTTCTGTATCTGTCAACCTAAAATTTGTGGTTTTTAGTGTTGATAATACGCATGCAAAACCAATTCAGCGACACATTTTTCACAATCTGCAAAAACCTCGTGGAGTTGATAGGTGGAAATGATGTCTAAATGCCAAAGATTTGGAGTTCGAGTCAAAATGAAAATGTCAAATAATTGAAATTGTGCTTCGTATAAATGAAATATTTTAATATTGAAAGCTATATATATATAGAGATTAATCTCGTGCCCGTAGTCATACGTCTCATAAATGTGAAATTTTGTCATAAAACTGAGAGTGAGGCCCGAATCCCCTTACGCACAAGTGGAATTTCGAGGCATTTACGCACAACCGAACCCCTTTTGACCATTTTTCCTTTTTTTCTCTCCACCCTTTCTATCTTTTGTTTCCTTCTGAAATTTATAAAAGTAAAATGACATAATCATTATAAAAAGGACTGCTTTCACCATCAAAAATTGCAAAAATATCAGATTTTTTTGGTGGGAATACAGTCAACCCCATTATAATGAACTCCAAGAGACCGGAGTAATAAAGAAATTTCGTTAAATTTCAGATTTTTATATTGTTCCTACGTAAACTTATCCGGGGGGATTAGATAAGTTTTCGTTAAAACGATATTTTTTCCGTTATAACGGTATTCGTTAAAACGAGAGTCGACTGTGTTTTTTTACGTGTATATGCAGACTGCATGGGTAATAGGGCGTATGGCACTACTTGCGAGCCGTTAGCCTTAAAGACATACCCTACTAGAAAAAGTATCCAAATCACATGTCCAACTCGTATATGTCATTAAGGTTGTAAGGCGTTGTATAGTTATAAAATTAAAAATCCAATGTTTTATACCATCCCCGTGTGCCAAAGAACCCAATTAAGAAGTCGTTGCTCTGTCTTTCCCGATGCCAACTAAAATAATTTCCCGTTTCTAAGTGCAATATTCACCGAGATATACGAATTCGAAAAATTGAGGAAATTTGGGGAAAAAAACAGCATAAAATGCGGGTAAAATGGTTTCCTCGCATTTAATGATGTTTTTTTTCGAACTTTCTTCGAATATCTCCATGAATATTGCCCTTAGAAACGATGAATTTTTTTGTGGGAGACCGGGAAACAACTTTCCAATTGGGTTTTGGGGCACAGGGTGTCCGCATAAAAAGTTAACATTTTTATTTTAATAACTATGTAACCCCTGGCAACATGAATCAAATATCTGAGTACTACACATTATGCGGGTGCTTTTTGCAACTGGAAGTATGCCTCTAGGACCAATGGTTCGCCAGTAAAATGCCATATGCCCCGTTACCTATGCGCTTTGTATATGAAATATAGTACGGGCTGTTATGTAAAATATTGTGTTATGTTTAAGCCAACTCGCACGTTGCTTCGTTCGCCTGCGAGAGAGCGGCCATGTTATAAACCAACAGCCACTTGAAATTAGCTTGTCATCCAACGAAATATCAGATTTTCACCGTATCGAAATTGAAGTCAACAAATTGATAGTTTTCTTATTTGAAAATCTGGTTAGGGGTCATTCAAGTATTACGTCTGCATCGAGGGGAGGGAGGGGGTTTCGGATTTTCTGATTTTCGATGATAAGGGGGGGGGGGTTGAAGGTTGCTCACGTCATCAACCACCCCTTTTTGAAGATATGAAATATTCTAAGGTGCTGACGAAATTTTGCTGACAGATGGGGGGGGGGGGGAGAGAAGTAAAAAATGGCTGAAAATCTCCTTACGTAATACTTGAATGGCCCCTTATTTATATTATTTTCCGATGGGCTTGAAATCCTGATAATGAATCATTATTATGTTGACATGAACAGTTTTGTCACTGCGTTACGCAATGGCAAAATCCGTATATACCGGGTGACTCGAACTGTTACGCCGTCCGCCAATAGCAGTTTTTTTTTTTGCCTTGTAGCATTTGCCGCGAATTCACAATGTCACTAACAATTTTAAAAGGGAATTAAAATTAATTTAATACTCTAGAATACTTTAAGAAATTCGTTTTTAAAAGTATTGTTGGTGCTGCTACCTACTTTCAAAATCAGAAGTGCCTTATGTGGTGATGACGAGAAGCTCAGGTATAAAAAACTAAATTCTTCATTCAGCTACTCTCCTTATAAACAAAGCTTAAGCCGGGTTTTCCTAGGAGCAGGTTTCCTGTGCTGCGCGCAACGCGATTCACGCAGCGCGACGCGTTGTCCACTCACCAATAAGAAAAGCAGCACGACTGTTTTCCTACAGAGCGCAATACGACTGACGACAGTGCTTTACGTCGGGAGTGATTGGCCGACTGCTTCTGGAGGAGTCAAATGCGTCGTGCGCCGCGCGTTTTGCCAATGTTCTCTTCACTCTTGTATGTTGTCTTTCCTTCCTTTCAAACCGGAGCATGCAGACGACAGAGTAGCTGATGTCAGGACCATATACTGTAATATAGCCATCCTGATCTGATGCGCCACGCTAGGAAAACACAAACGCGTAGCGGGATTATGTAACACGTTGCTGCCGACGCAAAATTATACCATTCGGTTCACGCGGCGTAAAACACGTATTCCTATTAAAACCCGGCTTTATAAACTGACCTGAAAGATCAAAATTCCAGTTTAGTAAATTTTTCAAGACCCAAGGACACATCCAACACATAGGATCTCCACACAAGTAGACGACACGTAAGACCGAAATAAGTGAATTTTTCCACACTGCACTTTATAGTAATGTGCTGCCATCTAATGTCAAATTTAAAAGTGATTCATGTGGTGATGATGAAGTTCAAAGTGGAAAAAACTATATTCTTTATTTCGCTCAGCTCCTTATAAACAAAGCTCGTGAACTGAACTGGAAATTTAAACTATAAGTTCGGATATTTTATTTGAGCATAAGGAGACGTCCAAAACGAAGAGCCTCTTAATGAGCAGACGACAGAGAAGAAGTCGGTTCCCTACGAGTCAAGCTCACAAACAGAACTGGAAGTTCGAACTGCCAGTTCAGTAATTTTTTCAGGACACAAGGAGACGCCGAAAACGAGTAACCTGGAGAGAAGCAGACGACATTACTGGTCGGACTTATTACTAGAGGGCGCATCCAGCCACCGCGACTGCAGCGACATCAAATGCAAGGAAATTACGTGACTCGGTCAAAACAAACTTCCCGCCTGGCGATTTCCCCATAGAAAGGTACAGTTCGGTCTCTAAATATTGGGTTTTAAAGATTTAGAAAAGGATAGAGAACTCATCTAAGGATGAAAAAAGATTGAATTATTTATTTCATTAATGATGATTTCATTCATTTCTTTCATAATTTCTTGAATTTTCCTTCATTATTTTTTGAATATTCTTCCATTAATGCTGGAATTATTTCTTTCCTTCATTCTGGAATTATCTTTCATTAATTTTATTATTATCGCTTTCAGTAATTCTTTCACTAATTTTGGAATTATCACTTTTATCAATGCTGTAATTATCTCTTACATTAATTCTAGAATATTTTCTTCCATTAATGGTGAAATTATCTTTCTCTAATGCTGAAATTATAACTTCCATTAATTTTGTAATTATCTCGTCCAAGCTGAAATTATTTTTCCATTTATTGTTTTAAACTCCTATTTATGCCATAAGAAAATAACGGGGGGGGAGGTCGTGTTTGTTTTCACCGAGTCACGGACACACGTGGGGGACACAGTTCTCAGCACTGCCAAGGCGGAGACGGCAAGAGAGATTGGAAGAGTTCTTTGTCACTTTTTGGCATGAAATTTTTTTATGGGACGAAAATTTCGGCAACAAAATTCGTAAATTCGCAACAATCGATTTTATGTAGAAAAAATAATTATTTCTTTCCACAAAAAAAATTCGGACAACATGGATGATCGAACAAATAAGTTAAAACACGGATTATGTGGTCTTCAGATAGGGTTACCAGATTCAAAACTGAAAAGGGAGGATGCCTGGTGCGAACCTTAGGCAGTGCCGTCTTAACGCATGCTTCCCCCACCCCAGGCCGTGCCCGAAGAGCCTCAAGAGAAGAGGTGCCTCGGAAAAACGAGACGTTTGAAATTTTTCGAGAATTTTCCATGTCGGGCCTCCAAAAAATCCCTTGGCTCGGGGTGCCGGTGGGGGGTGGGGCTATGATGCTCTTACGACAATCCTGCCTGTCAGCCCTAATCTTGTGGAAGTCATGGAATTCTAGTAATTGATTCCTTTACTTCTATTAATTTACATTATTAACACAAAAATAGCAATAAAAAAATTCTAAAAATGATCAAAGTTATCGAATTGCAACGTATATTTGATAAAGTATATTTGATTGTAGTGCCGGACTCGTGATGCAAGGATCCGGGTTCGAACCCCACAGTGGTGGTCGGCTGAAGTTGGTTTTCTGTGGTTCCCAACTTCAAGGCGCAAATGCGAGCCGATCTCCCCGTTAAAAAGTCTCGCCACAGAGAGCAACAGTCCTACAACGGTAAATCATTCAACCATAACACTTCACTCATAGTTAGTAAAACTGGGGGCAGATGACAGCACTACACATAACAAGCATTACACAGAAACAAACTATACGTCAGGTTGCACTACACGTACACGCACATTCCCGCATTTACGATTCGTTGGGGGGTGCATGTGTGGTGTAGCAGTAGTAGGTAGGGGCTCGGGGATCCATGATGTTCTTAAGTCAGCCACCTCGTTGGGCAATTTGCCTGTTGTGGCGTTGTATTTGTATTTGTATTTGTATAAAGAGACGATGAAGCGCTTTTAAAGTATGACAAAAAACTGATGTCTGTTCAATATGATTCGAGCCACGATGTCCACGCGCTAATTATTATTACTAATCTATGAATTTTGTAAAATTAATTTAAATGTCATTCCCTCTCAATGGATCGCGTTTGATTACGATCCAGACCATCAACGCGTTCCTGAAATAATGAAGAAAAATTAGAGTAATAAAATCCGTTCTCTCTAAAAAAAAATTCCCCCTCCAAGATTTATGTTCGCAACTCGAAAAGTTTGTAAGTCGGGAACAACTACATAAAATGTTTTTAGAGGGAGCCGCAAAAATTTTTTTCTGCATTGGGTCGCGAAATTCTCCTGAGCCCGGACCTGCCTCCGATTGTGAATTTAAATATCTCAGGGAATAATGCAGTTAAAACATGTGATTTGTTTGTTGGGCTCAGAAGAGAAAGAGCAACAACTGTCTGATTGGAAATTAGAGGGGGGGGGGATCGCACAAAAATTAACATTTTTTATTTTGTGTACACTGTATTTTCATCCTCAAAACTCGTACAGGGTGATTTCTGGTCACGTTTTGAGAATGTGACCAGAACACACTCCAAGGAGAAACCATTGAATCTTATAATGGCCATAATATTACCAATAGGCAGGGCCGCAACTAGTGGGGGGAGGGGGAGCAGGCGAGTCTGGTGCCCCAGGCGCATTACAAAAAGGGGCGCAAATTCAGCCATTCAACCTATCCTTCAGCATTACGGGGGGGGGGGGGTGCCTAAATGAGTAGTTGCCCCGGCTAACCAAGTATCCAGTTGCGGCCCTGCCAATAGGTATCTTATTTCTGGCGATTCACCGTTATATATGTATTGGGTACTTTTTCTTTTTAGATACATTGTCAAGTTTGTAATTTACACCTGGTAGCATTTCTTTTACTTCTATGGATCAAAATACACAGTTGATCCACTAATGACCCACAAAAATCATGCGCTTATTCTGTAGAACTTGGTATTATTCTGTGGTATACTATGTAGTATTTATTCTGTAGAACTATTCTGCTGCATGGGGCCCATCTGGTCACTTCTGGCAACCAAGTGAGGATTAGATCTGGTTCCGATTTTCAAGAGCAAATATGCAAATAGGTAGGTAGGAATTTTTAGCAAGGTAGTAGTGCCTGTTTCAGAAAAGTCGCTTTGTATGTGAGCGTATGATGATGTTAAGACAGCCCTGGACGTACTTCATGAAAATTGCGAAAAGGTAATCGAAAAACTTGGCAATAACGTGAAGTATAGTTTGCAATATTATTAGATTCTCATGTTTCGTGCCATTCTTGTGATAATGATCTTCAACTATACAATGAATTGTTCTTGAAATTTTAGGATCTTCTATCGGATGATGGATGTTGAAGAAAAATCGTGCATTAGAAAGAAAATGCCGTATGATATCTTTTTGGTGGCGCCCCTTTAGTACTGATGGATGCCCTGAGCACGTGCTTATTTTGCTCAATGGTTAATCCGGCCCTGTGACTGCGCACATGATTTCTCTGGAATGAATGTTTCAAACAAATATTTAAAAATTTTTCACACGTATTTTAGTTCATAGTATGGCTACAACATGAACCTATATCCTTGATACATTATTGAAAACGATGTGAAAGGTTGAACTTTTCAATTGTGATTCATTCCTGTGTGGCTACTCCCTCATTATATACTACTTTTATCCGCATGAAGAGAACAAAATTAATAAAACTGCTTGCTACCACTTTTTGCGATTTTTATCACTACAAGAATGCGTATTTTGGAAGCTGCAACTGACATTTTCTCAACGAAACCACAATAATTTACACAAAAATAAACTAATTTGGAAATAATACAAATTTCATCCAGTTCAGTAACTTGATGACATTGTAGCCGTCTTCAAGCGTAGAGTTTACATTGATTGAAAATAATTTATTATATTTTGTTTTTACTGTATTCTATTACGTTTATTTTGCTCTTTCGTTATTTTCATGAATTAAAAATTAATCAAATTAAATTCAAACATATTTATATACTTCAGACAATTTTTGAATAACTATCTTCTAATGGAAAAAACGGGCGGGTGGGGGGTAGAAAATTATTCATGTTCGCAAGAGGGAGCCATAGGAATGAGAAATGGTTGAAAGGGGGGGGGGCATGGACAAAAAAAGGTTGAGAACTACTGATTTAAATGACATCAAAAAAGGAGGACGTCTGATTACCCTACCCCACCCAGGACGCTTATATTAGAACGTTCCGGTCACGACCCCCAACTTGCGTACGCGTCACCCATCTTAGGTTCACATCGCCGTTGCTGTCTTCCCACTATCGGTGGAAGTCATATATGCTAAGCAAGAAATTTATAACTGTTTTTTTTACAAAAGTAACTATTAAAAGTAAATATTAATATTTCTACACCATCTCAATTTCGAAATCCCGTCGCCCGTAAATCCCGGGCACAACGCCGGGCACTTCAACTGGTCTCTACATAAACAGCCAGTTTCCACTATATCTTGTACCGCGACGTAGTAATTGAAATCCCACCTCTATATGTTGAGAATTCGCTATTGTTGAGGGATAGTCATCTTATTTACCCAATAAATTTATTACTAGGAAAATACATTACGGTAAATACGTATGCGTAACAAGACTTATTTATCTGATTGAGTTTTCTGCCCATAAAAAACACGTGTGCAAACACGATGACGTCCGTACAATGATTGTTATGTGCCCTCTTCTTTTCTCTCTATCTTTCGATTCCAAGAGATACAAGCATTCGTTATGTTTGACATTCTACTACCATACCTATCTCATTTATAAATGCCAGCTGAGCTCAATATTTAGCGACACTCGGTTGTAATCCTCTGTAAGGGGAAAAAGGAGGGACACGCTTTATACTAATACAAGAAAACATAGCATTTTCTTGAACAAGAGTCTGTCTTAGTAAACACATTCCTCTTCATGTTGTTTTGACTATGGGCCCAGGACAATATTTATCTGAGGTTTTACGTCATACATATTGTCATTTTCCCAATGTTATCTCGTATTTGGCCTTTTGTTTTATTTACCTTCTTCGGTGATCTCATCTCAAGCTTGTATGTCTCCATTCAGGAATGTTGCTGTCCAGAAGATCTGATCACGGGAAATATCATTGTCATGATGGAAACTTCACTCATTGTCTTTCTTTCTTCTGATGGAATGGGAGAGGCCGAAACATCTCTAATTTTTTGCCAAGAAAAATACCTATTTGGCGGCCTACACCAGTGTTTCTCAAACTATATAGCTCCCTCATTATCCTGTCGAGAAATTGTGTTTTCCCTATCACTTCAAAGTAACCTTTCACAGCTGTAATGATAATGACCTCTTTATTTGATTAGTATCTGTTTCCCACCAAGCTAAATTTTGAAGTCTGGGAACAGAAAAAAGTCACGTGGTCCCAATTACATAGAATTTTGTCGATGAGAGACTAGTGCAAAGCCATTTGGCTATTGCAATGGTGGATCTCTGCGATGGGGCATAGGCTTGGTGAGATAGGACTTCTTTTGTGCGCCAGTTTCAGTGGTTTCATCTGCAGCTAGTCTCAGAAATATGGCACAATATTCTCCAATCCTTTCGCCCCCCCCTATTCCTGGGGCCTACTTCCTCTAACTGGAGGTAGCGTGCGTAGAAAATGCTTTAAGGACCCCAAAAACAATGGGGGGTGTGCATCACTTTTTATAGTAGACGAAACAGACTTGCCTTTTTGGTGCCGTTTCACCGCGCTCCATCCATGCTTTGACTATTGTTTTGACTGGTGTATAGTGGTATATGCATGTATCTTCCCCCCCCCCCCACAGCCAAAAATTTACTTCGGAAGTCTCAAGGGTTACGAGCCAATATCGATAAATTTTATTTTGAAATGCCTTTTTGTATTCGATTTAGATCAATCGTGAGCAATCGCGGCACCCATCTTGAACAAAGCTTTTCCATTTCTAATTTCTCGTGGAGAATATTGTGAACCCGTTCTATTGAAATGCCAACAACATTAGCTATCTCAAGCAACTTCCAGCTGGTATCTTCCACGACGATACCAAGGACTTTTTCAATGATTTCTAGGTTGATGGCCTAAACCGTGTGTCCAGAACGCTCTTCTTCTTTGGCGGATGTGCGGCCCATTTAAATTCGTTTACCAACAAATAAAGGATCTTTAATGATGGAGCAAAATCCCAATACACCGATTGCAATTCAGCTTTGATCAACTTTGGCAACTATTTTAGATAAACATGTTTTCTTTTCTTTTACTGCAAGGCTCTTATTATATCCATTTCCAGAATAACTGTTGACAACACGAACCTAGAACGACCTGAAAAAATAAACCACAAAGCTCATTATGCTCAAATATGTTGCTCCGCCAATCAAATGCAGTAGCGCATTGAAGCCATGGTTGGTGTAAGAGAATAGGGATGAGGGCAATTTAAGGGGGTCATCCCACACCATCTCTAAGATGGCGAGAAATTTAAAAAGTGGAAGTACATACTTCTGTACCCCGGGAATTAATAGCCACCTCCACAGGAACTAATGGATATCATATATTGATGATAATTGATGATAACTAATTATGTGTGATAATATGATGGAATATGAATAAATGATGATAAAGTCCCCATTCGATGAGTGAGATGGTGGAGATGCAACATGTTAATAGTGATGTTATTAATGCTACATATGAATATGTTAATGGTGTATAATACATATAATAAATAACGGTTAAATAAGGGAATATAATATCTGTAAGTCATGAAGTAAATATTTCATGACTTACATATGCAGTGTATCAATTCTGAAAATTCCAGTAGGGACAAATTAGCCATATCATACAAGTACATGTCAGAGACCCGGAACATTGGGTCTGGACATCTCGAGAAAACTTTTAGGCCTAAAAGTATCAGTGCTATTATAATTGGAGATTTCACGAAGATATTCATAATCAGAGTTGTGTACAGGATCATAGCAGTTTCTGGAGAGCCTTTCGGCATAATTCATGGCTGTTTCAATCTTGGTATCTCTGGGTATATGCTTATTTCTGATAAGCCAGGTCAAACTTCGGAGTGTTACGTTTTGGAAACGTTCAAGAGCAATAATATTAGGATTTCTAGTGCGCGATTTAGGCAGGAGCTGCGTGTAAAGTAATGAAGGAAGTGTGATCAATTTATAAAAAATGAGTTCGTTGTTAATAGAAAGAGGGCCTCATTCACCTGCGAATTTTGCTAAGGGCCCCTCTGGCTTTTTTAATGACTCAAACACAGTAACGCAATAACGTTAGAGAGAGGTGCGAACGAGTCGGTGTCTCGAAGAAGACTATTTATTATACAATATAGGACACAATATACAAGCACCCACACACACCTACGCTGATAACTGCAAACGACCTGTTCATGGGACATGCAACGTCATCTATACACATACATGTATAACATAAACCAGTGCGATTACATTTTTAGCACCCTCCCTTAATAGCACATTTTCAGACAACACAAATGCATAAGTTCAGACCATACAAATTTCGGCAATGCTTTCGTGAGCATATCAGCAATTTTCCATTTACTACAAACATATTCCATTTGAGTATTATTTTCTTTGATAACATTACATAAAAACTTGAGCTTAATGTTCAAGTGCTTTAGCCTATCATGACTATTCTCATTTGCAACACATTTAATGCAAGATCGATTATTTTCATATACAACAAGTTTTTCAACATCCAATTATTTCAGAAGATACGTTCTTAAACCACAAAAGATCTTGAATTTCTTTTACCATAGCAATAACATCTGCTTCGGCAGAACACAAAGTAATGTTTCTTGGACGACAATGGTATAGGACAGTCATTTATCATAATAACATTACCTGAGACTGATTTTTCTATCATTGGGATTTGCTCCCCAATCTGCATCGACATACACTGACAATTTCGAAACATGGGAATCATTTCTTTTGTATTTAATATTTTCATGTTAACCGTTCCCTTCAAATATCTGAGGACCCTTTTCAAGGCACTAAAGGCAACGCCAGTTTGATGCTCTTGGAGCTCACTCAAACAATTGACAGCGAATAGAATATCGAGTCGAGTAACGTGAGCCACGTACAACAGAGAGAACCTATGAGATCCCTGTACGGTCCTTCGAACAAATTCCCACTCATGAAATTAGCAGATGTTGATTTCGGTTCCATTGGAACAGCACTAGGTTTGCGTTCATTCGTATTAAATTTCTGTAACAATCTCTTAAAATATATTGTTTCTGATCGAGATATAAACAATCAGAAGAGAATTCCATATAAATAAACTAAGAAATCTGATGCCAAAATTCACATTTTGACATTTCAAACTATTTAGCGGCCATTCAAGTATTACGTAAGCAGATTTTCAGCCATTTTTGACCCCCTTTCCCCCCTTGTCAGCAAAACACTGACCCCCCCTCCCCCCGTCAGCAAAATTTCGTCAGCAGCTTAGAATATTTCATATCTTCAAAAAGGGGTGGTTGATGACGTAAACAATGACAACACTTTCATTTCGGGGGGAGGGTGGGGGGAGGCAAAGTGATAGAAAAATATATTTGGCCATCTTTTCCCCTTTCGGTCATTTCCTCACATTTCGGGGGGGGGGGAAGACTAGATCCCCAAGTCCTTCCCACTTGCTACGGTCTTGCCTTCTATCTCTAGGCGATGCTGATTTGGCCCGCTGGCCGTAGTTTGCCCATCACTAGACTAGATGACTGGCAACGTATCGGTGGAGGGGGGGGGGGGATGGGAGGCCTAAGGCAACAGTGCGACCTAGGAGGCAATGAAGAATGTGCGACCACACATTACCTATTGTTCCGTCGAAACTCTCTCGCAGGCAAGCCTTGAAGGTAAGGGAAGAACAACAGGGTTCCAGGGTTAACAAGGTCTAGTGATTGCTATCAGGCCCGTAGCCCGAAATTTCATGGGGGAACCACTTTCATTTCGGGGGTGGGGGACACCAAAGTGATAGAGCAAAAGATATGATAATCTTTTTCCCTTTTCTCACATTTTGGGGGAACCAGACCCCCCCCCCCAAGTCTACCCCTCGTGGTAATGCGCTTATGGCCCCCACGGGACAGAGCCGGAGACATGTCTGGCACTACAGATCCCATCCATACAAGTCCCATTCCTGGCTACGTCCTTGATGGCTACTGGGTGCGTCGTCAATACCGGAGTAAAAAAAACCGATGCCCCCCCCCCCCCAAAGCATAACCCGATTTAAAGTATGGAGTATTAACCAGTATGGTAGTGTATAATTCCTAGATCATAACCCCATTTTAACTAACGAACCTGTATGGCGGTGCATAATGTGAAAGACGCCACTTTAATACCGGATTTGAATGCGGCTGTCGCACGGCGGTGCGTTTCGCGAAGAACGTGGTAAAAACTCTTTACTCGCCTTGAAATTCGTTGCATATTCTTGAAAACTGTTTGGAACAATAAATACTACGCTTTTTTACCGGCAGGGCGCAAATTATATGATTAAAGGGATTTTAAGGATATGAATGGATAAAAAAATGATATGTTTTTGTATTATGGCTATTGATAGATAAAAAAGCATGGATTTGTTCATGATATCTCATCATCATCATATACCTGTATATGACATTTGAATTGCAGTAACACGTAAGAATATTGATGTGCAGAGATGCATATTAAAAAACTTATAATAACATAAAAATGCTGCATAAAAAAATTGATTAAGAATTCAAAAAGAAAGTAAATACCGGAAGTTAAAATAAGCATAAAACGTAATTTAGACACAGAAAATTTATAATAAAAAGTTTGTAATGGATGGAAAATCTTATAGTCACAACGATATATTGTTCCGGGTAATTTTTCGCAAGAGATTGCAAAACAAAACAGCAATTTTTTCACGCATTTACAGGCTAATCAGAGAGCTAACAACTTTCTCGCGAAGTTCAATCACAACTGACTTTTCATCGAATCTCTCTCTTCTCTCTTCCCGAATCTGGCATCCTTCTATTCATAGGTCTGGTAGAAGCTTCGAGAAAAAGAATATTCCACAAATTTGTATTTCATAGTACCAGGTTTGTGGCGCCACAGTCTGGATGGGCGTAACCTTCTGGAAGCTTCTGCCCAACCCTCCACAAAGTCTTCGCCAATCGAATGCCTTTGCGCAATAGCGAAACCAGCATCAACTGCTTTTGAGGTTTTTTTGGATCACGTGATATCTCCCTCTTTCTTTGAGGAACATACAAACCGTGTCTAAGTTAACCAATATGGCGACTTCCTGCGCGACTCATGAAAGAAACGAATCTAGATTTAAAGAAACGTAGAAATGAATATTTATTTTTTATCTTTATTTAAGGGGCCTAGGTATTTCGATTTCCCCCCCCTCCCCACCCCCTGAACTTCAAGTTATCCATCTGTCTGTTCCAGCTTCCAAAAATCCTTAGTTAAAGCTGTGGAATTTCTTCGATGTACTTTTTACGGGCCCATAATTAATTTTAAAAACATCCTAAACTACATGAATTTATGCAGTTGAATATCAAAAGACAAAACGGAGACTTTAATTTTTTCGTGCTTGAGAAGATATAAATAAAAAGTTGAAATTCATGTTATTGCCTGGACATACAACTCAAAAGTATGTCCGGCTAATTACTTCATATTTAATTTCATCGGCTTCGTATATCTAAGTGAACTCAATATTTCAAAAATCTCGAATTCAATAAAATTTTTAAAATTATTGATGTGACGGATAACCCCACCAAATTTACGAATTTCTACAATAAAATCGGCAATTTTAACACTGATTTCTATGAGGATCATCCTTTGCCTGCCCCTCAAAGTGATGCTGATGATGATTCTGACAACTATTGAAAAAGTGGCAAACAATTGTAAAGGCATAAAATATTGTAAATATATACTGGCAGCATTAAAGAAGTGACAATCCATTGTAAAGGCATATTATACACGTCTGAAACGCATTGCTAGGGAACCACGGTAACCAAAGTAAATGATCCGAAAGTGATTGTTGAGGACCCAAAACCATTGTTGCCCGAGAGATTTTTGACCATTTGGGGCATTTGCCTTGCTCTGATGAAATTTTAAAGTAGCCTATCGTTCAAATCGGGTCCCATTTGATTTAGTATATGCAAAATTTGGTGACGGTCGATCTAAAATTGTGGATTTGTATAGAGAACACACATACACGCACACACAAACACACACAGAGACGTACAGAAAATCTCAGTTTTATATATACAGGGTGATCAGCGAATAAGCCCTTATTTCAAAATTGAATATCTCTACAACAAAGATCAATAGAATTATGCGGTAAACGGTACGTTTATTAGCAAAACTGTAAAAATGTTGCACAGAAATTTCGGAAATTTAGGTTTTTTTTTAATTTTTTAAAATTTAAAAAAACAAAAAAACAAAACTGGAGATTTTGGGGTTCCGAAAATCCATCCTCATTTGTGTGAAGAGAAACCACTACATTCGCCTAAAGTTACTGCATGGGCTGCGGTATGCGCCAGAGGCATTATCGGCCCCTTCTTCGTGCGAGAAACGATTACTACTGAACGTTACGTTACGATTTTGGAACAATTTGTCAGCACACATGGCGTTACATTCTTACAGTTTTGCTAATAAACGTACCGTTTACCGCATAATTCTATGGATCTTTGTTGTAAGAATTCCGCTGGGTAATTAACAACTTCGTCTTGCTTAATCACAGTATCGATTGACTTACACGTTGTCACTTCGCCTGGTATTCCGTTTTGAATGCTGAAATTGATGGCATTGACATCGTTGTTCGTAGCTGCTAATACAGCACGTGCACTGAGCCACTGATGATTTTTGTAATTCCGCGCGATATTTGGGAAAACCTTTAGAATCAATTCGTCTTTGGTTGATAGTTTTGATCAAGCGCTTCCAATGCTTTTTTGTGAGCCATTGTGCATTCGTCCCACATGAGATAAGTTCACACGTTTGGAGAAGTTTGCCCATTCCGGATTTTTTCGTGATATTGCATGTTGGAGTCTCAGTGGTTTGCAAATTCAACGGCAGTTTCAGTGCTGAATGCGCTGTTCAACCACCATCCAAAAGAAATTCCAGATGATGCAATTGCCAGTGCAATTTTATTCCGTGATCGTATGGTTGCCAAAATGATTGAAATGAGAAAAATTTTGTCTGTACCTCCATGCGCATCTATGAAGTACAATCCACCGCTTTGATTTGTAATTGCTTGCATGATTTTGTCATATACAATGCGTTGTTCTGGAACCAATTTCGGCGTGCAAAAAAAAATTTACCTTATCACTAGTTGGAACGGAAACACCAGTTGTAGTGGATATGCTACACAGTTCGTCGATATAAATGAATTATTACTCCTTTTATGCTTATAAACAAAATATTTATTGACACCTCAACTTGATTTCTCCAGCAGTTACTTTTTTCGTACATAATAAAACATATGAATCACCGAACAGACAGACAGACATATATTCGCTTTTATATACGGGGTGATTATAAAAAAAACTATCCCGACATATGGGCCCCTAACTATCATACCATTCACAGAAGCTGAATGAAATTTTGGCATAAGGTATTTTGATGTATGCGCTCAAGAATGATATTGAAAACAACAGTGTCACTCTAACAGTTACGGTTACAGTGAGAAAATTTCGAAAATATCAAACGGCAACACCAAGTTTTTTTGTATTGGAATGCGATCTCCATACTGAAAAACACTAAATAGCGTTGGAATGGCACCTGTAGCACGAAAATTCCCGGAGCTAGGCAAGGAAAAAGGACTTTGCCGTGCACCAGAGCATTAATGTTCGTTTCATTCGTCCCACCGTTTGAGATCCCAGCCTGATTAGTCCCCCACAAGGTCATGTGGAAAATTTGTGAAACACAATAAAATGCTTTATTTTATGTGCTGCTTCTCTGTCCTTATTGGTTGTCCTCACTTTTAGCCCATCTACCGCCGGTGATTTTCATGCTACAGTTGCCGTTCGAACGCTATTTAGGGGTTTTCACAATGGAGATCACATTCCAATACAAAAAACCTGGTGTTGCCATTTGATATTTTCGAAATTTTCTCACTATAACCGTAACTTTTAGAGTGACACTGTTGTTTTCCTTATCATTCTTGAGCGCATACATCAAAATACCTCATGCCAAAATTTCATTCAGTTTCTGTGAATGGTATGATAGTTAGGGGCCCATATGTCGGGATAGTTTTTTTATAATCACCCTGTATATAGATTAGCTATAACACCCTATAACATTTTTCTTCAATGAGGCTTTTTGTGATCATATCACGTGATATCTCTCTCTTTCTTTCAGGGACATGCAAACCGTGCCCAAGTTAACCAATACGGCCACTTCCTGCGCGACTCATGAAATAAACAAATTTAGATTTAAAGAAACGTAAAAATGAATATATTTGTTTCGCTTTTTTTTTTTTTAAGGGGCGCTAAGTATTTCGATTTTCCCCCTTGAACTTGTTCAAGGTGGAAAATTCATCTGCCTGTTTCTGCTTCCAAAAATGCTTAATTAAAGCTGTGAATTTTTTTGGATGTACTTTTTATGGGCCCCATAATTATCCTATCTATTATAAAGATTTATGTTTAAAATATCTTAACCCACATGAATTTATGCAGTTGAATATCAAAGACAATACGGAGACATTAATTTCCATGTAAACCCCACTAAATTTCCGCATTTCTACAGGAAAATCGGTGGTTTTAACACTGATTTATGAGGACTAAGAGGTGATGAACGAAAAAAAAAGAAAATGTACGCCGAGAAGCTGGGGTTTGTTCACTCTTCATCTGTGAAAAAATCAGGGTCGACCGGCAAAACTATTTTTGGGAGGGTTTTGGCCACGATTTTGTGCAAAATGCATCACTATGTGTCGGGGTGTTGTAGGCAAAATCAAGATTCATCTGAAAAGACCATGTCGTGCCATTCTTTTGACCATTCGTTGACGCTCAACACACCATCTCAGCCGCCTGTCGTATGGAGTCGAAATTAATCGCGGCAATGGATGTCTTGCACTTGCTACAAATTCCCCGCTGCTGTGCAGACGTTTTCGAATGGTAGACGCTATATTATCCGCCCCCTCCCTCCTGAGAGGCACAAGCGTCAGCCGTCCCCAAAGAAAAAAACCCGAAGGGAGATTTTATCTTACACCCCCCCCCCCCCGCAGCACTCGCCAGGCCTTCTAGTCATTTCTATCTTGCCGGCCTACCAAGCGAGCGAGCGACGCAGTCGTAATAAGATGTTCGTCTGCTACCCCATGAAGGCTGCCGCCAGGTGCACAGTTTTGATCCTGGAGAAGGACATAGATAACAAGGGTCTTTTCTACCGAGGCCCGAGGTGACCACCGATACATGCAGGCTCCATTTCCGTCCCAGCTCTATCGGTAGTAAATTGCTGTATGGCGATATGACCGGAGTTGGCGTGCGGTAAAGCAGTGGCCGTGAGGCCAGCCAATTGGATTTTGATCTTCCGTTGGAGGGCTCCCAGATGAGCCCCTTTGGCCGTCGTTGATCCTTTCCATGATTGGTGGAGTTGGTTCTATAGAGTCAGCTAGCCCTGAGGCTAGTCAATGGGACAATGTCTTCCGTTGGGGAGCTCCTCAGCTCCCCACTCTTCGGGCCTTTTCTTCAGTCATGAAGTCAGTTCTGTCTTTCAAAATTATTTCTGTCAAACTCCGATCTTATCTCCAGGATCAATTTACTACCGACTGAGTTGTGTGAGGAGTGTTTTCACCTAACAGTCAGAGTGCATATCTAGTGTCGTTCCTGATTCTTCAGTGCTGCCATCTTTCACATATTTCATATTGTGAGTTATGTGGAATGATTGAATATTTGTACCGTTGCAGGCCTGTTGTTCTCTGTGACGAAACCTTTTTGACAGGGAGATCGGCTCACATTCATACCTAGATGTTGGAAATCTCAGAAAACCAATTTCAGCCGACCACCACTGTGGCACCGGTAGGGTTCAAAACCAGGTCCTCGCGATGTGTGGCTGGTCACTATGACCACTCTACCACCATAGTGCCATCTTTTAAAGAGTCAGGTATATTTCCTCGAATCCAATTATAATATCCCCTCCTTTCCCAGTAATATCGAGTTCTGTACGTGCATGTAGTGCCGCCGGAGATGCTGTAGCTGCTTCCCATAAAGCTCTTGAAAAGCACTCTCAGGTTCGAAACCAGGACGATGTGACAAGAGGGGCGAATTATATATGTAAGCTCGTTTGATCGTCCCGCATTTTACGGGACAGACGGGTTCCCCATATTATTCGTCTCTTGAGGCAATTGTTCCTATTGCCGTTTTTCGATCCGCGCATGAACGAAAGTGGAGGCAGCCATCTGCAGTTGTGAACAAAGCGAAAACAGGCATCTTCAGCTGCGAATGCCAAACTGCAGACAACTTCAGCTGCGGATGCCAAACTGCAGACAACTTCAGCTCCGAATGCCAAACTGCAGACAACTGCAACTTCGAATGGAGCGAAAGCAGCATCTTCAGATTTGAATAGAACGAAAGCAAGCATCTTCGTTCACAGTCAAATATCTTCAGCTGCGAATGAGCCGAGCCAAATGTCTTCAGCTGTGAATGTACCCGAGGAAGTCTTCAGCCGCGAATATATAGGGCGGTGGCGGACATCTTTAGCTGCGAATATTAGTCCCGTTCACGTGGGAAGTAGAAAAAGCGGGTTTAAAACCCGCTTCAAGAATTTTCACCAATGACTGCTCTCCATTTCTTTCCTTTTACGAAGGAAAAAGTCGTCAAGCGGGTGCTAGAACTCCCAATGCTACCGCAATATTTGCGTATGTGAACGGGGCTATTTTGTAGGTGCATTGGATCATCCCGTATTTTACGAGAGACAGATAAATTTTAACCATATTTTTTGGCTCTTGGGAGGGGCGATCACCCCCCCCCCTCTGGATCCACGCATGTTAGGAACACTTCCGACGCTTCTGCGAGGCACGTGACACACAGCAGTGACTAATAAATGCTTGCTTGCAAAGTCGCGGTAGCCCGGTCGATAAGATACTCGCCTAAAGTACCAAAGGATGTTTAGAGGTGTCGCGAGTTCGATACCCGGTTCGTCCTTGTCAGAAAACTTTCCTGACATAGGGGTACAACAAAAAATGACGACTTGACCGAAGCACAAAATTGCTACCGCAGTGAGTCCCCCATCGAGGGGTTAGCGCACCAACCTCTCGACGAGTATAAAAAACAAGCCTGCCGTTCGGAATCGGCAATAAATTGTAGGTCCCGGTCTAATTAGCCCTCGTGTGCAGAAAATGACCGTGGTGCGACAAAAATGAGCAAAGTCACGACGAGGGCAAGCGTGATGTCAAATCCACGGTCTATATGTGTTAACGTTTCTTGCCCCCCCTTTTTTATTGAGGGCATCAATTTCACGTTGAGTAAGGTGGAACGTGAGTTTTTTTAACCCCCACACCCCCCCCCCCCCACTTGTCCGATGCAAAACCACATCTACGAGATTTTCTACGAAATATTTACCCGTTCATAGTCAGGTGTGTAATCATCTTGAGCAAGATCTTATTTTTCAAGTTGAAGCGATTTATTTTCCTTGTGACGAAGATCCGGTTTTTGTTGACTACTTATTTACCTTTATAGCATCTTCGAATTGGACGGATATCGGATATGTTGACGCAGCGGCTTGTGGATACACCCTCGTAATGTGCGCGTGCGTGTACTACAGAGTGGTCCCCTCGTGTGTGTGTGTGTGTGTGCGAGTGAAGTGAACCACAACCACTCCGAGTAAAAACAAGAGACGAACGAAGACCATGGAATAGACTCCAGCGTATTTTCACACGATCCAACGACATACCCAAATTCTCGGGGCGGGCTTCTTGAACGGTTCCGTAATAAGTACATCGGTGATGCCAGAAGTGTTGTATTTCAAGTGATCCATATCGAAACTTGTTCTTTGCCATCCACCAAGACAACATGGGGAAGTCGAGAGGTATGTCTACTTTTTACTTTTGTAACGAACCTTCACTGTCTTAGGCCGAACGCGTAGTGAGGCGACCACGAGGCACGGGAGTGCATAACAGAGGCCAACGATGGAACAGTTGTATTGTTTTGTTCTACATCGCACATACTCGAGCCGCCAGACAAAGAAGAGAAAGAGGCCACTCAACGAGGCGTGCGCGACTTGGACAATACTGATTTGTTTCACTTCGATCTGCTGATTTTCGCCATCTATACTGATTGTACCGCTTCTTCCTTTTTTTTCTTACCCTTTTCTGCGGAGGGATCATCATCATCATCATGCCCTTAAATTTCAGAACCCCACCGGCCATTTTCTTTATTCTCTTTCAGTATGTTCCGACGTCTCTTCCTCCACCCCTTATGCATTTTGTTCTTCCTAGTCGCTAGTCTTGAAACTCGTATCTCTCCGCTCCACTGGTAGGATGAGTTGCCATCTGAACGTTTTCCCGTCCTCCGACTCCCATTTGCGGTACGGCACGCCATCTCTCATCTCCAGAGAGTCCCATAGCGCCCAGTATCTCTTGGTGTGCCCGAGTGGCATGGTGGTAAGATGCTCGTCTACCATCGCGAAAGTTGCTGTCGGGGTAGCGGGTTCGAACCCTAGGGAGGATGTAGATAAGATATTTCCCCTAACGATCTCGAGGCGACCACCGATAGACAGCGCCTTCACTTCCAACCCATCTCACTAATGGCAGTAAATTGCAATATAGCGATATGGCCAGAGTTGGTGTTTGGTGAAGTAGTGGTATCTCTTGGTCGTCGGACTGGAAGAGGCGACATCCTGCCATGTTGGTTTATTCCCGGTGGATTCCTTCAAGTCCATGATCGGTCGTATGTCGGAATCTTCTAGCTGGGCCCTCCTGGTGTTCTCGTGGTTCCAAGGATCGTCACTTGAGATGTTATCCGTCTCACTACAGGATTCACCGGCCCGTACTTCTCTTCCGCCTTGAGGCAACGACGGCGGTTCTGTGGACCTATTTCTCTCATCAGGGCGTCGGCATTTCCATGCGCTTTTTCTTTACGAGGCTGGACCGTCCTCTTCATGTCATCTCACTCTCGTGAGAGAACAGCTCTCCGGTCCTGCCATTGGTCTTGTCTGCATCGGCGATGCACTCTTTTTCTGCTTCTGGAATGTCCATCACTTTCCTTGGAGGTACTTCGTTACGACCAAGGTTTCTAGGTTACGACCACATCCGAGCAGGGCGATACGCTCCTTCGGCGTGTGCAACTGGTCATTCCTCACGTCCAAGGAAATTCCGTGTTCCCTCAAGAAACCCGCTCCGATGATGCACGGATCCCTTATGTCTGCCACGAAGACGGTGTGTTGGTAGGTGACCGTGGCGAACTTCAGTGACACTCTCAATTTACCTCGCACAGTCATTTTCTGTCCTGTGACTGTCTGCAGCGTCAGCGATGTTGGTACGTAGAGAAGTCGTTGCTAGAATTTGCCGCGAGTCAGGTCCGTCCTGACGATGCTCACGTTGGCTACGGTGTCAATGACCATCCTACACGGCAGTCCACGGATCTCGCCTCTTACGTGGAGTCCGTGGTCTCCTTCGTGCAGCTGTGAGACGTGGTACACTCGGCATGGTCATCTTCCGCACCGGTAGCTGCGACTGAGCATACCCTCCACAGGTGGCCTTTTTCGTGGCGCTTCCAGCTTCCCAACGACTTGTGTTTCCGGTTCCCACGATCGTTCTTGGCACTCTTCAGAAGTTCTTTCAGCTCTCTGATGATGCCCGTCCTAGCGTCCTCCGCAACAGCACCGCTGGCGACCATCACTGGCGCGATGAGGCAAGCGATGCAGCTCGAGCGGATTGGTTAAAAAACTTGAAATTCCGGGTTTTAACCAATCCGCGCAGAGTTGTATGCTGCATCGCGCCAGTGTGAACCCTGCCTTACGGAAAGTCTGAGACAAAATATCGATGCATCCCGTATATTCCCCACCTGATGTAGAACGAGGCTCTTGGCTGTCCCTGCATCTACTTCATCCTCACTCCGTCGCATCATGATGCAATCGTTATTTTCCCTGTCCAGAGATTCCAAACCTGAGGGGGTTCTGACCCAAACTTGATTCGCATGGGGCTTCCTAGATGGGCCGTACAAATTCACAAAACAGCCAGGGGCTCTTGAGCTATGAGTCATGACCGACACTCGATTCACAGGGGCTCTTGAGCTACTACTTCTAAACCGCACATGCACCTTGTCCACATTCCTCTACGGAATTTCTAACGAGCTGGTACATGCCGGAATGTGCGCGTAAGTGTTGTGAACCTAACGTTAAGTTTCTTATTGTGTGTAAGGGTTTTTATGTGCAGTGCTGCCATCCCATAAATGGAATAGCTTCCTTCCCGGAGGTAGTTAATTGCAACACAATTGACACGTTTAAAAAAAATGCGATGACCATGTTGAGGTAAAGCGAGAAGCTATCCATGCTTAGAATAAGACAATCATAGCTATTCTTTATGGGCTTATGGGCATTACATAATATTTCATCATGTATATATATATTGTTTGAAATTGCATTTTTAATTGGGTTGCTGTATTTTTGAAATATGACATCCATATTTATTATGGGAGGCATCTTTTTCTCAGCCACCTCGTTGGGCATTTTGCCTACTATGACGTTGCATTTGTAATGCTTGTTAGAATGCTGCCATCTGTTTTTTAATGGAAATGATTCGGGGTGGGTGGGGGCATGAAAATTGAGTCGAAAAGATGCGAAATCTTCACGGATGCTGTATCAAGTCAGTATCTTCATCCTTTGCTTAATCACCTAAACCCATTCACGAATAGTCTTTTGGTAACTAATCTGGACGATCAAATCAAGTGACATCGGGGATATGCAACTGCTGGATATATGCTGCCATCTGTACATTTTTTGTCTTAAGCTGTCCGTTGGGACAGGATAAAAGAAACCGCGATACGCTTTTAGACTGTGTCACGAACTCTTTCCATTTCCGTTAATTCGAGTATCGAGCATCTTATATCCCCAAATCTTGTTTGTACGGAAAATTCGCCGGCAACAATTCATTGCCATACAATTCACTGAAAAGAAAGTTCATTGACAACTGTTAAATCCCCGTTACACATGTGCAAATATTGCGGCAACATTGGGAGTTCTAGCACCCGCTTGACGACACTTTTTCCTTCGTAAAAGGAAAGAAATGGAAAGCAGTCATTGGGGTGAAAATGCTTTTTTATATTTCCCATGTGAACGGGGCTTTAGTCACCTAGGAAATGAGAAGGTGAGGGAGTTAGTGAGCGATCTCAGTAAGCAAACAAATGAACAATGGAGAAAGTGAGTTGAGTAAGCGAACAAATTAGCAATCGCGGAAGTGAGCGAGCAAATGAGTGATGGGGGAAAGTGAATGATCGAGCAAGTGAACAATGAAGAAAGTGAGCGAGTTACTGAACAAATAGCAATGGAGGAAGTGAGTGCGCATGTAAGGCAAAGAGCAAGTGAACGAGTTAGAAAAATCCACCAGTTACTCAATCACTCACATTGTCACTCACTCACTGACTTGATCAACTCACTCTACCACCCACTCACTCGCCCAGTCGGTAACTCACTGGCTGATTTTGTCACTCACTTTGCTTCCTCGTTCATTCGCTCACCACACTTGCTCTATCATTCGTGCTGAGCAGTTATCAGTATATTGTTCGTCGGTCAAATGAATAGCGCTGAATTTTCGGTGAGAATCCCCTACATATTCCTCTATCATTAGCTCTCTACTTAGGAGACGCAAATAGCGCGACGACCAAGATATACTGGTTTTGTTCTACACCGCACTTACTCTCGATAAGCCAGGCAAAAGAGAGAAAGAGGCCACTGAACGAGGAGCGTGATTTGAGACAAACCTGGTTGTTTTCACCTCGATCCGCAGATTTTCGCTATCTGCTGATTGGTTCGTGTTTCTCCCCCTTGTTTTTCCTTCTTTCCCTCTTGTGCGGAGGGATCATCATCATCACCATAACAAAAATAGATTTCAGAACATCTATTGCCATTTTACTCTCTATCCTCCTCCTCCTCTACTATGTGCGGAACAAATCTCTCTTCCTCCACACTCTATGCTTTTTCTCCCTAGTCACAGTTCTTGCAACTCGTAACTCTTCGCTCCACTATGAGAATTCCGTTTAGAGAATGGCAAGATTGGCCACTTGAATGTATAGTCGATTAATAAACATCCTCATAGAAGTCAACCGAGAGGGGGGGGGGGTGGAGTACATACTGAAAATAATAATACTTAAATATCCATCCAAGCCTAGGTTGCAAAACCTTTTGGAGAGTATGGGCCACTTCATTGGTTTGAAACTGTACCACGGGTCGCTTGAGTAATCTGTATATGAGCCACGGGTCACTTAAGTGATCTGGAACTTCATCGCGGGCCACTTAGGTGATCTGCAACTGTATCGCGGGCCGCTGAAAGGGGACTGAAAATGTGTCAAGGGCCACTCAAGAGAATTGACAATGTGCCGCGGGTCAAGAATGTTCTGCATCTGAAATTGTGTCCCGGTCACTTAAGTAATCTAGGAATGTGGCACGGTTAGGGGCAGATTTTCAACGTCAGGAGTACCGTCGTGAGTACTGTATCCCCGAAAAAACCACCTTTTTTTCTTTCTTATTTAAGTGACCCAATATTTCAGTTGACAGCCTGGGCTTCAACCGACCTCAATCCGCTTCTGGCCACGAGCCATTTAGGCGAAGTGAAAATGGGGGCCAAATATAGGGCCAAAGTCAGTGGTTCTCGACCTTTAAAAGGTCGCGGTCCGGTTTATTTACTTATTTATTTCCGTGATTGTGAAAGGCCCGGCCATACACACACACGATTAATGGGGATGCAAATGGGTAAAAAATGAAACAACGAAACCACTCACAGGAGTGTTTGACGGATGTCAGGGTCCGGTTGAGAAACACTGACTTGAATGTTGCAGAGCTGCACCGCGGGCCACTTGAATGACGCTTTGTCCATTTTTTTACAAAATTTACTTTAACGTCACGGATCACATCAGATGACTCCCAGGGCCACATTTGGCCCGCGGAAGATGGGTTTTCAAAGGCATGTAAACTGAAGAGCCAAAAAAACTGGTAAAGGCAGGCGTATGCAAATAAAGAGATATGGAACCAATCAGAGTACGGCGCTGCGGTCGGCAACGCCTATATAACACAACAAGTGTCTGGCATAGTTGTTAGATCGGTTACTGCCGCTACAATGGCAGGTTATCGAGATTTAAGTGAGTTTGAACGTGGTGTTATAGTCGGCGCACGAGAGATGGGACATAGCATCTCCGAGGTAGCGATGAAATTTGGATTTTCACGTACGACCATTTCACGAGTGTACCGTGAATATCGGGAATCCGGTAAAAAATTAAATCTACTACATCGCTGCGGCCGGAAAAAGATCATGCAAGAACGGGACCGACGAGAATCATTAAACGTGACAGACGTGCAACCCTTCCGCAAATTGCTGCAGATTTCAATGCTGGGCCATCAACAAGTGTCAGCGTGCGAACCATTCAACGAAACATCATCGATATGGGCTTTCGGAGCCGAAGGCCCACTCGTGTACCCTTGATGACTGCACGACGCAAAGCTTTACGCCTCGCCTGGGCCCGACAACACCGACATCGGACTGTTGAGGACTGGAAACACGTTGCCTGGTCTGAGGAGTCTCGCTTCCAATTGCTTCGAGCTGATGGACGTGTACGGGTATGGAAACAACCTCATGAATACATGGACCCTACATGTCAACAGGGGACTGTTCAAGCTGGTGGAGGCTCTTTGATGGTATGGGGCGTGTGCAGTTGGCGTGATATGAGACCCCTGATACGTCTAGATACGACTCTGACAGGTGACAGGTACGTAAGCATCCTGGCTGATCACCTGCACCCATTCATGTCCATTGTGCATTCCGACGGACTTGGACAATTTCAGCAGGACAATGCGACACCCCACACGTCCAGAATCGCTGCAAAGTGGCTCCAGGAACACTCTTCTGACTTTAGACACTTCCGCTGGCCACCTAAATCCCCAGACATGAACATTATTGAACATATCTGGGATGCCTTGCAACGTGCTGTTCAGAAGAGATCTCCACCCCCCTCTTACTCCTACGGATTTATGGACAGCCCTGTAGGATTCATGGTGTCAATTACCTCCAGCACTACTTCAGACATTAGTCGAGTCCATGCCACGTCGTGTTGCGGCACTTCTGCGGGCTCGCGGGGGCCCTACACGATATTAGGCAGGTGTAGCAGTTTTTTTTTTTTTGGCTCTTGAGTGTATTATCTAAGCCAGTGTTTCTTAACCCTGTGTTACCTTTTGTTCACCTTTTCATTTATTTCCATATTATGCTATACACGGACACACGCAATTACCGTTTACTCAATTTCAAAGTTGGACAGAAAACGAAACTAAAGTTCATGGATACCTCGCTAGGTGGCATTTCCGTACAAGTTCCCATTCATATGAAACTGACCGCACGGTAAATTCATTCACTGGCTCAAGAAAGAGAGCTGGAACTGTTGTCGGTTCGGCTGATAAGTTCTTTTCCCCTTGAAGAAACCTGAGACGACAACCGATAGATGGCGCCTTCATTTCCGGTAGTCAATTCCGGAACGTGTGTGGTAAAAGGAGTATTCAGGTTGAAATCCGGAAAAAATAACTACAGGTCGGCCTGATCAGTTTTTTTCCCGAGAGGATTTCCGGAATGTGCATGGGCCCCCCCCCCCTGTAAACCGAGAAAAAGCAACCCGCAAGTTTGTGCATGTAGGACCTGAAAGAGATAAGTGCAGCCCATAACAATAATAATAAAAAACAGCACCATCGAATCGCCTCATGATTGGGGCCCGGATTCTTATCCCCTAAAGACGAAACGTAGGTTAAAAAAACCTGAATTTACCGATCACACAGTAATCACGTTTCATCTTTACGGGCACGAAAATCCGAGCCCTACTCGTGATTAATTTCTACGCAACGAATATATCCAACAAACGCTCCTAACGCACAAAAGATTCAATATTATAACAAAATAAACTATCTAAACAGTCAATCACTATAAATGTTCCCATCAATTATGAAGCGGACGGTATACCAAATAAAGTAAATATTTGAAAATCGCCATGTCATTCGAGCACGTAAATATCGTTCCCGCAATTTCGAAGAGTTAAACACTTCTGTTTTTCTTTCAACTCTTCATAGGCCTTCCTGGCCACTTTGTATGGTGACAGTCGTCCCAAACACACAGAATGGGAATCGGCTTAAAATTCCATTCTGGTCTGGTCAGGTCGAAGTTGAACGGGAAGCAAAATGCAAGCCGAAAACTTCACAGACATCTCGTTAGGTGGCTCTTCCACAGAGGTTCGCATTCGTATAAAGATGACCGTACGCTGATCGAAGGCCTTCATGCCCAGGCATGACCACAAGGTTATGCAAATATACGTAATAGAGTCCGCATCGAGCAAAAAAAAAAATCCCAACGGCCAACTACGCGGCCTAATGGTGGGCGTCCCATAAAAATTCGTAATTAGTTTAAAACTCATAAAAGTTGAAGGAATTCGTATATTTGAATGCAATTCTCACGAAGGTTTTCTTTTTTTGGTAGGACAAAACATTTTTGTTCTAGTTTTCGTTGATAGAGAGCGCTGCACGAAAGCACATCATTGGAAATGTATGCAAATGAGAGTCCTGTAACATTAAAGGGTGCGACGATTAACGGCCCATGTTCGGAATTTTACTGTCACTGGTGCTCACGCAAGTTCTTCATTACGATGATGATATTGGTGAAGTTGTTTTACATCAGCCACGAATCACTGGCTGAAGCTTTGGGAACGTTTCAGACACAGAAGAGATAGAAGAAGGGTCCCGTTGTGGAATTTTGTTATTTGTTTTCGTGCAGCGTCCTCTACTGACAAAAATCTGAACTAAATATTTTTCTGTAAAAAAAAAAAAAAAATTCTTTACGAAAATAATTTTCTGTCGCAAAACACGAATTCATCAAATTTTTAAACAGCTTACGGATTTAAGGGACACCCTGTACTTACTGCCAGTATATACGCAGGTGAAATGAAAAATTCTCATAGACATGAGTGTCATATGGTACTACATGCACGCATCCGGGAGGCCGATCTTTCGCCCAAGAGATCCGCAACAAGCGAAATATGGTAAGCAAATGGCCATCAGTATCCACCAGGGTTGCATAACCTTTTCAGTCCTCCGGCTATTAACGCTAGTTTACTCACCGTGTTTGTACTAACGCTAGTTTACTCACCATGTTTGTAGCCAGAGGACTGAAAAGGTTATGCAACCCTGGTGGATACTGATGGCCATTTGCTTACCATATTTCGCTTCCGAAGGATTTAACAACTGGCTGTTGCGAAGATATATTTCGGAAAGAGAGAAAATTCAACTGCCCCTGCGGGGAATAGAACCCACGTCCTTTCACTGAAAGGACGTGGCAACAGCCAGTTGTTAAATCCTTCGTATGGTAGCGGAGAGTGACGTCATCCTTGCATATTTCGCTTGTTGCGGATCTCTTGGGTGAAAGATCGTCCTCCCGGATGCGTGCGCCTGTAGTACCATATGACACTCATGTCTATGAGAATTTTTCATTTCACCTTCTGCGTATATACTGGCAGTAAGTGCAGTAGTGCAAGTACAGGGTGTCCCTCAAATCCTTAAGTAGTTTAAAAATTCATAGAAATGGAACCGTGTTTCTGGGGTAAGGAGGTCATTCAAGTATTACGTCAGAATCGGGGAGGGGGGGTTTCAGATTTGCTGACTTTTGATGAGAACGGGAGGGAGGGGGGGGGGGTTTGAAGATTGCTTACGTCATCAACCACCCCTTTTTGAAGATATGAAATATTGTAAGCTGCTGACGAAATTTTGCTGACAGGAAGGGGAGGGGGTCAGTGTTTTGCTGACTTTTGCTGACAAGGGGGGAGGGGCAAAAATGGCTGAAAATCTGCTTACGTAATACTTGAATGACCCCTAAGATGTAAAGTTGATTTTTCTTTTTTTGAGGAGAAAATAAATGGTCCCTTCGGGAAACCCCGTATGGCGAACTATGTTTGCCGAGCCGGCGGTTAGTATCTCTTAGGGTACGTCCATAGTGAACCGCTTCTCGCTACTCGCTTTATCGCGGCTGAAAAAAGATCGTGAAAACTCATTGGGGTGGCCATACTGCGCCCGCCTACCTGCATTTACCAGCTCAAACTGCTTTTACTCGCTTTAACCGGAATTAATCATTATTTCTTTTTCTCGCTTGACCGGCTCACCGCTTGCACTTTAAAACGGATATGTTCCTCGTATTCGTTTCGTTATTCGTATTATAGTGGAATAGTAAATCGACGGAGTTTTTGTAACGATTAATTATAGTTATTACTAATCGTTGATTAATTATGACATAATAAAAGCGAAATTGTTAATCATTAAGTAATTAAGGAAAATTAACAATTATAGTGAATCCAATTGGAGTTTTTATGACGAATAATTATTGTTAATACTTATCGTTAACTAGATATGACATAATAAAAGCGATATCATTAAGTAATCATTAATTAAGGTTAATTAACGATTATATTGAATCCAACGAAGTTTTTGTGACGGATAATTGTTGCTAATACTAATCGTCAATTAGTTACGACAATAATAAGTGCATTAAGGATCATTAATGATCATACTAAATCCAACGGAGTTTTTATGACGACTAATTATTGTTAATATTAATCGTTAATTAGTTGACATAATAAAAATGATATCGTTAATTAATCAAAATTTCGTTTGACTTAGTTTTATCGTTAATTAGTTTATTAACTAATTATGGATCATGATTCAATTTTATCGTTAATAAACTAATTAACGATAAAACTAAATTAAACGGAATTTTGTAACGATTAATTCTCGTTTTTTCTAATCCAAAATTTGTTGTGGCACTAAAAGCGAAAAATCGCTGATTTATCATCAATTAATTAACTATAATTGGCGATTACACTAACCCATTGCAACTTCAAGGCGAGTCCTATTCATTTCATGTACATTCGTCATTCTTTCATGTTTAATTTTATGATAAATATTTTTTGTTGTCAACAAAAACACACACAATAGATCCCCACGTGATAGCTCCATGATGCCAACTGCTCATGCAGGCAGACGCTCCCGCGAGTCGTGCACTATAACCACCGCCAGCTAGAATCGCGCGGGATCATCTCGCCTTCTACAACTGCCGCGGTTTAAACAGTAAAGCGAGTAGCGGGAAGCGGTGCACTATGGACGTACCCTTACTCACCGTGTTTCACAGTGTATGAGTAACTTACCCGGCTCGGCGAATATGTGTATGATCCATTTTAAGACATGACTTCTTCCAGCGATTGGTTTTTATTAGATCCGGGGGGGGGGGGGATGCATGATGAGCCAAGAATCATGTTTGACATAATCCTTGGCCCCTTTATGATCAGTGATTATCCCACTTTCTGGATCACACCCCTTCCCATTCGTTCATGATTTATAAATTAATGAACTCGCTTATAATCTCTCCTAAATATTGTATTTCCAGCCGAATCAGGCGCAGCCTTGATGACATTTCAGTTCGAAGATGTACTGCAACAGGCCGGAGATTTCGGTCGCTACCAGAAGAACCTCATATGCCTGTTCCTGTTACCGGCCGTCACCGTCATACCCTGGTTCATGCTCGGGGTCGTTTTCCTCTCGTCCACCCCGGATCACTGGTGTAGGAACCCGGAGGTGGAAAACTCTTCGATGCTGTCCCTCGAAGAGAAGATGCTGCTGCTGAGGCCCGAGAACGACCCTTTCTGCTCGGCTTACGACGTCAACTTCACCAACGTCATCATCACCGGGGGGAACTTGAGCATGGACGATGGAGGTTGGGACACGAAGCCGTGCAGCGAGGGCTGGAATTACGACGACACGAACTACTACGCCACTGCAAGTACCAGGGTAAGAAAATAAAATACATAATTTGCATTTATTTCTATCTAGACGCAGTGCCGTCTTAAGGCATGGGCCCTCACAAAAATGAGATCTGGTAGGTAGCATCTGGTGGCAGCATCAGCAACGTGAGCTTTGATCTGAGTTAGGTCTGGCTGCCCGTGTACGGCCAGCACCTCCTAGAGATGTTGTTAGGGTTGCCAAGTTCATCTGTAACGTCATTCAGACTACTTAGCAAGTTTGCCACATTTTGAATCACAGCATCCTATTTCGCTTCTTCTTATTTTAGCGTAGAATCTTCCTGGTTGGCTCACAACAAATACCGCACGGTGATTGGATGTGGAGCATAGAAATCGCCAATTCTGGGCCCAATATTATTTCCTTTTCTACACAACGATGATACTGGCACGAGTAGGGAATCTTTTTCTTCCTGAATGTTCTGAGGGAAAATGGACTACCTGCTGACGTCACGAGCTGCGTGCAGACGCCTTCTATCTCTACGAGGTGCTGGTACGACCCCTGGTATGTCGCGCACGATCTCTAAGGACAGAAGATTCGTTGGCTTTCTAGTTTAATGGTCTAGGACTGCAAGACCTTGATGACAATTTACGTGTTTTGTTGCCAACTGTAAGGTCAGATTTCAAGTATTTGTGTTTTAAGTATTGATCACAAGTTTAACATTGATGATTAATAGAACCATTAATATTAATTAAATTTAATTAATAATTAATTTAATTAATATTAATAGTTCGACTAATTATCAATGTGTTAAACTTGTGATTCATATATACTTCGGGCTCTCAGGAACTCTGCTATATTTATAAAAATACAATGATGTATTTTTCATGAGTAGTTTTGGTGATTTAGTGATTTTAGCGCTACCGCTGCAGGAATCGGCAGTTATGATAAAGGGGGTTTTGATGGGTTAATTGGAACCCCGTATCACTAATTATGGTTTTCGTACTCAGTGATTTTTGTTGTAGTAAAACGTATTCTGTGTTCAAGGAAGGGTGCCGTTGCCCTTAAAAAAAGCGGTCTTTAGAAAATTATAACTAGTAAGACCTTAAATATTTGAAAGCACCACGGTGCTCACTTAAACACCCAATAATGTTCGATGTTCGTCTAATTTCGTACCTCGTGAGGTCCTAATCGAACCCCACCCCCCCCCCTTCCCCGATTGAATCATCGCATTCAAGAGTTTGCACCAAAGAACTCATAAAATGCTGCCCTCACTTTGAGCATAGGCCAGAGTCAGAACAGGCAAGACGATGCTGTCTTACGCCTACCTGAATGGTTTTTCTGGGGCCTTCTTATCTGGCTAGAAGTGGTATGTTATAGCCTAACTATTTGCGAACAAACTTGCGGAAATTTTAGCTAGGTTTCCCTGTATCATGAGACCCATCTCTACGCTTGAGGGCCCCCAGGTAGGCTAGTGCAACGTCTGAAGCAAGTTCTTTACCTAATGAACCTAGAGCGGGCCACCACCGATGTGGATGGATCCTTCATTTCCCACCCAACTCCATTGGTTGGAAATTGCCTAATGGCGATATATGACCTGAGTTGGTATGCGGTAAAGTAGTTAGGTAGGCCAGTGCATTAAGACGGCACTGCACAGAGGCAGATTTATGATTTCGCTGCCTGTGGGCTGTAAAAATTTTACCGCATTTCTCTTACTCTAGTCTGATTTTCTTGGCGTCTCATTCTTCGAATTTGCCGTCCCGGGTTATGGCCCGCTCAGCTCTCCTCCCTGTCAATATGATTCGGCTCTATGTCCCTTTCTTCGTCACTCCCATGCACATGCTCCCTCCCATGCTCATGCACTGTTTTTGCCACTTTCGTGCTTGCACATTCTCGAGGTCATTCTTTTTGGTCGCTCACTGATCTGGTCTCTGTCACTCTTTTGGTCGTGCACTGGCCTGGATCCCTTGCTCTCTCTGTCACTCTTTAAGTCGCTCACGATCTCGTCCCTTCCCGTCTATGTCACGCTTTTGGGCGCTCACTGACCTGGTCCTTGCTCTATATGTCCCTTTTTTGGTCTCTATCATGCATACATACTCTCCAGGTCACTCATTTCTCATAGTATCTCAATGACCTAGTTCTATACGTAGGCAGTGGTGGATTTACGATTTCGCCAAATTTCTCTCATTCCACTCTAATTTTCTTGGCCACTCATTCCTCAAATTTTCCGGCCAGTCTATAGCCCGCTAAGTCCTTCCGCCTGTCAATATGCTTCTGCTCTACGTCACTCTTTTGATCACTCACATATTTTCCGCACTATCTAGGTCCCTCTTTTGCTCACTCCCATGCTCACGTAGCGTTTTTTTTTCACTCCCATGGTTACATACTGTTTTGGTCGCTCACATGCTCCCTCATTCTCCAGGCCACGCTCACTGACCTGATCCCTTGCTCTCTATAGGTCACTTATCAAATCACTCACTGAACAAGTTCCTCGATGTCTAGGCGGAGGCGGATTTATGTTTTTCCCACACTTCTCCCATTCTACTTCAATTTTGTTGGCCGTCCGTCCCTCAAATTTGCCACATGGACAACTTAATTCCCCCCCCCCTTTCACCTATAAATCGCCTCTGGCACTGCGCTCAAGTGGTTTTCTAGTGCCGGGTCTGAACGGGTGCTCGCGATTCGGAAAGGTTGAAGACCCCTGTGCCAAGCCAAAATTTGCATCCAATGGACAGTTACTTTCATAATTCTTGCGCCTATTGCAATTGGTTGGTGGAGTAGAATCAAAATATGGCACACACACACACTCAGTTTTTCCTCCCGTAAGTTTTGATCAAGTATCAGTGAATATTTCTCTTCCCCCCTTGGTTTATTGCAGTGGAATTTGGTGTGTGAATATGGACACTACAGTAGCATGATCGTCAGTACAGTTTTCATCGGCAATGCTTTCGGGGCATCGATAATGGGGTCGTTGCCAGACAGGTCAGTTTTCGTCTTCTATTCCTTAAAATGTAAGGGGGTCTGTGTTATATGTGTCTAATGTCTATGTCTAAATGTCTTTGCTTCACTCAATTCTGAATTCATTCTGCATACAGAAGCCTCTGTTACAAAAATTCGATACGCATTTCAGAATCGGCCGGAAGCCGACGTTCCTGTTTCTGGTGCTCCTGATTGGCTTGACGGAGATCACTTCCGTTTTCGTACCTGACTTTACCCTGTTCCTGATACTGAGGATCATAAACGGGAGTTGCGGAAGCCTGATGTACATCACATCTTACGTTATACGTAAGTTACCAAGCATAGTTTTTTGTTGGTTTATCTCGATCGCTGCTGGCACTGCGCATTACGTAATGTTGAGGTTTGTGGGATACGAGCAGGGTCGCAGCTACAGTCAGATTTGGTTATAATGACACAGATGGAAGATTCCACACGAAATTTTGTCGTTATAACAGAGTTGTCGTTACAACCGAGGTTGACGTTTTTAAGACATTTTCTCGATGAAATAATTTAATCGGGACAGTAAAGAGGAGACTGTGCGTGAAATTTTTATTTCTGTGTGATCAAGGTGCATCAAGAAAATGCGGGAAATTGGATCAGTTAATACGGGACACATTGCGATACAAGCACGTCAAATGCCGGCGAAAATGCCAAATACTGGGAAATCTGTACGAAACGAAACGCCGAAAGACTGAAATAATATTCCGTTTTATAAAGGTGCAAATAAAAGCACTAAACATTGAACAGACTATATTTTGATTCCGTTTAAGGCAGGTTTCCGTCTCGTACAGTGTACGTCTTAGACAGGTTTCAGTGTATAACCCTTGGCGAGTAATACAGTATTACAGCAAGTCTGGTAAAATGTATTTCATGAGGGAGGGGGGGGGGACTTGGCGAATATGTAAGATGGATATTTATGTAGGTCATATAAACACAATTTATAAATTACGCAAATTACAGTAAAATCTCTCTTTTGCGGACACCAACGGGGCAAAAAAATTCGTCCGTAAAATAGGGGGGGGGGTGACCGTTAATAAGGGGTTTGAAATGCATACTTTTATTGTAAAAGGGGACATTATATTATTTGGCAGTAAAAGAGGGGTGACCGCATCTGAGCGGTGTCCATTAAGAGTGGCTTTCACAGTACCTTCATTTCTGATTCTAGTAAAGATTAGGAATTGAAACTTAGTTGGAAAAAAAAACGGGACATTTTTATAAGGAAAAGTCGAGAAAGGCAAAATAACGGAAATGTTTTGTGTGCTGGTCATGTCGATGAACAAGTGGGAACGTCTAACACGTTGACTGGCTCTGAATTAATCAGCTCTAAGCTTGTTCATTCCCTGGATATGATCAGTTCTGTGCTTAGGGATTTCTTGGGGAAACGAGAACAAAAGCTAAAAAAAAAAATTATCGTTATATCCGAAGTGGTCGCTTTTCATCGACGTTATAAGAAGGGTCCATTAACATTGTGGGAGTCAGTCTGGGTCGCCAATTATTGACGTTATTGTCGAGGTTTCGTCATAACCGAGTTTGACCGTAGATTGTGACTTCT
Source organism: Pholcus phalangioides (assembly GCF_987345545.1). Taxonomy (NCBI): domain Eukaryota; kingdom Metazoa; phylum Arthropoda; class Arachnida; order Araneae; family Pholcidae; genus Pholcus; species Pholcus phalangioides. The sequence goes on from NW_028301603.1 coordinate 39,320,493, forward strand.
TCAGCTATAGGGGCAAGAGCACATTTTGATGCCCCTCTCCCCCGGGCAATGCAGAAAGAGCAATTAAAAGGTGAATTCTGCACTCCCCTATAGTGCAGCGCCCCCTTGGCACCAGACCCGCCTACCGTGGTGGTCAAGTGGTCATAATGACGGACTCACATCGCTCAGTATTTTTGCATCTAAGAGCAACATGTACAAACTACAACGATTCCAGAGTCGCTTCCCCAGGCGCTTCACTCTCTGGAGCACCAAAATTTTTCTGCCTCAACCAATCTGCACAAAGATTTGAAGGTGTCGTCCATGTATTCCCACCCACATCAAGGAACTGTCTCGAAACTACTTCGAAAAAAAAAGAAAGGGCTTGTCACCAACATCTGAGAGAGATCTCCGGTTATGATGCAGGCGAGTTTCTGAAACATCCAAGGGGCCTAAAAACATCCTCCATACAAAATATGTATACGAATTTTGAAAAATGTGGGTGTGCGCTTGTGTATACGCTGTATACATATTTTTGTAAACATTCAAACATTCAATAGTTCATCTTTTAAAAGATTCTGCCCATGTTTTACACATATAACCACTTACCTTGTTTTTACAAGATATCTGAAAAAAGAACACAAGGGGCAAAGATTGGGGCAGACGTAAACACTGTGGGGGGGGGGGGGAAGAAACACTGACATCATCAAGAGTTTCATTTGCTGACACCCAGACACCAGGCAGGAGATGAAGAAACATTGTTAGATATCCCGGAGAAAGCGAGGATGCAACACAGTAGATATTCGCTGGTTCCACGGTAACGAAGACGTCGAAGAAACGAAGCCCGTAGGTTGAAGAAGAACGCAACTCCGTAGCGTTATGAAACTAACCACTACGAACTAACGTCGTTTTAGGATGTGGGGGCGCCATGTCCACCCCACTCTCCCAACACAATGGAAAGTCGAATATATTTTTAAATACTTTTGTAAAAAAATGTCGTTAATGTGCTGTTTAATCGATTTCTGTTAATCTAAATGCTGAAGGTTGGCGTAACTCGAAATTTCTCCGGAAGAGATTCCTTTTTGTGACCCCTTCCTCCAAAGGTCGATCCTGCGTACGTCCTTAGTGATAGATCGGTAAGGCCGGGATTACACTATAAAAGTTTGATAAAAGTCCTTTTATATAAAACTTGAAAAATGCTACCAATAAGATCATCGGTTGGATTTTCTAGAATGTAACCAATAATCTTATTAGTGGCATTTTTAAAGTTTTATAGAAGTATTTTTATAAAACTTTTATAGTGTATTGATTGCCGGGATTATACACTATACAATTTTTGTAAAAGTGCTTTTATAAAACTTGAAAAATACAACCAATAAACTGATCGGTTGTATTTGCTCGAATGTAACCGACCAGCTTAATCGTTGTATTTTTCAAGTTTTATAAATGAACTTTTATGAAACTTCCGGCCTAAGGCTGGAATTATAGTATAAAAGTTTAATAAAAGTACTTTTATAAAACTTGAAAAATGCCCCCAATAGGATTATTGGTTGCATTCTAGAGAAAATACGACCAATGATATTATTGGTAGCATCTTTCAAGTTTTATAAAATAACTTTTATCAAACTTTCATAGTGTAATCCCGGCCTAAAACAAATATCAAAAGGTACAACACTCATGTGTTTTAATGAATATAAATTGATTATATATATATATATATATATACACCGTTTTTCCTCATAGAAATTTTAGTAGTGACTAGCGTCATCTATGTGTGTGTGTGGGCGGTTGAATATAAATTTTTAATTAAATTTGAACTTTACTATTTTTGTTTTTCCATTTTGCTAGTTTATAATGAACATTCTATAATTTTCTTATTTGATACTAATTAAATGCGAAAAAGGGGAGGTTAATTGTAAGTGCATATTTTCTAAAAGTACGTTTTTATTTATAAATTAATTCATTAATTAAAATTTGGCATTCGTCGCGGTTTCTTTCGCATAGTATCATTGTGGCTCTCATAGACAAAGTTTCTGGAAGGGTCCATTGTCACTCATTAGGGGTCATTCTAGTATTACGTCATCTCAACCACCCTTCGTAAAATTATCTAATGTTCTTAATGGCGTCTTTACCGAGTAAGCCAAAAATGAGAAAAACCTTTCCCTGGTTTGTGGGCACCTGTTGATAAGTCCTCTAGAGCAGTGGTTCTCAACCGGGGGGCCATATGGCCCCTTTGTGGTACTGGGATATTTCAGGGGGGGGCCACGGGAGAAAATAAAGAGAGGAAAGGGGGGGGCACAGAGAGAGCTGAGAAAAAACATTTAGGTGTGAAGCTTTTTAGTCAAGGGTGCTCAACCTTTTGAAGAGTGCATGGACCACTTCATTGGTTTGAAAATGGCGCCATGGGACAATCAAGTAATCTGGAAATATGACGCAGGCCACTGAAATGATCTGTAGATGTGCCACGGATCACTTAAGTGGTCTGAGAATGTGCCTGGGTCATGTAAGGAACCTGGTTATATGCTGCTTCATTCATTTTTACAAAATTAAGTTTGATGTCTTGGGCCCCCATCAGAAGATTCCAAGGGCCACATGTGGCCCGCAGGCCATGGGTTGAGCATATATGTCTCAAATAAACTATGGTTGGGGGAAGTGTAACTACTTACAGAATCCAGCACCCATAAGAACCGGGCCATCTTAAGTCCCCAGGCCTGGACCCCCCCCCATATTTTGCAACAGGGCCCCTAGGGTGGGGTCTTTCGCAGATCTCCTGGCTAGATTTTTCATGGGTCCTTACATATTAAATTTATAGTGTAAAAAACAAAAAAATTATGAGAATCATATTGGGCCCCCAGGCTGCTGCTCTGTCAGTCCCACTCTTGCGAGGGGCCACGCCCAGGGGACACATATCCATTAAGTGATCACTCCTCATGAGGTTTCGTACATTACAATGACTTTCGAAGATAAGTGGTAAATATGTGGTATATGTGTTATACTTTTTCCAGCTAATTATGGGACTACCAGCACATCAGGCCTACTAGCCTAGGGCCCATGACGTTGAGACAGCCCTGAATAGAACTAGAGGGAAGTTCAATAAATTCTAGCCCAGTGGTCTAGAGACCAATTTTATTTACAAAAAATTTTTTGGAGTCGGCTGATCTAATGTATACATGAATTGACATCATCATCATCGTGCCGCCCCAGCAATAATGACCATGCCCCCACCCCCAGACTTCAAAGTCTATTTCCGCCTATGCCCCCCACGGTATCAACCCCATCCGGTAGAAAATCCCAAACTTTTAAAAGCACTTGGTCACACAGTTGAAGATCTTTATCGAAAGATTAACCAAGACTGCAACTAGGGGGGGGGGAGGCAGGAACCTGGGGGGTCTGGCACCCTGGCTTGGGATCAGGAAGGGTGGCGAATTTACTCTTTTATTTCGTTAAAAAATGTGGGGCAGGGAGTGCCAGAATGGGTTCAGATCTGCCCAAGTAACAGGGTAAATTTCAGTTCCTAGTTGCGGCCCTGAGGGCGACACAAAAGCAGAGAAACTAAGTTAATTGCGAACAAGGACTCGTGCCATTGCTCAGTTTTTGGATTGAGGGAAATTTTTTGCTATATTTCCATAAAGCAAGCCCAGAGCCGTCTCATCAGCAGCAGCATCATAGGCCCCCAACCCCCGGGTAAAAATAAGTTTCCTGAGCATCTCCCCAATTAAAAATACCTGCTTGCCAATTTTCATACTTACTCTCTTCAAAACTATAAGCACATGAAATTGTCATGAGGCCTGATGAGGCCTGTCCGGCATTCGAGGCTCCCGAGCCGTGGGATCATAGGTCTCGAGTGAAATGATTTTTCGATTCGGGCCCTCCCCTCCCCACTTACGAATACCTGCTTACCAATTTACATACTTATTCTTGAAAATTGTAAACAGATCTAGTTGTCACATGGGGTCTCGGGTAATGCTTTAATGTTAAAAGTAAAGATGATGATGATGAGGGGGGGGGCACAAAACTCACTTGTGTGCTTAGGACCTTCATATAGATTAATTCAGCCCTGTTGAAGGATCTGAAACTATGCCCCATGGGCTGCTTAAATGCTCTGTAATCGAGCCACGGGCCACTTACGCGATCTGTAAAAACATGTGCAACTTATTTCATTTTTACAAAATTAGGTTTGAGGTGGCGGACCACATCAGATTATCCCGAGGGCCATATTTGGTCCATGGGCCATGGGTTGTTATGCGATTTATCATTATATGGCTTATAGGGTGGGTCGCAATGAATTTCTTAAGATAAAATTTGTGAACTCTTAACCTTCAAATAGCATTGAAATTAGCATAAATTGATTATAATAACATATAAAGGCATTTTCTTCCGAAATTTCTTCCGCACCCCTATGCGCCCCTCGAGTACGTCTGATTCCAATATGCGTTAGGAGGTAGAGGGGCAGGCATGTATATATAAGTACTTCATGTATATACCGATCTTCAATTTATTCTTGTCAATACGCCAACCTTCGAATAGCCCAGCCCCATGAGTGAAATAAATGATTGATTGACCATGTATTATATTCTTTACCCACCGCAGTATTGGAACTTGTTGGCGCTGACATGAGAACCAGGATGAACGCATTCACCACAGCGGCCTGGACCACGGGCTTGTGCCTGCTGCCCTTGTTGGCGTGGCTGACGAAGAGCTGGATTGGGTTGAGCATCTCGATTTCCGTCGCGGCGTTTTGTTTGCTTCTGACCTGGAAGTAAGAACCTATGAACCATTGAAAATTATCCCGTGTATTTATTTATATAATACAATGAAAATGTAATGAATTATGAAATATATATTTGGATTCCCCCCCCCCCAACAAAAGGATTTTACCGGAGTCACCGAGATGGCTCGCATCGCAAGGCCGCTGCGAAGAGGCTTATTCCATTCTGTGCGATGTGAGCAAAAAAAACGGAGGGAAAGCTCACGAGTCACCGGAAGTTTTGGACCAGCTGAAAGTGAGTAATTGAATGCCTGTTGCAATTAGTTTTTACCATAATATAGGAACAATTTACCGTAAAATGAAAAGAGATTGTACCAGGTTTTGAGGGTTTTTTTTTTGCTATTTCTTCATTTACCAACATAATTGGCTGAAATCGGTACAATTGGGGCACATCTCTGCTTCCTATTTCGAAGCAGAAAACAATTTTTAATTATTGAGTAGGTTGAAAAGTATTCTTTTTTGTACACTGTTGTTAGGAACCATCGAGTCGACTCCGACTCCTTGTGACTCTATAGATCAGCGGTTCTCAACCGGTGCTCCGCGGCCGCTCAAGGCACATAAAAAGAAACCAGTAAAATTAAAAAAAAAAAAATTATAAATATTTTTTAAATAGTAAAACTAAGTAACTTTGATGAATAATTAAAAAATTGCCATACAGGGCTCCGCCATTGAATTTTTTTACTAAAAAGGGCTCCGCGAGTTCATAAAGGTGGAGAACCGCTGCTATAGATCATGGCTCTCCAAGCTGGTCTGGCATTCGCAGCATGCTTCAGTTGTGCCAACTTCATTCCGGTGCTTTGCACACAACACCTCCTCTATCCATCCATGGCTAGGTCTGCCTCTTCCTCTCGTTCCTTCCATTCTTCCAAGCATTATCATTTTTCCTAGTGAGCCTTCTGTACTCATTATATGTCCAAAATGAGATAGTTTCTGTTTGGTGACTTCTGTTTCTAGAGAATAGTTAGCTGTGACTTCCTTCGATAACCGATTTATTTGTCCTTTCAGCATTCCATGGAATTCGGAGCACCCTTCTCTAGCACACCAAAGTTCAAAGGAATCAATTATTTTTCTATACGCTTTCCGTAGTGTCTAGCTCTCACATTCATACATTATTATTACATTATTATACTGTCCATGGAATTCGGAGCACCCTTCTCCAGCGCCAAAGTTCATAGGAATCAATTGTTTTTCTTCATGCTTTCCGTACTGTCTAGCTCTCACATCCATATATTATGATAGGAAAGACCAACACGTTTATAAAACTAATTTTTTGTTTTCATTACTACGGTAGCCTAATGTATAGAAGTACATTAGGACACCTCTTTTTCTTATTGATAACATCCATGAACTCGATCGTGGCACACAACCACACACCACTTACCTGTGAAGCAGAAATACTCCAGTTAATGTTGACTCCTTTTTAAGTTGAAAGTTGACACCCCCCCCCCCTCGGAAGCAGATACAGTCGAATCCCGTTTTAACGAATACCGTTATAGCGAAAATCTCGTTTTAACGAACACTTTTTAATACCCAAAATAGGTTTACATAGGAACAATGCTAAGTAACCTGGAATTCCTTTATAACGAAATTTCGCTTTAACGAAGTGATTCCTCCGGTCTCTTGGCGTTCGTTATAACGGGATTCGACTGTATTTTATTAATAGCCCTTATACTAAAGTTCATCTGGCCACACGCAAATCCAATATTTCCTCTTTCCTCACCATACGAGAGAGAGAAACACACACAAGCTTTTCCCCACTTTCATTAAAGTTGGTTTGCATTTTACCCAGAGAGATTTGTCCCTTCAGATGAAACGGCTACGAAATCATCTACATTGAAATCTGCTGTGGTTGCAGTGGCGCCATCGGCCCACGTAGTTCCTTCCACCCACGATACCTCCAGCGACAACAGTTTTCTTCACATACACACGTCCAATCGTTGAAACAACGAAGAACAGTGGTTACAGTACAACAAACAACAAAAAGGGGGGGGGGGAGAGGCACAATCTCACCCCATCTCATGCGGACTTTTTTTTTCACTTAAAGTGCCATTTGTTTCACAATCAAAAATAGGGCACAGAAATGAAACTTCACAGATTCTCCTTCAGGGTGCTAGGTGAATCAAAAATGTATTACTTACCAGCAGGGCCGTAAGTAGGATTTTAGCTGCCCCTAAATTTTACCGCCCGGGGCAGTCCCCCCACTCTAGTTCCGGTCCTGCTTATCAGTGCGTGTAAAACCATGGTACCACGGGAACCATCACTTTATGCGGGGTTTAAGAGTTTGACAAAACAGTGAATTGTCAATTAAAAATTGTGAAGGTTTTACTGAGCTCTCATCACAGAGAAGTGTGATAACGCTTGTCGCTTTGTACCAACATATCATTATCTCCTGGTAATCACTGGTAATCGGAAAAATTAATGACTTTAATAACAAGCCACTAGAGCAGGGGTTCTCAAACTGTGCACCGTGGTGCCCTGGCAGCGCACCTCCAACCTTTGTCAGGTCAGCTTTGTCAGGGAACGGTGACCCTGACAAAGGTTTTTTTTTTTGAAAATATCCTTTGTTAAAAAGCTCTGGGGAGCCGGCGGAGCTCGCGGATAAGTATCGAATAGGGAAATGGGGCGCCGCGGGTGGGAAAAAGTTTGAGAACCCCTGCATTAGAGGATATTTGTTTTCTGAATCTCGGGATGGCACATTCTCGCACTCAGTGGCATAATCTCACCCCATTTTACTGTAATGGGTAAATAATTTTATGAATCAAGGAAAGAGACTGCTCTATATTATGTCGAGGAGAGGAACACAGTTTGCTGTCTCCCCCTGGAGTTGAACCCCTGATCCTCTAGCAATCCGGGCAAGTGCACTAACTTATACACCACGAGAGACGTGACCCTGCATTCCTTAATTCCCTCACAGTAGCGTGACGCGCTGATGTAGGGACAACCACTACTTAACCGTGCACACACCTCCGTAAACATTTTACAGGGGAATTTCTAATGAATCTTAGTACATGCCGCAACGTGTGTTCTGAGAGTATGTGCCCCTACTGTGATTATGGGATCAGAGTTACGCATGTTTTGTGTTCTATTGGTGCTGCCATCTTCCTGTCATATTTTGAAGTGAAAGTGGCAGATACCTGAATTTTCATGTTATTTAAGAATCGTGTTGAAGGGGAAGTATAGAGACTGCAACCTAACTCAACTTCAGCAAATTGCCTCCAGGTGGCAACGGTACAGAGGTAGATTTTTCTCAGACCATAAAATGCATAAAGAAAAGAGACTTGAGTCAGTCCCGTATATACTGGACGACAAGCAGCATTCAGCCCCATCAATGTTTTATTCATGTCGACGCCTCCGAGTTCACCCCTCGACATAATATATCCAGAGAAATCATTTTCCTTGATGTATTATAGGCTGAGTAAAATCTCTCTCAATCCTCTGAAATGTTTCTCAAGTGTGTTATCTTCCACAGATGATTGGAGAAATGATGGAGAAAGACAAGCAGGAGGAAGAGAAAGCCAGCTATTTCGATTTGGTGAGGTATCCGCAATTGCGCAAGAAATTCTTCATCTTGCTGTTTCTTTGGTGAGTGAATAATTTCGATTTCGTATACGGTCCAGACATGAAATGAAACTGTCCTGTTTCATGGATCTTCGATGATTGTATTGTACATGTCTTTCATTTTCAATGCAGGACATGCAATACACTGGCCTATTACGGTCTTCAAGTCAACGTCAAGAACTTATTTGGCAGCGAGTTCTTCAACTTCTTCCTGCTGTCGGTCGTCGAGTTCCCCGGTCATGGCGTCGCTTGGTTCGTCATGCAGCGTTACGGTAGGAAATGGTGCACGGTCGGTGCTGCTGCGCTGACGAGCTTATCGTGCCTGGTGCCGGTATTCACGATAGGCCTACAAGGTTGGTTATCATCCCCTTTTTTTCTTTTCTTATTTTGCGTCATGGGGCGAAGTTAGTATCATAAGGCATCATAAGTAATCATCTGGGATCAGAGGCGGATCTATGGCTTATGATGTTTGTCGGCTTTTCGAATTTTGCCGCCTTTTATCTATTCTAGTATGGTTTTCTTAACCACTGATTCCTCAAATTCGCCTCCCCCCGCATATAGTCCACTTATCCGCCCATTCCGTAAATATGCCTCAGTCTCTAAGTCACTCTTTTGGTAGCTCACATATTTCACACCTTTTAGGTCAGTGGGTCTCCACCGTAGGAAGCCCGCGGACCGGTTGATTCCTTTCTGCGACTAGAAGGTTCGTGGAATAATCAGTCCACTTCCACGCCTGAGTGTTTAAACCGGATTCATGCCCCCCCCCCCCACTTCCACAAGAGTGGAGCTGGCAGGGCTCTAGCCTCGGAGCCCGAGACAATTCTAATCATTTTTTCTTTCCACGCTATAAAATCAATATAGAAGGGCCCGTGAAAAATCTGGTCTTTGGCCCGCTAAAGATCCCAGCCTAGGGAGCCCTGCTCCACGATGTGGGGGACCATGACCTGATTAATCGGTGATATGCAACTCAAATAATATGGCCCTAGTCTAGAGACTCAGAACACGCCACCTTTGATTCATTGATAACCTGCATAATATAGATTCAGCAATAAATTTCGGTAATCAATATTTCTTATTTTCTTATGTAGATGTTGAAGGTGGCAGCGGTGACATCATCAGTGTCATCGCTTCCGTATTTGGAAAACTCGGTGCCAGTGCGGCTTTCATGTCACTGTACCAACAAGCTCCAGAACTCTATCCGACGCCAGTCAGAGGGCTGGGGATGAGCCTGAGCGCCAGCAGCGGCACCGCATTCTCCCTCGCTGGACCCTACATCGCGGATTTGGTAAATTTCAATCACTCACAAAGAGCTCATCTAATTTTACTGTCCATTTCCGCTGATGTAAATTATCAGACTAGCGTGAAATCTCACCCATCAACTAACTTCTGATCGTTTCAGGCTGTCTACGGGAAGCATATACCGTTCCTGATATTCGGTGTCTTGAGCCTATGCGCCTCATTCGTGGCCTGTTTCCTGCCAGAGACTCTGAACCGAGAGCTTCCACAAACGATAGCTGAGTCGGAGAAATTCGAAATCGGGAAAGGAATCTTCAGCTGTTTCTCATTGTAAGTTGTAAAATTGTTGACAGCCTCTTTCTGACAATTTTGCGTATTCTTTCAACAACAAACGAATACACGTATTTGTTGTGAGCGTGTTATCTTGTTTTCTCAAAAATTGTGTCCTCCTCTATTTTATTGCAGCAAGAGGAGGTCTGGCAACACAGAAAGGAACCAGATAATCGGCTTCTCCAACCCGGTTTTCGCCAAAGAACGCAGCGTCTCGACCATCGAAGTATGCGAGAACATGAATTTCGTGAACCCGGTTCACGCACCATCGGCGGACATTACAGACATCACAATCGAGATCCCGAAACAGTACCTCCAGACAGATCTGAAGCCACCTTTGGAACAAAGTTCATGAGAACAATGAGCCGAATGTAAATTAATGAAAAAAACAATGTAGAATTGTGTTCATTATTTGTTTCTTAATATCGATCATTATTAAATATCATCACATTTCATTCAAAAAAGAGAAAAAAAAAATCTAAAGATACAATCGAATATATATCGACTGTGCTAATGATTTGGTGTTGAAAATCATTGATAAAGCATCATATATAGGATTAACTCAGGCCCATATACACAGACCCTGGCGTATTTATAAGGAAGCTTGGCGGGCTGTAGCCCCGGAGGGAGTGGGGCCACGAATTTGAGGAATCCGTGGTGGTGAAAGTTAATATTATGGGTGAAGGGAGGCAAAGTTTTTATAGCCCACAAGAGCGAGGAACTAGGCCAGTGGATCACCAAAATAGTGAGTGGGAGCATGTGCAAGTACGTAAATGACCAAAAGAGTTGCCTAAGAGTGAGCGGATAACGTCAGTGAGTGACCAAAAGAGCGACCTAGTGAGAGAGAGAGAGAGAGAGAGATTAGCGATCGACACGGATTGGTTAAAATCCTCAATTTAACCAATCCGTTTCGATCTGCAATCCTTTCACCTGCGATTGCAGTTTAAACTGTGTTGGCGAATACGGCCCTTACGGCCGTATTCACCGACATGGTTTAAACCAGTGATTCCCAACGTGGGCGTTAACTTGGAGGTAATGGAACGTTCCAGGGGGGGGGGGTGGTAGAAGCTACGGGTATAACATAGGATCCTATGGGTTAGATTGTGTTGGGGGGCGATGGGAGAAAAAAATTTCTGAAGAAGGGGGCGATGTGGGACAAAAAAGGTTGGAAAACTGGTTTAAACTATAGTCACAATTATTGGATAAAAGATTAGTATAGATTTGTTTTAAAAACCTGAATTTAACCAATCCGTGTCGATCTCATAAAATTGTGACTGTAGTTTAAACCATGTCGGTGAATACCGCCCGCCCTTTAACGCATTGGCCTACCCGGGCATGGCCCGGGGGGCCTCACAAAAATTAAATCTGTTTAATATATCGATATCGAGTAATGTGTAACTTAAATTAACGTAAATAAACGATATCTGTTAGGGACGGCGGGAGGCGGCGGCACCAAAAAAACCATTCACGTGCTTAAGGCCTTCAAACGTTTTAATCCGGCCCTGGTTACCAGACTCCGAAACATGCCGCTATGGTGGTCGAGTGGTCATAGTGACGGGTCTCGCATCGCGAGGATCCGGGTTGGAACCCCACCATCGCCGTAACAGATCGCACTACAGATATTTTTCTGCTTTTACTCTCACCTTTCGGCAATGAATGTAACTATTCCGACAGTGAAAATTTTTGTCATTAATCCTCAGCGTGCTTTCATCATCTAGGAATAATCAGCGCCACTGTTGGTGATCGAGTGGTCACAGTGACGGACTCGCATCGCGAGGATCCGGGTTGGAACCCCACCATCACCATAATGGTGGTTCGGCTGAAGTTGGTTTTCTGTGGTTCCCAACTTCGAGGCGCGAATGAGAGCCGATCTCCCCGTTGAAAAGTTTCGCCACAGAGAGCAACAGGCTTACAACAAAAAACAGTACAATTATTCAATCATTTCACTTCTCTCATAGTTAGAAAAATTAATGGCAGATGAAAGCACTATACACACAACACAAGCGTTACACAGAAACAAACTTCACTACACATACACACAAATACAAATACAAATTCCAACATGTACCAATTCGTTAGAAATTTCGCGGAGAGGAATATGGACGTAGTGTATGTGTATGGGTCAGGAAAGATTCCGAAACAGAAATGAAGATGCATAATTTTGTGCCTTCAGCAACGTTATTCACATATTTATACACAACAGAGAGTACCACTATTTTATTAATTGCGTGGTCACCAGGTAGGGTGTGGACTGTGATTCGCCCCCTTCCATTCGAAAAACTGTATACAGTCAAACCTCGTTAATGAGTCACTCTTGCGAGAGCAAAAATATGACTTAGTAAGTGGAGTGACTCGTTAAGCGGAGTAAGCCATAGCTGTGCCAATTCCTGCCTGAGGACAATGGGACTTCCAAAAAGTGACCCGATAAGCGGAGTGACGTATTAACCGGGTGGCGCACTAACGAGGTTTGACTGTATACTTCTGGGCTTCAGCTTGTGTGCCCCCCCCCCATTCACCCGGAGTACAAATTGCCACACTCCGAAATACAGTCGAGTTCGGCTATAACATACCTCCCAGTTGGTGATTCGAGGAATGGTATATGTTAAAAGCGAGGTTTTGAAATTAGCTAAAGTAGCAATAGTATATACAGAATGTTGTTTGAAAATTTATTATTGAGACTGTCACGGAAAAAATAAGCTTATGCAGGTCGTAGTTGGAGTGTATGTGCATCCGTATAGTTTTTGATTGATACCTGAAAAAACTGGAAACTTATTAGAAAACATTACATACAACAACGTGCACACATTTTTGGAAAGGATAATGATTTTTCAAGTTTATTAACGGTTTTTATTTGAAAAGAGAGCATCGTATATACAATTTATTCAGGAAAAACACAGCCGATGTTAAAAATTCTACACAAATTACAAATACAAAAACAACGCCACAACAGGCAAAATACCCAACGAGGTTGGCTGATAAAAAGACGCACATAACTCTCGCTCTGCCCGAGAGAGAGAGAGAGAGAGATCAATATGTACTTCTGAAATGGCACCGTTTTTTTCAACAAAAAGTGGCTTTTCATGATAAGGAACAACAGGTTTTCCTTTATCACTGCCATCTACAAGTTGATCAAAAAGTTACAAGAAAGTTAGAAATTATTAGTCGGAGAAAAGTTGCTGTCAGTGTGGCGGAGTAAAAAGTTCCCCTTTTTCCTCCGTTGACTTTTGTCAAAGATAGATGGCCATCAAATGAACCCGACTTGAAAATTTAACATAATCGAAAACAAAGGGGCGTGAATCAAACAGAGAATCCACAATCACCAACAAATTAGTCGATGGTACTAGAAAAAATAAAATATACAACCTCTGACAATAAAGTTCGTAAGACGTTCTGACAAAGAATAGTCCTGTAACATTAACGTAGATGAAATGTTAACGAAAGTTACCTTACTGTCCTTGGAAATAGTCACCTCCCATTACTATGCACCGCTGAGATCTCCTATACATGTCCTGGAAACTTTGCAACAAGTCTTCTTTTGGGATGGAGTTCAAAAGCCTCGTCACGTTTCGTTGGATGTCAGGAATATCGTCCTTTCAAAGCGAGTTTGAGTCGTGGGATTAGGAAGAAGTCTGGAGGATTGAGATCTGGCGAGTATGGTGGATGTTCAATTTGCACCCCCCCTTTTTTTTGCCAGGAACTGTTTGACGATATTGGCTGTGTGAGGGCGAGCATTGTCGTGAACAAGAAACAATGAACCTTGTTGTGCGTACTGAGATCGTACCCTGCGTAGACGTTTCATGAAACGGGTCAAAATTTCAATGTACCTTGCAGCATTCATCGTCGTTCCCTCAGGTACTTTAAATTGATCTTTTGTTCGTTCATTTTCCTGTTCTCAGTTAAGAACGAACGCACTAAACAAGCACCTTGTAAAACAAGTCTTTCACGGAACACAAACGACGCTCAACTGAACAACGGTGGCGGCAGATGGTCAACACCTGCCGCTACGCATGTGCAGCGTTTTACTTCGCCAGTCTTGCCAGATCGGCTGTTCTGACTTCATTCACCGAACTTTATTGTCAGAGGTTGTATATATACTGCATGTACACATTCTTTCATCCCTTTCAATTCAGGTCTATCGCCATGGGCATTACTACTTAGTGAGTTGTGTACCTGCCAGTCTGAGTGCATATCTAGTGTTGTGTCCGATTTTTCAGTGCTGCCATCTATATTTCAGAAGGGAAGTCTAACGATTGGATATTTGTATCGTTTGTAGGCCTGTTGCTCCCTGTGACGAGACTTTTTTCAACGGGGAGATCAGCTCGCATTCGCGCCTCGAAGCTGGGAACCACACAAAACCAAACTTCAGCCGACCACCACTGTGATGCCAGTGGGATTCGAACACGGGACTTCGCAATGCAAGTCCGTCACTGTGACCATTCGATCACCAGTGCTGATAATCCCTGGATGATGAAAGCACGTTGTCGATTAATGACAAAAATTTTCACTGTCGGAATGGTTACATTCATTGTCAACAGGTAAGAGTAAAATCAGAAAAATGTCTATAATGCTATCTGTTAGTACGAATGTTAACTATTTGGGAAATATAATTTCTCGTCATTGAAGAAATTCGCGTCTTTTTATGAGAAAACAACAAGATATCACTTAAAAAAAATGCAATTACATATAAATGAATAATGAAATATATATATATACTAGCTATAATACCCGGCGCTGCCCGGGTTTTCTTCAATGAGGCTGTTTGGATCATGCGATATCTCCCTCTTTCTTTGAGGGACATGCAAACCGTGTCTAAGTTAACCAATATGGCGACTTCCTGAGCGACTTCATGAAATAAACAAATCTAGATTTAAAGAAACATAGAAACGAATATATTTTTTTCCCCTTTTTATAAGGGTCGCTAGGTATTTAGATCCCCCCCCCCCCGCGAACTTGGGCAAATCAGTTTCAGCTTCCAAAAATGCTTAATTAAAGCTGTGGAATTTTTGCGATGTACTTTTAACGGGCCCATAATTAATTTTAAAATATCCTAAACTATATGTGTGATTTTATGCAGTTGAATATCAAAAGACAATACGGAGACATTAATGTTCATGCTTGAGAAGATATAAATAAAAAGTTGAAATCAATGTTATTGCATGAATGTCTAACTCAAAAGTAGGTCCGGATAATTACTTCATATTTAATCTCCTGGGCTTCGTATATCTCTAAGCGAAACTCAATATTTCAAAAATCGAGAATTCAATACAGTTTTTAAAATTATTTATGTGACAGAAAAAACCCCACTAAATTTCCGCATTTCTACGCTAAAATCGGCAATTTTAACACTGATTTCTATGAGGATCACCCTTTTCCTGACCATCAAAGCGATGCTGATGGTTATTCCGACGTCTATTCAAAAAGTTCTCATTACTGGGAGTATTGAAAATGTGGCAAACCATTATAAAGGCATAAATATTATACATTTACTGACAACGTTGAAGAAATGACAAACCATTGTAAAGGCATAGACACGTGTTAAACGCATTGCTAGGGAACCACGGTAACCAAAGTAAATGTTCGGAAAGTGATTGTTGAGGCCTAAAAACCATTGCTGCCCTACGGTTTTTTGCTCATTTGGGGCATTTGCCGTGCTCTGTTGAAATTTTAAAGTAGCCTATCATTATGTCAGGTCCCATTTGGTATATATGCAAAATTTGACGACGGTCGATCTAAAATTGTAGATTTGCATAGAGAACATACACACACACAGACAGAAAATCAATTTTATATAGTATATAGATAACGCAGTTATTTTGTTTGTAGTATGTTAGACCTGCATTGTTTTTAGGTTAAGAAAGTGTTTTTCGTATGTTATATCCACAGTGTATGTTTTAAGCGGGGTATGTGCATGGGCCATAATCCGGGGATTACAAAATCGTTTATTATATCCACGGTGGATGTTATACAGGGCCGTAGCGTGCCTTCTTGGAGCCCCTTAAAAAGGGGGAAAAATTATGCAAAATAAGTGTACATTAATTCTTCATTCGGCTCGGGGCCAGGGCCGTCTTAAGAGCATCATGGGCCCCCGTGCCAAATGATTTTTCTGAGGCCCTACCCGGAAAATTTTCGAAAATCTCAACCAGATCCCATTTTTGTGAGGCCCCCTTTTCTCTTGAGGCCCCGGGCCGTGCCCGGGTGGGCCCATGCCTTAAGACGGCACTGCTGGGGTGGGGGGGCCTCCGGGACAGTGCCCCGACCAAGTTACTGCCCTGATGTTATAAATGTATTCGACTTGGCCACGTCACTGCCGTGAAGTATCTTGTGTTACTTTCCGATTACTTTTAATTACCGTCATCAGTTGAATATCTGCATGTGACTAAAAGCTAAACGTTTTTTATACATGGAAAGAAAAAATAAAGTAGAAAATTTATACATGAAAAGCATCAAAATGATTTCGCTGATGGAAATTGATTACGTGTTACAAAAGTTCGAATTTTGTTACCGGAATTTTTGTCGCATCTCATGGTAAAACGATATCGTAAATTTACAGAAACCCGAGTAAGAATAATGGACTCTTTGAGCGGTTTTTAAAATTTTCCTGATTGACATTTTAACTGCCACATTGGAAATCACTAAAAATCTTTTACAAAGTGCCAAAAATTTTCAAGATTATTTTTTTTTCCGATTGCGAGCTGATAAATGCTCCCCCCTCCTCCTTCCCAACAAGAGACCGTGGAAATCGACTTTGCCCGTCGCTTTCGTTTCTCTCACTATGATACAGACACCTGCCATGAAGAGCGCAGCTTTCTAGGTATAGTTTATTTTTCTTTGGGAATTTTGTTTTTTTGTGTTGAGCTTACATTTTTTACTGCGCTGAAAGGGGGGGGGGCACAGTTTTCCTCTTTCTCTCTCCTACCAAATCGCTTGAAGCTCTCTTCAAGCGCTTTGTCTCCTACTATCTAACATTGAACAAAAGCTGATTCCTCCCACTGGCAGTTGATGGAATGGAGAGGGAGGGAAGGAGTAGAAAACATTTTTGACTACGAAAAAAACTTCAACTGAACTATTCGGGCTCGTCGATGCCGAAATAAAAGTGTTTCAAGAACCCGATCTAGGTCAGGGTGACTCAAATAAAGTCCCCGCCCCCTTTGCGTTCGCCAATGGTCATCGATGTTGTCATTAAAAGACTAAAAAATACAATTTCATCATTACGATATGAGTCGTTTCTTATTTTGAAATTAGATGGAAACACCAACAGTACAAATTCAAACAGCAGAAATTACTTTTTTTCAAATCTCGTCTGCTTCCTCCAAGGACCTTTTTTTTGGCTGCCTCCTTACTTTCCAGAGGAAAGCGCCGAACTGAAAATACAGCTCAGTTTGTGGGCTTCGCTCACAAGGAACCGATCGGAATGAAATATTATGCTCTTTTACCCGAACTTTCTGCTCATTTCTAACCTTGACATTAGATGGCAGCAGCAACGGCAGGGATCAAGACAGAAGAAACTGGCTCTTCGAATCTCGTGTCGTCTGCTTCTGAAAAGCTCCTTCAGTTTCAGCCAAAGCCGCTTGAAAGATAAAAGCTCTAATGCAGCTTTGGTTTCAGCTGACTCATTTTCACAGAGAATGAGCTGAACTAAAAAAGTCAGTTATTAAGTTTCAGGATCCGAAAATAAGAAACTGAATGAAATATAAAAACCTATCTTTCGAAGAAATCGTGACCATATTTTATAATAACTGGACATTCTAATTTTTGCACAATTTCTTTCAAACAACGCATTTCTGTATTCAAAAATTTTAAAGTGATCTCTTTTAGCGGGTTAGAAAAAACAAGCATTTTTGTTAAGTGATAGGATAGTCAAACTAAATATTGAAAAACATTTATGTCCCGTATGGTATGTACATTATAGGCATATCACATGTTCATCATCAAGATCGTTTCATTGTCTGTGAAGTTGGGTGAATTAGATTTGGCAACATCCAACATAACTCTTATCTTTGTTTATTATTTAGATTTCCAAAGTGCCGGCGAATAAAGAGGTTTATTATCGATACTGGAATTTCAGCATGGCTAGTTTTGACGGGCATATCGCCAAGAAACAAAAAACTGAATACGAAGGCGAAAAAGTGAGCCCTAATTTTCATTCATACGGTTTTATTTTGATTG
Source organism: Pholcus phalangioides (assembly GCF_987345545.1). Taxonomy (NCBI): domain Eukaryota; kingdom Metazoa; phylum Arthropoda; class Arachnida; order Araneae; family Pholcidae; genus Pholcus; species Pholcus phalangioides. The sequence continues at coordinate 39,338,527 of NW_028301603.1, forward strand.
CACGCTTTGATCATTAGGCCATGTTTCGACCCGGGCCAAAGCAATTATAAGATGTTTGATTAGGGGGAACGGCTTCCGTATAAGGGCAGCTTGGAGATTTTTGGCGCCAAACACGTCCGACGACCCAATCAAAAGTCGCCAAGACCGTCAGACACATTACGGGCCCCGAAAAAAAAAAAATCGCCAGCATAAAAAACAACGGAAACCAACAAGCACACAATAATTACTTAATACAATAATAAGCCCGGACCCTTGTTTAAGTAATAAATTGATTAGGGTTTAAATGAAATCCGGGCATTGTTCAAATAAAACCAGGGACCTTCTTTAAATAATAAAGCGATCAGGGTATAAATAAAATACGGGCACTGTTTAAATAAAGGAAAATATTAAAGGTGCAACCTGAGAGACGATAGAAGAATCTGATGTTGGTTTCCCTTGTTATGCTGGTGATTTTTTTTTTTCCGGCACGATATATCCAATAATTAATCCGATCCATGCACTACATTGTGGAAATCAAGCTCTCAATCACGAAAAAAAAATCTCATCTACCAACGGTTTTCAAAATGCTGTGGCTATGGGGTGACGCCATTTGGAAGAAAGTCGTTGCCGATGGCTGCAATGAACTACAGAGCTATGGGACACATTCTATATACTACAGAACTCGGTTTAAAAAAAAATCATATCATTGACTTTGTTGAGGTGTTTTGCTTATCTTTATAGATAGATAAAACCGCTCTCTCTCTCACAACCCCGGACTGATGGGAAGCATCTTACATCTGTTACCTCAAAAGAAGCAGAGTTGTGTCGGAAAAGTTAGCAATGATTTTTAGTGGTGGCTTCCCATGCTCGCAAGTATGAAATCACTTGCATTGTTCCCTACATGAAGACAGCCATCAACTCGATGCAAGGTACAAGCTATTTGACTGAAATAATTTTTTATAAAATTGCATCAATCTTTACCGGGAAGATGAATCCATATATTCATGTGATAGAGTTTGAGAGAAGACAAACTTGGAACCAATCTGTTTTGTCTGTGCGAAAGGCAGTCTGTAAAGCCGCATCTAAACTTGCCGCCTTACCAACACCTTCTATAGCAGAAAGCCTCAGTACGAAGCTTGTGACGTCACTTAAGTCATCCATTTTATCTATAGTCATTGAATACAATGTAAAAAAAAGGAAAAAAGTTTTTTGCATATGTCAGCCTGCTTTATTCCATGGCTGCAGGTGAAATGGGCGACTTCGTTGACATCAAAGCTTCGTGTGAGGGCTTTCTGCTGTAGAAGTTGTAGGCTCTACTCGATGCTCAAATGTGCAAAAACCTGTTTTTGGTCAAAACCGCCATACGCTGTGGACTAAAAACTGGTTTTTTTTTTAATGTTTCAGCATGGTGGGTCCGGAGCCGGCTTCATTTGCGTAGTGCATGGGCGAGCTTTCAGAACTTGTGTCGGAAAGAAAGTTTCATTGTAGGAGCTCTGATACGAAGAAAACGAGAATAGAGTTCTAGGATTGCTAGACGTCCGTATATACGGCCCACAAGGGTGTATGCAGGTTGGGATTGCATTGAATACTCATGAATTATTAAGGGGTCATTTTTAGAGGTGTTGGGGTACCGATGTGGCCCGAGCCCTCTAGGTTCCAGTGCCACTGAAATGCCGCTGTGGTGGTCGAATGGTCATAGTGACGGACTCGCATTGCAAGGATCCGGGTTCAAATCCCACCATCGCCATAGTGGTGGTTAGCTGAAGTTGGTTTCCTATGATTCCTAACTTGGAGGTGCAAATGCGAGCTGATCTCCCCATTAAAAAGTCTTGCCACAGCCTATAACCGCCTCTGTGGCTAAGCTGCACAAAGCCAAGGATATGGCATGCCAAATGTTCAAGCTGTTGGCGGCGGAATCACAGTCTGGGAAGCATTTTCCTGGTATACTCTTGGTCCATTATTTCCATTGGAAACATTTGTCAATGTCAGTGCCTAGTTCCACATCATTGCTGACCATGTGCAGCCATTTATGGCCATAATGTTTCCTGAAGATGGCTATTTCCAGCGGGACAACGCACCCTCCCATGGGTCTGGAATTGTCTCAGATTGATTTGAGGAAACATGATTCATAGTTTCCATTGCTCCAACGCCGCACAAATTGAGCATTTGTGGGACGAGATTGAAATGTCTGTTAAAAGCTCCGAAACACCACCTTCTAATCTGAGGGAATTAAGAGCTGCCATTTTGTTAGCATGGGCCAATGTTCCTCCTCAACAGTTTCAGCAACTTCCATACCTAGTGAAATATCTGCTGTCATCAAAGCCAGAGGAGGTCCCACACAATATTAGTAGCAGGGTGGTTCCTAGTTTTTTGGCCGCTGGGTGTATGCCTTATAAATTTTTTAACAGTTGTTACATGTTCTTATTCAATGACATTGACTTCTTTCAATTAATTCGTGTTATATATTGTTTGCAGGGTACTGCTGAGAGTGATGGAAGTTATTTGCCGAGAACTGGAGGACGGTAAATACTTTATCTATTACTTAAGACCAGAGTTTGACAAATCAGAAAAAAATTAAGAGCTAGCCAAATTTCTTAGGGACCAAGCTCAGTTTTGCTGCAGGAAAAGCAGTCTTAAATAACGTTTTCCCGACTTTTCTGGAATTTAATAACGCTTTCCCCATCCCCCCCCCCCACTTCCCATGTCAAAGAGACTTTTCATGCCAATTTTTCGCCTTGGCTTCGGTTGTACAAGCGTTGCAACTGGAGCCGTAACATAAGTTGGGTCATCTGGTTTTTTGCTTTAATTTACATTCTACTTCATCCACTGCACGTAATAATTCAGAAATGGAAATTACATTGAACTCTGCTCGGTTTTGGTATTCACAGAATCGAATAATGCTGGCAGACATTGAAAAAAAAAAGTCAGGAATATAGGAAATAAAATCCACATCAGAAAAATAATTTCCACAGGCTTTTCCGAAACAGTGCACAGCTTGGGCTCAACAGATGGGAATTCGCACCATGTAAATGATGAAAAGAAAATTTGTGCTCAACCACAAATGGAGTAAACAACAGTAATACCTTTGACCTTTGAAAACCAAACACACCCCGCTTCCCATCTCATTGAGATATCGAAGCGTTCTTAGAGGATGGGTGTGTCTGGAAATTTTATTAAATATCTTCAGAATAATAAATAAAAATATTACATATAGATTGCAACAGTAATACCTGCATGACGCACGGGAAAGTGACGGAATGTTCAATAACAGAACAATGCAAGAAACATTACATCCAATCGCCTGCGTACCTGCACACAGTACACAAATGAAACATAGAAAAGGGACATTTTTAAATTTCTATGTGGCCATATAATATACAGCCGAATCCCATTTTAACGAATACCGTTATAGTGAAAATCTTGTTTTTACGAACACTTTTCTAATCCCCCAGATAAGTTTACATGAGAACAATGCAAAAACCTGGAATTCCTTTACAACGAAATTTTGTTATAACAAAGAGATTTTTCTGGTCTCTTGGAGTTCGTTATAACAGGATTTGACTGTATATTGACCATTTTGTGCCCTAAATATGCATATGACTGCATGTAATATATGCCTATATTGTTCTACAACCATTGAGCAAAACAAACAGCCAATCACAGTAGGTTTTTTTTTGTGCAATACCCTAATTCGTGTAATATTAAGGTTCCGGTTACGCTATTTGTGGTTGATCTAAATCATCTGTGAACCTATTACCTGGGTGAAAAACTGTATGGGTGAATCCCACGAGGGTATAGAACTAATTTTTTATTTATTTTTTGTTATCACAGTTTGGGCTGCCATGCGCTGATCTACCATCCCATTTGGCAAGCTTATCATGCCACTAATTGTTGATCTTCTGTGCAAGTAAATATAAACTAGGTTATGTGCCAATATATTTAAAGCACATTGAGGCGTAGTCAGGGGGAACCTCACTACACATTCAAATCAATCCATGATTACAATATGAGCCTATTTCATTTTTATATAGTACCCTGTTTATGTCAATTCTTCATTATTTTTCCACAAAGCAGCTTTAGAGCCCTGGTAGACAAAGTAAGGCAGTAACAGGGGTGCAAGAACTGCGCCGAAACGGTTCTCTTGCTACATGGTGCGCCAAGGCGCCGAATCCCTGCGCATTTGCGCCCAATTCTTGTTTGTGGTTCGCAGAGGTACCGCTAATGCACTGTAGTGCGTCAAATATCCGGAATTTAGGAAAAAGAAGCATGAAAATTTTGTTCAAAGGACGGTTTCTTTCCGAGACACGGAAAAAGATACGGAGGGAGAAACTTCAATTTTTTTTCACTTCCCACCATCTACCACAATCGCGCTATCTCGTGACCTTGCAAAGTAGTTCTACTACCTTGAAGTATAAAGTCCTATACTGTTATTGGTTAAGCGGCGGGCTATCAAAGTCCCTGAATGAATATGTCGAGTTTTCCGATTTCGGAGAGCGTTTTTTCTTCTGCGGGTTATATACTGAAAATAACGGTAATTTCGCGTCTGCCAACCTGCATTCAAAGACGGCATACATCGAAAAGGGGATTGGCTTACTCGTTTAAATTACCGAATTTTTTCGGAGATCGTTGGGGAAAAATAGGATCTGTAAAAACTCCAGCTAAAAAAAATATTCATAGTTTTGTCATCTAGCCACTATGCGGTCGTGTGGTTATCATCGGCGGTTGCCGATCGTGACAATTTCACATTGCGAAAATCCGGATTTGGTGAACAGGAGCGGCTCGAGGAAAAAAATTTCTACCCATGCGGAATCTATTTTTGGCGCTACTGACGACTCTTTTTTTGTCAACAAAGCTTTTTTCACCCTTTCAACTCCATTTGGCACCCCCTCCTAGAGCGGCACCCAATATGGCCGCACGGTGCGCCACTGCATTGGTGGGGGAGGGCATGCTCTTAACAATAGTCAAAGGAAGGAGTTTGTACTAGGAGCATGCTCATTTTACATAACTTCTGTGAGATACCTTTTTTATATTAATGTCCTACCTTTCCAAAACATGTTGGAGAGAATGAAATGTTTGCACCCTTTCTTGTTTTTCGCTCTCCCTCACGTATTGCTGGGATGTTGCTGAACATTGTAGCACCAACAGAACTATTAATTATGTGTGATGGATGGGTTGCACTACAATGCAAAGAATTACAAGAAGTGAAATCAGTTCAGAGAATAGATAGATATTGGGCAGACATATTCAAACTTTGTAACGTTGAAAGCAGCCCAAAGTTCATAATTTTGCCAGTTTTGGTGAAGGCTTATTTATCTTTAGCACATGGTAACGCAGACAGTGAAAGAGTTCATTGTTAACAAATAAATAAAAGTCTGTTCAAAGATTAAAAAATTTGTCCATCCAATGCTTTAATGGAATAAGACATACAAAATCTTATGTTCAAGGGCATGAAAAATTTGAAAAAAAATTGTCATTGAGATGCTGAACTTCTGAAAGCGACTCGTGATTAGTAATCTATCAACATGCTATAAGGTTGAGAAATTATTTAAGTAAATAAGGTATTTATATTTTTCTTGTTTTTTGCATTTTGATTTTAAATTTAATAATTCCTTTAAATTCTGTGAGAAGCTAATTTTTTTTTCACGGAAACCCTTATTATATCCTGCACACACTTTTTTGCTATATCAGGATGAATAAGATTTTGGTGTTGAAGCAGCAGAAATTCTTGCTGCCTAGGTTTTTAGTATGCATGTTGCTTAATTTGAAAAGAGTCTAATAACTTTTATTCGTCATTTCAGTAATGCATGTTTAGTAGTGACAGATAAGATAATTCAGAAAAAATTTAAATGGATTTTAATTTATGAAGGAAATTTATTTAGAATTATTTGTTTCAACCATTTTTGGCAAAACTTTTGGCATTTCACAGAAAAATTACTTATATTACAGATAAAGTTCATTTTTAGTTCTGCACCATTTTTTAAATTTCTGCTCCAAAAATGAAATTTGATGCTCCGAAATAGATGAGGGGCACTTGCACCCCTGCAGTAACAACCAGTCTAATTGAGCGAGCACAGGTAAAATAATAGTAACCAAGGTGCCACCTTTCGGGGACTTTCTGAAGGGGTTCTATTTTCCCATTCCACTCATATTCAGTCACAAATACTGATTTTGTAGTTGCATGGCGTCCTGGCTCCTGGGATTTGTCAAGTTCTAATTTAGACTAATCATTTATTTTTTCTTCTGTTAACTGTTTAAAGGCTGACTATGAACAAAATCACTTATTGTTTTGAAGTTTGGAATTCAAAGTCCTTTTGCATGCCTATACATAGATCAACTTCGAAATTTGAAGAAAAATATTTTTTTCTTTGTTTTTCATGATGTTCCATAAATGGAACATTGGCACTTGGGGAGAGGTGAAAGCGGAAACGGTTACCGCCTATATTCCCACGATTTTTTACTTCTGGACTACAGTTATCACATGAAATTTTCTGTTTTTTAACTACAAATTTGAATTTGAAACACATATCTATTTTTTTAACATAAAAATGTGTATAAAATTCAATTTTTTTTCCTAATGTTCATAATAAAAGAAGAAAAAGATCTTTGATGGACCCATTAGTCATATTGGTAGCATTTAGTGTTTTTGGCAAACCACACCACATAGTTGCGTCACAGACACAATATAATGGCCATCAGATGACCTGGCATCTTTTTTCAGTTGACAACGTGTAACATATCGCCCCTTTGGGTCTCTTGTTACGTGTTACCGATGTCCCGATAATCCCTCTCCCTAGTTAACTAGCTAACACTAGGTTCTTCCCCCAGGCGAGGACCCGGTTGTGTCAACAACCTTTGATGATTATGTTCAATGTATATGGTTATTCTTTGTAAAGAAATAATTGTTTTCTCAATTACCTTGTTTAATTAGTGGAAGGCCGCAGATTTCCGCTGGTTATGTATAATCCATTGTCTTGGTCTCACCCTCAATAGCTTTACCTAAAATCCGGCCGGCTTCGTTCACGGTTATTGAACTGTTGCCAACCAGAAATACAGAATATCCGAAATAATTCCTATTGTGTTAGGATATGCAAATCAACAGGATTGATGTCATAGTTTTCCCGATGCACCGGAGGAAACTTGTTCTCTCAGTGCGCCGAGAAAAACCAGAAGTGTCGCATTCAATCTCCTAACTTTGAGCAGTTTGATCTACTCACTCCACACATTGGAGTTGTTGGCTGAATGACCTCTACTAACTAATTAAATTGTTGTTGTAATGTTACTAATGTTGTAAAAATGTGATCCTTCAAACTAGGCTTCCCCTCTGGTCCGGGTAGTTGTGTCACGTATAATCCTCTAGTCATGTAATAGTTATTATCGTATATTCTAGTCAGTCGGAAAGTGGTTCCTTGACCCACGAAATGCTACGTTAACCTTCAGTTGTATACAGCCTAGGTCTTCAACGTTGTGCTGGCGATCGATAGCGTGATTCGTTGATGAAAGTGATTCAACAAGTTGCGAAACTTCGGAAAGTTGTCCTGACATCTGTGGGTTCTTGAGGTGAGCCTTCTCAAGTGATCAACATCGTCAGCTCACTTGAAAACCGAACACTCCGTTCTGGACGTAGGAACTATGAGTTGTTCGATGATGTCTAGCTGGTGATTGGAGTTGATCCCCGGCTACATGGAGTGAGACCTTTTCTTGCTGTTTTGCGAATCGAAGTTAATTATCAATCTCGGAACTAATATGTTGAACTCTAATGTGTTACTCAAAGTATGTTGTAACAATAAATGTTTTGATCTGGAACTTGCCTAGTTCACTTATTGCCTTTTGAGTTAATTGGGTCCTTGAATCACGAGACTGTAACATATAAATACGTTACGAAGGTGGACCTGGATGAATAATTAACCCCTCCTTTCGTAGAAGGTTCATTGTCACTCTTCTTCGGTATTTCAAATGCAAAATGAGATCCACTTCTCGCAACTCTGAATGAATTATTCCAACGTGCTATAATGGTCATATGGCAAATCTTTTCCCAATGGAATCTAGAGCTGAGGTTTTGATCGGATTGTAGAAAGATTTTTTCTTTTAAATCCCATGCAATAGTTTTTTTGGATTACTTAAACCTGCCTTTTCTTGAAGCGTTCACATGAGTGTTGCATTTTTTCTGCTCTACATTTTTTGAAGAATGCGTTTCTGGAGTTTCTAATACCTCATCCTCAATGTTGCAAAATATATCTAGCATTCCACACACATCAGTCGGAACTGTTGTCACTAAATCATTTTCAACAATAACATCTTCATCCGTGATGTTCTTATTTTCATTAGCAAGTAATTGGCATATACCATTATTGGCCATTATATACCATTATATTATATTGGCATATAACATTAGCCCCAAAGTAGAATGTTTTGCGATGTTCTGCAACGAGCCCTCAGCTGACTGAAAATGTTCTGCGGTAAAAATTCGCATATACACAATAGCGTTTTTCTACACTATTCTTAAAATTCTTCCAGATTGTTCTGCAACAGCACTGGTTGTTCTGCGATATATGTCGCACATTTTGGCACATTCTTCTTTGGGGTCTGCGAGTTATAAATATCTTACTACTTATGTATATATCTAAATGTTTCTGAGTATCCTACAGCTTCTTCTAATGTGAGATATCTTTCGGACAAGGTTACATACAGCTGGACATAAAAAGACTATCTACTGATTGCCTGCCAATCTCCTCGGTTTGATTAGTCTACGGTTCACAAAAACATGTATTTCTAAGAATGCAAGAATAAAAAAGTACTTACCCAATATAAATATAAACAATTCATCCCAGAAAGCACATTCCTCTGTGTCATATTACCCAGAATTTGCCCCATACACATGTTGGATGATGGCAACACCCTGGGGTTCAAACCAGCGCACTGCACATTAGATATCTCTAGAATCCCGCTCTCTTGAAGATATAGATTGCAACAGTAATACCTGCATGACGCACGGGAAAGTGACGGAATGTTCAATAACAGAACAATGCAAGAAACATTACATCCAATCGCCTGCGTACCTGCACACAGTACACAAATGAAACATAGAAAAGGGACATTTTTAAATTTCTATGTGGCCATATAATATACAGCCGAATCCCATTTTAACGAATACCGTTATAGTGAAAATCTTGTTTTTACGAACACTTTTCTAATCCCCCAGATAAGTTTACATGAGAACAATGCAAAAACCTGGAATTCCTTTACAACGAAATTTTGTTATAACAAAGAGATTTTTCTGGTCTCTTGGAGTTCGTTATAACAGGATTTGACTGTATATTGACCATTTTGTGCCCTAAATATGCATATGACTGCATGTAATATATGCCTATATTGTTCTACAACCATTGAGCAAAACAAACAGCCAATCACAGTAGGTTTTTTTTTGTGCAATACCCTAATTCGTGTAATATTAAGGTTCCGGTTACGCTATTTGTGGTTGATCTAAATCATCTGTGAACCTATTACCTGGGTGAAAAACTGTATGGGTGAATCCCACGAGGGTATAGAACTAATTTTTTATTTATTTTTTGTTATCACAGTTTGGGCTGCCATGCGCTGATCTACCATCCCATTTGGCAAGCTTATCATGCCACTAATTGTTGATCTTCTGTGCAAGTAAATATAAACTAGGTTATGTGCCAATATATTTAAAGCACATTGAGGCGTAGTCAGGGGGAACCTCACTACACATTCAAATCAATCCATGATTACAATATGAGCCTATTTCATTTTTATATAGTACCCTGTTTATGTCAATTCTTCATTATTTTTCCACAAAGCAGCTTTAGAGCCCTGGTAGACAAAGTAAGGCAGTAACAGGGGTGCAAGAACTGCGCCGAAACGGTTCTCTTGCTACATGGTGCGCCAAGGCGCCGAATCCCTGCGCATTTGCGCCCAATTCTTGTTTGTGGTTCGCAGAGGTACCGCTAATGCACTGTAGTGCGTCAAATATCCGGAATTTAGGAAAAAGAAGCATGAAAATTTTGTTCAAAGGACGGTTTCTTTCCGAGACACGGAAAAAGATACGGAGGGAGAAACTTCAATTTTTTTTCACTTCCCACCATCTACCACAATCGCGCTATCTCGTGACCTTGCAAAGTAGTTCTACTACCTTGAAGTATAAAGTCCTATACTGTTATTGGTTAAGCGGCGGGCTATCAAAGTCCCTGAATGAATATGTCGAGTTTTCCGATTTCGGAGAGCGTTTTTTCTTCTGCGGGTTATATACTGAAAATAACGGTAATTTCGCGTCTGCCAACCTGCATTCAAAGACGGCATACATCGAAAAGGGGATTGGCTTACTCGTTTAAATTACCGAATTTTTTCGGAGATCGTTGGGGAAAAATAGGATCTGTAAAAACTCCAGCTAAAAAAAATATTCATAGTTTTGTCATCTAGCCACTATGCGGTCGTGTGGTTATCATCGGCGGTTGCCGATCGTGACAATTTCACATTGCGAAAATCCGGATTTGGTGAACAGGAGCGGCTCGAGGAAAAAAATTTCTACCCATGCGGAATCTATTTTTGGCGCTACTGACGACTCTTTTTTTGTCAACAAAGCTTTTTTCACCCTTTCAACTCCATTTGGCACCCCCTCCTAGAGCGGCACCCAATATGGCCGCACGGTGCGCCACTGCATTGGTGGGGGAGGGCATGCTCTTAACAATAGTCAAAGGAAGGAGTTTGTACTAGGAGCATGCTCATTTTACATAACTTCTGTGAGATACCTTTTTTATATTAATGTCCTACCTTTCCAAAACATGTTGGAGAGAATGAAATGTTTGCACCCTTTCTTGTTTTTCGCTCTCCCTCACGTATTGCTGGGATGTTGCTGAACATTGTAGCACCAACAGAACTATTAATTATGTGTGATGGATGGGTTGCACTACAATGCAAAGAATTACAAGAAGTGAAATCAGTTCAGAGAATAGATAGATATTGGGCAGACATATTCAAACTTTGTAACGTTGAAAGCAGCCCAAAGTTCATAATTTTGCCAGTTTTGGTGAAGGCTTATTTATCTTTAGCACATGGTAACGCAGACAGTGAAAGAGTTCATTGTTAACAAATAAATAAAAGTCTGTTCAAAGATTAAAAAATTTGTCCATCCAATGCTTTAATGGAATAAGACATACAAAATCTTATGTTCAAGGGCATGAAAAATTTGAAAAAAAATTGTCATTGAGATGCTGAACTTCTGAAAGCGACTCGTGATTAGTAATCTATCAACATGCTATAAGGTTGAGAAATTATTTAAGTAAATAAGGTATTTATATTTTTCTTGTTTTTTGCATTTTGATTTTAAATTTAATAATTCCTTTAAATTCTGTGAGAAGCTAATTTTTTTTTCACGGAAACCCTTATTATATCCTGCACACACTTTTTTGCTATATCAGGATGAATAAGATTTTGGTGTTGAAGCAGCAGAAATTCTTGCTGCCTAGGTTTTTAGTATGCATGTTGCTTAATTTGAAAAGAGTCTAATAACTTTTATTCGTCATTTCAGTAATGCATGTTTAGTAGTGACAGATAAGATAATTCAGAAAAAATTTAAATGGATTTTAATTTATGAAGGAAATTTATTTAGAATTATTTGTTTCAACCATTTTTGGCAAAACTTTTGGCATTTCACAGAAAAATTACTTATATTACAGATAAAGTTCATTTTTAGTTCTGCACCATTTTTTAAATTTCTGCTCCAAAAATGAAATTTGATGCTCCGAAATAGATGAGGGGCACTTGCACCCCTGCAGTAACAACCAGTCTAATTGAGCGAGCACAGGTAAAATAATAGTAACCAAGGTGCCACCTTTCGGGGACTTTCTGAAGGGGTTCTATTTTCCCATTCCACTCATATTCAGTCACAAATACTGATTTTGTAGTTGCATGGCGTCCTGGCTCCTGGGATTTGTCAAGTTCTAATTTAGACTAATCATTTATTTTTTCTTCTGTTAACTGTTTAAAGGCTGACTATGAACAAAATCACTTATTGTTTTGAAGTTTGGAATTCAAAGTCCTTTTGCATGCCTATACATAGATCAACTTCGAAATTTGAAGAAAAATATTTTTTTCTTTGTTTTTCATGATGTTCCATAAATGGAACATTGGCACTTGGGGAGAGGTGAAAGCGGAAACGGTTACCGCCTATATTCCCACGATTTTTTACTTCTGGACTACAGTTATCACATGAAATTTTCTGTTTTTTAACTACAAATTTGAATTTGAAACACATATCTATTTTTTTAACATAAAAATGTGTATAAAATTCAATTTTTTTTCCTAATGTTCATAATAAAAGAAGAAAAAGATCTTTGATGGACCCATTAGTCATATTGGTAGCATTTAGTGTTTTTGGCAAACCACACCACATAGTTGCGTCACAGACACAATATAATGGCCATCAGATGACCTGGCATCTTTTTTCAGTTGACAACGTGTAACATATCGCCCCTTTGGGTCTCTTGTTACGTGTTACCGATGTCCCGATAATCCCTCTCCCTAGTTAACTAGCTAACACTAGGTTCTTCCCCCAGGCGAGGACCCGGTTGTGTCAACAACCTTTGATGATTATGTTCAATGTATATGGTTATTCTTTGTAAAGAAATAATTGTTTTCTCAATTACCTTGTTTAATTAGTGGAAGGCCGCAGATTTCCGCTGGTTATGTATAATCCATTGTCTTGGTCTCACCCTCAATAGCTTTACCTAAAATCCGGCCGGCTTCGTTCACGGTTATTGAACTGTTGCCAACCAGAAATACAGAATATCCGAAATAATTCCTATTGTGTTAGGATATGCAAATCAACAGGATTGATGTCATAGTTTTCCCGATGCACCGGAGGAAACTTGTTCTCTCAGTGCGCCGAGAAAAACCAGAAGTGTCGCATTCAATCTCCTAACTTTGAGCAGTTTGATCTACTCACTCCACACATTGGAGTTGTTGGCTGAATGACCTCTACTAACTAATTAAATTGTTGTTGTAATGTTACTAATGTTGTAAAAATGTGATCCTTCAAACTAGGCTTCCCCTCTGGTCCGGGTAGTTGTGTCACGTATAATCCTCTAGTCATGTAATAGTTATTATCGTATATTCTAGTCAGTCGGAAAGTGGTTCCTTGACCCACGAAATGCTACGTTAACCTTCAGTTGTATACAGCCTAGGTCTTCAACGTTGTGCTGGCGATCGATAGCGTGATTCGTTGATGAAAGTGATTCAACAAGTTGCGAAACTTCGGAAAGTTGTCCTGACATCTGTGGGTTCTTGAGGTGAGCCTTCTCAAGTGATCAACATCGTCAGCTCACTTGAAAACCGAACACTCCGTTCTGGACGTAGGAACTATGAGTTGTTCGATGATGTCTAGCTGGTGATTGGAGTTGATCCCCGGCTACATGGAGTGAGACCTTTTCTTGCTGTTTTGCGAATCGAAGTTAATTATCAATCTCGGAACTAATATGTTGAACTCTAATGTGTTACTCAAAGTATGTTGTAACAATAAATGTTTTGATCTGGAACTTGCCTAGTTCACTTATTGCCTTTTGAGTTAATTGGGTCCTTGAATCACGAGACTGTAACATATAAATACGTTACGAAGGTGGACCTGGATGAATAATTAACCCCTCCTTTCGTAGAAGGTTCATTGTCACTCTTCTTCGGTATTTCAAATGCAAAATGAGATCCACTTCTCGCAACTCTGAATGAATTATTCCAACGTGCTATAATGGTCATATGGCAAATCTTTTCCCAATGGAATCTAGAGCTGAGGTTTTGATCGGATTGTAGAAAGATTTTTTCTTTTAAATCCCATGCAATAGTTTTTTTGGATTACTTAAACCTGCCTTTTCTTGAAGCGTTCACATGAGTGTTGCATTTTTTCTGCTCTACATTTTTTGAAGAATGCGTTTCTGGAGTTTCTAATACCTCATCCTCAATGTTGCAAAATATATCTAGCATTCCACACACATCAGTCGGAACTGTTGTCACTAAATCATTTTCAACAATAACATCTTCATCCGTGATGTTCTTATTTTCATTAGCAAGTAATTGGCATATACCATTATTGGCCATTATATACCATTATATTATATTGGCATATAACATTAGCCCCAAAGTAGAATGTTTTGCGATGTTCTGCAACGAGCCCTCAGCTGACTGAAAATGTTCTGCGGTAAAAATTCGCATATACACAATAGCGTTTTTCTACACTATTCTTAAAATTCTTCCAGATTGTTCTGCAACAGCACTGGTTGTTCTGCGATATATGTCGCACATTTTGGCACATTCTTCTTTGGGGTCTGCGAGTTATAAATATCTTACTACTTATGTATATATCTAAATGTTTCTGAGTATCCTACAGCTTCTTCTAATGTGAGATATCTTTCGGACAAGGTTACATACAGCTGGACATAAAAAGACTATCTACTGATTGCCTGCCAATCTCCTCGGTTTGATTAGTCTACGGTTCACAAAAACATGTATTTCTAAGAATGCAAGAATAAAAAAGTACTTACCCAATATAAATATAAACAATTCATCCCAGAAAGCACATTCCTCTGTGTCATATTACCCAGAATTTGCCCCATACACATGTTGGATGATGGCAACACCCTGGGGTTCAAACCAGCGCACTGCACATTAGATATCTCTAGAATCCCGCTCTCTTGAAAGGCAGATGTTCCATAAATAGAACATGCCTATTTAAACGCACGTGGCTGTTTAATGTTTAACAGTACAAAGAAACTAATTGATTTACTTTGATGTATTAAGTGGTAGAAACACACAAAATAATTTTCAATTCACTTCAAAATTGAAATTTTGGCAAATTTTAATCGAAATGGGAGAAAAAATGCCAAATTTTAAAATTCTGTCGAAAAAGTTTAAATTAACATGAAGTTTCCAAATTTATTTCAAAAAGTACTTTGAACTCTTCTCTATATATGATTAAAACCGGAAATATTTGAATCAACTTTTATCTGATATTTTTGCAAATAAAACCTGTGTTCTATTTACGGAACATTGGCCTTTAAACGGTTAATGGCTAGAACTTGGGTTTTCCCAGTCAACGCTTGTATGCAGCTCCCCAGAGCAGTGTAACAAAGAAATCGCTTCTAAGAACCTTTGTCAGCATTGCCACTGACGAAGGTTGCCAGCACACAGTTTGAGAACCCCTGGACTAGAATAGCGCAAATCCAGTGAAACAATAGCATAATACTTTGTGGACCAAGATAAAATATCATTGATTGTGAAGGAATTTCATTTCACATCATTGTATTGCGATTCTAACTGCCACTTCAGCTCTGATTCAGAGCAGTGCTAAAACAAATTTGAAAGAAGTATTTTCCATTGCTTTTAAATAATATATTTGTCAATGATTATTATTTTTTGTATGAAATCAGTTCAGACAAAATAAAACCTTTTATCTCTCAATCTATTGACAATATTCTATATATTCTATGTTTGTGTGAATTTTTGTAAATATGCAAATCAAATCTCAATTGATCAAATCGTCTTTATTGTAGTTACGAAGAGAAGCCAAATCATGTGATTCTTATTACAGTCCAGAATCCAGCATATCCAATAACTACGGTAAATCTTTCATCTTTATATTATTGTGATGAATTCACCATTTTTGTGCTTATGAATTTATTGTGATTTACTGTGATTTTTGTAATTTTACTGTCGTCTCATCAAAATAAATAACTGTAATAGATAGATAATGAAGAACTATATTATTAAGTGGGGGGGAGGGCAAAGTTCTTGCCAGAAATTTATTATTTGGATAAAAGGATACAGAAAAAAAAGGAAGAAGTATCTTTTTGGAAGAAAGTCGTAGAAGATTGTTCCACAGTGATCCCAGGCAGACAATATGACCTGTGTGCAGACCTGCCAACTCTTCAGATTTAGGCGGAAGACTCCAGATTTTTCATCCTTCCTCCTGCTCTCCAGATTTGTTAAAATTTCTCCGGATTTTGGCAGAAAATTAGATTTTACACGAGCTTTCACGTTATCATGCCGTCAATGACTGCTGTCGTCGTTAGGGAAAACACCTGTGGAGGACACCTGTGGCCATGGTCATTTCCATCGAGCAGCCGTAAAAAAGTCTTGGTGACCGCATTTAAGCAACTGGCAAAGACGTGACTTTGTTTACGTAGCGTTTATCGGCAATCATTTATTAGGGCCATGACCTTGGTTGGCGAAATTCCTGTATAATCATTATTGTATTCCATTAACAGCCGTGCAGTGAACACAAATTTTTTGTCACCAGCTTTGTATTTTGAAGTTTTTAAAATTGTTTCCTCCGATTAAATATGTTTTCAGAAAGAAAATATAAAACTTTAAGCTATATAAAGCTTTTAAGAGTTCATATACCCAAGATTATCAATTTATCAATCACTGATTTATCATCCACGAAAGGAAACCATTATGTTTTATGAACAGTATATATGTAGATGGGATTTCTCTCTATATTCTGCATGGAAAGACTGACATGGAATTATATTCTGCTCAGGGGCAATGCAGAACCTGCCTTGAGGGGGGGAGGAAGAATGGAACTTTTCTTAATTGATTAAAAAAAAAGTTTTTGTGAATTTTTTTTGATTGTGATGAGTGGGGTGGGTGGTACCCCCTCGGGAGAATCTTCAGATTTCTGGATTACAAAAGTTGTCACATCCGTGTGTGTTTCACAATCTTTTTGCTCTTGCACTGGGCAATTTACAGCTGGATTGTCAATTGGAATGCCCATAGTAGAAACAGTATCCTACTGCTATAGCGTATGCAGTGGACTCTCCTAAGATGGAATTCGTCACGGTTGCAGCCATGAAAGAGCACTAAGCTTGGATTTTCAGTGGAACCAATTCATGTGAAGAATTTTAGATTTTTCAACAGACATTTTACCCTTCCCATAGGCCTATTGCTCCTAAAAGTTGCAAACAACAAACAAAATTTTGAATATTATTAGAACACACTTTAACAGTTCCAAAACGATTGTGATTATGCAAATTAGACTGTAAACAGGACTATTGTAGCTCGTCTGGCACTACCTATCATTTCCGGCAAGGGCTTTGTTTCCCACCTAATATAAATAAATGAAAATTTCTATTAGAAATATCATACATTGACTATACCAGGGCTACTAGATGCAGAGCCTGGTGCAAAAATAATAATAGTAGGGCGTCTTCACAGTTTTCTACGAAGCAAGTTTCCTCTTTTATGGTTCATGATCAGTTTATTTCAAGTGATCATATTCACAATTCCTCGGCTGGAAGATTTTCACAAGGGAAAATCTATGAGACTTATCTATACATTATAATAAAGTATCGTAATACACATTTTTGACAATCTCATTCTAACTTCTCGCAATTTGTGAATTAAAAAAAAGTATATATATTTTAGCTTAAGTAGGAGTCTTTTTTTTTTTTTTTCTTCTTCTTCTGGGAAATGCATTACAACTGCAATTTCCGATAGCGTCTCATTTACATCCCTTGATAAAATTTTCAGCACTTTTAATAAATATTGGTGATTTTGCTGACTTGTAATAGTTTTTTGGCAACATATGACAATTTCCCGTATTTTGTCATTTTCAAGATCCCATTTTTTTTTGTAATTTTCCTTAATGAAATGTGATCACCAGGTTTTACCGTTTTTTTTTTCTCAAGAAGTAAAATTTTTTCTATAGTGATTTACAATAGCCATTAATTTCAGTAATTTCAGCGATACTTGGTGATTTTACTCAAAATTGCATGTTTTGGCAACAATTAGTGATATCCTGTTAATAGGATCACCATTTCCTGTATAGTTCTTGATGAAATATGCTTGCCTAAAATATGAGGGTGTAGGTCTTCATTTGAACCCAAGAAAACAGTTTCACAATTGAATGATTTCATTCAATTATTATTAAAATTATTAAGTCTGCATGCAGACTTGACAACATCTTGCACTCATACCATCGTCACGGTCCACCTATGGTCTGCGTACCTTATGTTGAGAAACACTGTGTTACAGTATATATATATGTATTGAGTGTTATATAAATGTTTATGAATATGTTATGTTTTTTTTTTTTTTAAATAGGAAGTGATTCACAAGATTTGTAGTCCCAGCGGAAAAGTTGTGAGAATTGTCATCTTCAAGAAGAATGGAGTGCAGTCGATGGTTGAATATCCTTTGAGACATCACATTTTTTTTTATAATCTGTGTAAAATGTTATGTTCCAGACATCCAGGAGATATTCGTTGTGTTTAAGGCAGGGGTTCCTAAATGTTTTCAGGCCTCTCGCTCATCCTACTTTTCCTATTTTTTGGTAAAATGCCCTACTTTTGTCCTACTTCCTCAGTTTTAAACTATTTTTTTTCCAAATCCTGTCAATAAAATTTGTGTAATTGATTTTAATTGAGCAGGGAAATCATTCATATATTGCCAAATATTACAGATGTTCTAGATTGCAATTAATGATTCGGCCAAAGCAGAAATTGTATCATTTTCAAGGTTATTTGGGGGAGTACATGGATTATTTGGTTTAATTTTAATTTGTTTAGTTTGAGAGTTCAGCGAGTAGAGTAGTCATTAAAAAGTTCTGTCTGGGGGGGGGGGGGGATAATTTTGTATTTACTACTTCACGGTCTAACAAAGCAGATGGATACATAGTCCTATTCTAGTTTTAGGGATTCTGATGCAACCCAATAGCATTCAATTGTCTTCTGTATTTTTAAGGCATGAAGACGCATAAACAATATTTACAATGCTTAGCAAAGCTAGAAATGAAAGTGCTTCATTTGTTAAAAATAGAGATGTAAAATTCTCGAGAATAATCTTTCGGAGAATATTCAAGAATATATTCTCTGGTAGGACTACTATTATAAATAACTTGAGAATATTCTTGTAAGTTCTTGATGAGAATATTCTCCTGTTGTTTATAATATAGTTACATATAATATCCTTGAGAATATTTTCCGGAAGGACTACTTTCATAAATTACTGGGGAATATTCTTATATAGAAAATAATAAGAATTATTCTGAAGTTATTATTATTAATAGTCATATATTATCTAATTATATTATTATTATTAATAGTTCTTCCAGGCAATATTCTCCTCCATGAGAATACTCTTCAGTTACGGGGAAATCTTTCCAGAGAGTATTATCAAGAATATATGTAATAACATGTATTGTAATAAGTAATCTTGATAAATAACTTGAGAATAATTATTATTTTCAGTAAGAATTATTCTCTGGTAATTTATAATAGTAGTCCTTTAAGTCCTTCCTGTTCCTGTCAAGAAGACAGTGAATATTGAAGTTTGTAGACCACAATATTAAAGTTTGAAAGCAAGAAAATTAAACCAACAGGGCTGAATTGCACAACTTTTAAAGAAATGTGAGTGATACAGAATTTAAGTGTATGTGCATTGAAAAAACAGGTCTGTATCTTAGAATGGCAGTGATTGTGTAATAATTGCTTCCTTTATCAATCAACTTTGGTTTAATTTCTTTTGTTGTGAACTTATTTTTGAAAATTTATCTAATTTTAAAATAATTTTTTAAGGTTTTAATCTGAAGGTTTCTAAAATCTTTATAACCAAACTTTTAAAACCTCTCATCACGAACTGGAGTCACGACCTCGAAATAAAAGTTGCCATTGGGGGTGATTATACCAAAAATTGTTTTGTTGTAAATGTTTCAGGTAATGAAAACTGATTATTTAAAGTTATTTAAAAGAAAAATGAATATTCTCAATTATTCTCTAATTTTTACATCCAGGAGAATATTCTTACCTCACATCTCTAGTCAAAAACAATTACACTGACACTGAACAGTAAAATGTAAACAGATCCCTTTAAAAAAAACGGATGGACAACGCAGCAGTAAAACTATCTGGTTCACCTTGAATTATTTACATTGAACCTTGTAATGTACACATTTTGCACTGTGCTTTTGGAAGTGGTCTTGAAAGAGCATCATTCTTAAAAAAAATTACATGTCTTCATAATTTGCTGTTCATTGTCGAAGAGAGTTGACAGACTGGACTTTAGAAGACTCTTCGAGAAAAAGAATAATATATTGTGAGAAGAGGCAAAATAATTATCTGTTGTTGCTAGTACACTGTTTTGGCGAGAAATTATGTTTGCTGCCAAGTCATTTCTGTCATTTTACTTCAGTTCGAGTTAGTGCTATTAGGATACTGAAATAGTGCTATGAACATAAAATTTATTTTTAAATATCTTTTTTTTAAATATGTTATGATTATGTTGTCCGTGGGGAGACCCCTTCCTCATCCTACTTTTTCTTATTTTTTTGAGTGGGAGCCTTGCAAATAGCAATTCTAACTTCTCTAGAGAGCTTGTTTATTGCAGTTTTTATATGTTTATTTCACTTTTTTCCTCTATGTTTTTTTAACTGAGCTTCACATTTGAAGATGTAGAATCAGCTACACGAGCAAAAGAGAGTCTTCATGGTTGTGATATCTATTCAGGTTGCTGTACCCTCAAGATTGAATATGCTAAGGTAACAAAATATTGCAGGTCTGATAAATAGTTATGAATTTTACTCATTTCATGTGTGACATCATTAATAGGCAAGATTCTTCAAAAATCCATGTGAAAACTTTGAAGGAAGAAAGATGAAATTTTGGAGGTTAGCTACATTCACTCGAAAATTTTTGCCAAGAGGTTCATTAAACCCCTCAAGCTAGTTTGAAATATAAATACAGAAGCCCTATTTGTGGTATTTAAATTTTAAAAAAAAATCACACTTTTTGAGCTCAGAAAAATAATTAATAAAATAATTTACATCTTTTTCAATTGTAAATCTAAAATTTGTAAAAAAAAGTAATGTTACAGTAAAATGTGTATACTCTATGCAATGGAAATTTTACTGTGATTATTTAAAAAAAAAAATCCGGGGTAAAAAATTTCTCCTCCTATACATACCACATACTGAGATCTGCGCACTGGAGTTAAGAGGCAACAAAGGTTCCTTACACCATAGCTATGAAAGTCAGGAATGGTGATGAACAGCACCTTTTATTAAATTTTAATGTCATTATTGGTCGCATATGAATGTGAATTCGTTTGTGTGTTCTCAAAAAATCAGTTATTTGAACAAACACATTCCCCAATTGTTTTGGGTAATCAGTGCTCTAATGTACCCTCCCACCAGGAAGAAAAATATTAACTCCCCGACTCAAAAATGTCCTGTGCCTGTTACTACTGGGTGTATATTCACATATTTTTCAGGTCATGGAGTTTGAATCAAAGCTTGGACATAAGTTTGCTTTCATATCATACAGTGTTGATTTGTGTCAACATTTTGCTCCAATTCGCTAATTTGTTTCATTTCTATTTAGCCAACGAAATTGAATGTTTACAAGAATGACCATGACAGTTACGATTACACGAACGAAAGCCTTGGTAAGAGCATTAAATGACTTATTTCAGTTCTGGAATTTATTTTATTCCCCCTCCATCCCACATTATAGGACTATGCCATAAAATTTTACAATTAGAGGATGTATATGGCATGTTTCACTTCATAATTAAGTGCAAATAACTGTGCTTCTCATGTGGTTTATTGTGAAAATTAGCCCGATTCAAATTAGTACCATCATTAGGTGATGCACCATGACCTTTTTTGTTAAATTTTTTTTCCTACTTTTGTAATGTTTCAGCAACACAATTTTTTAATATTTTTGTATGCTTTACTGACAAATTGTGATACCTGGCATTCTATTGATGGAATGCTGAGAGTTTGAGTCAATTTATGAAATACAAGTGGTTTCAGAGGCATGTAGGGGATTCCAGCCCCCCCCCCCCCAAACCAACCAAAAATTAGGAAAACATTTAATATTTCAGTGGAAAAATTGCAAGAAAATACCCTTTATATGCTAATTTTAACTAATTTCTGTTAATTTAAATGTTTTTGAAGGGTGTTTAGTATCAGTGAAGGTGTAAATAAAGGCTGTTAAGTATTAGGGACACTCAAAATTTCTCGAAAAGAAAATATCCTGAAGTCAATCTTGTGTATGCTCCTGAATGTCTTGTGATTATACCATAGTATATGTTGTACATATTATAAATATCACACATGCATACAAAATACCCTTTGCAGGTAGTGACTAAAAATCCTCATTGTTTTCACCTGTGCAAATCTGTTATTTTATGCAGAGGGTTTTGACATCTGTGAGGAATAAATAAATAAACTGCTGTAATATTGAATATAGTGATTTTCTTCTACTCTATGGTGAAAATTCTACATTTGCTGAAGCATTTTTGGTCATGTATGGCCACCGCACACACAGCTTAGAGGGAAGATTTATTCTATCTGTATGTCAGAAATAAAAAGTACTATGTCCATTTTTGTCAATATTGGGATGATTCTATTAATTTGCAGTACTTTTGTTATACTACACATATAGGTCTAAGACACCAAGCCCTATTTTAATGAATAACAGATATTCATTTTAAAACAAGTGAGTTTCATAGAAAGACACACTAAAAAATCTTTGAACAACACTTCTGTAAAATTTCCCTTTTGTGGCATGGCATCTTTTACCCCCACTTCTCAAACAAGGTTCGAAACAAGCTCTTCTTTGAGATTCTGTTCTTTATGTGAAGTCGCAGCCATTCAGTGAAAATCATGGGAAGAGTATGATGGATATGAGCAGAATTTAATATTATAAAATCATTGTGACTTGATTTTCTTTTGTTCCCAAGATTCATTGCCATGTAGAATCAAATCTATTTTAGATTTTGCTGTCACTTTTCGTTAAGAGGTTTTTTTCCCCAACGTAAGCGATTGGCATCGTCAGGAGTTATGATTGTACTGAATTTGAAGATTCATTTCTAGCTACTAGCCCAATTTTTTTTAGCCAGTAACACGAATGAATCGCCTTCTGATGATGCCATCCACTAACATTGAAGACACACTGATGAGAAGAAATTGAACTCATACCAATGATTGCCCTTTGCCCAAAGAAACTCATTGAATTGGTGATGGCTATGAAAATCTTGTTATTTAATTTTTTTTAATGCTTGTATCATTGTTTCTAAACAGTTTTTCAATAAATATTTTAAACCAAAATAGATTTTTTTTTTTTGCTATTTGGAATATATTTTGTTTCAGATTCTTTTGCATTTCATGTTTTAATTTTTCCAATAAAATATCTATCATCATAACTTGACAACATCACACGAACAATGCTCCATCCGAATATTTCACTCTTACCAATGCCAAAGTAGGGAAAAGGCCTTGAGAATCAGTAAATTAATATATTTCCATTGTTCAGTCTTGATTCTGCTGAAGTTCCAAATGGCACATGGCGTAATTGTGCATTCTTGAATATGATACTATTCATTCACAACTTGCAAACATCCATAGGTGCAAGGGCATTCAACCTTAATTGTAAATATATAAGCCTGCTTCGATGAATTCATAATGAAAAAAAGAAAAGAGCTGTTTGTGAAGATTTATTTTATTATAGAAGAATGTGTTTTTAAAAAAATTCATTATCCATCCTTTCTCTAAAAAAAATTTTACATAGCAAGATATCCACATCTCCCATACACTCTTTCATGCTGTATTTTATATTATTCTCCTTACATGAAACGGTTTCTCATTGGATCTGTCAAGAAGAAAGCTGCTTAATATTTTTCAAAGTATCTTTAAAGTAAGATTTTTGGAGGATTTTGTGATGAAAGAACATTAGTGATAGAAGCAGAGCTCTGAATTGGTAAGAAATGGATATTTAGTTGAAGGAAATTTTCATAGTCACTTGCGTATCCAGTGCTGCATACCAAATTGAAAAATGCCAGTCAGTCATTTGCATCTTCGTTACTGTTACAAGTAATAGAATTAATTTATTTTCTTAAAACCAAAATGAATTTATACTGCAGAAGCTTGTCATCAATGTACAATATCAGTAAATGAACATATTTGGTTTTCGAAAGCTGGATATTAACTATAATGAAGTGAAAACTCTATCGCAGAAAATGAAAATCTTCTGAAATGCAAGAACCAAGTTTTGTTTCCTGATGATCAAGATGAAATCGTTGTACATCAGAAAAATATCTTTGTGGTCTAGCATGCTCAATTTTTACTATTCACACGACAAGATATTAAACGTTGGAGCCTTGACCAACAGCAGCAGCAACAACAGCCATCACTCGCTATAAAATGGAAACTGACAGACATTTCAACACTGATCTCCCATCATCATCACAAACCACCACCTACAACCAACATTTGACACTCTATATAAACAGCTTGCTATCTAATGGTATGATCTCGTACAACAGGAAAATATCAGAGAAGACCATGAGCTAGCCTCTCTTTTGTTCTCCTTGTTGCCGTTGTTTGTGAGATTGTAGCTGAAGGAAAAAGAGACGAAAAGGTTATATTATGCATTTTTTTTAAATCTCATATGTACAGGATGATCTATCTTGATAGGTTATATTTAACTATATAAAGAACTCCCATTTTTTATTTTTTGACATTTAACACTTCTGTCCTCATACTATCATATACATTTGCATGAATATTATATTAACTCATTATACAAAAAAGACCATGCAGAAATAAATTTTTAATTTAGTAGAATAAAAACCTGTCTGTGTAGATTTTAGTATTTTATTCTGTTTTGTAGTCATGTGAGGTACGCGATATAACATTCCTTCTTCAGGGATCTGTCTATTCGAAATTTTGGACTTTTTTTTCAAGACCCAACACAAAATTTCTGGATGTGAGAAATGGACCCTTTGCAAAATGCAAGTTAATAAAACCATAAATTTAACATTTCATTTATTTTGTAATAAATCTACTGGATTACTTACTTTTCATAAAATTAAGGAGGGTCCTATAAAAGAGTCTGGACAGACCTCTGTTATCTACTGTTGGCAAGACAAAGTAACTTGTCCTACAAAGGTAGTTTCCATAGCATGCGAAAGGTTTGTTATTTTGTCTGTGAAATTTTTTAGTAAAATAGTTAAGTAGTGGGTGATGTTCAATGTATTAATTTATTCTTGATCATCCTGTGCTCTATCTTTAATTATTTTCTCGAGAATGTTTGGCCATTGAAGTATCATTTTTTGTGATTATTGTGTCTTTCTAAAGGTAATTTTTTTCTATTTGTAATTTCCCTTCTATGATTTCTAATGTATCCTGTATCAAGGATAGTGTAAATATTTCTGAACAGAACAAATATTTCCCAAGTCTCAAAGTGTGATTTTGGTCTTTATCCTCGTTACTTTTCCATTATTTAACTGATAAAATATATTTAAAATTATGGATATCAGTAGCATGTTTATTATAAGCCTGTTAAATCTTTTGTTTGATCAATTTTGGTGTTAAAAAATGTGAATACTTGAGAGGTTTTGTGATTTGTGCATATGTCTTTCAGGTAAAACGACTAGTGACAGGCCTGTGTTGCTCTCAGAACCTCCTCAAGGATATGGAGCTCCACCTGGTTATTGTAAGCATTGAATACTCTTTCTTCCCACTCTTGTATCATTCTTTATTCTGTTTGTAAAGATTTGAACCTCGCTAATCCAAACCTATGCTTAATCTGAACAACTCATTGAAGTTGAAGGTGCATCAAGGAAGGAATGACCCACCCCACATACACACAAGACCCATTTTAAGCATTGCTTTGAAAATGGGGCACTACAAGCTTGCCACTTTCAATTTTAATTCCAATTAACCCATTAACGCCAGTTGGTAAGAAAATTTGCCGTCCAACATTTAAATTTTTTTCCTTGCTAATAAATTGTGGGAGTGGTTCCACTCTCTGTTTTTTCCCTAAGAATCAAAGTCATTTTTAATGGGTTAAACCAGCACCTCCTAGAAATAGAAGGCCTCTGCAGTGTTTGCCGTAAATGTCATTCAGACTACCTAGAAAGTTTGCCACATTTTGAAACATGGCATCCTATTTCGTCTCTTCTTATTTTGGCGTAGAATCTTCCTGATTGGCTCACAAATACCGCATAGTGATTGGATGTAGGACATAGAAATCGCCAGTTCTGAGCCCAATCATTTCTTTTCCGCACAACGATGATACAGACACAATCGGGGAATTCTTTTCCCTGAATATATTCTTAGGGAAAATGGAATACTTACTGACATCACAAGCAACGTGCGGATGCCTTCTATCTCTAGGAGGTGCTGGTTAAACACTACTATGGGGCCACTCATGACCCAAAAGACTCGAGACATATTCAGTTGTACCGAGACAATCTTATCTTCAGGATAAGTGTTGAGATGTAGAATTGTTGAAATCTGACATTTCTAGATTGGTTCTTTGCACTTAGTAGGTATTGTGTATACTTTATTCCCTTGCATTAGCCGGCATGCTGTAAAACTTTTGGATCACCAGCACACCCACCTCTGAACTAAACTTAAACTGTTATTTTTAGTGTCGTTTGTGATAGAAAAGTTTTTGTTTGGTTTCATTTTGCATATTTTGTCTATTTATATGCAGCATTTAATTTGTATTCATATTATATGTTTGTATGGATGTATATATATGTTTTTTTCCTATCTTCCCAGTAGATAATGCTAGAAGCCCTTATGGGGATTATATGTCTAATGGACCTCAATATGCCACCCAAGATAGGTAAACTATATATTGTAATAGATGTCTTGGTTAACATGATTTCTTCTCTAGAGTGGTTTTTAAATTATAAGTGAAGAAGAGAAATGATCAAAAATGCTTCGGAACTTCGTGTGATGATTGTGATGAACCGGAACTTCATGCAACTATGGATCATAAGCGAATACAGGCTTCTCAAACAGAGGGTGGAACGAATCATGAGGATTGTGTTTTGTTGGGACGGAATGTACATCTCAGTCCCCCCCCACACTTATGCCAATAAAAATGTTTGTTACTGAGGGAGCAATCATCACCCCCCCCCCACCCTGTATCTGATCTGCCCATGCTATTGATACTGATGGCATAGCTGCTAGGGAGACTCCCAAATTTCTACTTAATCTCCCAGACTCCTTCTTTTACCTCCCAAATTTCACCCGTGATTGTAAAAAATCCTTACATTTAGGGAAAAAGTTATTCCTTAAGAATTTACCTGGAAAAAAGTGCTGCTTCATAAGTGTTGTGTAAATTGTTGCCATTTCGTCAAACCACAAAAAAATATTTCATTTTTGGAGAGAAAACACAAAATTCGCCAATCAGCAAGTGTCGATTCAGCCTTTTGAAATTCAAAATTGGCATGATCTCGTTTATCTCCTTTATCCATATGTTCTGTTTCGGGCCTGATGGAGGATGTCCTGCTGCCATCTTTTGGTTTGGGAGATTTGATTTTTGAGAAGTAATTTAACTCAAGAACTTTAACCTACTTTCTTTCAATCTGAATACAACTTAGGTCTATCACCATCTATGAGTGATTTACTATCTAGTGTGTTGTGCCGGAAGTGTAATTGTGTGTACGTAACAGTCTGAGTGCATATGCAGTGTTGTGTTTGATTTTCCAGTGCTGCCATCTATATTTCAGAAGTGAAGTGAGTGATGCATTGTGATTGAATTACATTTGTACTGTTGCTTTCTGGGGCGAGACTTTTTGAAGGGGAGATCGGCTCACGTTTGCACCTTGAAGTTGGGAGCCACAGAAAACCAACTTCAGCTGATCACCACTGTGGCGACTTTAACCTACTGGTTGGCCATGATTAGTGATGGCTTGCATGATATCATGGTTTTTGCAATGGGAAAATATCCCTAAAATTTCCCATTTATTTTTGTATGGAATTTGGATCTGCACGAAAACCTCCAGAGTTCTCATTCTCCAAAGTTGGCAGCTATGTGATGGAAAGTTTTGGTTTTCTTTCCCACATGAGGTTCAAGGCATCCTTGGAGGAAAAAAAAAGTTTAAGGGCACATTGGGGTGATAGGTTGGTAAAACTATAGTTTGTTTCAGGTTAACTTTGCAGTGGAGAGAAAGGTAGAGAGTGTACTCCTTCGCTGCAAAATAAAGTTCCCATAAATCGAAGTTTTATGATCATCATTTATACAGAATATTTCAATTTTTTTAATGATTTTGTGAAAAAAAAAGAAGGAAAAATATCGTTTTGAACTTATGTTTCTTCCTTTTGAAACTTTTGAATTAGAAAAAAAATATTGGTAAATATGTATAATATAAAATTGGTTACCATTATCCAAAAATCTATAGCAACCGCAACAACATTTTTGCGGTATCCTAGAAATCATCCATACCTTACAGAGCCACACATCAATACATTGGTTAAGAGGCTTTTGTTGCTATGGCAACGAGTGATGAGGTTCCCTCGTAGCTTCCTCTTCACTGCAAAGTTAAGCTGAAATGGACTATGGTACAAACTACAACTTTTTAACTACTAGTCAACGCCTACTGAATAAATTTATTATATAGGAATCTACATTGTTTTCTAATAGAAATTTTTTTAGTAATCTTTAGTGCCATCTATGGTTGAATGGAAAATTTTCTTTGAACTTGGACTTTACTTTTTTTTTCAAGATTTTCAGTCCATTGGAATTTTTTCTAGTTTTATTATAAAATGTTAAAGGATTCAAATGATTAAAGTATTTAACTTTATAATATAATAAATATTTTTCATGAAATGTATCTTTATCAGTGAATTAAAATTAATGCAGAAATTATTTACAATGTCTGTGAAAGTTCACACATTGATATTATTCTTGGTTTCACATTATCCTTGTGGAGTAGTCCATTGTCACTCATGCTCTCAGCCAGGGGTCCTTAAAGATGTTTTAGGGGTTCTGTGAGCTTGGGTGATAAAATAATTAACTTTTTTTTTTTGCATTATATGCTGAATTTTCTCATGCAATGTGGCTTGTGACTTTTATTTTATCAGCAAAATGAGTTGGAGGATATATAGCCTTCATTCTATTGTTTTATTGGCTCAAAAGGTTAGTAGAACACAAAGCCCCCCACTTTATAACTAGGACGTTATCAACAGAACATCCTACACATGTATTTTGTAATTGCTTACAGCAATGATTGAAAATGTGTTAAAAGTTCAGTGTGAATAAAAATCTCCTACTGTTAAGCATAGCTTTTCTTCATTACATCACATTCATAAAAAGTGCTAATTTTTTAAACATAGTTGCACTAATGAACACTAATTGTACTAACAAAAACATATTGCAATGCAAAGTTGCCACAAATCTAAAGACTTAGGAAGTGTATTGCAGCTGT
Organism: Pholcus phalangioides; assembly: GCF_987345545.1. Classification (NCBI taxonomy): domain Eukaryota; kingdom Metazoa; phylum Arthropoda; class Arachnida; order Araneae; family Pholcidae; genus Pholcus; species Pholcus phalangioides. The sequence goes on from NW_028301603.1 coordinate 39,367,732, forward strand.
CACACTCTAGCATTGAATATGGAAATTTATCTTGAATATTTGGTTCTAAAGTCAAATTCGTGAAAAATATGATATTTAGAAAAAAGTGCGAATGGTTCTGAAAATTAGCTAATCAATGGTTTGCTTTTTATGAGAAGTTAGATTTCAATTCTAATTAGCCTTGTTTCTATTACAGGTATGCTTGTGTTCCATATGGCAGAGATGTCCCTGGTTACGGCAGCAGCAATGCTATGTTGCCACCGCCTAGTGCTGCCCCCCAAGGTCATGTAATTATCATTTATGGTCTTCACAGGGATATGAATGCCAACAGGGTATTCAACGTGCTCTGTGTATATGGAAACGTGGCTAAGGTTTGTTAGTGGTTTGCTATCAATTTACCTGGTGTATGAATTGATTTGGAGTTTTGTTAAAATTTTTATTGTCAGTCATAAAATAATCCTTCGCTTCCTAGAAAGCTATTCTGAAGTATGCGGTATAATAAAAGCAGTCTCATGAGGTGCTGTAGTCTGTACCAGCTGACATTCATATGTTACACGACCCCTTGACAGAACCAAGTGTGCCCGCTTTGCTACCTTGCTTATTATGGTAGTTTGCACAATTGCTGTACTGCCCATATTAGTGAATGCTCTCCAAAATTATCTTTGCTATTAGTTCCATTAGTATCTGTACATTTATTGGCTTGCTTCATTCAGCCATTTAAACATCTAAAATAAGAATTTTTGCATTTTATGAGGTAACTTCCACTAAGAATATTGTTCTCAGATTCATTTCAGTTGGACCATGTAAGTTCACTATTATTGAATTGATTGAAAGCTAACTCAAGATGGTTTCAATTATTTCCTGAACTTCTCCTAATGATTTTTAATTACTTTTTTGTTCTTATTTGAAATAGGTGTAGCTTTTAGGGAAGCCTTGGACTTTGTTATTTATTACCAATAGAACTGCAACAAAGAAAACATGGGCAGCAAATATTAAAAAAAAATTAATATAAAATGTTTGAAGTTATTATTTTCAATGTCAAAACATTATTACTTCCAACTATTTCTTGGATTTTATCCATTTCTTTGCTTTTTTCATCTCTTTGTGAATGCACTTTTTATCATTATATTTAAACTTTTAATTCTGATAGAAATTGTTATCCTAGAAAAAATGTGGAAACTTGTGGGCATACATGAGTGAACTCCTTCATAATCATCTCTCTTTCAGCTCTTTATTAACTCCTTTTCAATGGTTGAATGCCTTACGCTCACTATGGAGAGATTTAAAAACACATTCAAAGCCATTCTTCTCCATGTCTCTGATGGCACCGTTAATCCACTAAAGGATGAAGTATTTATCCAAGAGAAGTTTATTGGAGAACATTTTTTGCGGGTGTTTACTGATTTACATAAGAATCACAAAAAATATGAAAAATACTACCTGTGCGTACTAGTTACACCAAAACAACATTATAAAAAGAAATCTCTTACTTCAATACAGTACATTATGTAAGTCAATGTTGTGTGCAAGAAAAAAATTGCAGGGCTGTTACATTACACAGCAGCTTCAAGACCTTGTTCACTGAACCAAGGTGACAAGCACCACTTCAAAGGTATGAAACAAACCTTACTATGTAGCTCTGGCTTCAATCACCAGAGATTCCAATGCTTCCAATTTCTCTAAGAATATTCCAATTTTTCAGCCTTATTGAAATCTTCCAGTTGGAAAGCAGATTCTCTTCAAATTTTTTGTATCTTTACAGGAAAATTTTTAAAATTGTGCTTTGCTTGAATGAACAATCCCTAAAGAAAATGCTCTTTCAGTCCTTGCAATTCCAGGCTGACTATGTTTTTTTCAGGGAAAATATGCTAAATTAGTATTTCAAGTAGTGGGGAATCAACAATAATTACATAAAATGGTGCCAAGAAAAAGTTACAAATTATAGGTAAAATCACCAATGGCGGGAAATGAAGTGCTAATGCAAGTCACAGTGGGCTGAAATGAATTTTAAAAAAAACAGTTCAATATGTCAAATATGTGATACAATATTCATATTTATAGTCATAATTTTTCATTTATAAGTTAGAATAATAATTTTCATCCTTGATTTCAGTGAAGGACAAAATTCAGTTTGACTGTTGAAAATATGGGTTAAAATATGACATACCGTATATACTCGTGTGTAAGCCGAGTTTTTTTGTGGAAAAATTCGTTCCCAAAGTGGAGGGGGGGGGGGGTCGGCTTATACGCGGGTCAGTTTTTGATGAGAAAATATCAACCCCAGCAATCAGTGGTCATTTTTTGTAGCAGTGTTCGAGAAACTGGCATTATTGGTATAGGATATGTTCAAACCCCACAGAACTGATAATGTCAAAGCCGAGGCAAAGAAATCGAAAACATCATTGGTTGGTGGTGGCTAATGTTGATTGTACAGCCTTTAGATATGAGCATCAACAAGCCTCTTAAAGACTATTTGAAGAATTTGTGGATCGAATGGATGAGTTCTGATGATAAAGAAACTACAAAAAACTGGTGCCTTGAAAAAACTTGACATTGGTCTCTTGTGCCAATGGGTACATGAGGCGTGGAATTCTGTTTCCACCGAAATTATCATCCGATCCCTCAAAAAGTGTTGCATTAACAATGTGATGGACAGAACTGAAGATGACATCCTCTTTGAAAGTGACAAGGGCGATGATGTCTCACCCCTATGATGATCTGATGGATTACCATGAGCTTGGGGGCTTAGAAGAAATAGATTAAAAAATTTGAATCATTTTCAATTGTAAATTTCCGTAAACTATTCATTTTGAATGAAAATATAAGAATTTTTTTTCTCTTTTTGGGGTCGGCTTATACACGGGTTTTCAATTTATTGCGGTTTTGGTGGTCCTGAAGTGGGGGGGGGGGGGGTTAGCTTATACACGAGTATATACAGTATTTTTTTTTTTAAATCAGACCAGTAAAAAATATGGGAATGTCCCCAAAAATTTTGTTTCCCCCTTGCAAAATATTTCATCACATGATAAACGTCAGATTTTTCAAGTATGGGAATTAGCACCTATGAATCAGTGTGGAATCAGAATGCCATGTTAAGCAAAACAAAGCTGATTTTTCTCAGATGTTAAAAGTAGAGGCTTAGAAGCTGCTATTGATGAAACTTTATTAAACATTTGGGAAAATTAAGTTTGACCTATTCGTCCATTTAGAATCAAGGCTTTAGAGAGACAGATTCCATTTTTTAAGAATAATTTGGCCACATTATTGTCAGTCTTGAAAAAGTTTGTTCAAAATGACACTATATATTGACAATTCACCCAGTCACTTGCCTGCTGCTGTAATAAATTTTTGCACCCTTAGAAATTTGTTTTCTTCCTTTTTTTGGGAGGGGGAGAATTAAAAACTACCTTGCTTCAACACAAGCAACTGACTTTTCTTTATGAACCAAAGTGCTAATAAAATATGCTACACATGGATTATATCCTCATATTTTAGATTATCCTTAGTCTAATGAGTATAGGATCACAATGACAAAAAATTGTCTCACTTCAAAGATTTTTCATGATGGAAAAAGCATTGGGGAGGGGGGGGGGGGCTACCATCTTCTAATGCTTATAAAGAATAATCCGAGAGACAATGATTAGGTCTCACAAATCATCCCACTGATTATTGTTAGAAGGGAACCCTGTGCAGATCCTTGAGAATTGTGCTTGAGACCACATAATATGAAGGAAAATACAGGGAAAAGTGTTTTCTTTCTCTTTCATCTGGCCACTAGCTGGTATGCATTCAAGATATTTTTTTCTCTAGCATTGCTCTCCTCAGGTTCCTATTATTATTATTTGTCATACTGTATTTGAGGGGGGGGGGGATTTATCGGAGATTAATGCAAGTATAACAAGCAGAAAAGGATATTTTTATGTGTATTTTATCGTTAAATACACATATTTGAGTATAAATTTCATTATTCGTGCGTAAAACAATTGAAATCATGTTTGCATCCCCTCAGCCTTAATTATCCCCATATACATATAACTTTTGCAATGGTCTGTTGGAATTTTCTTGTTTTGAAGAACACAATATTATTACTCAATCACCATTTGTGATTGATTAAGGTTAATAGTTTTCGAGAATTTAACAAATTATGCCTCATCTTGTTCATATTTTTGTTCCGATGTAACACCTATATTCCGTACGACGATCTGCAGCTGATTTGCAACTTTTTTCGCATGAGTACATTTCAATGTTAATTTAAAATTGAGTTTGTGATCAATCATAAAATGCTAAGTGAATTCCTTATTTGGCGAGTGAAAAAGTTAATCACCCGTTTATTTCTCAAGGAAATTTATTTTTTGTACATTAATAAAATTAAAGTATTTTATGTTTTTGTGATTGTATTGTCATTATTTTTCAGAAACGAATGTTAAAAAATTCATTTTCACAAGCGCAATGTTATTGCACGAGTGTAAAGTTCCATAATCTGAATCTCTGAGTGGTTCTTCCCACTTGTCACGCGGAATGAGACAGATGCATGTTCAAGTTTTGAGCTGGTACCAAAATTTTTTTTCCTCCTTGAATAAATAGTGCAGATTATCCTCGTCTCTCAGACTATTTTTTTTTATAAGCATTGGAAGATGGTAAGCCCCCTGTGCTGTCAGGCAAGCCTCCTAAAGATTTTACAGATACATTTTTGCTTATCATAACTTTTGCTATTTTTGTCTGCAAAAAAAATTATAACTGTATTTAACCATTTTTAAATTATAGGTAGACATGACTGCAATTTTGATTAAATCTTCTTTTCCCAAAAGGCTGATTTTTTTCAAACATATTTGGTTCTATTTAACTGTGTGATATTCAATACATTTTTATGCTGAAATACATCTTGCACGCTTATTATTTACCAGTCACCTATCTCAAAAGTTCCACGTTACTGTCCTCAAATAAGTTTTTTTTCTTCTCACTTTGGGGATTTAAACAAGCTATTGATTATATTTTATTTTTTAATTCATGCTTTTTAGTGTTTAATTTTTTCTTTCTTTCATCGATCAGATAAAATTCTTGAAAAGCAAAGAAGGTTGCGCAATGGTTCAGATGGGAGATCCGATTGCGGTTGAACGAGCAGTTGGCCATCTCAATGGTGCCATAATGTTTGATAGCAAACTGCAAGTGGGATACTCTAAACAGGTCTACCTGAATGATGTCAACCAGCCATTTGAACTTCCTGATGGAACGCTGTCATTCAAGGATTTCACTAAAAACCGCAACAACCGCTTCTCTACTCCAGAGGCTGCACAGAAAAACAGAATCCTTCCCCCGTCGAAGCTTCTGCACTTTTTCAATGCTCCATTTGGAATCACCGAAGAGGAGATGACTGGGGTGATTAATCATTGCTCTGTTGTAATTTAAAAAGTTACTTGATGGAGATATGAATGTCATTAAAGTATTTGTAATTTTTGAAGTACTTTTTAAGTACTTATAAATGGGGAATGAACTTTACTTTTTGTAATTGAAGAACGTAAAGCTTTAGTACCACGATGGTGCATTGGCAAGGTGATATAAAACATGTATTCTTGTCAAAATCGAAGACAGTCTTATTGATAATGTAATTCATTTGATATCTGATTCCATTGATGTGACTTATGATTGTAACATAACTGAGATTTACTATCCAGAAAGCTTCAGTTTTTGACAAAAAAAACAAACCAACATGCAATTCTAATTTTGACCTAAATTTTCTCTAGGGGTACTTCATCAAAACTTGCCAAGATTTCCTTTGCTACCAAAATCATTAACTTATGCCACATAGATCACAGCAAAAGACAGGGTTCTCAACACTCTGCAACAGATCGCACCCCAATTTGCATTTAAAGCCCAATTTGCCTCTGCTAATACAGAGGCAATACTCCAGACAACCAAGAGTTCCTTGTTCTTCCATTGGTTTTATTTGTTTATGGTTTTTGACTATGATGCTCCGAAAACGACTCTCTGTTGTATGGCCAAAATGTGTAAGCCAATGAAAGAAGAAAAAATTCATTTGTCTTTGAAACATTTAAACAATATCTTCAAACTAAAGTTTAATTACCAACAACATCAAAACACTTAGTTTTACACAAGGTCTGTCGGCTACCATAGTTTCATATTGATAAGTATGTCCCATAAAGCTGTGTCAGCATGTGTACTAGTGAGTCAGTGAGAGTGAGCAGTAGTGGCAATCAGGGCCATCATTAAATTGCCATAAGCCCTCGGGCAAAGTGACTTTTCTGAGGCCCTAGCTGATAAATTTACTTGTTTACTCCCAAAAATTTCATCTCATTTTTGTGGGGAGAGCTGCCAGGCCATGTTTTAGGGTGACATTAATAGCGAACACAGTAATATCATTGTAAAATTATATCATTTGTAAAGACAGACTTTGGTTTGCTACTGTGATAGTCTGTGTATTCCTTTAGCACTTTTTCAAAATTACAAATCAATATAAGTTGTGCTGTGCATATGTTGTGTACCTAATGTGAAGTTTGCCTTTGCCTTGGAAGGAATGCCTTGTTACGAGCATTCCATTATGAATGACTTTTGTACCCCTTTCAGGCTGACTGACTGAATGATGGCCTAGTCATCCCCCCCCCCTTTTAGAATGGAGGATCTTTCCCATGTTCATAACCATGAAGAAAAGCATTGCCTTGGAGCCATTCAAGTATTATGTCAGTAAATTTTTAGCCATTTTGACCCCCCCCCCCCGTCAGCAAAATTTCACCATCTCTGCCCTCTACCTCCTAATACATGTTGGTGGGATTAGAGACGTATGCCCCCCCCCCTTCTGCCTGCCAGACGATCAAAAATTTATTCTTAAACGCATAAGCATTTTAAAAAAATTAAAATTTCAAAAGAAAATACCTTTATATGTTACCTTATATGTTGTTATAATCAATTTCTGTTAGTTTCAAAGTTATTTAAGGGCTAAGAAATCAAAATTTCTTTTTAAGAAATTCTGACCCATCCACTACACTATATATGGTAAGTCTGTGGACAAAATGTGACCTTGGGGTTTATCTGAGGTGGCTGGCCACATCAGATAAACCCCAAGCCTGATTTTGTAAAAATAAACTAATCAGCAGATTTACAGATACCTCAAGTGACCCGTAGCATAATTCTAGATCATTTAAGCTGCCCGTGACACATTTTCAGATCACTCAGGTAGGCCTGTGGCACATTCACAAATCACTTAAGTGACCCGTGACACAGTTCCAGAACACTTACGCAATCCGTGGCATGATTATGGATCACTTGAGTTATGCT